>NC_142031.1:51085360-51754526 GCF_982192425.1 Myodes glareolus | reverse complement strand
CTGGGCACCCTCTCCAGCACCGTGTCGGTCTGCACACCACCATGTCACCCCATGATTACAATAGACTAAACATCTGAAAATGTGAGCCACCACAAATAAATGTTTTCCTTTGTGAGAGTTGCCATGGTCATGATGTTTCTTCACAGCAGTAAAAACCCTAACTATGAGATTGGATCAGTCACCTATCATGACACTCTCCAGCCCAGCGTTGTCTTTTGCTTCAGCCAGACCAACAACAAAGAGGTAGCAAGAGGCTTACCTTTTATCTCACACGTGGTGGCATTTTGTATGTGAATTCTAAAATACAGTTTGCTTTTGACTTCTAATCCAATATCTCACCATTAGGAGTTCAAGGAATAGATTCTGACAGTTGTGGATTTTTTAATCTTCCAGAATTTGAGAAAATGCAGGAAGTCTTAGGGCCCCATTGAGCATGTATCACCTGCCTGTCTCTTCATAAGTCTCTACTACATAATACTAGACCACATGATATGATGTTCCCAGGACCTAAATGAGCCTGTGTCTGATATCCACAGGAATGTGGACCTTCCCACTATAGTATATCTTCCTGACACATAGCTGCAGGTTCGTGTGGGACAAGATCATCTATTTTACTGATGTTCTTGCAAGGTCTTCCCTCAAAGGCACTTCTATTTTGGATGCTCTGGTTTAAAGAATGATTCATTGCTATGATTAGATGGAGAACCTTGAATCATTGCCCAGTCAGACCCCTGTTCAGAGATACCAAATTTATTTAGCTCCCCAAATTGTAGAACACTTTCTTAGTCCAGGCCAGAAGTTCAGTCTACCTGGACATCATGGACAGTTTAATTGATTTACCACCAAATTCCATAAGCAAATTCCATCTCCCCTGGGTTCTCCTACCAAGTGAAAACCTTAGTCTTGTCTATCTATAAAAATCTGAATGTTTACTACTTCCTTTGTTTAAGCCTCATTTTTTTCTGCCTTGCCAGAATTTATGTGTATCACTTATTAGACATGGATGAGGGATATGCTGGCTGGCTCAAGTGGTATTATGAAGATGATTCATAAACTTGGTGTCTCATCCACTAAAGACAACACCCAAAACCATGTCACAGGGCTTATATCCCCAGGACAGACACTGTTGCCCCAGTGTAAGCCCTGAACATTGTCTCCTCAGCCCCAAACCCAACTACCTTACCCTGCCATGATTACCACTGAAAAATCCTAAAGAACATGTTTTACCATAACAGTAGTTAAGTGAAGTTAAAAACTAAATATCCAGGCTTTTCATATAAGAGCTATTCCCTACCTACTTGTGGAGTTCAAATGTCAGAAGATTCATGATACAGGAAGGAGGGTCAGGCCCTGGGAACTAATGAAGAAAGAAGGCTCATTGCATGGGGGACAAGGAGCCTGTTGACTCTGGCCTTTGAAATATGTGTTTCTAACTTCTCTAAGGTAGTTTATGTGACTTTCTACATTCTCTTTTTCTTATCTTTTCAGTATTAAAAGTCCACCAGTTATAGAAGGTGATGTTCTCTGAAGAATGCAGGAAAACTTGAAGTCACAGAAGGCTAATGGCCTGGAATGATTCTCTTCCGCTTTAGTGATAATGCCCATAGATGAGCTGGAACGTCACTAAGAGTCATGCTGCAAACCACCTAGTCTCCATTGTTCCACCAACACCTGTATTGCATCACATTGATCCCTTTCTTTAAGTGCCTTGATTTGTAGGTAGGTTACATTGGTGCTGTAAACCGAGAAAAGAGACACAAACACCTCAAATAAAATAAATCAAATGATAATGGCCTTTGGAGACTTTGGGCAAAACTCTTGGACAATGTGGATATTTATTATTAGGCTCCCAAGTGTGGATTCTGAGTATTTACTTTTACAAATGTATAAATAATGTTCTTAGAACCATGAACTTGGAGGTAGAAAGCATATTTTTCAGAGATTATCTTAGTTTACCAATAATAATCACCTAAATTCTGTATGCTGCTTTAGATATCAGAATTATTCTTTATGGAATTTATGTGAGCATATTCTGTTCTCCAAATAACTAGCTGTATACAATTGAAGCTATGGGATTGACCACTTATGTGCCTGATCCTTCAGACTCCCTGGGCTGGGTAACAGATGGATCTGTGAAAATAATCTATTGAAGAAGTTTCAGAAGGGGCAAAGATTCTATTAGGAAGTGGGATAGGAGCCTTTTGTGTGATATTTTGATCAAGGTCAGGGTTTCAGCCAGTTTGTATCCTGAGTACCTGTGTGAAGTTAAATGGAGAAGTCATGGACAAGTTTGTTTGGTGGGGGAAATTCAGGACTGAAGAACTTTCAGGCTGGTACTGAGAAAGCAACTATGATTGTTAAAGTGACCAGCACCTCCTAGGAGAAGCCTCATGTGCTGTACCTGAACAATAGAAAAGGAGTCTGGTGCACAAGGCTCTGGAAGCCCCCTGGAAGCACTAGCTTCTGAAGGTTCAGATACATTTAAAGCTGAAGGCTTAAGTGAAAAGGCTCCCTGCTCCTGTTTGCCTGGGGTCATGGTGTGGATTCCCCTCTGCATGCTGTGAATATGTTTTCTTACCCTTGGTTAACAAAGAAACTGCTTTGGTCTATGGCAGAGCAGAATAAAGCCAGACAGGAAATTGGAACAGAGATATAGAGAGAGAGTGAGTAGGTAGAGTTGTAGTAAGAAGGAACAGGCTGTATTCCACCACCTGGCTAGCTTAACCCCTGAAATAACCACATGGAAATTGTATTCATTTAAACACTGCCCGACCCATTAGTTTTAGCCTCTTATTTTCAAACTCTCACATCTTGATTCAACCCATTTTTAATAATCTGTATGTTACCACAAGCTCGTGGCTTACCAGGAAAGATTCAGCATGTCTGACCTGGCAGCTTCATGGCAGGTGGCTTTCTGTCTCTGCCTCCTTTCTCCCAGCATTTTGTTCTGTCTACTCAGCCTATCTAAGTTTTGCCCTATCAAAAGGTCTTTATTTAACCAATGAAAGAAACACATAGAAAGAAGATCCTCCTATACCATAGAGTCAAAGAGCTGACATGTAGCTGCTGAAGAAGAAAGATTCCCAAACCTTACTGGTATGTCACAGCTTCATGGTGATACACAGAGTAATAGAAATGGGTTAATTTAAGATATAATAGCCAACTAGAAATGCACCTGAGTCATCAGCCAGTGTTGTAAATAATATAGTTTCTGTGTGATTATTCATGTCTAGGTGGCTGGGAAATCAATGTGCAGACTCTGTTTACAAATGGCTCTCAATGTGGGGAAACTATGTCCACATAAAACCTGAGAAAGCTTAGGAAGGGGTTCTAGACATGAAAGAAGAAAGTTAAGCATGACTTCTTAGTAGCTGCATTTTCTCAGGTAGACTCTGTTTGCTGGTGGCAAACAAAGGCATAGCTGTTTTAAGAGCCAGCTTCCTGGTTTGTGCTGGTAGCATGAACAGCTCTGGGCCTTTCAGAAGGTCCTGTTACACAGCACTTAAATGGAGTTTGTGAGCAGTGTGTTACAAGTTGCTTTATGGCAACATAGACCTGCTGTGTACCTAGAACTGGGGCAGTGAACATGGCTCACAGGACTGCAGTAACATGTCTACATCACGTTGGACAAAGCAGAGCCAAGAGTCAAATCTGCAGCATTAATTCTAGTCATGTGCTTAGCATTTTAATAAGCATTCCTGGTCAAAAAAGCATTACAGATACACAGTAAAGACATATTCAGACAGAAAAAAAAACTCTAAATGGGTCATAGTATTGAATAAATATATATGGACTTAGGATAAAGAGAAAGAAGAGTCATAGATTAAGGAAGTAAAGATAATAAAATAATATTAAAAATAATAAAGTTTTTTAAAGTCTTGTAAAGATGGAAAATACACAAAGAGTTTGGATTTTGTATGCTATTGTGTTTTCTTTGAATTTTTTGGCTGTGAATGATCTAACTCATTTCATTGTATGGGCTGATAAGCTAAACCAAAATATATATTTTAAAGGTATTGTGATTTCAAAATTTGAGTCTAAGAATATATTACTTTGGAAAAGAGGTTCTGCTTTTGTTTCTATAGAGGATGGGAACCTGTGGATTTCTTCCAGGCTAATGTGGGTTGATGGAACTTTGCCTGTCTAAAACATCTGATAGGTCTAATAAGACCTGAATGGCCAATAGCTAGGAAAGAGAGAGGGAGAGGCAGAGCTGCCAGGCAGTGAAAATAAATAGGTGAAGAAATGTAGGCTCTAGAGAAGGAAGAAGAAGAAGGAGTAAGAAAAGAAGAGGAGGATGACATGGGCTGGCCACCCAGCCACACAGCCAGTCAAGGAATAAGAAGGGAAGAAAAACATATAGACTAAAGAAAGGTAAAAAGCCCAGAGTCAAAATGCAGTTAAAGGGAAATGGAATAACTTGTGTTAGAAATGCTAGCTAGAAAGAAGCCATGCTAAAGAAGAATAAGTCTATGTGTGTTTATTTAGGAGCTGGGCGTCAGGCTTTCTCAAAAGAAAAGAAAAACTACATGGAGCATGGGCCTCTAGTAATATGTGTGGGACATTACCTTGATTATGTAGTAGAGGTGGGAAGACCATCTACTTTGGGCAGTACCATTCCCTAGGCAGAAGCATTCCCTAGGCTATCCTGGACCCTAGAGGATCCTGGACCATGTGAGTGGAGAGCATGAGAACTAGCAATGCACTTGCATTGCTCTCTGCTTCTGACTGTGGATGTCACAGGATGGGTCGTTTCAAGCTCTGGCCACTCTGACTTCCCTGCCATGGTGGACTGACACCTGGAACTGGGAGCTAAAATAAACCCTATCTCCCCTGAAGTTAGCCTTTATTGATTTTGCAAGTTAGTTCTTTTTACCTTATTCCTTTTGCTTTGCTGTTGACATACTCTGAAAACATTCCAGTTGGGATTTAATTCCTTGTGATGAAAATGGGGCCTCCATCTCTATCATTTGCCCTATATTAATAAAATAGTGCTTATCTCATATGTTCCTAACCTGGGAAGTTATTTCCTTTGGGGGTTCCATGGCAGAGGCTGTGCTGTGCTTGTTTTTCACAGCACACATCTGATGTGGTTGTATCTGGAGTCCAGATTTTTAACCATTTGTTTCCCAGCTAGAGCAAGGCTGCACTCTTCGTTAATTTCTGTTTCCTTTAGATGGAGCTTTCCCTGATCATTAACATCAGCTGCATCATTTTTTTCTTCTGGCTGTGACAAAAATATCTGAGAAAAGAAACTTAGGGAACTATTTATTTAGGCCTACACTTAAAGCTTACTGTGGCAGGGAAGGCACTGGAGGCACCAGTGTGAGGTAGTTGGTCCCCTTGAACTCTTAGCTGAGAAACTTAGAAAAATGAATGCTAGAGCTCTATCTGTTTTTTCCATTTTATTTAGCCCAAGACTCCACCAAGCCATGAAACCGTGACCCTCATATTTAATGTGGGTCTTCCTACCTCAGTTAAAGAAACCTAGAAATTCCATCAAAGTCATGCCCAAAGAATTATCTCCTAAGTGACTTTTCAATCACATCAGATTGACAATTTTAATCAATTTTAATCACAAGTCCAGCCCTTGTCAGTTTGACAGCCAGGCTTACCTCTTTTAAGTCATAACCTTCCACTCTGTGCCCCCATGGGTTCATGGTCATCTCACAATGCAAAATACATCCATTCCCTTTCCAGCTGTCTCCATGGACTTTAATAGTTTCAAAAAAAAAAAAAAAGTAGAGTGCATAGTCTCTTCTGAGACTCAGGCAGTCCCTCAGTTGTGAGCCCTGTAGTAGCCAAAAGCAAGTCACATACTTCCATCACACAGTGGTACACAATAAAACATCCATTCCAAAGAGGAGAATGGTTGCATAGCTGAGAAAGGGCACAGAGAAGCATGACTGAAACCCAACAGATAGAGCACTACTAGATCCTAGAGCACTACTAGTTCAGCGTTTGGAGCTCGTGAAGGAACCATAAGATTTCCAACAGCCTTGGCCAGCCCTACCCTTCCAACTCTTCCAAATGCAACCTCTCCCTTAAGCCAGATCGACTCTGTGCCTCTATCTTTCTTCGGCGAATGGACATTGGTCCTGACGCCTCCAAGATCCTGGGTGCCATAACAACTTAGATTTCCCATTCATGCATTTGTACAAAGGACTTTTGACTGCCTTTTTGCATGGATTCTGGCTTGGTCACCAATCTGCTGGCCTTGGTGTCTCTCTAGAACTGTGATACACATTTCCCCGATACTCACTCTTGCGCCTCCCAAGTTCTGGTGGGTGCTCAGGATGCAGCCTGGATGCCCTTTGAACAGCAGCTGTAGTAGCTGCTGTGTGCTGACCCTGGGGAGACATTTCCCAAGGTTTTATTAATAATATTTCTTAAATTTTTAATTAAAATATAATTATATCATTTTTCCCTTCCATTTCCTGACTCCAACCCTTCTCACACCCCTTTTATTCCTTTTCAAATTCGTGTATATATAACAGTAATAACCTACGTGGCTTTTGTTTTGGATTTGTTTTTATTGAGCAAGGAACTCCTTCAGTAGCATTCCGACTTCAGCCTCTCTTTTCTAGTGAATTTGTTTGATCACAGCTTGGAGATCTCCCATGGCAAAAAAAAAAAAAAAACCCTAGACAAGCCTAGAGGTCTGTCTCCTGTGTAACCTATATCATCATGAGCAAACATAAATGAGTCATGAACATCCAGTAGCAAAACTCAGGTAAACCAGCTTCTAGATTTATATGGAAGCCTGTCTGCTTCCTGTGCTTTCATCTGTGGGCAAACTGCATCCGAGGCAACACAAAGGGCCCTGTTTGTGCACATACATGTAGAAACCAGAGCCTGTTCAGAAGTCTAGAGAGCAGAGAGACTGCTCCTTTCTACACACCAAGAGATACACTTCATTGTTAACCGATGCAATAAGAACACTTACCCTACAGCTAGAGATATGACCTATGGTTTACATGTATCTCATATTTTAAAATACAAGTAGCATCTAGGACTTATTTTCTTTGTCTGAATTTGGAGGGCTTACCTATCTATAAGAAGGGACTGTGTATTTAAAAAGTATTTTCTCTTGGAAATAAATAAGAGGCGAGCTTTATGTTTTCCAATGGTGACAGGCTTTAATTTTTGAAGTGGGTCCCTAAGAACGATACACACGATATTCTAAGAAACTTAAGAGAAAGATTGATATTTGGATGCAAATAGTTTTATTGTGTAGTTTAACTGTAAACTCTGGGTAGGTTTTAATTTAAATGGCCTTTCAAGTGCCCTTCCCCCCTCACCTCCCCCCGCCCCCGGCCCGTCTTCATGCACCCTGTACCTGATTTTACCCTTCGAAGACATCCTAACTTAACAAGTCCATCCACACTCCCATTGCTGAGCACAGGCTGGAGCGGCCCTGTGCTCTTGCTCCGTGGCTTTGCTTCGTTCATCTTTTTCTTTCTTTCTTTTAAATCATGTGTGTGCTGGCCTCTTCAGCTCTGAAGACAGGCAGCGGTGGGTGGGGAGGATCCCAGTGCTTCAGGGGAACCTGGCTGGAGAAGGCAGTTATTGCTGAGAGGATGAGGTTAAAGGCAATGCTTCCATGGTGAGAGAAGAGCCCCTTGGCAGTGGATTCCAGGGGCTACTTACCTTAAAGACAAAACATCAGTGTATCAGCCTGCCATATCAGAGAGACACCCAGGGCACCTGCTGTCCAGACCAGGTGAGGCAACATTATACTACAACACGTGCATGCTCTCTCCCCATCCCCAACCCCAACTCTCTGTCTCTCTGTCTTTCTCTCTCTCTCTCACACACACACGCACACACATTCATGTGTACATATATATAGACACATAGGTATAACAGAAGCAGTGTCCTCCTTCTGACATACGTGTATCTGTACATACACATGCATACGTGTGAGAAAAGATAAAGATAAGCATGTGATTTAAAATATGAAGGTTCTACCGGGTGGTGGTGGTGCACGCCTTTAATCCCAGCACTCGGGAGGCAGAGGCAGGCGGATCTCTGGGAGTTCGAGGCCATCCTGGTCTACAAGAGCTAGTTCCAGGACAGCCTCCAAAGCAACAGAGAAACCCTGTCTCGAAAACCAAAAACAAAAACAAAAAAATTAAA
This sequence comes from Myodes glareolus, assembly GCF_982192425.1. Classification (NCBI taxonomy): domain Eukaryota; kingdom Metazoa; phylum Chordata; class Mammalia; order Rodentia; family Cricetidae; genus Myodes; species Myodes glareolus. The sequence continues at coordinate 51,746,387 of NC_142031.1, read as the reverse complement.
AAAATAAATAAAATATGAAGGTTCAGTATTATTTGGGGATTTCTTTCTCCATCTAAAATGTACCCATTTGAACCCTGAGGTGGTGCCCACTATGCCACCTGGCTGTGTAAAACTTCCTGGGCTTTTTATACTTAGGTTTTGTGGAGAGATGCTTTGTCTTTCAAAGAAAGGAAAATAAATTCTCGTTCTACTCAAATTTCAGTTCTAATGCCACTCTGTAGTGACCACAGAGCCTGCGGATGGTCTATGAGTGCCTGTGTGGGAAGCTGGGGAGCAGTGTTGGGGACACAGGAGAATACATGCTCCCATTTTTTTCTACTGACTGTGAATGATTCCCGTTCTTCGCTTCACAGAACATCCGATCTGGTGCCCAATCAGCTGAAAAAGCTGCACAGACGTCATTAGTTCTGGGGGTGGGGAGAGGAGATGAAGGTGTGGGGAGAGAGAGAAAGAGGGGAGAAGGCTGCAGCAGCTTGCCCCTTGTGGAGTGGAGTCCCCACCAGGGCAGCTCTATCGATTTCCGACTCACACTGTAGCAACAGGACTACCAAGCAGGAGGAAAAAAGCCGCATCTCAGAAGCAGGGATTACAGAAGAAAAGGAAAGCTTGGTGCTGGTGGCTCCCCCTCAGAATCCTTTATCTGTTACCAAGAGAGCAGTTGAGAGAAGGACATTGAGTGATCCCTTAACGTGGGGTAGAATGGACAGGGAATGTGCATATAAATGAGCTCAGAAAAATTCCTCGTTCTACCTTCCAAGCTGTTTCTGTTCTTTGTGTGTGTGTGTGTGTGTGTGTGTGTGTGTGTGTGTGTGTGTGTGTGGTTTCTCTCTCTCTCTCTCTCTCTCTCTCTTTCTCTTCTCTTTCTTTCTTGGAAGGGGATGTAATGATCCCTTTAACAAAGCCTAAAAATTTTTTATAAGGATATTTAAAAAATATGGCTTATTGAAGGGAATCTTCAAGCTATGCCTGAGAATTTTGAAAAGAAATGAGATTTGTTTTTCAATCAATTTTATGCAATAATTGCATCATTTGGTGGCTTCCATTTAGGGCTTTCAGCCTGTATTTTGCATGAGATCTGGGGGACAGAGACAGTCTGGTAGAAACTCGTCAAGCAGGAACAGGCTCCACCTGGGCTGCTTCTCACACTGGGCTTTGAGCCAGAGAAGCACATTATTAGGTGACCCCCACCTCCCCCAAGCTCTGTGACAAAAGCTTGGGCTAGAAATCCCTGTTTCTGGTCTTGGTTTTTAGGCAACCACCACCATGCTGAGACTTAGCCATCACTCTCCTCAGAAGAAAGACAGCGAAGTTCAGTTTTAAAATAACAGCGTTGTCAGGCGGGCTGTCTGCATGTGAGCAGCAGAAAATTAGAATCAAGCAGTCCATACCCCCCACCACTCCACAACCCCCGTGGCACACACATGTGAGCACACACACACACACACACACACACACACACACACACACACACATGCACGCACACACCACACACTCAGCAGTTGGTTAAGGGGAAAGGGTGATACCTTTTTAAAAACCGAAAGGCAGTAAGCCATTATTAGCAAGAGCTATATTGAGCTTGCTTGTCAGACAGGCAACAAAGCTGAGCTCCAGTTCCGCCCAGACATGTGCCTTGCCATTTTCATTTTAATCAGCCTGCTTGGGATGGCTGCTGATTCATTTTGCAGGATGTCCCCCTGGGAGCCAAGGTGGAAGCCTCCGGCGAGCTGCTCTTGCATCTAGGCAGGATGCAGCGGGGCACGCAGAGGGGAGAGTGAGGAGGAGGCTCGCGGGAGGGGAGCTCATCCACAGGCTCACTCCACAGCTCAATATGGCTAGTTAGCCCGTGCTTCATGAAACCCGGGCTACTGCAGAAAATATAATGAAAGAAAGAGAGAGAGGAAAAAAAAGTCGGATCGTGGGATCGTCATTTCATTACCCAGTAACCGCCCCCTCCACTTGGAATGCTGGCTCTCTTCATGGTCAGCATATACATACATGCATATATACGTATATATATATTATTTACCTGGTAACTAGCTGGGGTGGTATACCTGATTTAGCTGCAGACTTTGATTTGTAGGACTGACAACCTTATTATGCAGTGAGCTTATTATTGATATTATTCTGCTCTCGGTTGCCATGGCCACCTTGTGAGAGACATTCAATTTTCTCTCTTCCATCATCATTATCTATGAGGCCATCTGTTGTGGAAAATGAATTCAGCCTCATTTGCATGACTGATAAGCAATTTTTTTTTTATCTATTTAACAGAAGGTCATATGCCGGGGATTTGGAGCTCGTGAAAAAAAAAAAGTGGAAAAAAAAAAGAGCCTGGGAGAGGAAGAGTGGGGCTGTGTGCATTAGGGGCTGGATGTGGAGGTGAAGCCGCTCTCTTAGGCCCGCTAGCCTCTCCTACTGCATGTGTCATTCCTGCCCGGACGACATTTTTTTTCCCCTAAGCTACTGCACACAAAACAGAGTGACAGAGCGAGAAAGCTTTTCCCCACAGCCTTCTTGGAGGCCCCCTGGTTTCTCACCCATTGTTGGTGGGTGTATTTCAATTTTTTTTTTTTGGATTCCCTGGACTGTGGGTTATGAAATCAATGCTCGCTGAAGACAAAAGCAGCCTTCCCTGCCTCTCGGTGCTATGCGTGGTCCTCCTCGGCCTCCCACTTGTGGGGGAAAGGGTTTTCTCTTTCTGTGTGTTTTGAGCCAGCACAGTTACCAAAATTGAACTTGCCGTCACTTGTGAGCGGTGCGGGCATGGTGTGAGGTACGTGATGCTCATTAGGTTAATTCTTTGGACTCAGGGGTCAGGATCTGTTTTGCTGTAGCCCAAGGCTTCTGCTGCAGTCTTATTGTTTGCTCCTTTTTAAAGTTATTTTTATAGCATGACTGGTTAGCCGGAAGGCTCCTGAGGTCTTCAATCCTCAGAAGCCTGTCTTTAGAGCAAAAATGGGTAATAGATTGCATGCCTGAGCAATGATTTTGTTTATAAGAAGAAATAAAAATGAGAAAAACGAAAAACTTGCTGCATGTGTGGAGGTCGGTGATTTGAGCTGAAGTAACTTCCTGAGAGTGTGGGTAACTTCACTTTACAAACAAGGGAGAATTTTTATGCAATGGCTGCGGGAATTTTAGCTACTCCTGAGGCACTGTTGTGTTTGTCCAACTATTAAAAAAAAAGTTAATTGATGTTCATTAAACTGGTAAAATCAAATAAAGACTTTTAACAATAACCTCAATGTTTGAAGTTCATAATAACAAAACAGCACTTAATTTATAACAGAAATATGTTTCCTAAAATCACTTCATAAACAAAAAGTTGAGTCTTCACACTCTTGCTTGCAGATAGATCTGAATAAACAATAAATAATATAAATATTTACAAGAGTGTGAAAGATACAAAATATACAATAGAGTTTGAATTTAGCATTAATTTAGTCATGACACATTTCTTATACCATGGAAACTATGTATGTTATAGACCATTATGTTATCTACTTAATTAGGATAAAGTAGTTTGTGTAGCAACTCTTTTGTTCAAGTGTTTATACTTCTTGCTAACACCACAGACAAAAGCATCTGCAACACTCTCATGAGCTTAAAACCGTCTTCCTAATTATTCAGGTTCTTAAAAGTGATGTAGTTTTTGCAATGAAAAAGTAAGTTACCTTTTTACATAGATAGATACACACTTACTTTAAAAATGGAAGTGTTTTACTCAAAATTCCTTCCTGAAAACAGTATCGTAGGATTCCTGTAAGTTTAACACCCCCAAAACTCCAAGCCCAAAGTGTTGATGGTATACTTTAAATATAACTATGCTATGTCCACCACCCCAAAGAACTTTATTGTTTTTCCTTCCTTGATTGACCCAAAGGAACATGAATAAATAAATTCCCTCAGTAAAGAAGTCAACTGGCTAAAACTCTCCTTAAAGTTGTACTTTAATATTAGATTTTATTTATTGTAATATTTGTTTATGATAGACCACTGCAGGGGTGTTTGTATGATGGAACAATACTTGGTACAGTTCTTGAAACTCTCACTGTGACCCCCCACCCCACATCAGACATTTAAAACATATTTTAGCTTGAGTTTGGAGAAAATAATATTGAATGTTAGTGACACAGTTGAAAGCCTCAAACTGCAAAATCTGGGCAGTTTGTGAAGATTCCTGCAATCGTGTTTTCCCTAGCAGGCTAGCAGCAGGGTGGTGGCTGGATCCACAGTGTACTCTGACGGGCTGTGCGGCTGCCTTTTGCTTTCTACCTTCAGCCTTCAGATTTGTGAATCAGATCTGTCAAGTTCTGCAAATCCTCGGACAGAACACAGTTGATTTCCCCCCCTCCCCCTCCCAAAGTTAATCACCATCTTGGTTGGCTTCCTCCTTGCCTCCCTGACATTTGACTGCTGCTAATTCACTGATTAATCTCATTAATGTGATTATAGCAGGATTTGGAGCTGGCCGCCATTGTTCTGTAGACAGTGCTATTCAGGCTGAGCACTTTCCACCCCATTCAGTTTGCTGTGATTTTTCAAAGGCTGGTGGAGGGAGCCATTGTGATAGGGGTTTCTGGCTTCCTTTCAGCACCGGGAGCTGTCCGTGGCAGATAGCAATTGCATTCAGCAGCGACTTCCTACAGGTTCACTGTCGAAGTGAAAATGGCTCACTTTCATCACCTTAATGACGGTGCTCACTGAGGTAGAAGCCGAGTGGTGTTTATGGTCACAATTGGATGTTTTGAAGATGGTGGCAGCCCAGATCTGTTGCGGGTGGTTTTTATTTCGTAAAGACGTTGCAGCTGCCATTGCATGCACATGTTTATAAATATCAGACACCAGAATCTGCCAAAATAACGCATGTGATTTTGGGCTCCAAACTACAAGCATTACGACTTTGGAAGTGGACGCTCTTTACCTCAATGTGTCTGGTTATTAGTACAATTAATTTTTTGAAAAGATGAGTCAGGGTTACCTGGTACCCTGTGTGACAGGGACAAGCCTATGCAGTGAAACTTGCACCCAGAGCCACAATCAATGCCAGATTCATGGGGCTACATTTGAAGCTAAGGCCAGGGTTGAGGCCCAATAACTTGAGAACACTTATGACTGATACACAAAAATTCTTAAAGGAACATGAACCTACAATGTTCTTTAGAATATATAGCTGCATGAGCTTGATTTAAAAACATGTAGCTATGGTTGGGGGGTCAATGTTCATTAATGTGGCATCTTTATTCTTCCTGCCACTTTTTAAAACCTAATTTAATTTAATTTTTACTGTTTTAAACATTTTGACCTCTATTCCCTGTCACCAACCGTTCCACCCTCTGGTGATACCTGTTCATTTTCTTGACCAGCCTTAAAAAAGGAAATGTAAATGAAAGTTATTTTGCAATGTCAAATATTTTAAAAAGTTTTTCCTGTCTGTTTCTATTATACAGAGAATTTTCAAATAATGAATTTGCAATTTGAGTATTCATTTGCTTTGTTAGCTCTAGCTTAGAAATGCACCATGCGTACAACTTTAAAAAGATGATTACACCCGAGGGTAATTTTGCTAACAAAATAATATTTTAAATGTCACATGTCTAAACTAGACATCCTATGTCTACCTGCAAGTTAATCTACTTTGACGGAGACCTGTTGTTTTAAAAATACATATCATCCATCCTAAAACACTGCTTACTTACTCTGCATCCCAGTAGCTGCACTTTAAATTCTAAACAACTGAAAGTTTTAGTCACTCATGTGTTAAAAAATAAATCCACTTTATGGAACAAGAGAAGACAATGAGGTTCCCTTGGTAGGGACCAATCTGCCCTGAACTTGAACTCAACTGGCTACCCACTTTCCTCAAGGGCTGTGTTTTCTAATCAATAACTAGTTTTTCAAATGCATCTAATATTTGGCCAGGAAGTCTGCCGAGTCCCCCAGAATCCTGCCCGGGAAGCCAGTGAGGGGCAGGCAAAAGAGCTCCAAGCTGCTTTGCTCTCAGGTAGATCGGTGCAATGATCTTTCAAGTTTTTAAGAATCTCTCTCTCTCTCTTTTCTTTCAAAATTGGAAAGCATTCCTTAGCAAGAGTAACAGGAGGTATAAACTTGAACAAAAACTTGCAAAGCATTAAAATGGGTCTTACGAAGCCATTTTATCCCACTGCATAATGTAATGCCCCAACTGACACCCATCTATCTGTACTCCAAACTAAAGATAGCTGATGCCGCCAAGTTAAATAATAAAGTAGTTTATGTGTGTTTTGTTTTGGTGTGTGCATGAGGGGGGTTGATATCTAAATGACATCCACGGCTAGTATTTTTAATAAACATTTTAAGTTGGCATATCCCATATATTCGTATATTGCTTAAAATGGTTATAATTGATGCTGGGAGTAATATTAAGGATTCTACTTCTTGTCAGTTATTGTGTGCTTTTTTTCTGACCTCAGATGATTTTAGGGAAACAGCTACCCATTTTCCCATCAGTTGGCTATGTTTCAATGCTCTGGACTCAGTTTGGAGGATGTTTCTGTTCTCTTCCTTCCTCCTTCCCTCTCTCCCTCTCTCTTCCGGCCTCCCGGCCTCGGCCTTGCTCTAACTCTGCCCTTGCTTATGGCTCAGCCTCCCTCTCTTGTCTCCATCCCCTCCACACCTGCATTGTTCCAGCACACACAATGACTGCGACTCTTCTCACAATGAAAGTGTTTTTTAGCATCGCCTTTCTAATGAGCCCTCGGGGTATCTGCAGGAGTAATCAGAGATGGCAGAGAAAATGTAATCCAGGTGTGAGAAAGCTAGAGAGGATCCAGAAGTGCTTATTTATTGTATGAAAAGGACACTGACCAACCTTGCTGCCTCTGGGCTGGTGGGTAGGAAGGAAATGCTGGGAATGCTAGAGCTCTCTCTGGAAGAAAACGGCCCATGGGGGGGATTCGTGGGGGAGTAGGGAAGGGGAGGGGAGTGTTATGATGACAGTGGACAGGGCATTGTCTGTAGGAAGATGGAGGGGCACTGGGTGTCCCCAGCAAGCCTCCTTGTGGAGAGCTATGGAGGTTTCCGGCAGGGTACTGGAAAGGGAGCAAACAGTACCCTGTGTAGTAACCATGCACCAGGCAGATGCTCTTCAGAGGAATTACCTCTGAGAGCAAGAAGAGGGTGTTCCTGGGACCTTGGGACTGCTGTCAGTCTCCCTCAGAAACCAGTCTGCACTGTGCCTATGGAGGCCCCCAGTGGCTGATCCGTGGGCTCTGCCTTGCACTCCTGTGCACAGGGCTGCCAGTGCGGGTCCTGATGGGAGGGGTGGAGGGAGTACAAACAGGAGGGATCTGTGACCACACGTGCCTGGGGCTCTCCATGGCAGCCGAGGAGCTGCGTGAGTGAGACAGACTGCTGAGGAGGACTTGCTGATGGCCACCAACTCTTCCGCAGAGAGGTACCTCTTCCTTTTCATTTAAAGGTGACATGTGGTTGCTTATTTGCCTGGCTGCTGCAGCCCCCACCTCCTCTGAGCAATGTCTGATCGTGTCTTAAGTACTTCCCAAAGCCATTTCTCCACCTGCCTGGACACCTTCCACTCTTGTCTGGTCGCACCCTGTGACAGAAGGGCATGATTTGGGGTACAAAGGGCCAACAATGGACTCGCTTGGCCACAGCTGCCCCTCAGGTAAACATGCCTGTGGGCTGCTTGTCTGAAATCTTCCCAGAGTTGTTCTCATTAGGAGTCTGGATATTCAAGCTAGCTTTCAGGAGAGGAGAGGTACTAAGTAAGCAGCCTTTATAATCTAGTGTATGCCTTTGCAGTGTGCTCAGAGGCTGGGGAGGGAGGGGGACAGCAACAACCACAGAGAAGCATTTGTTGCTTGCCTAAGTAGTCATTTATAAAATCAGCAATTAAAAAAATAAAATGAAAATGAAAAGAGCAAATGCTACAGAAAGTCATATAGCTGTGTTCTCTTTTGTGTTTTTTGGCATCTTACTGGGTCTGCTCTTTTTTAGAATAAACTTTTTCTGTTTTCTTGTCAAACGATACTAATGCTGGTATCTAGGGCTGGCAATGCTGAAAGTTACTCAGAGAATAGTTCTGCCCTCTTGTTTTAAAGGAAAATGATAAAAGGAGCGTGTGCCGGGATGGGATATTGTAACGTGGCTGGCAAGCCAGGGACACAGTAGCAACCCCTTCGTTAACTCTCTGGTGCCCGCTCTTCTGTCTTAAGAAGTGGCAGGGAGGTCTGGATGCTTTTTTGTTTTGTTTTTGTTTTGATATGCAGCCCCATAGCTGTAGTTCCAGTGAAAACAGCAAGGTTCTGCTGACTTTTTTGAGGTTTCTTGGACCATGATATGCATTTACCATAACGTCAACGGTAGGGGAGATTTTCTGAGACACTTCACCTAGCGGGTAGCAGCCAACAGCCAGCCTGCGTATTTAGAGTTCTCATCTATTACATTAAATACAGCACTGCACATCATACACCCTGCTCTAGAGATTTAGAGGCCTGTGGGTACAGTGTAGGAAGCACACAGCACACATCCCAATCTTGTCTGACTGCTGAAAGCCTAGTCAACAGGAAGGCTAGAAATTACTGGTTTTTAACTCACAGCTGTTAGGTGGAGAAGCATCTAGATCAGCGATGAAGTTAGGGCTTGAGGAAATGGCTGCGTTGTGTATTGCTTAAAGGACAGCAGCCCGAGCAGGGTAAGTCAGCAGGATGCTCCCGGTGTGCCTCTGCGGCAGCGATGTGGTCTCTAAGGAAACCTGTGCCTGATGCTCGCAGCCTGGGCAGTGCTGACGGCCCAGGGCCGTCTGTCTGCTGCCTGCTGATGGAGGCTGCGCCGCATCCACCAGGCAGGGCTCTGCACGCATGCCCGTCTTCCCCGGCGTTTAGTGGTGTCAACTTATTAATTTCCATCTTCGACTTCAGGCCTGTTAGTTTCCTGTCTGAAAGCATTATTACTTTTGTCCATGTGGCAAAATAATTAGCATACAGATGAGAAGTGGCCCCGTGTCTGCGCGCCGATAGAGAGAAGATGTGCGGTTCGAAGTTGATTGGATGAATGGAGAACAAATGGTGGGCGTTCAAAAGCATTAGAAGAGTTTTGTAGTCGCGGAGCAGGCTGGAGAATTTTCTGGGTGAGTCCCTAAGATGGAAGGCAGGGGTGGCTGCCGTGGGAACGACTGCCTGTCAGAGGCTGGCTTAGCTGAAGGTGCGGACAGGGACAGAAGGAGCAGAGAATCCATTCTTCAGGTTTCTCTTTGAAATCCCCTCCAGGTAAATGTGTCCTGTTGTTTCCGGAGCCATGGCTGCGCTTCCCAAAGTGGAGCAAAGTTCAACTCTTAAGGGCAGTAACAAAAGAATAGTCTTTTTGCTGGTGCGTGGGGTGGCCTCTTCATCTATCTTCCACGCGGAAGTGTGAAGTGAAAATGAACTGTTTAGAGATTAGTATTTTCGGAATTTTGCAGCAGCCATTATTCAACGTGTTTAATGAATATTTTCTGGGACAGTGTATGGAGACCAGCAGAATTAGCAAATGCTGTTGTGATGAAAGCCCAGATGTAATGAGTTTTGACTAGTCTATATTTTTCCTAGCTGGAAGGAGATTTGAGCTCATTTAACCAGCTACTTATTGGGGACAGTGGAAACTGAACTGAGGTGTTTGTAGGTCTGTAGGATGCGCAGAGGGGGACATTTTAAATGAGTACAACCTTTGATGCTGAGTTCTTTTCAGAAAAAAAAATGATTTTTTTTTTCCAAGTCAGTTTTCTGAATTCATAAGTAATGATGAAGCTTTCTGGAGCCCCGAGTTGCTATTGTCAACAGTGGCACAGATTTCTTACATAATTCTGGGACTACCATGCTGGAGCATGGGTGTTTCCAAATTCAGTTCAAGATCCTGGGTGGGGGGGTGTCACTGATGAGGAGCCCTTCCTTGTCTTAACAATTCCTAGCCTCCTTAGAGGGAAAGGTGTGCATTTTAACTGACCTAATTATTCAGTTTGTTTTTAAAGTAAAACTTGAGGGGAGACCATGATCTTTTAACTGTGTTTCTGTAGTTTCATGGATATTTTGGAGCATGTCATGCTTTCGTTTTGATTTTGGAAAAGACTTTCCCCAAGTGTCGCTAGACTTTAGAAATGACAGTCAATGTGTGACAGGAAAATACAACTTTGGGGGGAGGCTGGTGGGTGTGATCTGTTTGAAAACGCGTGCCTGTATAAAAAGGAAAATCATAAATATCTTCAGTGAGCCCAAGCCTCAGGTGTGACAAACAGGGAGCAGGCTTGTCCCTGATATGTAGAACTTGTCTCTGACCATTTTCTTGGTCAAGTTGCAAGTTTCTGAACAGTCATATTAAGATTTTTTTTTGCATAATAGGGAAATTTTCAATTTTTCCATGAATGCATATTTACATACTTTTTTTTGTCTATTGTATTTTTTAAATTAGCTAGTAAACTAGAATGAGGGAAACAAAAAAACCTCAGGTTTTAAATGTCTAGCCCAGAGTGATGAATTCCCAAGAGTTCTTGTTTTCCTGAGCTCCTCATCTGGGGGAGGCTGCATTGCACGCTCTTCTCCAGGCTGGCTTCCTTTCGGAGTTGAGCCCATCTCGATGGGCGAAATAACTCTTTTGTTTTCTGGTTATAACTTTCTTGGAGCAGACACCAGCCTTTCTTTTTTAACCTCTGCTTGGCCATTTAGAAGCAGGGAAGCCCTTGAATGTCACTTATCCGCGACGCTTCCTTTGTGCCCAGCTGCCTCTCACAGGTGAAGTCCATTTTTTTTTTTTTTAGGGCAACAATTATGTCACAGGAGTTTCCACTTGAGGGAGTTAGTTTTGCCGCTTGTAGCCCTGTCGGTGCCAAGGCTCCTTGCAGTTGATAAGGACTTGATCCAAAGACAATGAGATGTCCCCGAGAGCTGTAAATATGCTCATGTGAGCCAGCCTGAGAATGTGGTGTCTGAGGAGACTTTTTATTTTTTATTTTTATTTTTTTAACTTTTCATCTGAGGTTGAATATCAACTTTGGGAGAGATTATGACCTTCCATGGCTAAATCATGCAATTCATCCACGAGATTCCAAACGTCAGGTGCCTGCCTTAGCTGCTCTGTTTGCAGTGGTCGCACTGGGGGGATTGCATCTCAGGAGCTCTGCCCTGTGCCACATGCACTGCCCATAAGGCTCCTGCTGCTTACAAACGGGGGGGGGGGGATGTCAACAGTTTTCTTCCAAAATGTCACTTGACCTTATTTCCTTCGGTGTTCTGTGGCTGTGGTATGTTTTCCCACACTGAAGAGAATGTGCTGAGCCCTTCCACGGTTTCTAAAGTGTAAAGCATGTATGTTTTTCAGGTCGCTGGGATGAAAGTGTTGTGTGGGGGCTATAATATGTGAGTCGTTGGGCTAATCCGTGCATTGTGTAAACCTGCCTGAGATGTCTGTGAGTGCTCATTGGTATAGTTGTCAGAACTTTGTGACTCCATCCTGTGTGCTGTCTACTTCCTGCTGAAGTCTGATGGTTTAGGCAGCACACTCCTCACATTGCCTTGAGAAAATCACCCCAACTGAGCGTTTGCTCCAAATGTTGTTTTCAGGTGGGGTATCAAGCTTGGAACTCTAAATCAAACAACTCAGAGATAAATAATGTATTGGTGGGGGGGGCTGCTTTTTTTTTAGTGCATCGGCAAGGATTGTTGCAGGATTTCCAGCTCCAACATGGCCTTGAGAGGCACCTAAGCCATTGTCTAAACTGAACCACAGTGTGTTCTAATCTGTACTCACAGAGGGTCTTGACAAAAGTCAGCACCACTCCTCAGTTCTGGGGGCTCCTGCGTCCCCGAGTCCTGTAGGCAGGGGACAGTTCTCGTAGGCTGACCTTAAATTTGGTGCTGTCTCCTCTTCCTGGTCCAGGCATTCCCTTAGCCTGTGCCATCTGAGCAAAAGCTGAACGCACAGTGCACTGTCGCCATGAAACAATGCTAGCCAGACTGGTGGTGGAAATAATCCAGTCTGCAGGGCACCCCATAGAGAGCCATCAAACCGAGTCTGCTCTGGAGCTGTCTATGAGAGTGTGAACATTCAGAAATCAATGCTGCATCTGCTGGTGGACCCTCCGGTTCCCTGAAACCCCCACCTGCCTAATGCATCTGGGCAAGAGCTTTCAGAAGCCGGCTTCCTTCAGGATAAATTTAATACGTCTTGAGGGCCAGGCGCAAGCAAATTGATTCTATCTCTGCAGCAGGAACACTCGTAAACATCTGTAAGGGTACAGATCCTCAGCAACTCCAGGATGAGAGGATGCTATTTTGTGAAATATTCTAAGCCTACTCCCTTCATACCTCATGCCAGCATGGCATTTTTTAATTAGGAAGTTGATTAAAAAGGGCATGGCAGACCAGGATGTGTGGTCCTTTGGCACCCATCCAGCTGTTTGTTGATGGAAGTGTGGAAGGGATTGCCCATCACCCAGTTCGGGAAAGAGAGAGAATCGGCATTGCTACAGGGCAGAGGGGTGTTAAGAATGGGGCAGCCCTGCACTGTGTACTGAAGGCAGTTGGTTGTGGTTCCCTCTGTGCAAAGCCTTCCTGCAGACAGACTTGCCAGTTTCCTCCATGACCCAGGTCACGTGTGCTTTGCAGATACCTGGGAACACTAGGCAGCTCTGTGTATTACAATGAAGAATTCTGGGCTTCTGGCTTTCTAGTGGTCAATAGGAAAAGTCATAATTGTTTGCATTTTCTGGATGGGCACCTCTCTTGACCACATTTCCTGTGGGCAGTCTCAGGAGTGATAGCTAGCCCTTCTAAACTCTAGGGTGCAGTACTGTCAGCCTCAGCAGTAACTGGTTTTGTTTTTGGCTATTTTTTTTCTTTCTTTTAAAAGGAAATTCTTTTCTTTACAGGATCTTTTTTAGAGCTTGAAGTATATTATCACAGGAATAAAATTTTATGCCTACTTGTAGTGTTCCCATGGCCAATGTGGTGTAAATAAGTGCCCTGTTATGAACTTAACCCTGTCCATCCTTCTCATTGTTTGCACGCTTCCTGAGATCAAGGGTGCCCGGGAAAGTAGAAACAGATCGGCAGCTAAGACCGACACCGAGACCCTCAAGTCAAGGGAGGGACCCTGGGGCTTTCACAGGATCTCGAGGGAGCTGCTCAAGGCTCAAGACAGGGGACAGAGGGAGGTGTCTTGCCTCCAGTGGGACTGATCAGCTGATTGGCAGCCAGCCTGTCTTTTGTTCTCATCCCCCTTGAAACTGCATACAAGTTTGCTAATTATTTTCAGAGTCTGTGTTTTAGGAAAGTTCAGTGATAGATCTCTAGCCGTCAGCAGCTATGATGGGCAGGCTTCTCAATTCCAGCCTCTTCCCTTGGCAATGTAATGTGGTTAACACTGAAGATAAAGTGTCACTTCTTAAAGTCACTCTCTCCTTCCACTCTTCCGCCACTGACGGAATATCCAGACAGTCCTCACACCTTATGCTCCTACTGTGTGCAGAACCAAGAGAGTGAGAAACATCCTCGCAGGTAGTCAGGACCTAAGAATCTGTCTGTCTGTCTGTCTGTCCAGATGCTGACAAAAGATGATGCTCATACCCGCAGGGCATCTTTCCCCTATTTTACCCAAATAGATTTGGAAATAGATTTTTTTTTTCTCTTCTAATCTAAGCAGAGTGGGCTGAGTTCCTTGTTTCCTCTTCCTGGGTGGTGAATACTCTGGTGGTCTCCTGAATATTAGCATAATTACATAACACTGCATAAGTGTATTTCTCTATTAATTGCATATTGGAGTGCACCTCTTTCTTATAAAAACAAGAAATAAAAGTTCAGCTCTTTTGTGGGTTCTGGATCGTTCGTCTTCTTTCCCATGGCTCCACTCGTGTTGGACACAGAGTCAAGGTGACAAGTCTTTTCTCATTTGAGAATGCGAGACAGTAAACAGAACGGTGTTTTGAAGAAGGAATATTGGTAAATGTCAGATGTCTGTTTCTCAGTTTCTGGACATTTCAAAACTGTGGGTAGCAGGGATCAACAACAGCCATGGGTGGGGTGTGGTTAAGGCCTCTATTTGCTAACTGAGGCCCAGTCTTCCAGAAGACAGACAGACCTTTGGGCTAGCCACCATCCCTGCTAGATGTACAGTATGAGCTGTCCTGCCACTGTGCAGCCAGCAGAAGAGCCATTGGCTACAGAAGCCTCTGGCAGCGGGAGGAGGAGAATTCAAATGAGAAGCCGGTGAGACATTTAGACACAGGAGCTGCCACCTTGCCATGCAGCAGATTTCACTGAATGAACCTGTCGGTTCAGGGTTAAAATCCTGCCATTAAATCCTCTAACAGACAAGCGTGGTTAGGGTTAAATTTTTATATTCTCTTGGAGTATGGGAAAGCGAGTGCTGCAGGCATCAGAACGCCACATATCTTTCTTAAATAGAATCATATTGCATAAAGCAAGAGGTTTGGGTAGCCAAGTGCTCACATATGACAAGACAGAGATGCTAACCAGGTATTTAGGTAGATTCTAGTCTCATTTTTATTTGTCCTTTGTCTTTCACGGGATGTGTGACTCTACACTAGAATTCATAACCCCCCCCCCCCCCCAATGCGCTTCCCAATGCCCTTTCCTATGATCCTGAGAGGAGTCATGGAGGCCTTGCCACCCAAATATTCTTTGGCTAATTTGTTGTTACTGGGATATTGTTAGCTCCAAAACAACCCTTCTCCCTCAGAGACCCATAGTGCACGCCAAGCTGTGTCATGTCCATCCCCTAGGGACGCACCGGCACACCTGTTTACAAACGGGCTGGGCCACCTGTTCCTTCAGCTTCAGCGCTAATGATCAGAAAAGGGGTCTGATCAGCAGGGTCGTGTGAGTGGTAGACATCCATGGTGAGCCCACAGGTCCCTTCGAACATGTAATGCCAATAGCTGTCTGGTCAATTTCGAGTAAGTTAGAAAATACACTCAACCCGGAGCCACAGACTGAATCCCGAATAGCAACGATCCAGAGACTAGGTGTGGAGTGTGTGTGTGTCAGAACTGGTTCAGCCAATAAGATCTCATTTTCACCCTTTCCCAGGCTGCATCTCTTAAATGAAGCAGGTGCAGATGAAAGTTTCCTTTTGCTGGAAGGCGTTGCTGAGGTGGAGGCTGCTTGGGTCAGGCACATCAGAAAATGGCAATACCAATAGACACATTAATATGAAAGGGGACATTTTCATGGGGTCCCATGTCTAGACACAGAAGTATAGCAGCTAATGGCTGCTCAGGGAAGAATTAGCCTCTCCCAGGGATGAACCCCCTTATTGGCTGTCCAATGCAGAGTAGTCAGCCCTGAAACCATGTACACACAAACAGCAAAAAATGACTCAGAAGGTTGTATTTATTTGTGCATACATAGAGATGTGACAATCAGATGAGGCTGTCACTTCTAAGGGGGAGACGAGTAAAGGCCTAGAGGAACGAAAGGAAGAGGAAAAGTGATGTAATTATATTTTGACTAAAAATGGATTTTTTTCTTTATAACAGTCTTTAGTAAAACAAACAAAACCATCCCTGCAGCCTTGCACAGGTTTGTCATCTGCAGTGGAATTTGTCTTTCACTTCGTCTTGTGACAAGGAACCTGCAGTTGGGGCCACATGCCGTCCTCACTTTGATCCTTTTGGCTTTTATTTCTAGTCCTAGTTGCTTCTTCCCTTACGTTGTGTCTATCAGAGGGCAGGCAGGACTTGGAAGGTAGTTAAATATTTTCCTTTACTGTCTTCTCTGGTCTTTACCAAGACACAGAGCATCACCCATGCCTGGCTCGATTCAATCAACTGGACTGCATGTGCATTGTATGTTTCCAGCTAGTTCCTCAACATATTAGAAATTATCCATCAATTCCATTGATTAGTTTTCTGTGAGCTTCCACCAGAAGACTTTTCTACCAAGCACCAAAGAGGTAGCCACCCTAGTTTTATTTGGTTTCATGTCCCTTTCACTTTCAATGTGAAATTTCCATCAGTAGTTCACTTTGGCATGGCCTCTTTGGAAGGTGCTGGATGGAAGGCAGTGAGTTGTATTCTGGCTCCCCACAAGACCTGGGGGTGACTTGAGCACATCAACTCAGCAGTCATCTCTTTGTGTGTTGTTTCAGAGGGAGGATGGGGAGTCCACCACTTCCCAAACCCCTTTCCAAAATTAAGGAAGAAAAGTAGAGGCCTGGAGCCTTCCCACCAAGATTCTAGTGATAATCCAGAGCAAATTCACAGAGGCCAGTCAGGGAAATGACATGGCCTTCACACAACCAAATTGGTTGTGTAGAAAAAAAAAAACCAACCCATGTGCCTGGACATTAGCTTTCTCTTATGGCCCTTCCTTTGTTAGTTTTGCTGATTGTATGCCTGTGACTTGAAATGAAGTCACACGTTTGACAAACATTCCATTATGGCAACTGTAGGTGGGCAGGTCTTCTGACAGACATCACAAGGGCACACACCGGGATGGCTCTGGGGAGTCACCTCTTGGTTTTTCTTGGCTCGATCATTTCCATGGGTCTTTTTTCTCATAAAGCAGGCAAATAAAGTGACTGGCTTGGTCTTAATGAAGCAACTCCACCCCCCATCTTAATGGCTTACCATTCCTTTCAGAGGCAGCATTTAGGGGACGCATGGGTTAAATGGGAACACAGTTGTAGTAACTAAAATCCATTACGCAATCCACGTCCTAATTCTGATAGCCTAGAGTAGACAGCGCACACACACAAAATGACAAGCCAGAACCCGTGGGTTCAAATAGACACCACTGTTTACCACCGCAGCCAATGTCATGCTCAGCAGCACCTCACATGGGCCGTGGTGCATCTGCAGAGTTCCTCAGTGAAGCACTGAGCGTGTTGCCTGTAGTGGGGAAGGACATAGCATAGGGGGATCAGGCCCCAAGTGAGGTAGAAAGTCCCTCACATCACCCCTGACCACAAGGAGGGTCATGGAAACTCTCCAGGACACTAGTACGGGTGGCTTTTTAAATAAAACTGAAATAAAGAGTGGGCCCTGGGGGGTGGAACCGAGCATGGCTAGGTAGGGCCAAAGGCTTTGGTACTGCTAGACAGGAGTCAGTTACTGTCTATTTCACAATACCTGAAGCAAGGACTTTGAACGTTTCTGTCAGGAAGAAGGGTTTAACCTGAGAGGACCAGCTCTGATGTGAACTACCTCTGCACAGTGAACACCTGTCCATAAATGTTCCTTGATATCCCTAATGCATGTGAATATTTATTTATGTGTCATTTAAACTGGGCAGTTTTGAAGGATGCATGTCCAATTTAATAAAATCACCCAGCCTTGTAAAAACTCAAAATGTGGTACAGGAAACTTTCCTCTGCTTATTTGGGAGTAGATCTCATACTGGAAAGGGTGAGAAGGTCCAGCAAGGGGAGAGTTACTCCGTAGCTACAGGAGGCGTGGTAAGGAAAAGCAATACATTGTTAGATTTCCTCTTCTTTCGAGATTAGAGAGAAAGAATAAAACCCACTGGCCATAAAGATATGCCTAAATTAGGAGTTTTCTACCCTTGTCTCAGTTCTGATTTAACCTAGGATCAAGAACTCAGTTCTATTGAGTGACAAGTACCCACGCTCTATGACTCAAGAGCAAAGCCAGACACATGTTACAGTAGGAAGCTAATGAAAGGGGACTCTCAGGAAATCAGCTGTGGACAAAAAGAAGACAGTAAGAATGTCTTTACCAAATCCATCACACTCAAGTTTCCCTACATACTATGCTAAAGCTGCAAGAATCTACCAGACTACTGAATCTGATCAGATTCATAACCATGCAACTGTAGGCCTACTTGCTACCTGCCTCCTCTCTAAAAGTCTACAAAAATGCTGTAGCTTCTACCTTGATTGCTTATTAACTGTGTAGTCAACAGGATGATTAAATCTTAATCTTGTAGCCTTCATGAGCAAGTTCTATTCTTGAAGATTTATTTTTATTTTACGGGTATGCATGAGTATCTACATGTATGTATGCATGTGCACCACAGGCATGCCTAGTGCTGTTGGAGGCCAAATGAGAGTGTTAAATCCTCTGTACCTGGAGATGAGACAGTTGTGAGCCGCCATGCAGGTGCTGGAAGTCGATCCTGGGTTCTCTCTGAGTGCAGCAAATGCTCCTAATTGTTTCCAACATGTTTCCAACAGCTGAGCCAGCTCTCCAACTCCTGGGCTGGAGAAATTTGAGAAAATAATAAAAGCAGAGGTGAGGAGATGGCTCAGGCAGTAAAGTGCCTGCAAGTGTGCAAGTGTGAAGGCCTGAACTTGGGTTTCCCCAGCACTCACATAAACACTGAGCGTGGTGGCATGCATCTCAGAGACAGAAGTAGCCATGGGGCTCACCAGTCACCCATTCCAGTTGACCAGGGAGCTCTGGATCCAGTGCCTCAAAAACGAAGGTGCAAAGTAACTGAGGAAGACACTTGACCTCAATTTTTGGCTTCCACATGCCTGCTCACTAATGTGCACACATAGCAGCATGCACACATGTACATATGCACACACACATGCACACACACAAATATAAAAGTGGGGAAAATAATGAAACCAGGTAAAATAGGTACTTTTTTCCTTGTTCTGCAAATCTCCATGTGCATTTGGGACTTCCTTCCTAGAGGCATGGTAGAAAGATCTGTTTTTCTACAACCCCAATATCAGGAAAAGGGCAGAATCCCAAATTGCTTGCCTACTGAGGCACAAAGGTAGGCAAGCTGTTCAGTGTGGGTTTCAAAACAGTTCTCAGCTTAGAAAGAGCTCCTGATTTCAAAGGAAGACCAATGTTATGCATGAATTGCAACAGTATAAATGTGCAGTTGTTCAATGTTTTCAGGCTCGTAGCAGAGCAACGGGGTGAAGCAGCTCCCCACTGTCTTATCAGTGGACCCATCCCCCCTCACATCTCCATGGGAAGCATCAGACAGGGCTTCTTCCTTCCTCTTTATATACTCATAACTTCTTAAAAATAATAGTTATTTGGCTAAACACAGTGGTACAGGCCTGCCATCCCAGCTACTCCACTAGGGAGGCCAGCACCAGAACATCCCATGTTTAAATCAACTTGACAACTTAGTGAGGCCTGATCTTCAAATAAAATGTCAGCAAGGAGATGGAGATGTAGCTCAGGGGTGGAGTAGCAGCCTGACCTGTGGGAGTCAGGACTGCGACGACGATCAGTCCCCGTACCCACACACAAATAAAAGATTTTAATCTTGTTAGCGAAACCTTCTTCTGAAGGTCTGAGTTATCTGCTTTCAGGTCCTGCTTAATGTAACCAGGCATCCCCCGGACCAGGCTGTGGGGCCTCTGCAGGGGCTCCTAAGTAAGCCACTGCTGCCACCAGTTCAGTATGGTTCAGGCGTATAGGATGGAAGGGCACGTTAGGCTCTTTGTTTGCGTGTCAGCCAAGACCTCCAGAAAGTGGTGTACCATGCATCATAAAAATAACTTCTGTGTATGCGTGTTGTGTGTGGGGTGGGGAGGTACACACGCTGAGTATGTGTGATGTGCATGCTTTCTCTTCAGGCTCCAGAATCACTGCTGCTCCTGTTCCTCTACCCTGTTCTTTGGAGCTCAATCCACCTCCAAGTTAAGCTTCTTTAGCTTAATCTGTCATTTGCAAATAGCAGCCACTCAGCTACTGGCTGACTCAGCACTCAAGACATGGCTTTTTCTGCACACAACCTCTTTTCTTTCCTATCTTCCTCCTCTACTCTATATACTTCCGGCCAGAGCCTCCCCTGATTCCCCTGCATTAATACCTCTCCTTCTATATCTCTGTCCCACACCTTCAGATGAAATGTCTGATAGACAGAGAAATAATGTAATAGATACACACATAAACACACACACATACAGAGAGAGAGAGAGAGAGAGAGAGAGAGAGAACAACGTGGGCAGTGAAAATTCTCTGTAATCCCCATGTGCCCACCACAGTCTCACATGGGTGTGTGCGAGGGACCAGACCCCGTGTGGAAGAAAGTGGGAGAGTTTCAGGGAGACACCCCAACCTTCTGGGTGACTCTACCCTCTTTGCTCCCCGTTAGACTCTTCTTTGGACAGCTCCCTCTCCAAACTCAGGCTGCAGGTTCTTCTCCACTGCCCTCCTTAAGGTCAGAGTGCCCCACTTCCCCCAGAAGCACTGCTATGCACACATCCTCAGCCCTTGTGACTGACCAATAAGGCTGATATACATTGCAGGAGCTAACAGGAGGGCCTTACTACCATAGGGAAACACATTAGGAACCCAACCTGCTTGTGCATGCCCCTTAACACTTGGACAGAGGTGCACTTCTTCGCTGATGGCCCAAGGTATAGCAGAACTGATCGGAACTGGGTGGGAGACTTTTCTGATAAAGTGTGGCTGCTTGAAAAAATACCTTATTCTGGGCACCTGTCCATCAAGCCTGATGCAATCAGGGTAGAACACAGGTTTAACTGGACTGCATGAGTCTTGTGCCTGGCAGAGGCTTTTCTGTCTCCCTACATGGTCCACTACCCATTCCCCTATGACACACATGTCTAAAAACCAGGCCGAGTCAGAGAAGTGAAACTCTTTGAGACCTGGCTTTGTCACCTGTCATGCCCAGTACCTGAGGGATGGCTTACACCAATGACATGAACCGTGCCCACTCCACATCTTTCCCCCAAACCCTGGGGTTGTGCTTTCTCCAGAGGATGTCCTCTGACAATGGGCTTCACACTAGACATGCCTTTCTCAGGCTCTCAGCTGAGCCAACCATCAGAGAATGGCTTTACTGCACATCTCATGTCTTGTAACCCCTTCGCACAGAAGACATGGAGAGCTGGGGACTGTTTCTCAGATGAGACAGAGCAGCAACTTCATCCAGGTCACAGAGGCCTCTGGGTCTAGCTAAACGTACACAGCATTCGCAGACTGGATAAAGAGGTGTGTGTATGTCCATTTCCTTAGGTTCTCAGCTCAGCTCTGGCATTAGCCTCCCTTTCTGATGCCCTGTGTGATCTTTCTTTGTTCGAACCCCAGATTCTTCACTTGTCATGAGTAATCTTGAAATTAGATATTTGTCTGTGTTCAGACCCAAAGCCACAGCTGAGATTGTGAGGTGTCAGGAGGGCAGAGAGACCAAATGTCAGCATTTTGTGGCAGAGCCCAACAGGTACCATGTGTCTGGATGGAGGAAGTAGTGAATGTCTGTGTTTTTTTAAGTCTGCTATTGATTTTTCTTGCTGGCTGTGTATTCGGGGCATTTCTGCTGCAACCCCTCTGATCTAAATGATTGTGGTGAAGTTATTGCTTAGAAAAGATCATCTTTGGGGGAAACTGTGTGTGAGGAGAAAACCAGGGAGAGCTGCCCTTTTGTCAAGGAAGTTTACGTACTCTGTGGGAGAAAGACGCTTTCGTGGATAACCCCAGCGCAGGCTGGCATGGGATAAAAATAGGGAGGGGTTGCCAAGAAAGCACTCTGGTTTTCTCAGAGAAGATTCTGCCAGGCAGGGCAGTGATGGCGATAACATGGAGGTGGTGTTTGCCACAATCCCAGAAGGAAAGGAAGGATGTCTATGGATAAAGGCACAGGAAGAAATCTCGTCAGGAGAAGTGGATGCTTCTCTAGGGGTAATCTAGAGAACCTTCTTGGTGAGAAGGCAGTTTCTATATGGGAAACCCCAGAAAGCCACCTGGAACACAGGTGGAGCAGGTCCTTGGGGGTCAGAAGTCACCTCACCACAATCTCTGGTGCTGAGCCCATGACTTCACTCTCCAGATAATGGGAAATTACGAGAAGCTTTTGTGTGGCTGAATGACAAGGCCAGAGCTTTTTCTCTGGGATAATTAATCTGGCAGCCAGTCAGTGGCTACTTCCTGCCAATTGCATCTCTAAAATAGCTCCCCCAACTGCCGCGGTCCCTCCACCCCTTCCATGCTTTCTTTGGGACTGTCGCTTCTCCTCTCATGCCACCCCATCTCACAACTTGCCAATCATCTGTACCCTGTGGAGACTCCCGGACAGGCTGCCATCAGAGTCACATGGCTGTACCTCTGTCACCCACATCAGGCCGAGCCCCGGAAGCCAGAGCCCTCTATCCAGGGTCTGTGTGCTGGCCACCCCTATTGTCCCTTCCCCCTTGGGGGTTCTCCTCCTTACCCAATCCCATCACCCTGCCAAGGCTGTATTTCCACCACGCCCACCTGTGCCTTCCCAGTGGCATCCCTCCTCTTTCCTCTGAGTGTTCCCAAGGAAGAGTGCCTTGTATTTATAGCTGTGCATATCATGGTACTACTGTCCCAGAGACCAGGACACAGTTTACCAGTCCTGCGGGTCAGTTTTGTGCCATTGTCGACGGTGACTTGGCTTGTGTTCCTGATTCACTGTATTCTACCGGAGAGAGATGCAAGGGACCTCACCTCAGTATATCTATGTTGGAACTAAGGTGCTGCCGTTGGCAGGTATCTCACTGTCCCACTGTCTTGGTCACTTTTCCGCTTTGTGCTAAAGCACTACGGCCAAGGCATCTTGTAGGAGGAAAGGTTATTGGGGGTTTATAGTTCCAGAAGGTAAGAGTAGGACCACCATGGTGGTGAGCGTGGCAGCACACAAGCAGGCCCAGCTCTGGAGTAGTAGCTAAGAGGTTGGATACTCTTCATAAGCACAGGGCATAAGGAGCTAACTGGAAGTGATGTTGGCTTTTGAAGCCTAAAACCGTCTCCTACTCCGTGACACTCTTCCTCCAACAAGGCCACACCTCCTAACCCACCCAAATAGCTTCAACAACTGAGGACCAAGTATCCAAACATAGGAGCCTATGGTGGGATTCTCACTCAAATCCTAGACATTGACAACCCTGCTGATAAGGAATGAAGCTACTTTGCCTCTAAGCAGAGGACTCCTTGTGTGGGTCTCTGTCCTACTGCACACCCTGGTCTTCATGACACCCTGTCATCATGGTGAAAGCCGTCACAAGTCACAACACACAGACCTCCTGTAACTGCCTGCTTTGAGTTATTTTAGATAGACTGACAAGATTATGTTAGCTTCTCATCGCTGTGGCAAAATACCCAAGGAATCAGTATGAGCAAGGAAAGATTTACCTTGCCACATAGCTTCCCAGGTGTCAGTCCAAGGCTGGCTCCATTACTTTTCATTGTCTCTGGCTGGCTGGTGTCAATTTACGGCTTCCCAGGTTTTGGTCCATGGCTGGCTCCATTGATTTTAGGTTTGTGGTAGAGCAGAAACACTTGGCGAAAAAGGTGGTGGATCTCACTTCCTGCCAGTTTGCAAAATGAGTGAAAGGGGCCAAAGACAAGACACACCGTTCCGAGATCAAGCCCACTCCTGTAGTGACCGACTTTTTTGAAACGGCTCTTATCTCGTGACAGTCCATTCGGTCAATGGGTTGACCCATTGATGAGGTCATCTTCCTCATCATCCAACCACCTATTAGCACCACTGGGGATCAAAGCTTCAATACATGAGCCTTGGGGTCATTTATCCCTAAATCATAACAGTCTCAAACTCCCTGTGTGTGATGTCCCACATAGGGAGCCCCAGATTTCTGCATACCTTCTCTCCTTTATCTACTGTGCGAGAAGAGTATTCTGGCTTAGTCTGTTCCTTTGATAGCACTCAGAAGAAAAATACTTGCATGTCTGCCTTGGGAGACCACTCCCACCCTGCCCACCCCGCCACACACATGGAGGACCTTGGGTAGCAGCACAGAAATTCATGTTAAAAAGCCGTAGAAGGGGGAGGTCATCTCTGTCCCCAGCGTTTCCTCTGATCAGGGCCAAAACCAGAGTGGGAGAAGCCAGGACAGACACAGAGCTCAGATGACCCAGACCCAGGGACAGGCAGGGAAAGTATGAAGCCTCTGGTCCTCCTGCTCCAGAGCCAGGCTCAGGATCACACAGAGAAGGAAACCTCAAATTCCTCTTGCTCCAGATTCAGTAATGTCACCTTCAGGAATCTGAAAAGAATGTCCTTGAACTTAGACGTTGAGTATGGTGAGTCCAGAAGCAGCCATCAGCTTGGCATGTCATTGGCTGGGGCATAGCTCAGTGAAGAGTGATTGGACAATAGCGTGAGGCCTGGGTTCCACCCCCCACCCTGGTCCTCCATCTTAGATCGACATCTCTACTCTTCTCTCCTACCACAGAGGTTCTGGGCGCACAGCCTGAGTGATGCACCTGTCTCTGAGGCAGAAAGAATATCTCCTATTTTGTGATTTTTTTTTAAAGACTAAAAGCTTCTCCAATAATTGCAATAGTGGGACTGAGCTGGATTAAAGTTTTTCTGGGAAATAGATCTTTGGATATCTATATCTGGAAAATAGATCCTTCATATCTGTGTATTTAAACCAACAGTGGCGTGGAAGGATTCATTTCAGCTATTGAACGTAAAAGGAGTAAGCTTCTTAGCGGGACAGTAAAGTACACAGAGTAGGAACTTCTTCAGCTACTTGCCGCAAATGCTTCTGGGGAATCCAGTTCGTTAGTATCCTTCTCACCTTGTCTAACTCTGCTAAAAGGGGATGAGCATAGACGGATGTGCAGAGAATTTTCACTTCATTTCCAAGGCAGGTCGAAACCCCCGATGTCACAGAATACGCTTTGTGGGAGGTGGTACGTGGTTCCACTGAGAAAATACGTGCTGTCTGGGTTTGTTCATTAGCACCATATAAAATCAAGTATGATGGAACACTGTAACCACAGCACTTCAGAGACAGAAGTGAGAGAGTCAGAAGTTCAAGATCATCTTCAGCCACAGACAGGCTAGGTTACATAAGACCCTGTTTCAGAAAAACCAAAAACCATTTTTTTTTATTCCATTCCCAGCAAACTTCAGGTTACACTGACCACATCAACTCTAGGATGCTTATAACATCCTCAGAGACCAATCATTTCCTCCAAACGCCATGTCCGTGAGTTTAGACCCTGAACTAGAGGGGACTGTAGGTGTTCACCAGCCCCAGTCTGCTACTTGTCTTTGTAAATAAAGTATTATTGGGACATTGCCACGTCGTCTGTTTGTATGCTATTGTGACTGCTCAGGTCATGGGATGAGTGTGCCCAGGCTGTTTGGTCAGTAGTGAGAATCAGAGAGACAGACACTCCATGCCCTGGACCTCAGTCACCAGGAGTGAGCTGGAAAGGAGGGAGCAGCTTTGTGGGGAGGAAGGACAGCAGCACAGAGGCAACACCCAAATCAAGGGAGGAGGATTTAGGGGATGCAGCGTAGAAAGTGCTGTGAGATGGTAGAGCAGGTGAGACCCGGCACAGGAGACGCCTTCCCCTCACTGGGCAGCTAGTGTTGCTCTTCTCCTGAGACTGTGACCAACCTTAGGAGTCCCCTCTGGTCCCGTCCTAGTAGCAGATGTCCTCGATCCTGCTCTCTGGTTCTCCAGTCCCCTGATCTCTCGGGCTGCTGACCTTGACCACGTTATGATGCATATTCGCACCTCCGCAATATGGAGTCTCCTGTCTTCACACCTGCAGGAGAGCTGTCCTAGATTAGGCTGCTGTCCAACTTCAATAGTCCACGTGGCTCTGCTTTTCTTACTTGGCTATGATGGTAGCTCCCTGTTCATATGGCCAGTACGGCTCTAGCGCAAGTTTCCCGTCTCGCATCTGCTTTGTTCGGCACCTCTCAGTAACTCCAACTACAATATTTGTTTGGACATAAAGCCCTCATCAAGAGATAGGAACTAGGGCACCTTTGCCCCCTGTTCCCGGGGTGACTGCGGGCAAGCCAGGCCATTGTGGTGCAGCAGGTTGAGCGATGTTGTCCCTGGTGACCACTAATACATGAGGAACACTGGTTCCTGGAGGATGCTGGGGTCTTCTTCACACTGCTCTAGAACACAAGGTAGCAGCTGCCACTTGGACTGTCAGCGACGTCTGCTGACGTCACAGACAAGACTTGTGTCTGTTTCCACACCCACCGTTTTGGCTTGTGACTGTCACCAGAATAGTCGGTGGCCTCCTGGTGGCCTCGTGTGGGCACGTGACTCTTCTCGGGAGCTTGTCACCCAGGATAACTTGATGAGTGCTGTCTCTGTGTGTTGTGTTTTCCCCTCCTCGCGCGAGCACATCCCTTCAGCTGAGATAAGGTCCACTCGAGCACCGACGTCCCCCTTTCCAGTCTGCGACCGACTGAAAGTTGTGATTTTCCTCAGGAACCAACAATGTCTAATCTTCGATATTTGATGACATAGCACTACGGGGTGCTCTTGCAGAGGAAGGGAGAACGGAAAGTGGGCCCAGTGAGGAAGTACAGGCACGCAATGAGAAGAAAGGATCTCTAGCTTAGGTGTGCTGAACCATAAGCAGACCACCCTGGGATTAAGCTGATACCCGTGAATATATGACTATGAAGAATTACCTTATCAAGGGGGCTGTAGGATGAGAGATCACAGGACTTGTTTCTGAGACACGAAAGTTCTGAAAACTCTAGTACTGAAGATGGTCATTGGTGATACTGTTTTATATTGTTTCTAACATGTGCCTGAGACTGAGTCTGACTACTCATGCAATAGCAGACATCCAGGGATGTATGATGAATGGCTTACTGAGTGGATGGAAATTAAGGGATTTAATTCTGACGACGAGGGAGGCGCCTTGCAAGCAGCCCTGAGCAATCAACTGGCCCTTCAAGGACTTGGTTGATACGTCAGATCATACTTGAATTTACCATGTCTGTAATCTGATTTTCAACCTTGATCCCAGCAGAGCTTTGGGTGAGACAAAGACCCCATTTCAATTCTTTCAGAGTTCAGGCGCCCGAGCCGCGTTCTACTTTCTGTTCAGTCCCAGCCATTTGAACACACAGAGCTGTTGATCTTTCCAGGATGGAAAGAACTCATTGTTCATTGTGAGCAGACACCAGCCACGGGGATGTGCATATATCAGCATATTTAGTGGCAGGCACACTCGCTGCAATTTGACATCTCAGTCAAGTTTGTCTTGAAGTCTGGCAGCCCCTCCTCCTCCTCATTTCTAAGGAAAGTGGTCCCACGCACCCAAGCTCACCGCATGCAGATACCCAGACTCACAGTGGAGAAGAGCAGACAGCATCATTTCTGAACAGATTTTTATCTACAGGTCCAACACATTCTGACTATTCAGACAACAGTCACTGGCTGATTGCTTAGCTAATTCCTCTTTGATCCTTACCTTTGGGTCTCCAGTTTTGCTACTCGCTTGTAGAATGACTTTCTGCCTCACTGTGTGGTGTCTATGTTTCTAATGTGTGGAGAGAATGTTGTAAGTCTGTTTCTTTTCCACACAGGAATGTTCTCCATGCTAGTAAAGCAGATTCATGCTGACACAGTAAGAAAGGAAGGTAGTGCTGTCCCATGTGGACATACGCTTGGAGTATGTGTACCTGTATCCCGTTCATAGAGGAGCAAACCATGCCTTCTCTACAATTGTATCAACAGGATTTAACTTAGCACCTGATACAGGTTCCAACGCTTTTGCTTAGTTGCACACACGTGATATCTGGCCATCACTTAGATCTCTGTGTTGTCTCCTTAATTAACCTTCCAGTTAGTGGCAGGGAATAGCTTTTAAAATGGTTAGATTTATGTAACCTTCAAATCTTGTTTCATTCGTCATCAAAAACCAAGGGCTGAGAGCAATGTGTCATGCAGCACCTGGTAAGGCTCAAGTGTGAGATGAAGACTTGCTGATAAAGTACTGAAAAATTAGTCTGTACATCCATGTATGTGACATGGGATATGCAGGAGACCAAAGGGGGAATTTCCAGCATCTGTATCAAATGAAGTTTCTGTATAGGGAGGTAAGGTGAGAGCAGAAGAAAGGAAGGAAGGGAGGGAAGAAGACAGAGGCAGGCAGAGAGACCAGTAGACAAAGGAAAGAGGGAAGTCACTAAGAAGAAAAAACACAGAAGTGCAAGCAGGCCAGGGTCAGACTTGTCTCGCAGACACAACTGATGAACGTGGTGTAGGCTCAAGAGTTCCTCTCTGAGTAGAAAGAGGATGGCAGACTTAGGTCCCTGTGGGTGGACTATGTATCCAAAAATAATCAAGAAGGGCACAGTCACCTCTGCTGTACCAGAGGACATATATCAGTCCTGGCACTGATGGTCCCTGGCGTCTACAGGGATCAGGGAACCTGTGCCGTCTTTGTACGCCAGTCAAGGCAAGTTTGAAGCTGGTGACGTCAGAGAGAGCCACCCATCCCATGCTCCCAGACATAGAGCAAAATTCTTTTAATTACCATACTGAGAAAACCAATATTTACATATGGAAGGGCCTGTTTTATTTATGGAATATTGTTCAAGCTGGGAGGATATGGCTACATTCAGACACATACAAGGACGAAGGTATGATCTTCATGAGCAATAAGGAAAAGATCTTGTAACGTTTACCCTTCCTTGGACTTCAGCAAGATTGGTCTGTGGACAATTTCACATTACCTAAAATTGATTATACAAGTCTGAGAGTTAAGCTTCTAAGGATAACACTCTTCTGAAGTCCGATAACTGTTCAAGAAGCAAAACAATTGGTCCACACTTCCACAAGCCTTGTAGACACATATCTGAGCATCTCCATGAGACTCTGTCACTTGAAAAGGAAAGATCCTGCAGCTTCCGCGTTCAGAAACCCCTGCTGTCATTTTTTTAAGGGATACATTGATCAGTTCTAAATAAAGCTGAGGAAATTGGATGATTATCAGCTTGGGATTATGAACTCCCAACTTCATTGATGATGGCTGTTTTACTTGAAGGAAGCCCACTAGTGTGTTCATTACCGAGCAAGAGTCGAGTGTACAGAGGGGGTGAAAACTCTGCCCTCAGGCTGTGCATTAGAATAAAACAGGAGACCTCGCTCCCGAACAGGCCCAGTGTGCCACACCCTCTCTGCACACAGAGGCCCGAGATCCTGCCTATGACACATTCACTTGCCAATCACAAGTGGGACCATTTTTTCTAATAGCTCCAGCAGAGCGCGAGGCTTGCCCCCACAGGGACCCGCCCACAGGAAGCCTTCGTGAATCACCGAGCAGAGGCATGCTTTGGGGAGACTGTGGGCACGTCTGCGCCAAGCAGTGCCAGAACTTCCCACGGTCGGTGGCTGTTTTACCTCAGTAAGATTCTTGGTACCTCCATGGGGAAGAGCACACTGCTCCCGAATGGGTCACGGCCCTTTGCTGTGAACACAGGGTTATTGATGATGAACTGAGCGGATCCCTAGTTGGCTAAGTTCATTGCAGTGCTGAGAAAGCTTCATGTCCTGAGAAATTCTGTGTTTAGTAGAATTACTACTAATTCTACACTTTTGCGTACTTAGACATGGTCCCCTTCTTGTGCTGTCCCAGAATTTAAGGCCATCACAAGATATAAAGTGTTTATCTCTAAAATGCAGAACCTGATTTATTTCCTTAAGAACTGACTTTGTATGGGTGCTTATACAGGCCCATATCATCATAGTCTTTCCCTCCATGTAGCTGACACAGGCAGTCCTTCAATGGAAGCATGCCCAGTTCTCAGCGAGTATTCTAGTGGGTGGGCTCGGCTACTGGGGCTTTAAGGAATGATTCCACGTGGAGTTGTCATTTGCCTAGGTTTTCATTGTCTTTGTACTCCCATGTCACTATTTCTAGAGGAGGGAGATGTTTAGCTGTGGATTCAAAGTTTCTCACAGCTCCCCTCATTTCTTCGACTTAGGAGAAGGTTACTGAAGAGCGTGTCCGCGCCATCCGTTGGGAAATAAAGTGTCTCTCGGTTTTGTCATGACAGACTATGACCTCACTTGTAGTCAGTGCACTTGCTTGGTGGTCAGGACGAATCCTTGGGAGCAGGTTAAGGACAGCCCATGGGCCTTTGCTGCTCTGGGCTTCCCTGTGGAATTAGCCCAAACAGCTCTGGTTCACTTTCTTCTCACCTCCTCTTGTCCCATGAAGTGGTGTGGACAAGTGGGATGGAGGTGGGCAGGAGAAAGGAGGAAGGGCACACAAATGCTGGGCACCGCTCTGTGGGTGAGGAGGGAGTCCTGAGATGTTATGCTTTACCCAAACTCAGGGATCTATTTCTTTGCTTAGAAGGCTCCTAAAGACAATCGCATTTCTTTTAGCCTCCCTCCCTCCCTCTTTGGGAAACCACTCATATGGTAGCAGGAAGGAGGAAGGGGGCGATAGTTCCTGCTATGCAAGACAACACATTTGTTCTTCCTTGAGCAATCCCTGGAACCTTCTGGAGCTAAGGCATTGGAGCCTTCTGAGTGGTATGCAGCTGCCGGCGTGGTGGAAGGAATGCCTGTGCTGAAGGGTAGGGATTTGAAAGTCTGGCTGGGGGAAAATGATCTCAGATGCTTTGGTTGTCTGCAGAAGGCCCTGAGTGTATGCGATTACCATGGTGACTGTGGCGGTGGGGTCAGGGTCCTGAGTGCAGCTCAGTTCCCCACAGGGTGCCTGGAGGTGTCTTATCTGGGAGAACACGCGAAGGGGTATTCAGGATCCCCACTGTTGGTACTGCCTCTGATGAAATTGATGGGTGTATATATACCCTTTCCTCTGAGATGCCTCTGGGCTGTTGGTGCTCCTGCCCACACTGGGTCAGGTATGAGGATACTCTGGCATTGCCCAACAAGTCAGTGAAGAGACAAAACCTCTGTATGGCCGCTGAGTGTGGAGTTTCCGCAGAACAAAGCAGTCACAGGCTGTGTCCCACCAAAGGAGATCCCCAGGATATCCACAGCACCTCAGGCAGCAGTAGCAATGCAGGCAACTTGTCTCCTTGTGTCTGGTACCAAACAGTGACCACATCAAGCAAGGCTCCCAACTTTCATTCTGCATTCCCCTTCCCTGATGGAGCTTACAACATTAGCCAGACAGTGCTTCCCAAAAGAGGAAACTAAGTGCAAGCCACTGCAGACAAACGTTGCAAGACTAATCACAGACAGATCTCTCTCTCTCTCTCTCTCTCTCTCTCTCTCTCTCTCTCTCTCTCTCTCTCTCACACACACACACACACACACACACACACACACACACTGCAGACAAACACCCCAAGACCAATCTCAAAGATTTCTCTCTCTCCCTCTCTTGAATTTCTTGGAAAAAAAAAAAGGGGGAAACTCAAAATGAAACTAGCTGTTAACATGAATCTCATTTCTTCTTTTAAAATGCATCAAAAGCCCTCAGAATGAGATCAGTGAGCAGGCCGTGTGTTTCTCCCATTTGTTTTGAGTGGGCACTCCCAGGATGTCATGTGTCCTGTGCTCCAGAGATCTGGACAATGGGGCCACCAGACCCTGACCACCAGGAAGCCCATTGGCTGTGAATTCGTTGTAGGCCTCCAAAGCTAGAGCAAACTTCACTGCCTTATGTGTCTCCTGTTGGATCTTTGCACACCTTGCTCAGAATCTAAATTTCTTGGCTCAGGGCATTTGAGTTTCCATCCTCTGAAAATAAAATAGCTAACAGGACAGTGTCTTTTGCACTGCCCCTCTTTCTTCCTTAGGGGATGGTTTCCCTCCCCTGTGATGTTTTTCTGCTAAATAGGATGCGCCAAGAGCTAATGATGAAAGACATCATCTAGCTTGGCTGTCTCACAGCATGCAACTTAATCATGTTACAAAATGCAGTTCCCAGCCCATTGGTGGTGGTGCATGCCTTTAATCTTAGCACTCCGGAGGAAAGCAGATCTCTGACTTAGAGGTCAGCATGGTCTACAGAGTAAATCGAGGACAGCCAGGGCTCCACAGAGTAACTCTGCCTTGAAAAACAAAAGCAAACAAACAGTAAACAGAGAAGGCATTTCCCACAGTGTCTTGGGGTTCCTGGTATGACCCCATTGTTTCTGCAGTATGAACCAAAGCCTGCTGTCTAAAGAATGCATTTCTTCTCTCCCTTGACACAAAGTCAGCCCTGAGAGCATTGCTCCTGCCTAGCCCTACCCAGCCCTTCTCATTCCTGGGTTCATCTGTGGCCACCTCGGAGACCTCAGAAGTTGTAGTGAATGGTAGCAAGGCTTCACATGGCCCTACATCAGGAGGCCATGCCCAGGGAGGGGTATTGATCCCATGGTACCCTGATGAGCTTTAGTTCATTCACAGATTGCTTCTCGACTTTAAAGTTAGCTTCTTTGGGACTGAGATACGATATGATATGATATGATATGATATGATATGATATGATTGCTGTGGTTGATGATATCATGTTTCCTAGTGTCCTATGATATACATAGTGTAATACCGCACATGCACATGCTAAGGTTTTCAACAAGGACTTTACAACTGATTTGTTTCCAAGGCAAATGATGCCCTAAGACCAGGCAGTGCCATTACACCTCGGTTCATGTTTCTTTGTGACTCGGATATTGTCACCTCTGCTGGTAAGCAGAGGTATGATGATAAAATATGAAAACATATTTAATCCAGTTTTGCTTTCATTTGTGACACAGACATCATCCTGTTTGGCAGGTTGTCTCCTTCCCTTCCCTCTTCTCTATCCCTGGTTCACTGTCTTGAGCTAAGGTTTGCAAAGAGGCTTCCTGCCCTCAGCTGAACTGATGAAGGATGGGCACGGAGTTAGAATGTTGGCTGAGGGTTTGTTTTTCTCAAGACAAAATTCATAGGCTCTTGCTTCTTGCCAATTGGCTTTCCCCATTCTTTCTAAACTGAAACCTGTCTGAAATACTCAACAAGGACAACCGGGCTGTTACTGGTGCCTAAGTGAGGCTGGGAACATGATAGGAGCCCATGTATTCCCTGGACATGCTTGGATATTAACTTCCGAATCACAGTCATGTGATCAAAACAATAGCTGGTTGCTTTCAGCCTTGGTGGCCCCCAATATACCTCTTCTGTTCCTGGGAGAGTACCCAGTTTCCTCATCGCTCCTGACTGGAGATGTGACCCTGATTTCATATTTTACACTGGAAATGCAGGTACCCAACAGAACAAAGCTTCGTTTCCTTCCTTTCCCCTTTTCTGCACCCATGTGTATCTCACTCTTTTGAAGATCTGTTTCCCAGGAGAGGTGGTGGGTAGTCCCTAGCTCCTGAGGCTGACCGCTCTGTGTAGAAGACCTCAGCATGCTGGGATTCGTAGACCCCAGCCTAAAGAAGCTTAAGGTCCTTCTAATAACCTTGTCTTACACTGTCCTCTCTGGGTTTATGCATTAAAAGACCAAAGACATTGTCTGACATAAGGTGAGCCAGGAAGAGGCATTGTGGCCAGTGGAGCACCTGTGGGCTGATCTTGCCTGCCCCCAGGCTGAGTGCAGGGGCATCTATGGAGTCTCAAGAGGATTGGGTTAGCCTCAAGGCTGAGGCTGGCTCTGCCATAGCTGAAAAATATAAAAAAGCACCTTCTCAATATTGGTGTGCTTTTCCCCTGCATGTCTTTAACTCGGCCTTTGTCTAAGATGCCTGAGCCATGTGGAGGCAGCAATGCTTATATCCAGCTCTCTTGGCCCTCCTACTTCTGTGTCTTGGAGTGACAGTGTGTGTCATGTCATAGACTCCGTGGGCATGTCAAAAGTGAAAGCGCATTTCTCTGACAGCTAGGCTCCAGGGGCACCGCTCAGAAGTCTTGAACTTCCTTCTCTTTCTGAGATCTCATGGTGAGCAGCCCCTAAAAGCACACGAGTATCATTTGGCCCCTTGTCCTTATTCTCCCTCTTACCCCTTTGGATCCCCACAGCTGGCACAGCAAGCATGGGGCAAGGCCTGTGGTGTCTAATCTCAGCCACAGTTCCGGAGCTGCAGCACGGAGCAGAGCTGGTATCCTCTGCACCCACGGTTTCTGAGTGACTTCTCAGCTGCAAATCTGGCTCCTGGTTTCTTGGTTTTCCCCCAGGCAGCCTTAAGTTTTTCCTGAGAGCAGGCTTTGCAAATGTTCTCATAGAGAACAAGATTCAGTGACAGTAATGTACTCTGGCTCCTTCCTCTCTCTCTTACATCCAAACTGGTCTCTCAAGTGCTTGAATGACAGGTGTGAGCCTCCATACCAGGTTGAAACAGATTTTATGGCATTGGAATGCAGAAACACTTTATACTTTTATTATTAACGTAAGCATGTTCTTCTGGGACCTGATTACGCACAAAGCTTTACGAGGCAGTGCCTTCAGCGGCAGCCCCTTCTCTGCACCCATATCGTCTCCTTGTCACGCTGCAGGAACTGATGAGGGATGAGGTCAGCGGCAGAGCCTTCCCTTGTCTGGACACCCTGGCTCCATACTCACTTTCAGCTCAGCTTCTTACTTCCCACTCTGCATCAACAGGGGGAAGCAGAGAGCAAGGCAGTAAGGGCAGGATGGGCCAGGTCAACTCTAACTTGGCCACCTAAGTCACCCACTTGAAGGAGTTGGGCTTGCTGGGGTACTGGGCATCAACTATGTAGTCTTAGAATCACAGTTTTACACATTTTGGGAGGTGATCCAGAGAAATGCAGACAGCTCCTTATAGTGGTGATGAGAATGATTTTGGATTCCTATGGTAGAGGATCCTCCTCCTAGGCAGGAGTTGATAACAGGCCACAAAATAGTGTGGGGGCATCCCTGGGCAGGAGCCACCCACCTGGTTCTACTGGTAACCTGCCCATAGCATGGCACATTCATTCAGCCATACAGACCTCTCTCATTAAAAGGGAAAAGAGTTCTCCCATTTAATACATTAGCAAATATATCACCCTGTAGTTTGCAATCCGCTGTCTGCAATGAGCTTCTTTAGGACAAAGTCTTCCGCCTTCTTCTGGGCTGAACCCTCTCCTCTCGGCAACCAGCATCTCCTGCCCTGTCTCTTTCCAGGAACAAGCTGGTGCTGGCTTAAGTCCTTCAGAGTGGTGGGCATGGAGACTTACAACGCTATCACTGTGCAGTCACAGGTTGAGCATCTCACTGCCATGAGCCCAGGG
Organism: Myodes glareolus; assembly: GCF_982192425.1. Classification (NCBI taxonomy): domain Eukaryota; kingdom Metazoa; phylum Chordata; class Mammalia; order Rodentia; family Cricetidae; genus Myodes; species Myodes glareolus. The sequence goes on along the minus strand of NC_142031.1, from coordinate 51,711,497 downwards.
CACACGATTTTATATCCTAAAGGAATTTAAAATCAAAATCAGCAGCAGCATGATAGTCAGGAGAAAGAAATGCTGTGCCACAGCTTGTAAATAAAATGAACAGCCAGGTGTGGTTCCTCCTATCTATAACCCAACAATGACGAAGCCAGCACAGGAGGGCTAGCATGAGTTCAAGGCCAACCTGAGCATTGTTTTGAGGTTTTGCGCATGCTCTGAATTTCACTTCTTTGAGTGAGTTGTCATGTTGCTGTGTCACTTCGAGCTCTTCTGAAGGTTTGCAGTGATACCCAGGGTCACAGAGCCAAGTGGTGTGCTTGTGTGTATGTGTGCAGTACTGTGCACTGTGCACATAGAAGCCAGAGATGGGCATCTGGTGTCTTTCTCCATCTCTATGCACCTGATATTTTGAGAAACCATCTCTGACTGAACCTGGAGATCACTTGTTAGTCTGCATTGGTTGACCAGGGATCCTCTGGTCTCTGCCTCTCAGATGCTAATATTATAGGTGTTTTACTGCCAAACCCAAGTTTCTACATCTCTTCTGAGGATCTGAACTCAGGTCCTCAGGTTTGTAAGGCAAACACTTAACCAACCTAGCCATCTCCCCAGTCCTTGGGGAAACCCTTAAAACATAGCTATACATCAGTTTCACCCTGCCCAGTCCAGTCAGATGCCTAAAATTGGTTATTGGGTAGGTTCATGGATCCCCAGGTGACTGTTATATATGATGTCTTAGTACTATCTGTCCTCTCCTATTATGATGTTTGTGTGTGTGTGCGTGTGTGTGTGTCTGTGTGTGCATGCATGTGTGTGTATGTGTGCATGTAGAAAGAGCTTAGTTTTAGCTGGCAGGTTCTCTGCTTGGTGTCAATGTGCACAGTGGTGAGGAATTTGGCTTGAGTGGTTTACTTCACAGGTCTCTTTACCTCACATCGTGTATTGCCTTAAAGTTATGTCCTTAAGTCACACAAACCAAATCAGCACAACCGGTTCTCACTGCTGTCCTCAAACACAGCACCCTGGTTTGAGGAAGGAGAGAAAGGATGCCCACTCCCACGCATCAAGAAACATTTTATCAACGAAAGCAGAGTTCTTTGGGTCCACTCTGCCCATGTGATCCTCAGCACCGTTGTGCTCTATCCACCATGCAGTGTGATCACATGCACTCAGGCAGAGATGCGGCTTGTCTAAAAGCTGCCTGAGGCTGTAGATTGGCCAAAGAGCCCTGTTTTATCCCGATACAGTGAAGTCATGTGCACTTGTGACCGGCACTTGTGACCGAGTGCCTGGACCTGTGGTGATGGTGAATTGTCCGGACCGCTTGAAGGGAGTCAGAACATGAATCCTGACATCTATGGGATCCTGCATCCATGTAAGGAATGTTTTCCCCAGGGGACAAATGACCTCTCGGCACCATCTGCCTCTAAAGCAGGTTGGAGTGGAATTCATTTAGAGCTCGGTGCAGGTGAGGACTGGAGTTGAGAGTTTCTGGCTCTATAAACTTATAATTGGATTGACATCCAAAGCATTTCCCCTTTGATGCCCTTAGACAATACTAGGAGAGTCACACGGCCACCCAGTATCAAATGCTGCAAATACCACACACACACCTCATCTAGAGAGGACCTGGGGTCATCCCACTTGGCTCCTTCCATTCTCTGGGTGGCATCAACGGGGCATCGTGCAGAAGCACGGCTGCTGGAGTCGCAGGTGGAACCACTTGGCAAGGCTTTATGGTGTTGCCATTGGCAGCTGCGCTGTGTTCCTATATTGGCAGATATTTGTATTTACTTCTCAAAGCCCAATTTTTCCATAGATGTGTGTAAAATTGGCACACTACTATAAAACTAGCCAGGAAGAAGTCAAAATCAGTAAATGCGGCATTTCAAAAAATTGTGTAAGCCACTACCAAGCCACCATATTTGAAATGAGGGGGAAGAATAGCAGGGAAAATGTGAAAAAAAAATAAATAAGTTCACAAAGAACAAGCTTCCAGGCTCAGACGCAGAGGCAGGACCTGCGTGCCTGCCTGAGCTGGATATACAATGGGAACACCTAGCCTCATGTCCGGAGTCACAGTCCCTTGCTGGCCTCCCTTTAGGACCACAGACCTTGGGTCAAAGAATAGAAAAACAAATTAATAAACAAGAGTATAGTTTATGTCAAAGGGTAGAAAGTCCATAAAAGTGTTATTTTTAGGAGAAAAAAAATTGACACTGTCTAATTTTTTAATGAAGAAGCTGTCAACTTTAAGGGGAATACACATTCCACACTGCCGGGCCTGGCTAGAGGGGTTGCCTCGCTGACAAACAGGGAGGCATTCAGTTTGGCTATCCATGTGTGACTCTGTGGGAATCTGCATCCAGCTCACTGTGTGTCTGTATCATGAACCTTTTCAATGGGCCTTCAGAGCCGCAAGGGGCAGTGGAAATAAAGTACGCTGCAGGATTCCACACTCGGTGTCCCGAGACCAGCAGAGACCCGACAGTGGCAAAAACCAGACGAAACTCAGCGTCGCTGTCGCAATCACCCAGCCTATTAAAAGGATACAATGGCTGAAGATAGCCGATTTGAGGTGAGGACTAAGGTCTCGGGCGCTCCTTCTCTTCCGTGTCCCCTGCACCAGCACGGCTATGGCAACACAAACAACTGAGCTCATCTGCTCAGTTCTTTCCAAGATTTCTCTGTCGAGTGGCGTAGTGGGTTAGGGGCGGCGGTGGCAAAGACACCCTACTCAGAAGTTAAACCGTCTGGATTCAAATCCAACGTTTACACTGACGGGCTAAGTGAGGGCAGCCAGCTCCTTAGGGTCGTGGGGCCTCGTGTCTGTCCTCTGCGGTGTTAGTACTCTGACCTTGCCGCGTGGACTCGGGAACATGACTCTTGGCCAGACTCGTACATGCTCTCTGTTTCTGACCGCTGGTCACTGATTGGACCAATCAGCCAGAATATGCCTACACTCGGGGAAGAGTGCGCTCGTCTGCAGAGTTATCTCCACAGCTCCCCGTCTGTTTTCCTTTGTTCCGTTTGTGTCACAAGTGTCGATGTTACCCTGTGCTTCTAAATATTAGCTAAAAATATTTGTAATTGTAGACCTGTTTCCAAGAAGGACTGGGACTAGGGCTGGAGAGATGGCTCAGAGGTTAAGAGCACTGGCTGCTCTTCCAGAGGACCTGAGTTCAATTCCCAGCATCCACATAGTGGCTCACAACCATCTGCAATGCATTCCAGTGTCCTCTTTTGGCCTCCAGTGTAGGCATACATACAGGCAGAACACTGTCTACATAATAGATGAATAAATCTTTAAGAAGGAAAAAGGAAGACTGGAACTGATCCCTGCTCACTGAGGGTTCTTTAATTCTTGAATTCACTGTCATCACCGGCACACTCCTCTCTGCACGCCCGCAGACACTGCACACTCTCACACTCTCTCACACACTGTGGACTGGGATGCTCCTAGCATTCTGTGATAACTGTGAAGCACACTGTACTTGACTCAGTAATGGAGTTTAGTCCATGTTTTCAACATCTAAGATCTCTTAAACTCTTCACCGCTACCAGAAGTCTATCTTATTACACATGTATTGTTTGTTTACCTTGGGGTGCCTTGAGACACACGTGTAAAGACGCTGGTGTGAGGCCGGAGGAAAATTAGTGGGAGCTGGTTCCTTTTCCCTACTCTGACTGAGTTCTGGGGATAAAAATTAAGGTCAAGTCTTCAGGCGTGGCAGCAAAGGCCGTTAGCCCATTGAGTCATCCAAGCAGAAAAAGAACAGTCAAATGTAATTTTAGTGGAAAAAAAGAGAGAACAGAATGAATGAATAGGAAACTATCTATATAACTATCACTTTATGGAGTTGATGTCCTCAGTAACAGCACACGGGGAGAGAGCACGGCTTTTGGGGTAGAACCGTTAGGCTTCACAGAGTTGACAAAGTGCTTGCCTTGCAGACAGGAGGACCTGCATTTGACTCCTCAGAAACCACATAAAAGAACTAGGCATGCCGTTGCATGCTAGGCGTGCCCTTGCATGCTAGCCCGAAGCAGGTGGAGACAAGATGTTGGTTGGTGCTATTCTAGCCAGCCAGCGTAGTCGATTTGACAAATTCCTGGTTCAGTGAGAAACCTTGTCTCAAAAACTGAGGTGGACAAGTGCTTGCAGAAGGACTGGAGGTTGACCTCTGGCCTTTCACTCACATACATACACACGTGTGTGTGAGCATCCACACACATGCATGTATATGCGAGCACATATATGTACACACGGACGCGGAATATGGAGCATGACAGTGGATGTAAAGACGGTGCACAAAGCTGGAAATACAGAAAAATATCACGTTTCTTTCTCCTCCCACAGAGTAGATAAATTTGGAATGAATCTAGCTAATGGCTGGAAAATGTTGAATTAATGTTCCGCAGGAACTGTCCTGCCCTTCCCTCACACAGTCCAGTGTTTCGTGTGCACCTATAACACAAGACAAAGCAGACACTTCCTCCTTCCTCCCAGGTTGCTTCGCTTCTATTTTTCCAGCTGTCTGTTATTCTTTTCAAAGAAGTGGTCCGGGCGTGGCCTTAGGTACACAAGCTGATTCTGGGGTCCTAGGGTCGTCTACCCTCTGCAGCAGGTGCAGCGCCTGTCTTGACACCATCACCTCCCAACCTGTGTCCAGCACTAGGGCGCTGAGCCTCTGACTCCTGTCCCTGTGCTGGTGGCCTCTCAAGGAGGCCAGGGACCCAGGCCTGACCTGGGTTCTTTCGTCTTAGCAGAGAACGTGCTGTTGCAATGAGGGCACAGGAGGAAGGACCTCCCAAACCACTGTGCCTTTATTGTTTACAGTACCAGGCCTTCAACAAAGGGAGCTGGAGAGCCTGTCACTGCGACAGTGCCTGGGTGAGCTGTGCGGGCAGCTGCAGTGCAGAGTCTCCCCTTGCCTGCTGAGATGGACTAAGTTGCCAGGAAGCTGGCCGTGCTCAGTGACTCACACACAGGACGTCCAGTCACCACGTTCTCTTCTTCTCTCCTGCACAGGGGCCACAGAGAGGCTGCGGCTGAGGTCCAGGTGTGCAGTTCTCAGCTGGGCTGTGCCCTACCCGTGTTGACAACTGAGGAATCACGGACTGGGGTAAGTTCATTCTGATAGAAATGCGTGGTTTCATTAGGTGTGCATGAGGGGTTACCTGCAGAACTCTGTACATGGTACAGTCATGGCCATGCTCAGATGAGGCCGGTTGAGTCAACTTCTTTCGCACCAATCTTTGTGTTTGATACTTAGATGCTTATGTCAGTGTTAAGTCAACTAAACACACCTGTTGAAGTCACACTTTTGACTTTTTCCTATATAGCTACAATAAGAAAAGCATTTTTCGTGTCTCAGATGTTTCAGTAACAAGCCACATGCAAGGGGGTTGAAAACTTGTAGCCAGGGAAACATTAGGTTAGTACATTTATCCTAAAACTTAAAACCATAGCTGTTGAAGATCTCTTCACTATATTACAGAATCATGATGTAGATTTTTGAGTACCGTTCATAACCCTTACCCTGTTTGTGTTTAAGGATAAAGTCTACTTGCTTGAAGTTGCTTTTACAACATTTCAGGATACAATGATATGATTTCTGGAATTTACTTCCACGTAGATGTGGTTCTAGAATAGGATTTATAGCCACATGTGGCCTTGGTCAGCAGACACTACTGGAGCTGGGGATTACTGTTTTTCCGTCTATGTATGTGTTTCTTCAAAGTTTTTCATATGAAAACGTTTCAGTGACTGAGAAATCATGTAGCCGTACCAGAACCATCTGTTGGCACCAGATGATGCAGGGAAACTTGGTCTTCTATATAGGAATCTGGGATCAATGTCCTCTCTGAGACTCAGTTTGCCCATCTACCAAATGAATCTGGAGACCGCAAGGTTGTATGGAGCATGCAGGAATTGGTGTGTGTAACACGTTGTGTGTACACACAGCAGGGCCACATCACATACAAACCACAGATGAACTACATATGGCTGCTATCTTGCCTCTGATACAGGTGGGGACCTGGGTATTCACTTTCTCTCTCTTGGGCTAATTTATTTTACATTTTAAAGCCAAATGAAGAATTAAACTAGTAAAGAACTTTCTTCCGTGTGTCGTGTTGGATAGATTTCTAGTGGTATTTTGAAAAATTAATTTTCTATTTTGTATTTTAAAAGCAACTTATTGAGGATAAGTTAGGGATTTTTTTTCCCCAAACCATGATGTTTGGGTTGAATGATCAGCCACAGCACTGCCTTCTTCTCTTACACATTTGTCTTTAATTTTTATTTAGAAATAAATTTCTCCTTGCAAAGAACATAACTCTACCTTTTATGATTATGCTGTGAACTCATTCTTAACCCTTTTATAATCTAAGAAGGGTAGTAATACGGTCATTCCTTATTATTATTTATTATTATTATTACTAGTCTTTCACATACTATTTAAACTCTCTCAGCTATTCTGTGAATGGAGCCAGAATTGGGAATTTACCAGTTACACCCAAAAAAGGGAACAACCTCTTCCTGCTCACTCATCAGCAAAGCGAAGGTTGGAGAAGCTGCCAATGCCTACAGGAGCGGCACCTGAGTGTTTCCGGCTCCTCTCCCTTTCAGATATAAGGTCACTTTTACAGGTTGTGAAGCAGCTATCCTTTCTGCTGCAGAAGACAGGCAAACAATGATAGAAAAGAAAACAGTTTCCCCAAGGTCCACCTTAGAGAACTGCTCTGCTGAAATCATTACCAGGTGTGGAGGGCGAATGGCTGAGCTGGGATTAAGGATACCGGCCAATGAATCAGAATTTAGCATATGAGATAAAGACAAAACGCAAATCATGAATGCCCTGTGCCTCGCTAAGCCCTGGAACTCTGGAGAGGCTTGCTGATCTTGATGGACAGTCCAGGGAGGGCTTCCGAGGAGGGTGTTGGTTAAACAAGCTTTGTCTCTTGAAATGGTAGAAAGAAGCCATCAGGTGGAGGGAGGGAGGAAGAAGAAGGGCAGCATAGGAGCCGGAAGCCATGTCTCTGTGTGCTGAGCGAGTGTGGAGGTGAAATTCAGTCCCCCCAAAGTTCTGGTTCTCAGGTCAGCAGCTAATGCTACACTTAGGGAAAACACAGCAGTCCTAGGGGCATGAGGACCAGGGGAATGGCAAGGTGTCTGGGAAGAAGCAAAGAAGCAGACATTAGCAGGCAGTGGTGTCTCTACCCCGACGTGATTGTCTGCCGGAGCTCCCATTCTTGAATTTGTCAAATCGTCTCTCCATCGTTGTAAAAAGACTTTATTAATTAGCAGCTGCCATATCTGTAAAATTCAAGCGCTGCCTTATCTATGTCGCGGCAGCTGAATGGCTCTGATAGGAAGAACAAGGGGCCGCGCATGGGCACCTGCAACCTGGACCTCGCTCAGCCACGGTGGTGGTACGTGGGAAATGCCTGACAGATGCGGTAGGCAGGTGCTCTCAGAGGTGGTGTGTGGGGAGGCAAGTCACGTGCCCTGTGTTCTCTGTGCCTGACAGACAATGGTTACAGACAGACTCTGATGAACAGGAACAGTTGTCGTTCCGTTCCTGTTAGGCTGCGCTCCCCATTAGCACATGTGCTCGGCGTCTGTGGTGCACTGGGGTGTGGGAAGCCCCTCTGAACAGGAAACACCACCGTTGAGTCAAGCACAACCTGTCACAGCAATGGATAGGCAGGGCAGTCAGTGGCTTTGAAGGACAAGATGCTGGGAGTGCAGGCAGAGAGGGGTGGCTGAGACCTTCCCTGGACTTGGAAGCAAGGGGAACAAACGGAACAGAAATTGTGGTGTTATGCGGAGATTGATGCAGAAGAACCAGCTGATAGGAGGCTATGGGGAGCATATCTGTGGCAGATTTGCGGAAATTTGTCTAACAGGCATTTGGAAAGCAAAGGAAGTGGAAACTGTCTTTAGCGAGAACAAAGGGAAGGCCCTGGAGGGCAGAGAGGACCTCCCAGATAGAATCTGAGGCTCGAATCTTGTCAGCACCATGCAGGCTAAAGTAGCTTGGTCCCTACTCTGACCTCAAGGATGCCACATCCCCTCTTCAGGCTTTGCGATTCTTACCTCAACTACATCCACGTAGCTCTTCACTGCGGTGCTGGGCTTGGGGTATCCTGTTAGTGGACTATCAGCAGATGCTACCACAGTGTGGAAGCCAGGGGTACGGCTCCACAAATGCACTGTCTAGACCAGCTCAGCTGCACCTGCTGCGATAACACCCGCGCGTGCGCGCGCACACACACACACACACACCTGCATGGCCACCTGCCTTTGAGCATCCTGCTCAGTCCTCCTTGAAGACAGAGCCCCCATGTGTTCCCGGAGCTGCTTGTCCTGTGTGAAACAACAGTGTCCTACTGCTCTTCAGCCAGAACTGCAGTGCTCCTAGTGGGGTAGTTTTCCTGTCCCCGTTCCTGGCCCTGAGCTTGCCAGGTGTTTCTTAGGAGGGGTTCTGGGGATCTCAGTGGGTGACCCCTGGACCTAACCATGGCTAGCGTCATCAGCCCCTTCTGGGAAACTCTTCTGAGGCATTCCCATGCATCTGTGTGTTCCATCTCTCAGTGGATAGGCAGGACGAGGTGAGAGCTGGCAGGAGAGGAGGCTTCAGCAAGATCTGCATGTATGGCAGGCCAGTGTGGTAGCATCCTTAGCGCTCATGCGGTCCGTGCACCTGTGCTGGTGGTGCTGATATTGACTGTTTCTTATTATATATATATATATATATATATATATATATATATATATATATATATATACGCTTTAATTACATGAGACCTCCTTTCTCAGACTATTCCCCCTAGTGAAAGAAATTACTTTGGAAACAAACAAACAAAAAACATCAAGCCCAGTTTTTTTGGGAACAAAATGTATTCAAGTCTGAAAATAGAAACCAGGACCTTTCACTTGGTAATTAAGGGTGGTCCTTCCCAAGTTCTAAGGTTTTAAAAGAAAAATGAATTCAAATTTTATTGCAAATAAATTCCAATGACAGGTGAGTACTTAAAATTCAATAGGCTCCTCGCGTTTCCTCCCCCTCTCCCCTCCTTTCCTTTCTTGGTCTTACCTCAGGCTTGCCTTCCTCCTTTTCGTTTGCACAGAGAAAGATTTATATTTGAGTCCCAGGCCTTTGTATTTATCCCATAAACACGTGGTTAGTGTTCTAGTATGTCTTGATACCGCTTAATTTTTTTTATTGTTGTTACATTCGGTGTGTGTGTGTGTGCGTGAGTGTGTGTGTGTGTGCGCGCGCGTGCGTGTGTGTGTGTGTGTGTGTGTGTGTGTGTGTGTACATGCATGCCAGCGCAGGCCTGTGGAGGCTGGATGTAATTGTCTTTATCCCTTGAGCCATCAGGCCAGCTCCATTTAAAAAAAAAAAAACTTTATGAGAGGCAAAATATTTAAACCACCCCAAGAATGCCTTCTGATTTCCAACCACAGGAGTAGGTGGATGGAAAGTTTTGTTATATAATCCTCACCTCCTGGTGCTCACAGAGCAGTGACACCATTGTCTCTTCCAGGTTTGTTTTTCCTGCTCATAACCCAGATTCCCTCCCTAGTGATCAGCAGACTTTCTGCAGGCTGGCCGTAGTGCTCAGAACCACTTGCTCTGCAGCTCTGCAGATGCCTATGGCCGCTGCCCTGGGCAGGCGCATCCAAGCATCCCTGTGTCGCTCTGAGTGCTGATGCACAGTGTTTCTGCCTCCTCTAGGAACACACTCTATGCCAGTGCGTGGGCAAGGGCCTATCCTTAGGGGACCACTTCCTAGTGAGGAGCAGCATCATGATCCTTCTCATGCATACATTTTATTTAATCCATATAAATAAATATGTGCAAGTGTTCGTTGCAGAGTCGCTGGCCTGGTTGGAGGCCTCTGGTTTCTACTACACTATCCACGCTGGGCCCTCACTGGGACTCCTCTTAGATATCCTGTTGTCGCCATGTGTGGTGGAGATCCTGCAGCTTTGGGTTTGCAGGACTGGTCCCTTCGTGTATTCCCACAGATCATAGACGGGGTGGATGTTGGGGTGGGCCAACTCTTAACCCTGGTTCTGAGTCTGAGTAGTTGCAGGGTTTTGTCAGCCGGACAGCTCTTCCCTGTCTTCACCACCAGGGTGGTCTCCCCAGCATTGTCCTTTGAGGCAGGGTCAGTTCCCCAGCTTTCACATCCCCAGGGTCTGCTCTCCCATACCTATGTCTTGCCTGGGTAACACAGTTGAGTTACCCTGAAGGCCTAGGAGCCACACTCCCAAGTGCTGTAGTTGGTGAGGACCAGATATAGCTCTCCTGCCCTTACAACCTCAGGGCCAACTCTCCCACCTGCCCACAGGCTGTGAGATTCAGGGGTGAGGGCATTTCTCCCCCACCAACAATACCACATGGCAGATGAGGGTTGGGGCCAGATCTCCCGTGCTCACATTCTCTGGGTGATTCACCCAGCCACTCCCCCCGCTGCTCCCATCAATAGGGTGAGCTCTACTGTTCAGCCCAGGTGAGGTGCAGGGTTCACCTTTCAGAGTGCTGCAGCTGCAAGGGGGGGGGTCAACTCCCTCACTTACCACAGATGGCAAGGGAAGGGGAGGAGGCCATCTTTCCCTCACCCTCACCACAACATGGCAGGCGAGAAGGGAGGTGTAATCAGCTAGTCCACTCTCCTGCCCTCAGGACCAGTTCACCCTTGCCTCTGTCAACAGGGTCACCTCTAGTGTACTGTCCGGGCAAGGAGCACATACATACATTTTAAAAGCTGAAAAAATTCTATCCCTAGATTCTGTAGGAATAGGAGGGATGGTAAGGTCCCACAGAGCTGTACCATCCTTGTCACGCCTTGCTTCTATATACAAAGTTTATTTGTCAATAGTAACTGCCTGTTTTTAATTCCTGTTTATTTTTGCTAGCTACTGAACTCTCTTTCTAATGACTGGACATTATCAGTCTTGTTTATTCTTTTGCTCGAAAAAAAATGATAATCATAAAGCTTGTATCCCAAACTCTAAGAGTAGAACAAAAAAAGAACCCAGCGCTTGCCTCTAAGGAAAACACATTTTAGCAGGTGCATTTTGAGAGGGCGCATCAAGTGCACTCATTAATTAATACACACGATCTGAGACCATGCAGAATGAAGTAGACCAGAGAGAGTGTGCCGCGGGGGTCAGATGGGAGAGGTGCCCTGGGAAAAAACCTACCTGACAGAGATAGAGTTCAGGAGAAAATAAAACAGTGAGCCTCGGAGGTCTGGGGCTGACCAGGTGTCCCAGACAGCTTTGTCGAGATCTGAGGAGAGTCCAAGTGGGAAAAGAAGTCAGGCCAAGGTCCTGAGGCAAGCCTGTATCTGTAATATTCTAGAAACAAGGGAGCAGAATAGAAGGAGCTGTAGGAGAGATGAAAAATGCAGTAGGGACAGCAGTTGGCAGAAGTTCCCCAGTGTCCTCAAATGGGTGGGTGTAGGTTGCTAGCAGTAGGAAGAGGTGAATCCTTAGAAGGCCTAGAACCTACGGTGATCTATGGAATGGGCTCTTCGAGAGGATCTCCTAGCTGCAGGTAGGGAAGGAATAGATAAGGAGTAAGAAGTAGAGGGAAATGAACAGAACTGTAGCCCCAGAGACAGTGAGATTCTGCACAAGAATGGAAGTAGATAAGGACAGACATGGTGGGAGCACTCCAGACAATGGTGGGAGCACTCTGGATTATGGTGGGAGCACTCCAGATGGTGGTGGGAGCACTCCAATGGTGGTGGGAGCACTCCAGATGGTGGTGGGAGCACTCCAGATGATGGTGGGAGCATTCACTCCAATTGATGGTGGCTCTACTGGTTGGCTCTCCCAGTGGTTGAGGAGTTAAAAAGAAAAGATGAAATCTGCTTTCTAAGAGGCAGAGGACTGGAGGAGGAACAGCTTGCAGAAGGCATATGAAGCAAGACAAACTCACCCAGGTGAGTCTAATGTAGCTGACAGAGATGCTGGAGATGCCCATGTATGTAACATTCTGAAAATACTGGTGGTACAGACTGGGATTTTTGAACAACCAAGTAAAGACTCAGTGCTGAGTTCTCAGAGATGATGGGGGTCCAAAGGTCAGATCAGAGCTAGGAGAAGGAGTCAGCAGGATGTCAGGGATGGATAGAGGATCATCAGACAGGGGCCAAGGGTGTGAGTGTATTATTTCAGCAGGTAGGATGAGATTCCAATAGAGTGCCCAGCCTGGAATGGTTGTACCTGGGACAAAAGTGGCACTGCCCACAGTGGTGACTGGGGAGGCTACGCTGGGCATAGCCTGAATGAGAGAAGGGTGTAGCTGGGTTGGCCTCAAGGAATGGAGCAACTTTCCTGATGTGTCTTCGCCAGTTTCCATTGCTGTGATTAAACACCACGAGCCAAAGCAAATTGGGGAACAAGAGGCTTGTTTTAGGTTACAACTTTCAGGCCACACTCCTTCACTAAGACATAGTCAAGAGAAGGACTCAAAGCAGGAACTCAGAAGCAAGAGCTGAAACAGAAACCAAGGGGGGAACATTGCTTACTGGCTTGCTCTCTGGCTTAATCAGCCTTCTTTCTTATGCTGCGCAGGGTCACCTTCCCCGGCGGTACCTCTATAGGCTGGGCTCTCCTAAATCAATCGTTAATATAGAACGTGCCCAATAGACTGTCTATAGGCTAATCTTACAGAGGCATTTTCTCAAGTAAGATTCCGTTTCCCCAAATATGTTCGTAGGGGGTGAAGGTGATGAATTAGGGTCCTGAGGAGAAGGGGGCGCAGATCTGGTGGCCAAGATGGAGAGAGAAATGTGACCGAAGGGAAGTAGTGTGTCTAGACTGAGAGTGTGACAAGCCCGAGTAGTGACAGGCTTGAGCTATCACCTCGGCCATGTGTCTGACAGTGGGAGAACAGGCACAGGAGCCGCATTGGTACAAGAACATGCGGGCACAGAAACCCCAAACAAGGAGGCCAAGAGGCAGGGTGCCTGCTGGCTTGGAGTGCAGGGGAATGGAGCCTCATACTTTTGGTACAGAGCAAGAAGAGGTAACAAAAAGGAGAAGCTCCACGTACAGACAATGTTTCTAGAAGGAAGCCACAGTTTAGGGCAGGCCAGCCAGAAGAACATGTGGTCAATGTTGCTGTTGATGGTTCCAGGATCTCCAAGATTAGGCCATGTCAGGACAGGTGGATATCAGGCTCATAGCTGAGGAATTCCTTGCAGGGGAGTCCAGGGAACAGGTCCTCTGAACATCTGTAGCTTCATTGGGGCTCATAGGCATTTGTGAAGCCAGAAACTGGCCAAGCTGGGTGTGATGGTTTCTCGTGGCTGTCACCTTGGCTGGACTGAGAGACGCTGAAGAGATCAGTAAGGTAACTCTCCATGCAGAAGATGGAGAAGTGGTAGAAACCGGGAGGCAGAGGCTGACTGGGGGAAGTAGGTCACTTAGAGATGTGTCCTTGAGGGTTTTTGTCTGGCCAAGGCCTGTTCTGGTATGGCTTTGCTCTACTTCCTATCTTCAGTGACAGACTCAAAGTCCTTTTTTCACAGCAAGGAGAAAAGTAATTCACACCCGTGACTTTGCAAAAACTTGCCACACACGGTGTGTCTCCTGGTGTCACAGAAGCTTTTTGCAATCTCAGAATTTCTCGGAAATCTGACACCACCTCTGGCAGAGCTATCCAAGCACGCCAGTGGCTAAAAGGGCCACAGCTGCAGCCTGATTTGTGTCCCCCAAAGCCACCTGCTGAGAAGTTATCACGCTATACTGTGACTACCTTGGCAATGAGCCTGGAGATGGAGCCTTACCCGGAAGGGTTCTCCCCAAAGGTGAGAACACAAGGAAGACTTGTAAGTCATGCCTGGCAATCACCAAGGTTCAGATCACCTCATATCTGGGTTTTGGCTTTCTACCCTCCTGCCTTGGGAGGGAGTAAATTTCCAGTCTCAAAACCTAGCCGTAGTTTTTTGCTGTATGAGCTCCAGAAGGCAGGACAGAATCAAAGGCCCTAGTGGTGTGGGTCAGGGTGATCATAGCACATAGCTTCCTGGAACTCTCCAGAAGAAGTTCAGACAGACACAGCCTAGGAGCAAACTGAGGCATGAAGAATCTAGGAGCCAGCAGGATAATGGTTCTTATTCACTGGTTACCTAAATTCAGTCCTTGGGGGTCCATGAAAAGGTGGAAAAGTGAACCGACTTCTAATGTTGTCGTCTGACCTCCACAGTATGTCATGGCGTGTATGCATACGATCTCTGTGTGTATGTATGTGTGTGACCTCTCTCTGCCTCTCTGTCTTTCTCTTTCTCGGTCTCTCTTTCCCTCTCTTTGTCTGTCTTCCTCTCTATCTGTCTGTTCTTCCATCCCTTCCTATCTCCTTCTCTCCTAATCCATGTTTCTCTGTGTCTCTCTTACTCTCCCTTTTTTCTGTCTCTCTCCCTCTCTTTGTCTCTCTTCTCTCTTTCTGCTTCTTTCTCTGTCTATTGTTCTTTCCCTGTGTTTCTGTTCATCTGTCTGTCTGTCTGTCTCTCTGTCTGTCTGTCTGTCTGTCTCTCTCTCTCACACACACAATACATACATAAATTTAAAATATATAAAACTAAGTAATATTTGAATAAAAGAGATGACTTCCTGGTATTGGAAGGAGATGGAGCCCTTCAGCCTGTCCCATGGGTGCCACTGTTCTTGTGCATGAACCTCCCTCCTCATATGCAGTAATTGCCTTTTGACGGCTACAGTGAGCAGATGGAGAGCTCCATGGAACCAAGCTCAGTGTGCTCTGTCTGGGTGTCCGACAGCTTTACTTGGGTCTTCCTTAAAATACTAAATTTAAAACCCTGTATTCTTGGCACAGTGTTTGCTTGTGACCTGGTATAAACTGTTGAGACAAAACCAAGAAATGCCACCTATGAATGGCTCATTACACATCAAATGATGTGTAATCAAAACCCTTCACATGAGGCATAATGCATGATGGTCAGGGATCCACAGACATACATTTACATGCACATGTCAGCTTGTAAGGCAGGAGATGCCAACACACATGCACTCTCACGCAGTCTTGCAGAGAGGAGCCTGGGAGGCCTGAGGACTCTTTCCTACCTGACCAGACCACAAGAGTTGCCGCATGAGCTAGAAAAGGGGCTAAAGCAGCCATGAGGGACTGTACCAGTCGGGAAGGTATGTACTCTGACATTTCCCTGTTAACTAGCTGGATGGGTAAGACACGAACAGTGTTAGGTGTTACTAACTCTGACAGGAGTGAGGTGATGGACAGGACAAGGGTGCTAGGCTTACTCTCAGCAATATCTGCAGCCTCACACTGACCCAGAAGCATGGGGTGTCAGACCAAATTGGGTTAGGGATTCTGAGGTTCCTGGGGCCATGATTCACTTTCTTTAGGGTGGGGAAGCCAGGGTATCCAGGGCCAGCCTGTACTTTCTTTATTAAGTGTTTTTGCATAATTGCTCACTGCCCTCTGTGTCCTTCTGTGACTACACTTAAAGATCACCTGGCTAAGCCGAGTCTCAATTAAGGAGATTGGCTGTAATTTTTTTTCTGTGTCTGCTTGTCATCTCTTGGGCAAGCTTCAAGTTGGACTCAGATCTATGACTTTCTGGCACATCCTTTCTTCCCTTCCCTTTCTGTCCATTCCTCTTTCTGACATGTGGTAGAGACTCAGACAGAGGTTGTAAAAAGAACCAACAGTGTTGCGTGACCAACTGTCCAAGAGGCTACGATGACACTAGATTCAGACATTATCTGTTGTGTTGGTCTGCTCAGGATGCTCCAGAGAGTACTACATCTCAGGCCTACGTCATTCTCCTGGTTCCAGGGACCAAATCCAAGGATAAGACCCCAGAAGTTCTCGTGTCTGGATAGGGCTCTGTGTTGGTTTTCAGGTGCCCACTGTCTTGTGCATTCACCAGTAGACAAAGGGCTAGCTCTCCTCCTCCTAAAGAGTAGCCACTCTCACCCTGGAATTCAACTGTCGTCATCCAAGTGTCATTGCACAGGGGCAATTGCACAGGAGAAGCAAACTGAACTCTAACCCTCAGCCCACATACACTGAGTACAAACATATCTATGTTTGCAGGGTATAAAGACGTATGCATGTGTACACATGATTTATAGTATTGTATTGAAAGTTCTAAATGCCCATGGAGATGGAGAAGAAACGTTTTATGATTTTGGCATAGTGAGATATAATTCAGGCTGAGAGGCTCCACAAAGACGAGCCTGATGAAAGTGGACTCGGTGGGACCCTGCCGTTTTGATTAGAGCACGGCCTTCTGGCAGAAGGTAATATGAGGATCCTTTCTTCCAAAATCAAAGCAGAAACCACAGGTATTACTCAGTCTCCTGGGATTTCGGGATGGTGAGTATGTGGCCGAGAGGCTGAAGAGCTGTGAATGCTGGCCCTGCTGAAAGGTGGTGAGGGTGGCCCGGGTTATCAGAGGTCTCAAGGATCGCTCTCTCTGCCTCAGCAGGGACTCTCCATGGCGGTTCAGAGGCAAAGCAGCTAGAGATAATCTTCATAGCAAATTAGATGAGATTAGGTGTGTTCAGGGTTATATGGCCACGGAGCCAGGAGGAAATTAGATCTGCTAGCATAAGCCAGTCTCGACTGTCTTCCTTAATGTTTCCATCTGATAAGAGATGACAGACTCAGGCCTTGTTTGGAAGGGAGGAGACTGGGAGAAACCACACTGCTGCTATGGGTGGCATTTATTTTGCTTTAGCATATGCATGGTCTGAAACACCTCAGCTGAACTTTTAAAGTGTGGATAGAGGATGCTTGGTATGTGTGGGGTTGAAGATGTACACCACATGGCATGCGGAGACCAGAGGACAGCATTGGGTGTTACCCGTAGGAACTCTGTCTACCTCCTTTGAGTAGGCTCTTTCACCGGTGTGGAGTTCTCTAGCTCAGCCAGACTGGTTGACGAGCAAGTCCCAGAAGGTCTCCTGTCTCTGCCTTCCCAGCTCTGGAGTTATGAGCATACTTTGATGCCCAGCATTATACAAAGGGTCCTGGGGTCCAAATTCACGTCCTCATGCTTATAAGGCAAGAGTTTTGCCAACCAAGTCATTGTTTCAGCCCCCTTTTACCGGGTTTCTGAAAATGTGTATCCTCCATAGGCACATGATATCCTTGTGGAGACTGTTCTAGAGACTAGCGCCTCTGGCCCTCAGTCCAGCACACCTCGTGCCAAAGAGCTCAGCTAGTAAACGTCTCCCCATCCTCTGTAGCATCCAAGTACCTCAAGGAATAATACCACTGAAGAGAGACTTGTATGAGATGAACCAAGGCAGGAGCTGATCCAAATGTCATTTCTCTCTGCCTTGAAGATGGCTGTTTGCTTTATTCTCCTTCCCTGCAGATTTATTGCACAATTATATTTTACTTAGGCTAATAATTAAATGAGTCTGAATTCCCTGAGCATATAATGCTTGATTTGGGGCAAGGGTGTTGTTAAGTCACTGCGAGGGGAAGCCAGCCAGGATTAACAACTCACGCGGGTTACCTTCAAAGCAGGAAACCCATTCACACAAGCAGACTGTTAACCTGTGGATGGCTAGTGCTTTCCGGTAGCTTTTCCCAAGTGAAGCTGATTAGCGTTATTTGGTTTGTCAATTTGTTTGCACTGTGAAGGCTAACACACTCTTTCTACGAGTCATTTGCCATTAATATTGAAAGATCATTCTGGTTATGGCACTAGCTGGTTTTTGTAAGAAATTCCATGGATAATTTTTATAAGCTGTAGTTTACTCTAATGCTATAAATTTTGGTTTTAAAATAAAAAGTATACAATACACACATAAAAATATCAGTGTATCAGCCAGATGGTGGTAGCATACAACTTTAATCCCAGCACTTAGGGAGGCAGAGGCAGGCCGATCTCTGTGAGTTCAAGGCCAGCCTGGTCTACAGAGTGAGTTCCAGGACAGTCAGAGATACACAGAAAAACCCTGTCCCAAAAAACAGAAAACAATAAAAAAAATCAACATATTTTATATCTTGTCACACAAAGGAAAATAATTTCTCCTGTACTAGGAAAAGGACTTGCTTATACACAACTAAGATGGAATCTTTTACTTGATAATATTACAGGTTATATTTCAACTGGAAGTATTCCTAACTCAGCTTCCTGGTCTTTCTTTTTTCTTATCTGCTAAAACCTCCGTAAGAAATTGCCCAGTCAAGTTCTTCAGGTTAATAGTGATTATACGCTTTGCTCTGATTATTTTCCCCTCTCAAATTACTGTATTTTCTTTTTTATTACCATGTATTAATTGAATAAATTCATGTGTTTTGTTATATTTCTCACATGTGTATGACATGCTTTTATCTTGAATCCCCATTGCCATAGCCTGCCCCCACTCCTGTTCCCCCTTCTCTACCTCTAAGCCCTCCTTCTATTTCATATACTATCTTTACTGTTTTCTTCCACCCTACCTATTATTGTTGCACACACACATATACATCCAAATATATAAGCACAACCTGATGAGCATTTAATGTTACTCATATGCGTGTTTTTAGAAATAAGGCACATCCCTAGGGAAGACTAATTCTCCCTTTCTCAGAAGTCATTAATTGCCTTTAGTTCTTTATCTAGAGCTGAGGGCCTTGTGATTTTCCCCAGCCATGTTGTCACATATACTGGTGTTGGAATTATTCAGGTCTTGTTTTGGTGAATGTATTATTGAGTCATCAAGGGTACAGTCATCATGGGTATCATGGGTAAGAGACACAGTCCCTTAGCAGACATCCTGGTCCTTATCCTATGTTTGCTACAATCTTTCTACCTATTTTTCATGTTTCTAGAACAGGATACCACAAAGCTCAGTTACTCTTGGTATTCTGATCAGTTAGGATCTTCTGGGATGTCTCTCTCTGCTGGATAAAGACACTTCTTTGGTGATGGGTGAGGACTACATTTACCTGTGGGTATAAGGATAAGTGGGTAAGTATTTGAGTGAATTAGGAATTAGACTGGTTTAAGAACATTACAGTAGTAGGTTCTTCTCTAAGATTCATGGGTACGTACGCCAGCCGCAGGTAGCCGGTACTATAAGCCTAGCCAACTGTCAACTTTATGAGTGTGTGGGAGTGGATTTCTGTCCTTTGGAACTTGTTGTATTATCTACATTTTTTGTTGTTTGTTTGTTTTTACACTCATATACATTCCAAGTTGACAATGATATAGAACATTGTTTGAAATTGAGAAGATAAAACGGTATCTCCTAAAGTCGATGTGTGTCAATTAAATCTACGTGGATATTTTGGACTTGAAAGTAATGATCTTGGGTATTTTAAACTTTGTGTTCCTTTTTATGTCTATTTCTACCATATAAGAATTTCCACCTCTTATCTCCCCACCACAGCTCATTCTTTATTAGCATTCATTACAATAATAATCTTAAGTGACTTTTCCAATAGATGTGCAGAGAGTGCTAGAATCATATCCTCACAGGACCCTGGCCATGCGGTGTTTAGGATGCCCCTGCCCTTGGTCCTCTTCTCGTGGCAACATGCTTGATTTAGGGATGGAGTCCCTTCACCACTTCATGCTCCCTCATCTTTGCAGCTGGATGAAGATTTCTGCCTGTAGCTTTCCATTGCAGGATGTGTCTACCTAGATGACCCCAACCCCAACCTCTTCCTTAGGGGGAGATCCTACTTGCTGTGTTGACCTTTCTCCTCCCACTGCCTAGCCCAGAGCTTTGTCATCACTATCTCTATGCCCTTGGCCAATCACCAGCATCTGTGTCATCACAATTCTTCTGCCCGATGGGCTCAACATGGATACCTTTGTAGTTCACCTTGCTTCTGGTGACAGGATCCATCCACACTAATTCTCTCTATCAACAGTCTAACACATACTCTAATGGATTGTAGCCTGCCTCTGATTTCCATCTGTTTAGAGGCCTTGAAAACTCTCCTACCCACTATAGACGTTAGTTTTCCCATCTGAAATGATGGACAGGCCAATAAGTTCCCTGATAACGAAGGCTACGAGTGAGGAACGCGTGGTCTGTATTCTCTCAGCAAGAGACGCTAAGCTACTACACCTGGCAGAGGGTGTCATTGTCATGCATCCCACCCCAGACTCTTCCTTTCCAGCCTCGTTTTTGTTTATAAAAATGCATCACCAGGTGTGATGGTTCACATTTGCTGTCAACTTCAATAGATTGAAAGTTGCCAAAGGGAGATTGTGCCTCCCCCAACTGGAATACCTCTTCTGCCAGGTCCAGTGTTGTATCCTGATTACTTTGGGGCACTCCTCTTCATATACCACTGTGATTGCACATCTGGGAACCCCACTCTCTGCACCAACCCTCTAGCGCCACAGCTCCTACTGCCCCAATCCTCTGACCAGCGTTTGAACCTTGGTGCTTAGTCAGAAAGTCCAGAAAAGACCTTTAAGGACTGAGGTCAACTTGTATATGGTCCCACTGGCTCTTGCTGCACACAAAGTAACTATTCATTCAGGGAATAGGTGTTTGGACGGAACAGGTTAGTGATGTCCGACAGATCTGGACCCCAAAGCCTTGCTTCACTGTGGCTTCTTTCTGAGCTCTGTTGAGTGCTGAAAATTGAGTTTCATGTCTGTAGCACAGTGGGAGTATTTGCCGTTATCTCGCAGACCAGTGTAAGAATAAAAAGAAACAACATTTATAACATTGTTAGAATACTTAGAGTACTGAGGTTCTCTAAGATGGTCTCATGATAAGTCTGTTGAGGCCTGAGGTACATGTCTATAGCTAATGGCATCTCCAGAAAACTCACAAGTGGAGCTCACCCTCCAGCTCCACTGGGGACCGTGAAGCACACTACCCCAAATTTGAGGTCTTCCACGCTTCAGATTTTCCCTGCCTGATTCAGGTTTCAGACCCCGATATGCCCCATGCCTGTCTTCTCCTTTCCAACATCATTGTGGGTGGCTAAAGACACTGATTGCATTCCATGCACCTCAGGAAGCTCCTTTGGGTTTCTGTATGACTAGACCCACAGTTGACCTAATGCTGTGGCGCATACACCTTTACTTGGAGCATTTGTCATAGAGGACCCTGTCCTAGAAGTTGAAAGATCTGCCTGTGATCACCTGGAGTCAGAACCCAGTTCCCCCACCAGGGGGCTTTCCATACACTATGTTCATACCACATGAAGTTATCATAGCCTGGGCAGTTCACGGCTAGGTGGCCTCCATGGGGGCCTTGGATCCTATTCCCTGGATCCTCCTGGGTTCTTTTTGGACACTACCACATGCTTCACCTTGAGCTCAAGAATTCTGGCCTACAATAGTGCATGCTGCTATTCACTAATTTTCTTTGTGTGTGCATTATACCCTGAGCTAAGCACATCACATATAATTTCATTTAGCTCTGATGACAATGTTAGAAGGTGGACGCCATTATTCTCCTCAAACACAAAACAGAAAAATCCCGAAATGCAGTTACCCAGCATTTTATAGAGTAAAGGAACAGCATTGTGTGCTAAGGTCCAACTGCATCCAGATTTTATGATTTTTATTTTCATATTTTCCTAGTCTTTGTGCCTTCTGTAGCACTTGTTCCACTGTCTGGGAGAAGTGTTTTATTTGTTTTGTTTTATGAGTTGCTAATTGGTTGGGGCCTTTCAGCCTTGCTTCTCTGTGTTTGCCCTCCCAGACCTTGAGCAGCACCAAGCTGTCTCAGACTGCGCTGGCTGTACAGTGACCTTCCAGTTAAGTTCTGGCTCCCTCCCCTACATCATCTGTGCTATCACCAGGCTCTGTGCAGTGCTGATGCACACACAAGTGGTTGGTCCATACCTGAGGCACTCAACAAGGCCTCTGGGTCCAGGATCATGTACAGAATCTGGACTGAGCCTGTTAAGATCAGCCACGCCAGAATCAGAAGTCACTGCTGGCTTCTGCTGAGTCAGAGTCAGACTATGAGATGGTTCGTGGTTGACTTCCATGCCAATATTAAATGACTCATGGCATAGTTCTGGAGCACTCAGGTGCCAGTGTGAGGTCTGGGAGAGAAATGTTTCTACTGATCTCATGGGGCACTACCTAGATAGGACTAAATGAAAAGACCTAAGACCCAGGCATTTTAGGACTCTGAGCAAAATAGGACTCCAAGGTAGCAGGGACGCTGGGTCCCAGGAGGGCACAATTGCTTCTGACAAACTGTCATATTTTGAGATCCATAAACACAGAACAAAAAAATTTTGCTAAATCCTAGGAATAATAGCCCACATTCATTTCTGGATGAAGGTAGGCGTCTTAGTTAAACTTGGACTCAGGTCAGGTTCTGGCTTTGCTCCATAGGGACTTTGTCCCCACGTTAACCCCAGTAAGCCCGAATCTTTCAAGCGAAAAACACACTTAGAAACACACTCCATAGGAATTCTCAGTGATGGAATCTCATTGTGTACACATAGTGATAGCATCAGTCTTGACACAAAGAGTATGTCCATGTCTGACCCTCAAGGCCTCACCTCCTGGGTGCCAACAGCAACCAAAAGCTCTGAACCATCTCTGTAAGCAAGACAGCCAAGGTGATTCCATGTATTGAGTAAACCAAGGAGGACAATGGAACACTGGGCTGGGAGCTATGTCAGTTGTCATGGCTGCTGTCAAGCCAAGGAGGAGAATGGTACATTGGGGTAGGATCTTTGTCAATTGACATGGCTGCTCTCAAGGGTGGGTGAAGACAGAATTGCCTCAAAGCCCAGGGCACTTTCGTCCTTACCTTTGCTCCTGGCTGTGTGAAATGGACTTCCTGTCCACCCAGCTGATTCCCTTATTTAGTGGATCACCAGGCAGGGCATCTTCCACTGTGTCAGATGCTGGGATAGCAAGCAAAAGGCTACTTGACGGCTAGAGCTGAGAGTTAAGGTGGTCTTATTGCACGAGCTTTGCCCCCAAATAAATCTCAACTTCCTTCCATTTCCACATGGTTGTAAACTTGTAATGTTCTTAAATTATGAAAAAGGAAAGCTCAAAGGCATAGTGAGATCCATACCAAAGAAGGCTTGGGCTGAAGAGATGGTTCAGTGGTTAGGGCACTCACCTTTCTTTGAGATGAACCTGTGTTTGGTTCCCAGAACTAACATCAGGCAGCTGGCAGCAATACAGAACTCCAGTTCCCGGGAATCCAATACTCCCTGTTGTCCATGGGCCCCTGCACACTTTTGAGGCATGCAAATTCACACAGGAACATATATGTACACAAAATCAGAAGTAAATCATTTTTTAAAGGAAGTTAAATTTGGCCATGAAGGAAAAAACGAAATGTACTTCTCTAAGCACAATAATGACTCTCACCTAAAAATTAGTCTCAATATAGAGTATTTTTATATAAATACAAAATACAGGTTTATATTTGAGAAGTGTGTGTGTTTTTCATCCTTACTTTTGTGGAACTTGCTTTATTTATTTACTTTGGGCCACTCTCTCCACACCTCTGTTAAAGAAATGAAAATTTTTTTAATTCCTTGGAATGTTTGTATCCTGCCCTGGTAGAGCTTAAAGTTCTTCCAGTGCACTGAAAGAAACAAGAATTCTGCCCATATTGACATTAAAAAAAAAGACTTCTGCGAGAAAGTGTATTCACCTCCCATGCTTCTGGATCAATAGAATTAATACTGTGAACACGGCCGCCTTGCTGAAAGTGAGCTACAGATTCAAAGCAAAATTCTAATATCATTCTTCACATAGCCGGAAAAGACAGCCCTAAATTCCATACGAGAAGTGCCAAAGGCCTAGAACCCAATCCCAAACCCAAAGAGGAAGGCTGGAGGTATCATTGTATGTGGGCTCCAGTAACATTACAGAGCCATAGAGACAAGGTCAGAATGAGACTATGCAGAAGCAAAACATAGATCAGTAATACAGACTAATGGCCCCACAAAATCCCGTACAGCTACAGCCACCTAATTTTTTAAAACAACGTCAAAAACATAACAAAACTCTTCAACAATTGTGCTGGGAAAAGTAAATATCTACATGTAAAAGAAAGAAATCTAGACCATGCCTCATGATAACCTGCTCAAAATGGCTGTAATGCCTTGACATGAGGTCCAGCACTTAGAAGCCGCCTCAGAAAAGCAGAGGGAAATTGGCCAAGATCCAGGAATAGACGAGGACTCTCTGAAGAACAACCTCAAAATCATAGGGTATCATCCCAATAATTGATGAATGGGATCATATAAAATCAAAAATCTGCAAAGCAAAGGAAATATCACCAAAATGAAGAGACAGTCTACAGGGTGGGAGAAAGTCTTTGCCAATTATATATCATACAGAAAAATAGATGAAGAACTTTAAAAATTAGACATAGAATTCCCTTCCCCAAAACTTCAAATCAATAAATGGGCTAATAAACCAAATAGACAACTTTTGAAATAAAAAGCAATAATGGCTTGTAAATTTTTGGAAAAATGTTCAATATTCTTAGTCATATGGAAAATGAAAATATTTTGAGGTTCCAACTAATCCTACTCAGCATAACAAAAATTGAACAAGGACAAGAAATGCTGTTGAGGAAGTGGGGAAGGGGACCCCTCATTCACTCATGGTGGGAATCTGAGCTAATCCATGGATGTCAGAATGGACGTGCCTCAGAACAATGAAAGTAGAACCCCCGTACGACCCAGCTATACTACTGTTGGGTAGATGCCCCACAACAGTGTGCCGCTGAGGTATCGGGACAGCCATGTTTTAAGTGTGCTATTCACAATAACCATAAAATGAGCCAGCATAGATGTCTGTCAACAAATAAACAAATGAGTGCATAATGAAGTCCACATACACAGTGGTATTCTAAGTAGCCACAAAGAGGAAACCGAGATGATGATGATTGCAAGAAAAAGGATAGAACTTGAGACCGTCATCCTCAGTGGATAAACAGCCAGACTCAGGGTGACATCTTCTCTCATCTGTGGATTTTAAATTTTAATGTGCGTAGGTGTGTAGAGGTGAGTGTATAAGTGCATGTTTGTGTGTGTGTGTGTGTGTGTGTGTGTGTGTGTGTGTGTGTGTGTGTGGTATAGGTTTTGAAACTGCAAAGGGGATCATGAGAGAAGAAGATACCTTAAAAAAGTGAACAGAGAAGGGGAAGGAAAGGAAAGGGGGATGCGGTGTACTAACAAGGAAGCAAGGACGGAAAGGAAGACAGCCAACAAGAAGTGAGGGGGATGGGACTCACTGGAGGGAACAGGGCTAAGTAAGAACAGAGGATGCATCAAAATCCAAGACTGAACCCCAGCTTTATATGGTGCCTTAAAACACTAATAAACTAGTTTAAAAGGAAATAAAATATAAATATTCTTAGGGCAGAATTTATTTGCTTTAAATTGATAGAAAGCTTCAACTTGGCAAGAAAGAAGCTCAGATCAATCCTTGTTATGGTTCCCATAGCTAGGAGTGAAAATGTCTGGAAAGTCTGAAAATTTTCCAAAGTTGGAAGATGGGGAAATATCGGTATCTTTCTTTCTCTCTCTCTTCTTCTCTTTCTCTCTTTCTTTCCCTTCCTTCCTTCCTTCCTTCTTTCCTTTCTTCCTTTCTTTTTGTTCCAGAGCTGGTGCAGGACTTCCTATAGAGACAGCACCTTCTAGGTGTTATGACTCAGTGAAAACCCAATCTATGCAGACTTCCCAGCCTGATAGAACTCTAACCTAGGGAAGACCTAGTTCCATTAGCAGATGGTAGAATTCCCATTACTCTGTTTTGAGTTAATGCCATTTTATCATGCTATAGTTTTACTCAAACCCACACAGTGTAGACTCATGAAGTATTAAGGCTTTATCTCACTTCACCGACTGGTTTTCCCTGTGGGTTTAAAAAATTAATCTTTATTCTTTTAAGGAAGGGAGATAGTCTCTGTTCTGGCTGGTTCTAGACCTTACATAATGCAGCATAAATGAGCATAAATGACTGGTGGGTTTGTTCTGTCTCTCCTCACCAGAAGGACACAGCCATCAAGCCCCTTACTAAAACCTACATTGGCTAGAAGAATCACTATATGAATTAACCTACTAAGCTTTAAAAGCGTCACCATCTTCAGTGTCTTGCTTACTCCTGGCTCAAATATGTAGCATCTCAAATTCTGCTGTCCACCTCATTGGCCAAATCTGAAAATCCTCCTCAGCCAACTCCCCATTGATAACAAGTTTTGGAGACTTGGAGATAGACTATAATTTTATTGTATACCTATTGAAGTGGGAGGACTAATGGCTAGTTCTCTCCCAGGGGGGCTGGGCAATCATTTTCTTAGTTCCATTCTGATGATTCTGTTTCTATTTAACATTAGGAGATGATATAGTTATGTCCCTAATTCATAATAGGCCTTCTTCATTTCCGATTTGTCTAAAAGACTATAATCAGATTTAGGATGCAAATGAGCAAAAATATCAAAGGCCGTATGTGTGCAAGCACAAAGGAAATGCAGCCATCGGCTTCGCTGGGATGTTTCCAAAAACTCACAGAAGATATCAGAGGACATGGCCAGAGAATATTTAGAAACATGTTTTGCAAACACACACTTGTGTACCTGTGTGCATACACACACAACCCGGGACACACGCACACTTCTGGGGAAAGGCTGGCAAATCCAGTTCAGGACAGGTCGGGCCATGGATGCGAATGTCGAGTGGCTGAGATGAGGAGGAGGTACTTAGGGTGCCTGAGTGGCCCACAGGAAGGGACCCACACGATAAAGCTAGTTTTGTGTGCTCAGCTGGAATTGCAGAAAAGAGCATTGAAATCAAACAGCAAGGAAGGGCTCCCAAAGGGGACATATTTGAAGTTTTTGTATAATTTCATGAAAGAAATGTTGAAGCATTGTCCCGGAGTTTGTACAAATGAAAGGAAAGAGCGAATAGCCATCCTTCTTTCCAGGAGCCAGACCCAGCTGGACGTTATCTCCATGTGGCTCTGGAGACTCAGCTGTGGTCGCTGTGGTCTGTGTCCCCAGAGACACACCACCCTGCTATAAATAAGAGATGAAAGAGAAGGGAACCCCATGGGCACTCGTTTGGGGAAGTTTAGATAAATCCATCTGCTCATTCAGTAATAAAATTCCTTCCACTGGATAGTAGACTCTATGGGATAGAAAGATGGGTAGACAGACCCCTCAGAACATGTTGCTGTCTCAGAGAGGCTTGCCCTGAGCTTAGAGCAGAGTGCGTGTCCTTAGCCACTTGAAATGGCAAGCATCAGTAACTCAAGCTACTGAGAAACCAGAACCACAATTTCAGTTCTGGCTAGATGCTCCAAGGTCCAAACACTCCTGCCCTCATTTGAGACACAGTTGTGATCTTAGAACAAAGTAATATTTAAATGTTTCCTGGTCTGCTGGAAATTTTTCCTTTTAAAGGCTGAGGTCACTGAGGCCCAAACAGAATAAGACGGGCCTTTCAGGGTCCACTTAGTTAAAGAGGGTCCAGCTGGAAAAAACAACTGACTGATTGGAAATGCTGTTCTTTCTGATGCGTTTCCCATGCTTTCCCATTCAACAGATCTGGGAACATTGGGGAGGGAGTAGGCCAATATGGTTATATTGAGGAATATATAGTAGGCCAGGAAGCCAAGGACACCATCTTGGGTGAGGAGGGTAACTCCTGCTCTGCAGTCACGGAGGAGAGTTCAGTCAGAAGTCACGTGACAGATTGGCTGTCCCAGGCTTCCAGGTGAAGTTAGGCTGTCTTCAGGGCATCTCAGTCAGGGTTACCAATGTTTTCTTTTTTATGGAAGACAGATGGCTCAGAAAGTACTGAGAACATGGCTGTGTGCACCAAGCCAACGAGGTCATAACAGCAGTCAAGGCCAGCCTTCAAGTTAGCGTGAGTAACACTGCCTCAGAGAAAGAACACAGGTGCCACATGTGCTATTTGCTGAATGGTCTTACTGATCCTACAAATGCAGAGATTTCCAATTCACAATTTTCCCCTTGGTAATAGGCATACATTCCCTTTATTCTTCAGTTCTGCTCAGGAATAATTTAGGAACAGACTCTGTCTGTACTTAGAGTGTCCAGGCTTATGACTTTGGACAGGTGTGCACTGTGAAACCATTGCCTCAGCAAGTGTCGAGGATCTACCATGGTATTATGAACATTGTCTCCAGAATCTGATCTCTAACTGGAATTCTGGGTCCTAAGTGATATTTTCTCCACCTCTGACCCTTGAGCTAGCACCTGGCAACCGTGGTTCTATTTCCTGTTTCTCTGGGTTGAATCCATTGAGCTCCCAAACTAGGGATCCTGAAGCTTTGGGTTCTTGGTAGATGGCTGGTATCTTTTTCACACTATACTCAGGCTCTTCCCACCACCTATCATGACAGTAGCCCCTGTATAAAACAGCACATTCTGCAGTGTGTGTGCTCCACTCTCTCTGCCTGTCCATCGCTGACTGATGCTTAGCTGTCTCACGGTGTCACATCACACCCACACTGAATATGTATCTTCCCATTTCTTTAGCCTCTTAAATAGGATACTTTAGAACCATCAGGTAGTCGGGTGGTGGTGGTGGCGCATGCCTTTAATCCCAGCACTAGGGATGCAGAGGCAGGTGGAAGTGAGTTCTGTGAGTTCGAGGCCAGCCTGGTCTACAAGAGCTAGTTCCAGGACAGGCTCCAAAGCTACAGAGAAACCCTGTCTTTAAAAACAAAACAAAAACGAAAACACATCAGGTTATATATTTTAAAACATGTTGACCTTAAGCTAAAGTTACTTCTGGTATCTGACTCATATTTCCATCCAGGAGACACTCCATTTTTATTTTTCAATAATTTTCTTTGTTTTTCTCATGAATGTACGCTCAGAGAGGAAAGTCATTCCCGTGCTCAGGAGTGGTGCTCTTTGGATCCTAGCCCAGAATGAACTACAGGAACAGTCACGGTGTGGGAGCAGGGGAGCAGCCCGGGTGTTCCTCCTGACTCACCGAGTCTCTTGTCACAGGACGAGACGAATGCCCTGGTTGAAAAAGAAGGACTTTGGGAGAGCTTTTCACAGTAGTCTTGAATGTGATAGAAATAGGATATGTTTCTTATACATCCTTTTTTGTTACTCTGTTTATTTGTGATTAGACGGTGTGATGTGTATGCCCCATGTGTGGAGTTCACAGGACAATATGCAGCAGTTGGCTCTTCCTTTCCACCATCTGGGTCCTGAGAATGGAACTAAGGTTCTCAGGTTTGGCAGCAGGGACCCTGACCAGCTAAACCACCTCCTTGGTCCAAGTGACATTTTTCATAGACTTGTGTCATATTTTATCTGATGTTTCTTCAAGCCTTAGCTGTTCCAGTGGTCACCACAACCCCATTTCCATAGCCTCCCTTTGACTGGCTCCTATTCTGTCTCCTCTCTGGTCTAACAGGATGTGCTGTGCACGTCATTTTCAGGGACTTCAAGGCCACCATTGCCCGCTAGAGTGGTAGAGGTAACAGACAGCAGTGATCCGTGTGCTCCAGCCCCGAGAAGCGGGCCTAAAGTTACAGGTGCTGCCAATACAAAGGCTAACTCCAACGTGAAAAAGCAAGTGCAGGGCAGTCCTGCTTGTGAGTAAATCCTACTGTGTATGGAATATGAGGGGCTGCGAGCTCAGCTCAGGGATAAAGGATAGACGACCTCTGCACTTAGGCGCTCTTCTCCTCTGTGAGGTCCTGTGATCAGTCAGAAGTGACAACTGGGAGCCCATTTGAAAAGCAAATTATTAGACCCATCTCACGTTACAGAATGGAAGGCCGGGGAGCACAGCCTATGTTTAGTGGGCTGTCAAGGTGAATTAAAACCAAGGTTGAGATTCCCTATGCTGTAGCAATGGGAGATAAACCGTATCTACACTTGCAGTTTCTCAAGTACAGTCTCTCATGTGCATGTGTCTGTTTGGACATGTAGGAGGTATTTGCATGCACTCACCCACTCACACACATAAACAGATGTGAACATCAGCAAAGACACTGCAAGTTTACATGCCAGCCTTCTCTGTACTGCTGACACAAAGATTACTACGTCTCTGCCTCTCACTCTAGCTTTAGCTGCCTCTCAGCAGTTCCTATCCATACATAGTCAGTTGTTTCTTGTTACCTAAACAGCACACAAGAACACACACATACATACACACACATACATACACACACATGCACACACACACAAACACACACATACACACACACATACACAAACATACACACACACACACACAATGCCTTCTTACTATTGAAGAATACTGCTTATTGTTCTGGACTCAGTTTCTACATCTTCTCTTGAGCAATCTTCTTAAGATTTTAGCCTCTTTTGACCTGTTTCCAGGGGAATGGCTGAAGATTGGAGTTGAGAGCTATTGTTTTTTAGATGGCAGTTAGCTAATATTTTCAAAGTTTGGACTATCTGGTTCTTCTTCCAACAGTTCAGCTCACAACCACAGTCTGTGGCCTGAGGGTCAGTTGAAGAGATGACAAGCAATGCTCCTACTATGGGAGCACACCAAGGAGCTTCCTTTCTGGAAACCCTGCAAACCCTGTCTCCTGAGCTCCGGATTCTGAGCAGCTGCAGAGAGGCACCAAGGAGAAAATAGTTAACACACTCCACACAGAGAAGGAGGACACAGCCAAATAAATGCCCATTTCTTTGACGTGGCAAATGTACTCTGGTGTCCTTGGGCTTGCTTTCCATAAGCAACCCTTGGGTATGATAGGGTACTGAGGGACGGGGCACCATAGGCTCCACATGTGCACAGGGTAGAAATAACTAGAAGCTGGAACCTTGACTCAGCCTGAGTGTTTTGGATCTTTTATGTTCCAAAGATTCATAATTTTAGATAATAGGGTTCTTGATAAAATCTTTTGAAAATTCCATCTTCAAATGGGAGCTGGTTTGCCCCTAAAGTCATCTGGATTCTCAGTGGACAGAATGGAGTCTTCCCACTGGCTCCCTTCCCTGCTTGCCTTAGGCATGCTGAAACTGTATGAAGGATAGCAACCTTACAAGAATGGGTCCTTGGCTTCTTCACGGTTGCTACTGCTATTGTTAAAACTGGTTCCAAGTGTCTATGGGAAATCAGCTGAAAACAATTAAATCTGGGGTATTTAGTTGACGCATTTGATCACTTGGGATAGCTTCTCGGCAGCATAACCATCTTAACAGGTGACATTTGCCCAGCACTGCATTCCAGACCTTGAGATAAAAATGAATTATCGTTTCATATAAGGCTCACAGAACTCTGTCATGGAGAAACTGAGGCACACTGAAGCCAAAGTACTTTACAAGATCTTATAACTAGGGTGATCTCTATTGCTTCAAGTTGAAGACATCTCAGCTACATGGAAGAGTGCTTCCCAAACAGGAGAGCCCAAGGTGATCATGATAACACACCTTCAGTTAGCCTTAGAATTAGGCTCAGGGTATATAAGAGCAAGTGCTGTAGAGATGACCCGGTGGCTAAGCACACTTACTGCTCTTGCAAAGGACCTGGTTCAGTTCCCAGCACCTTCATCACATGACCCATAAAAGCCTGTAATTCCCAGTTCTATGGATCCAGTGCCCTCTTCTGGCCTCAATGGACACACGTATACATGTGGTGCACATTCAAACATTCAAGCACATGAATAGAAAATAAATACACTTAAAAGTCTGTTAAAAGATGTATAATTATATTAGTGGATATAATCACCGGGCTACTGTTTAATCAACTGATCTCTAGGATTTTCTTCTGAGGAAGCACAAGGTTCCTGGGAACAGAGAATTCTCAAAGATGTCAAGACAAGTAGGTGTGCAGATCAAGACTGCCTCCCTTCAGAGAGCACAGGACTCGGTAGTAGGGTTCCACCTGTATCCCAAGGACATCCTTTGCCACGGAATCTGTGGCCCACATAATGCCTCAGCCCGTCTCTCCTACTATCATTTTCCAAATTAGATGGTCAGATGCATTTTTGCACACCACTGCTACAGGCAGAAATGTTTTCTTTAATTTCTCATCTCTCTCCTAACAAGCATGGCAGAGTAACCTCTTCAGGAGGGTGCATCTCAGTTTCTCCAGGTAACCTGGTGGGCTGAAGAAAAAAAATTTAGAATTATGAGTTCTGTTTTCTGGTGAGCCTGGGCTGCAGGCCACAGCAGAATTCCAGGAAATGCCCACTCAGTGGCTGCACAGGCTTGCCAAACACATTGGCTTTGTAGGTTGTTCCGTGTTTCTGATACCAGTCTCTCTTTGACTGTTCTGCCTCTGGTGAGCTGGCTTTACGGCTGGAGCTATGGTCTGAGAAATGTGGCTTCCGGCAGGCAATTCTCTCCTCCCTCCTCTCCTCCCCTTTCTCCCTGTGCCCCCTCCACACAGGCACACACAGACAACCCTGCTCTTCAGCAAGCCTGTTTTTCCTCGGGCATCCACATCCTCACATAGGATATGGGGATGGGATTTGTTCTGCCACTGCACAGCGTTGTAAGAACAAAGAGGAGATTGGAAGGGAGGGATTCTGTACTCTGTAAATCAACAGGGAAGGGAGATTTATATTTATGCTTTTTTTCTATGTCTATCAACCAAAAATCTCTCAAAAGTTTATTATTTAAATTTTGGATGTACAAACCAGAATACTTGCTAGTCTTCCCTTTCCCAGCAAAGACAGATAGCATTTTTTAAAAAATTATTCTCTCTTGTGTAGATGTGGGCAAGTTGATGCACACCTGTGTGTGTGTGTGTGTGTGTGTGTGTGTGTGTGTGTGTGTGTCTGTCTGTCTGTCTGTCTACCTGCCTGCCTGCCTCTCTGCCTGTCTCTCTGTCTGGATTGGTAGATAGATAGATAGATAGATAGATAGATAGATAGATAGATAAATAGATAGATAGATGATTGATAGATAGATATGTGTGCACATACCAGTTGGATAAAAACCTTGGCTGATACTTCCACTTGTCACCTTCCACCTTGCTTGAGATTGAGACAGGGTCTCTTGTTTACTGCTGTCCATACCAGGTGAACGAATCCACAAGCTTCTGGTAATTCTGCCTCACCCTCCCTTCTCCTCAAGGGAGCATGCTGGAATTCAATGCATGTGCTCCTGAATCTAATGATTCTTATCATAGCATCTTTTGAAAGCTTGAGTGTTTTCCTACGTGCACCCTGAGCGTACCTCCCTAAGCAGAAACATGCTCAAAAAGGTCACGCCTATGCTGTATAACTGCTCATTGTAGAACTTGTATTTAATATCCTTTTGAAGAGCTGGAGTCTGCTGGTTCATGGATTGCCTGGCCCTTGTGTAGGAGTTGCTGGAGAGAATCTTTGCAGGCAAGGCTGGCCATCTGAAAGAATAGTTCATGCGACGTGTAAATTTTCTACACTGGATATAATTTACCAGTCATCATGATCTGCTAGGCTGCAAGAACACCATTGGATGTGCAGAATCCAACAGAGACTCCCTTGAGTCACTATTATTTCTTTCCTGAATCCAAAACAAAATGTACAGAACAATCTGAGAGAGTTATATTGTTTCTGTGCATTCTACAAGCAACGTTCATGTATCCCTATAACTGAACCCAACCCGAGAGATGGGCCATGACACAGCAAGGCCCTGCCTGAAAGATTTTATGCTGACTTGCAATTAGGTGAAACTGAGGTTTCTGTTTTTGCTGTTAGTTAATCCATGAAACTGGTTCCCAAGGAAAGTTGTGAGTTTATATGGTGGTTGTCTATAGCTAGATTTTAAAATTGTATTAAGTCTGTTAAAGAGTGCATTTAGGAGGTGTCTCTGAATCTATATTAAGAGATATGCCATGTGAGGCCATGGTCTTATTTAAACCGTATGGAGATAAGTTTATATAGAAGATTACTTATTTCACAGAAGAAACATTCTGTTTGCAAAAGAATTCACAGAGAATATCTTTGAATAGTGAACTCTTTTAGGGCTTTTAAATAGGATTAGCCTTCCCAAAAAGCTTGGCTCCTAACACTCACGTTCAGGAAACTAGAATTGCATATAATTTTTGCTTGATGCAATTTCAGTTCTTCATCCTCAACTTGCCTGTCTGTACTGTTTTGTCTTCCGACTTTGGAAGCCTCTCTGCTCATACTTCTACTTGCCCGAGTCTCTTCTCTGTGGACTCTGTCTTTTCTTCCGCTTGGACATGTTGGATTTTTCCTTAGGCCTGCTCCTCTAGACCTACCTTAGCTGCTCACCTTTCTGAAGAGCCCAGGCCCCTCTCTTCTTATTGCAATAATTTAGGTGCCAGTTTTGCAGGTACCCTATTTTATTGAAGGGCTCAAATGAACTATGATCATATTCTTTATTGTACTATGATGCAAATACTTGTCCATGTGTTAGAAATTAGCTTTCCTCCTCAGGGAGCCTTTTCCCATGTTGAAATGCCCTGGGGGTACATCCCAAAACCTCACAAGATTGTCTGAAACCACTGATGGCCTCAAATCCAACACTGCCTTTTCCTGTGTATACCTATCTGTGGACATAGAAGGTATTAGTACCACAATAATCAATACAAAGTACAACTTGTGTGTGTGTGTGTGTGTGTGTGTGTGTGTGTGTGTGTGTGTGTGTGTGATGTATATTCTATAAGGCTAGAACGTCTGGAACTTTCCATTTAATGCGTGACAGCCACATGCATGGACACAGAAGAAGTTTATTCCTCCAGTGTTTCTATTCAGAGTGTGTGCAATGTCCGAATGTTGTGCTTTCATTATGGAGGCAAAGTCTAAGTAAAGCGGCCAGGGAGGGAAATAAAGCATCACACAGGGCAAGGTCTTCTAGTTTAATTTTCAAGGTTTTTATGTCACACAGAGTGGACATGTGTAGTTTCCTTAGATACCAGCTCGTGGGATGCTTTTGAGGTGGGAAGAACCTACTGAACTGCTCCTGTGGCATTGCTGATCAGAGAGGTCCTTGTAGCCTGCTCGTCTTGTTTGCTCATCCATTTGGGAAATAAGTAGTGAACTTACTTGCGGGGGCGGGGGGGGGGGTAATGTGGTTTACAAGAGTTTGCAAGGATGCGGAGACAAATCTGATCTCTGTGTTTAGAGTCATTTGTGGAAAAGTTTTGCTCATTCCCAGCCGCTGCCTAAGTAATAAAAAGCCAGTGAGATGGGTAAGGGTGCTTACCACCAAGCCTGATGACCTGAGTTCAGTCCCAGGGATTAAAAGAGAGAAACAGCTCCCACAAATTGTTCTCCGGTCTCCACATGTTCACTATGGCATGCGTACACATGTGCATGCATGCACACAGACACATGTGCACATGCACACATGTATACACATGCACATGCAAAAATAAATAAAACATTAAAAGTTAAAGCAAAGGGGGAACGGACCACAGATATTATTTTTCCCATCTCTTTGTTACTGCCTCCTCTCTCCCTTCCTTTCCCCATCCATCTCTCCATTCACCCACCTATTAGTTCATATATACTGAGCACTTTACTCACTACAGGGAAGAAATGCTCAAAATCCATTTTCCTCAATCCCTGGCTTTGCATAACAACACGAGACAGTGTGGGCGGTCCTGAGGCCATTGTAGCTGGGAGGGGGAGCATACCTGATCCACCTCCTTTGCTATTTATGTGTATGTTACTAAATAAACATATCTGAATAGAAGCCAATATGTATTTAAAAGTCTTTTGTAATCTAATGCAGTTTTTTTTTTTGTCTCCTGGTTGTGGTAGAAAAGGAGCAATAAATTGAAATGAAGTCTGCTGAGGAGCTCTGGAATAGATATAAGAACTTCTTGTTTTAATTGGTAAAACTCAGGTACCACATAAGAACCCTCTATGTGACATTATTATGTAATATTATTATGTGATATTTCTATGCCATTGAATAGCAAAGAGAAAGAGTCCCTACCTTACTCTTGGATAATGCTATGCCTTGCTTTTCCCTTTGTCTCGGTCCCCACATTTAGGCAACTGCTCTGTGCTATGAATATCATTCCCCTGCCCCTTCCCCTGCCAAGCAGCAGCAAAAAATCCATGGCTGAAAGCTCAGGATGCTATCCTGATGGAATTTCTTAGTTGGCGTTTCTATTGCCATGAGGAGACACCATGACCACAGCAACTCTTATAAAGGAAAACATTTAATTGCATCTGACTTAGAGCTTCAGAGGTTCAGTTCAGCATCATCATGACTAGAAACAGGGCAGCGGGTGGGCAGACATGATTCTGCAAGGGGAGCTCAAAGCTCTACTTCTTGACCCACAGATAGCAAAAAGAAACTGTGTGTCACACTGGGAATAGCTGGAGCTTGAGACCTCAAAGCCCACCCTCACAGTAACACATTTCCTCCAGCAAGACCACACCTACTCCAACAAGGCCACCTTACCCCCAATAGTGTCATTCCCTGTGGTCCAAGCATTCAAACACACGAGTCTATGGGGGCTATATCTACTCAAACCACCAAATGGGATTACCTCAAGTCCACAGAAAAGACACAGACTCACAGGCCCCCGCCTTGTCTCTTGTCGGTACATTCCCCTCCTGGATCCCATACACAGAACAGCTGCCTCTGTCTCTCAGCTATCTCCCTCAAGTGAGGTTGCGTCTCACATTTTTATGGCGTAGCTGTAGTCTGAACTGCCAAGTTATCCCATAAGAAGGACAGAGTTGACGATGGGAATAGTAAGACCCTCTCGATCCTCTGTCTCAGCACTGAATCCCCAGACACTTCAAAGTGAACACCATACAGGCACTGCCCACCTTCCTCATTTAGGATGAAGGCATTCCTGTCTAGACTGCTCTCGTTCCCCTCACCCCTGCCCCATGGCCGCTGGCACTCCATGAAGCTCTTTAACCCACAGTTCTTTAAAATGTCTATAATATTTCTTGACTGGTGAATTGAAACAATCTTACCTGCTGCTGATATATATTACTGCAAGAATGATGACTATAAAGGAGTATAATTCTGAAAGCAAAATGTCCACCAAGTAAGAAATAGTAGCCTCCTTGGAAAAGCACTGCCTCCCTTTCCCCCTCTGAAGATGTGCAGTCATATGCCTGGATTTGACAGGCTCCTTACCTGGCGGATGCTACCTTCAGGTGGTTCTGAATGCCATAGTGAAGAGCTAGTACGGCTCTACCCCAGAAATACCAAGCGCCTTTACCTTCTTGGTGCTGAATTAGATTGTCTATATCATACACTGACAAACTAACATCCAAGTAGAAAACATCTATTTATCACTCATTTTGGTGGCCAGTAACCAGGCTCAAGGTGGCAGGGAAGTGTAGTCATGGTCTCACAGAGCTGGGCTCACAGGGCCTCACCCATTCTGATATTTACTAAAATCCCAGATCCCCCACAAGACTAGGCTAAAGAGAAAGACATAACATGGTAAATAATAAAATTACAACTCTATGAATATTGAATGTGTCTATGGAAAGAAGTAAATACTGAAATTATTTCCTTTGCAATAAGATGCATGGAACTGTACATCACCAAGTTATGTGAAATAAGCCAGACACAGAAAGGCAAATAATCATGTTTTATCTCATATGTGGAACCTATATTTTACACACACACACACACACACACACACACACACACACACACACACTATGAAAGCGAAGGGGTATGTTTGGGAAGAGGAAGGAGATTAGTGGGAAAGTTGTAAGGAGAGAAAGTAGTTATGGACATGACACACTCAGATAAAGATGCCTTTCGGAAGCCCATCACCCTGTATGGTGAGAACAACCTAGTAAATTAATTTTTTAAAAAAGAAAGGTCGGCGAGAGAGTGAGAAATGCTCATTATAAAAAGTTATGCATGTAAGCAATATTGGTGTATAATATCACCAATATTGTTATTACCTAAGCTATTATTATATAATAATATAATTATATAATATATTATAGTATTATATAATTATATTATTAAGCTAGTTACCTGAGGTTTAAGTCTATTGCCAGGGCTGTGGTAGGTCTAGTATGGGAACTGGGGTCTAGGTGGACACACTAATCAATCAGAGAACAGCAGAAGCCTAAGCTATAAGACAAAGGCACCCAACTGGACAGAGAACCTAAGAAGTCAGTTAATGTGCAGTGATGTCAAGACCCAAAAACAGGGTGACACCAACCAGGATGGAGGTAGAAGTTGCCAGGACCAAGTAGGAAAAAAAAGAATTGGTCTATTCTAACAAAAATGTTCATAGTAAGACCTTGGGCCAAGGAAGAGGCAGAGAAATGAGAGAAATACAGAGTGGGTTGAAGCCAGGCAAATGGTCACGATTGCAGGCAGAGGGAGCCAGAGCCTGAAGCCAGAGCATCAGAGAAACAAGGCTCGGAGGGAGGATGCAGCTGAACTGTCACGGCGTTGCCATGTTAAGACAAGCACTCAAAGACTGTGTGGACATCTGGATGTGGAGTGTCTAGAAAGGACATTAGGCAACGTGGCTCCACCTGCTGCTTCCTGAAAAGGACCACACGGAAGCAGGACTAGAAGCCAAGTAGAGCCTTGTGGGATGAGGCCCCAGGAGTGCATGCTGGGGCAGCACAAATTCCTCCCACCGACCTCTCCAATTCCCTTTCGTCTGAAATCTTGTCCCAAGCGTAATGACCAGCAGAGCCACCTGCGGTGAACCTAAAAATGCTCTCTCAAATGCCTTCCAGTGTCTGCCCCACTGAGAACACCACGCCTGAGACACCCATTTGATGGGGATCTTGGGATTCAGGACACGAGGCTCTGTCTTTAGTGCCTTGATCTTCAGACCCTCAGCCGTGCCTCTTCCTTTTATTTCTTTGGAGTAGGAAAGCCAAGACAACTGTGAAATTACAAACCCATCCAACACTATTACTTTTAATTGAAATGGCCAAGGAAGCAGCCACATGTGTGAGTTATATTCTTTTTCCTTTCTACACGCACAGTTCTCATTTGCAGAGAATAGAAAGACAAGTGTGCATTGAGGAGACAGATATGTCCCTGCATGTCATAAATGCAGCTTTTGACCTGCTCTATATGGGCAAGTTGTCATTTAAAACTCATAGAAGACATTTTCATAGCAATTTGAGTTTACATTCTATCACATAAAATAAGCCCAGGCTTAGGCAGGAGGGGTAAACCTGCCTCTGAGTTTGTGTTCTCGGTCTCTCCAGCCCTGAAATGGCCAGATGTAAAGGAAATTCATGTGCTTGAGTGCATGTATGCTCATGCACGCGTGTGCGCACTCTCTCTCTCTCTCTCTCTCTCTCTCACACACACACACACACGCACACACACACCTGCATACTAAGAACTTTTATCAGCAGTGACTATCACTCCTCTTGTCCCAAACACTATTTGTTCTCAAAAATTTCATTTTTATGTATATGGACTTGTGGACAGCACCAGGCCAGACACAGAGTAGAGACAAGGGAAAGATGCCCAGAATTAAAGAAACTGAGAGCATAGTCCCAGGTGACAAAAGGAACTGGAGAATATTAATTTATGTCTGTCAGCCGGGCCGTGGTGGCACACGCCTTTAATCTTAGCACTCGGGAGGTAGAGGCAGGTAGATCTCTGTGAGTTCGAGGCCAGCCTGGTCTACAAGAGCTAGTTCCAGGACAGGCCCCAGAGCTACACGCCCTTTATCGCCAGTATGGTGATTTGAAAGAAGGCCCACAAAGTGTGGCACCATTAGGAGGTGTGACCTTGTTGGAGTAGGTGTGGTGTCATTGGAGGAAGTGTGTCACTGTGGAGATAGGCTTTCAAGTCTCATATGTGCTCAGGTCACATCCAGTGAGACAGTTCACTTCCTGTTACCTATGCAAAATGTAGAACTTCCAGCTACCTCTCCAGCATCACCTTGGCAAGCATGCCTTCATGACCCACCATGATGATAATGAACTGAATCTCTGGACCATTAGCCGTCCAAGTAAATGTTTTTTTTTTTTTTTAAGAATTACTGAATTACTTTGGTAATTCTTTAAAATGGTGTCTCTTCACAGCAAAGACACCCTAAGACAACCACAGCCCCTCCTCAGTCCTGACCATGTCCCTCCTCAGCCCTGTCCATGCCCCTCCCCAGCCCTGCCCACGCCCCTCCCCAGCCCTGCCCATGCTCCTCCTTAGCCTTGGCCACGCCCCTCCTCAGTCCTGCCCACGCCCCTCCTCAGCCTTGGCCACGCCCCTCCTCAGTCATTACCATGACCTCATCACCACTGACTATTCCCTGACCTAGCACTAATCACACCTCTCTGCACTGCTGACCACATTCTTCTTCACCCCTTCCAGCTATGCTTCCTTTTACCACAGACCATGTCCCCTCTATTGACCAAATCATTCTCCTAGCACTGACCTCACCCCTCCCACCACTGGCCACGCCCTTCCTGTTTCACCTTTCTAGCCAGGCTCTTAAGCAAAGAGCTTGCAAGCCTGCTGCATTCCCTGGGGAGGAGGGGAGCACTGAGCATCAGTCACATGAAAAGCTCAGTATGTCCTTCCCACATGGCTACAGAGTCTGGCTGTGTACGTAGTCCTGACAGGCTAAGCCTGTGTGGTGTTCATGGATTCATAACAGCCCTCAGCAGCCGTTCCTCCCCTTCACTGCTGCGTGCCTTGGGTAATCTAAAGAGGGGGTAGCTGCTCTGACTCCAAGCCCAGTGCGCTTCTGCGGAGCAATGACATCAAGCACAGTGTACAACTGGTGAAGCAGGAGACTTATATGCTCGGGGAGGGTGCCCTGCTTCTTCTCTGTTCACATACTAACACCAGGTCTTCTCTGTTCACATACTAACACCAGGTCTTCTCTGTTCACATACTAACACCAGGTCTTCTCTGTTCACATACTAACACCAGGTCTTCTCTGTTCACATACTAACACCAGGTCTTCTCTGTTCATATGCTAACACCAGGTCTTCTCTGTTCACATACTAACACCAGGTCTTCTCTGGTCACATACTAACACCAGGTCTTCTCTGTTCACATACTAACACCAGGGGAACAGGAACCTGCTGATCGAGAGTGGGGTTGCTCTCTGCCCTCTCAGTCCTCCATAAATACCCATCTCTCCCTTCCAAGATTTTATAGCTGCTTCCTTCTAAATATAATCTGTCTGCATCCTGGAACCTCCCTTCCCCACACCCAGCAGGTCCCAGCTGAAGTCATCTCTTCCTCACATCCAATTGTCCCAGCTGAAGGCATCCCCATCTGACACCCAGCAGGTCCTAGGCCGCAGACATTCCACTCCAAACACAGTAAGGCCTGGGCTGCATTGCCTTCTTCCCCTTTCGCAAAGAGAACCCATAGAAGTGTGGGCCTTATTGAATGTTCAACACTGTGTTCTCTACCGTAGGAACATTTTCAAGACTGTGGAAAGTTTATAGAATCGTTTTTCAGTATTTCTGGCTCAGGCATAAGACATGTGTCACTCTGAGGACTGCTGTGACCAGTGACCTGTTCTGCTGACTTTTCAGATCTAGCAAAATTAGAATCTGGAGAACCAAACAAAGCAGGATGGTTGTGACTATGGTGAGCAGCAGCAAGTGGTCAGGGCATGAATGTAGAAGCTCGACAGTCCTGAAAACAGTTGTCACAATCTGGGCATGGTGGCATATACTTTTAATTCTAGCACCTGGAAAATAGAGGCAAAAGAACTATGAGCAAATTCAAGTCCAGTCTGGGCTACGTAATGAAATCCTATAACAAAATAAAAAAGGAGTCCTCGTCTATTTTTGTATGTACCATTTCCCCAACAAGCCTGGGATAGTGTAAGCCATGACTCACTCAGCCTTGTAAGCTTATAAATTAGTAAATGGTAGACAGACAGGCAGACAGACAGAGGGAAAACAAACCAAATGGGTGGAAGAATATATAGATGACAGTAGAGATCTCTCATATCCTCTTGTGGCCTGGCATTTTCTCTCAGGCTTGAATATTTAGCTGTTGATTTTCTCTCCCCATCTGACTCACTAGCTCTGGAAGAAGCGAAGCAGAAGGCAGAGGAAATAACAAAGCTGGGCTTCTGGTGGGAAGGCTTGGAGGATGCAGCCACAGTTCCTTCTTGCCATGTCTGTGCATTTGAGAACACTTTGCCGTGTGCTGCCTCCACCGGCATGGGGGTAGCTTTTCCAAGGCCCCTGGGTGGGTGCCCAGAACCCTGGGACAGGTCTGTGCATAGAAAGTTGATTTTCTAATAATGTTCAGTGAAGCCTGACCCCCCTCTAGCCATGACTGTCTTTTCTGCGCACGGGGAGATCCCAGGATCCCAGGAGTTTGCCAGGTTCTCTTCTTCCACACATCTTGACATTATGCAAATAGCTATAACTCAAAGGTCAGCCAGGGACAATGGCTTCCATGGTGGGGGGTCCCTCAGCACAGTGAGCAGGCTGCTGAGTGACAGTCACAGGTCACTTCAGGATGTCAGATTTGCTACCTGTGGAGCGTTCCTTCCTGAGGCTACTGCTGGAAGGCGACTCTCTACAGCCTGCTGTTGGACAGAAGGGGCTGCTCCTGTTCTGTGTGACTTCTCAAGCATGCAGCTCGTGGGTAGCTGTGGACACACACCGAAGTGTCTAACATTGCCATCACAATTCAGGGAGATGTGTGAATAGCCCCTCAAAGAAGAGACTCTGCTCTCTAGAGCTGGGCTTCTGGACTCAGCCTCTCAGGAAATCTTCCAGAAACGGCCACAGGTATGGTATAGCATGCTTTGTGCTGACTTAAGGTCAGGAATCAGATGTGAGGTGAATCCCTGCCAGCAAAGTAACATGATCTCTTTGAAGTGCAAAGGACAGAAAAAGAGCTGCTGATGGGTTAGGGTTAGCCCACTGGACTTCTTGATACCGCTGCTACCGCTACAACTAGTTTACTCACGAAAGAAAGTTAACTAGCAGCTGGTTTTTCAACTGAACACTCACCCTTCACGCTGGAGAAGGGTGGTCAAATGGAACACGAGGAACTGTCTACCAACAAGTCAGGGAAGACGCCGAGTATCCTCAGTGAAAAGTGAAGGGATTGGTTTGCAGTCAGCACTTGCGTGTAAATAAACAGTTAAACGTGGCTGTGAAAATTCTCTCTAGCTCCCTGCTTAATCAAAGCAGGACTTAGAACAAGTTGTTCTTTCTCCAGAGGGATTTATACATTATAAATTACCAAACATGGTTTCATTGTATTTTTATTAGTGTGTATTCATTGTATAAACCCACAGGCTGCTTTATGACATTTTCACACACATACACACATACACACACATGTATGTGTATCTCTTGTGTGTGTGTGTATGTAGTTGTTGCTTTACTCCTGTATACCTTCCCATACCTACACTAATTCCCATTGTCTCTCTACTGGTCCGTAGTTTTATTCTAGGTAAGGCTTCACATTGTGGCAAGAGGATGAAGGCTGTGGCGTAGACACACAGGGGTTCAGGTTCCCTTTGGCGTGTATTGTCAGAGCTGTCTGATGCACTGTCCCTCCTGTGTGTGTCAGGTTCAGAGGCTTTATACATAGCAGGTACAGACACAAATGGAAACAAATCCTCACTGAACACAGGGCCCTGCCTGCGGTGTGT
Organism: Myodes glareolus; assembly: GCF_982192425.1. Lineage (NCBI taxonomy): Eukaryota > Metazoa > Chordata > Mammalia > Rodentia > Cricetidae > Myodes > Myodes glareolus. The sequence goes on along the minus strand of NC_142031.1, from coordinate 51,668,022 downwards.
GCATGTTGAACCGATGCTGCCCCCTGCATTGCTATTTCTCCTTTATTAACAACAGATTTAAGTATTCCAAACCAGTTATTTCTATGACTCAAGGACTCTTAGGCTGGTATGGCGTTCTTGGTCTTACAACGCAAGGGCGGCCACGGTGAGGATAATGCCTTTGCCTCAGTGACTCCACTGGAAGGGGCTCCATCCCAGAGTAACATCTTTAAAATAGTACAAAGGCACACACGTCTTGTTGATGTGATATATTCTACCAACATCATGGGAACCTTCAAGTTTCAAGTTTAAGGCAAGGGTGAGTACAGATATGTCTACATGTGAGTCTGAGTCAGTGTGTTCAAAGAAAGAAGGAAGCAGATCTGGAAAAGCTAATAAAGATAGCACAGATATGATATAGGATGCATATGCAAAAAACTCCATCCAGATTTATTTAAGAATGTTATTTTGTTTGTATAAACATTCATTTTAAATAGTTATGTACGTGCAGGTAGATGAAGAACCTAGCTCAAACACAGACGTGTCTGGACCTGTGCTTTTGCACTCATTTGAGCGTGCACAGGCAAGTTGGTGAGGACATCTGGCACACCCTATGTGTTCCCTGGAGACCTCTCCCTCAGAGGGCTGGGAACAAAGGTCCTCACTGGCAGAGGAGAGTCAGAACCATTTGACTCGGTCCCTCTCCATTGCCACCGTTTCTCAGTATTACTCTTACTTATTGTAAAAATCTTCTCCATCTTGCAGATAGGAAAATTGACAGTAATTAAATTAGCACCCAGGTTTCTTGATACGCACACCAAGGATGCATCTACAAACAGATCAGGGACAGCATATCCTTCACCAGTACCATTGATGGAAGCTTTCTGTCTAAGTCCAGGCCAGGGTAGACATTCCATATCTGCTCCGAACATCCATCTAAGGATTTTAACTTCCGTGCCACTAGAAACGACAGCTATGCAGGAGTCTGCTATGCAAATCTCACCCAGTAAAAGGCGATAGGTTTAAAACTCATGGAACAGGTTTACATCGACTTATTTCTCCGGCGTTCAATTTCAAACGCAGCCAAGAAGCAAAGAAACGAACCACAAAACAAACAGGTATCACCTCTAAATAATATCAAACATTTTAAAATCCCACTGTCTAATCAGATTGAGAGTTCTTGCCCAACCTACAGACCTGCAAGATGAGTTGATAAGACTCACTTCCCCATGTTTCTGGCCTAAAATAGATTGAAATGTAAACCAGAGCTCAGAGTCTGGTAGACAGCAATAGTCAACAGGTTAATCTTCTTTCCACTTTATTCTGAATATTATCAATTAGTTTTAAAACTAATTAAAATAATTTTGATAACATAGAAAATTTACTTGAAAAAATACATGATGAGCTTGTACTTCAATGGCCGCACTACAAACTTTGTTTCAAAACAATGGCGAAAAATTTACATTTTAAATCCTATCTTCACAGGAGTCTTTTTCTCAGTTGAAACAAATAACAGGGAACATTTGACGGGGAATTTTTTAAGAGACAGTTACCTTTCCATATGAGTTCACAACACGGAGCAAAGACAGCCGTGTGGGGCTGAGAGCAGTAAGGTTTGAAGGAGGTGAGGAAATGGCTCCCATGGAAGACCTTATCAGGCCACACCGTTCGACAAACCCCACCCTTGCCTGGGCTCTCACAGTCTACTCTTTCCCATACTTGGCCGTTGGACCATCTCTAGGAAACATGTGGTATTCTACTATGGTCAAAGGAAGCTTAAATCCTCGGGAATTGCAGTGAACATGCTAAGTAGAAAATAAAACCAGGAGTCAAAGGTCAGGGGTGAATTTCGGGCTGTAGAGTTGCTTTCATGGGTCGCCTGTGAAGAGGTGGCAATCGGACACAAACACCGAGTGGGTGGCAGAGAGGGCCTGGAGGCTAAGCTCTGCAGCCTCTGAAGGCAGGCCATAGGGAAGGCAGCTGACAGAGAGAGAGAGAGAGAGAGAGAGAGAGAGAGAGAGAGATAGAGAGAGAGAGAACGCTACACCTGCAGACAGCAGAGGGACAACTAGGCAGCAAGAGAAGATCCTCTCAAGTACTGTCAGTGGTCTGCAGGGTCCAGAGGAGCCGACAGATAAAGCAGGACAAGCAGTGGACCGTCATTCATTTAGAAATCATCCCACGGCAAAGCACGGGTTCTACGATATGCTGGATAGAAACCCTGCTTTATAAATGATAATATTCCGTGGGAACTGGTAATATTCTAGATCTTCCTACAAGATTAGCAAACCTACCCTGGATTAGTTACAAAATATTCTCACAAAGTTCTTATAAAGAACTTTGCTTGTGTGTGTGCATGTGTGTGTGTGTGTGTGTGTGTGTGTGTGTGTACATGAAATTAGAAAGGGGGCCATGGGGAAAGAAGTGGGTTAAGTATAAAGAAAGAGGAAACAAGAGTTATGGAATATGTGTCATGATAAAGAAGACAAAGCTACTCTGAGGGAGTGGGACTAGCAGAAGGTTGAGGAGAGCAGAGGGCAGTAGGAAACAAATTAGAGAAAGTATAATGATGTGTGTGTGTGTGTGTGAGAGAGAGAGAGAGAGGGAGAGAGAGAGAGAGAGAGAGAGAGAGAGAGAGAGAGAGGGAGGGAGGAGGGAACACCGTGTTTTCTCAAAGTCTGGCTGTTTTCTGTTTTCATTTGTTCTTTGAGAATTTTCTACAATCTATTTGATCACATCCCCGAACTCCTCGCAGATCTTCACTCATCCCTTAATCATCCAGTTCCATTTCATGTCCTTTCTCTCTCTTCACACACACACACACACACACACACACACACACACCTCAAACCATAGAGTTCCTAAGCATGGGACCCGTCCTGGAGGGTGGTTGATGTCATCAGTGACACAATGTAGAGTAAAACCGATTTTCCCTCTCCCGGCAGCTACCAATTGTGACTCTCTTCTTGGCTAGGGGTCAGATTTTGTGTCCACTCCTTTGTCCGGCTGAGATTCTGTCTAGCTAGAACTTGTACCGATCTTATGCATGCTGTCATAGTCTCTGTGAATTTATATGTGAATCTACCCTGATTTTTATGGAAAAGGCTGTTTCCCTGAAGTCATCCATCACCTCTGGCTCTTACGATTTCTGTCCTCTCTTCCGTGTGGATCCCCGAGCTTTGAGGGGACTCCGGAGCATGATATAGACACCCCATTTTGGACTGAGCACTCAAGTCTCCCACTTTCTACACATGGTTCAGCTACTGGACTCTGTGTTAGTTACTGTATACTGCAAGAAGCTTATCAGATGGGAACTGAGCAATGTTCCGGTCTATGGGTATGACAATAGGCCATTAAGCGTTGTTTTATTGCTATGTGCACTTAGCAGAGCCATAGTAGTAGGTTTTCCCCAAGGGCTCATGACCTATCTATGGCCTCATTAACAGTGTCAGGTATTGGTTTGATCTCATGGATTTTCCACCTGGCTTTGCCCTGCTAAGCCATTGGCTGAAACAGCTTTATTCATCATCCAATAAAAGCAACACATATGCAGAAGGACACCCCACAGCACATAGGCCCTCTGCCCTCCGTACCCCTGAGAACTAGATGGCTTCTAGAGGGCATTCTGCAGTGTTGTACAAGGAACTCAGGTGGTTGGGCAAAAAGCATGGCACAATTATAGAAAGTTCTGCAGTTATACACAGCAAGGTGCTTTGTACAAGTTCTCAAGTTGTGTGGAGCACCTTGTACAATTGTACAGGAAGTCCTGTAGCTGCACAGGAAGTTCTGCTGCCAAACAGGAAGTTCTGCAGTACCATGGGAAATTCTCCAACTACCAGGTAAGTTCTCCAACTACACAGGAAATTCTGAAATCACACAGGAAACTCTAAAACTACATAAGAAGTTCTACGGCTAGATAGAAAGTAGTGTGGTATTGTAGAGAAAGCCCCAAGCTAGCTAGGAAGTCCTACATTGTTGCGAAGGCAGTTAACTATTTGGGGAGTTCTGCAGTGTTGTACAGGAAGGCGTGTAGTGTTGTGCAGAAAGTTTATACAGGAATCTCTTTAGGAAGACCTGTAACAATGTATGAACATTTTTCAGTGCTAAACATCAACTTCCAAAACTTCCTAGGTAGTTCTATATTGTTGTACAGGAAGTGCTACAGCTACCTAGGAAGTTCTCTAGTGTTATGCAAGAAGTGCTACAGTTATCTAGGAAATTCTGCAGTGCTATACAGGAAGTACTACAGCTATCTAGGAAGTCCTGCATTGTTGTACAGGAAGTGCTACAGTTATCTAGGAAGTCTTGCATTGTATACAGGAAGTGCTACAGTTATCTAGGAAGTCCTACATTGTTGTACAGGAAGTATTACAGTTATCTAGGGTGTCCTGCATTATTGTACAGGAAGTTGTGCCGTACTATACTGGAAGTTTTCCAACATATAGGAAGTCCTATACAGAGTATTCTACAGTGTTGTGCAATATGTCAAGAGCATTTTGCTACATCTAATCCTAACCCCCAATGTAACCTAACCCTCACCCTTCATGAAAGAGACAGGCTCAGACATAGGAAATATACAAGATCGCCTGCCAGGGATCTCTGCATCCTCAGGTCACACAGTGTCTAACTTCGGGCATCGCACATGAAATGGGTCTGCCAACATCTAACTGAAGTGATGAATCTGCAGAGGCTTGAAGAAAGAAAGGACTGCATGTGTTTCATGGGCCAAATCCAAGATCTGTGTCTCTTAAATGTTTTATTTGGGGCATAGCAATGACCACAACTTTAAGAACCCAGCATAGTTAGATCATAGCTAGGTGAGCACTGTCTATGATACCAGTGATCTGCAGCCATTAAGGCTGATTAACAATGAGGGGGACGGTCAGAATTGAGTAAGGAAAAGGCAGACATCTGAATTGAGGCTGCAACAGAACACCTAATCAACACCAATCCCAGTTGTGTGACTTGCACAGTACACACACACACACACACACACACACACACACACACACGTATCTTATAATATGGCAACTATGGGGTTAAAATCTAAATCTGTGGACACTGAACTAGACAATGGATATGTGAGTGCTCATAGTAAATTATATGCTCTTATTCATATAATGCTTAGGATTGTAAATCATATAGATTTAATTATTTTTCATGCTTCTTATTCACAAGAGCAACACAAATCAGGTTTGTTTCTCAGCATCATACATGCTCGTAAATGACCAACTGGTCTGTTAGAGAGGAAGTCCCTGAGGTGTGATCATCCGTGCAGGGCTCCAGGACAATGACACAGAAGATCTAAGAACAATAATCTGAATCAGAATTTGGCAAGTCTGTTGTTTTTCTAGAATAAAATATATGCACCCGTATAAATGCTTCTCCTTTTTCAATGTCATCCAGGCATCTGGCATAACGTCCTGAGGGGGGCGGGGCATAACAATAAACAAACAAACAAACAAACAAACAAACAGGAGAGCTGACCAGGGAACCTTCTTTTTTTTCTTTCTTCCGCTGGCTTTGCTGGTGGTCTCTTCTGGCTAATTGCCAGGCCTCAGCAGTGGCTGTAGGAGCTCTCCTGCAATGTTTTATGCTTTGTAACAAAAGAGCCCACAACTGTGGAAACCACCAGTGCCACCCAAAGGTCTGCTCATTGTTACACGGTAAAAATGCCACAGAGCTGTCAGCCTTAAAGCTCCTGTGTTTTCGTTCTTGAAAACACACACGCCCCCAAATTGCTGTTAAATGACGGCAGCAGCCGAGTACAGAAACAGCAGATATGTTTGGAAAAATACATTTATTCTTGCTTCAAAGTAAAATGAAGTAGTAACAATTAATGAGAAAGACTCATCTCTAAAGCAACATTTTGAAAAGGGATACTGTATTGTGACCTTGAAAAAAAAACTGATGAGCCTTAGGTAAAGTATTCAAAATGCTCACATTTATACATTTAAAAAATTGCTAAAAAAGTATAGAAATTTAAAATTACCAAAAGTTAAGTTGAAGCCTATAGTTGTAATTCCATTTGTTACAAACATAGAGGTGGCTGATTAGATTGATCAATGTATGTGTGTATGTATAGGCATATATGTATGTATATATAATACACATACAATCTTAATGTATGATTAATATACCATGGAATTTCAGAAGGGTAGAAGCTGGTCAGCTAAATGTCAGCAGCAATGAAGACAGCTTATAGACAGACATGAAAAGCAAGCTTCTTGGCTTAGTTACAGTATCCAGAGCAGAGACCTACTCCTCTTTGAGAAGAATGTGTCTTTGTGTGGTGTCTTTCTGACTGTGACAGGTCTCAAAATCAAGTGTCAATATAAATTGTTCTTAGAGATTGAAATCACTCTTCCTTAGAATTTCAGACACAATTTTTGAAAACAATGTCATATTTGAAGATCGTTCTTTCATTTTAGAAACTTTCTTCCTATACTTTGAAAAAGAAAAGATCTGATACATTCAATAACTTTATGGGGGATAAAATTGAGGCTCAGGGAGTGACTTTGTTTCCGTTGGATGGATGCTGGAATCGTAACTGCTGGGATGACTTAGCATAGCCTGTCTGTAAAGTGATGGCAGGACAGGGGGCTCGCTGCACACTTGGGCTAGGGTAGATGCTTTCACTGATGTGTGTGTGTGTGTGTGTGTGTGTGTGTGTGTGTGTGTGTGTGTATTTTGCTGGAACTTGCACTCAGGGCCTCACACATACTGGGAAAGTGTTAGCTGTGTGTCCAGCCACAGGAGCACCGAACAGCCTACTTAAGCACATGCAGAGCGTGAGTTCAAGTCTTCTTGAGAAATTAATTGATTAGCTGATCATGTGCTTTGAGTGGATTTTAAGATATCATATGCATAGTGTCTGGCACTGTAGAATGAATGCAGAAGTCTGGCCTGTGTCTATGGCATGGCTCCACACCCAGCACTAATAAAAAGGAAGGAAGGGAGGGAGGGAGGGAGGGAGGGAGGGAGGAAGGAAGGAAGGAAGGAAGGAAGGAAGGGGAAAGGGAAAGGGAAAAGGAAAGGAAAGGAAAGGAAAGGAAAGGAAAGGAAAGGAAAGGAAAGGAAAGGAAGGAAAAAGAAAGATTGGCTTAGGTATACTTAGGCAATCAATTTAATATAATATTTCAAAATGTTTTTCTTTTCATAAAGCACAGTGAAGGGCCAAAACTCCTTTTAATCCCTGTCTTGAGTTGTGGCAAGAACAGACCTCGTTTTATGCGAGTTTATAAATATAATTTGAGTGCATAATAACATATAATCTACAGTGCTTTACAATTGGCTCTGCGTGTTCAATCCATTGAGAACCACTACTCCTGGGGAAAATGCAAGGTTCACTTGCTGCAAGCGTCTGGTCACCACATCTTGTGAACTCTCCCCAGCATTCCTAGTGCTACCCAGGATTCTGTCTAATGACACCCCACCCAATTCATGTTGTTGGTTTTTTGACACTGACCTCACCACTACCGGCTCTTCCTTTCAGGTGCTGAAGGAGATGTACCTAATATCCCTGATTTCACTGTGATGTGCAACACAGTCTTTTCCTTTTAGGAACACCAAACTGCTCCTCACTTTAAATACAGAACAACAAAAGGGATAACAATATGAGCATGTGCCTTAAATAGACTGCGAGATGGACACTTGTCTGTAGTACAGCGAGGAGTTGCCAGATCTGAACTATGGAAATGTACACCTGACGGGGGATTTTGCTAGTGGTCGTAGGGAGAGTAGACTGGAGAAAGGCCATATTGCAAATGAGTTATCTGCACTGAATCTACTTAAAGGGACTGTGCACTATTCTAGACATGATGCTAGAAACAAGGATAGAAAGATTTATAGACATAGTCTCCACCTTGAGTGAATTACAAGTAAGGTTGAAGTATGGACTCAGAGCTTGCGGACTCTGGCCCCCTACAGGAGCATCCCCTTCCACTTAGTGTGTACACAGCAACCTGGATGCCATGCAGAAAGTTTCTACTGGACTGGATTTTGAAGGATGGCTAAGACTTCATTAGGTAAACAGAGAACAAAATTAGAAACCTGTGCTGTCCCTGAAAAGGGCACTTGGCTGGGAGCTAAGAATTATTTTTCACACAGTAAAAGGAGAGCAAAAGCTAACCTAACGTGAAAATCGGCTGTCATATGGTGAAATTTCCTGTGTCTCTTTATAGGAATTTTATTTTATCTCTTAGTTTCCAATAGAAAAACCTTGCTGTTGTAGTGATGTCTGGGTACCATTAACTATGAGACTTGGGAGGACAGCTTAGGGACATTTTGTCAGTAATAGATTTTAATGTAAGAACTTTAGCCTAAAACACTCTTAAAAAGAAACTTGAAAAGCCTAGCAACAAGGCGGGGGATTAGCTCAACGGTAGAGCTCTTGCCAACGTAGGTTATAGGTCCAATTTCTACCACCACAAACAAATAAAAATAGTAAGTCAATTGCTAATCACAAAATAGAAGTGATAAGACTTCAAAGGCTATAAAATGATAGCTTCGATAATAAGGAAAATACTGACCTTGTCAGGAGGACGACGTCACCTGGTTTTCTGGGACCTGTGAAATGGGCAGGCTCTCTGATAACCCACAAGTCCCTTTGCAATGATGTCATGTTAAATCCAACCCCATACCTCTCAGTTTTTATGTCAGAAGATTTCAAAATTTTACTTTGTTTTGTCCCTTTGTTAGCTGGTGGGATAGCGCTCAGGTTCTGTGCAAACGATTTCACTTGAGGCCACTGTTTATAGATCAGGTGGTTTTGGTCTAAACCTGCCCTGTTCCACTGTGGCCTCATGTTGATGTGCTGGGCAGCCCTTTCCCTACATTATTCAGGTCAAGACTCTTACTTTTCAGAACATGTTGGGATTTGGGAAACTTCCTCTTTAGAAGAAGTGCCATTATACAGTAGGAAGAGCCTGCCTGGGAAGTCTCACTTCCTTCATGACTCAGTTCTATGGTCTAGTGAACGGAGTGTGGTTGGCCACACTGGGTGGTGAACGGAGTGTGGTTGGCCACCCTGGGGTTCCTGAGCAGGAAATCATGGCAGCTGCACCACAGAGGAATTTGTGAGTGTGACAAAGTCAATGATGTATTGACGGAAATTAGGTGTTAGATTGTAGGGGAGGCTCAATGGAAGCACAGGGGTCCTCGCAAGACAGAGGCAGAAGGACATTCTCAAGGAAAGAGATCTGCAGTCATGGAAACAAGTTGAAGTGCTGTGCCAAGTAGGCCAGGAGCCAAGACGATAGCAGCCCCACAGTGTGGAAAGCCAAGGGTCGAGGCTCTCTCCTGAGCTTTTACAGGAAGGCAGCCTTGCCAGCACTCCAATTCTTTGGACTTTTGCCTTTCAGAGTTGTCAGATAAGAAATGCTGGTTTCTACCACGGAACCAGATTGTTATAGGAACTCTGTGGTCCTAAGAATCCGTGGACATCCAAGATGGGTCTGTACCAGGTATTTAAATTGGTGATAAAGCTAGCTCATAGCACCTCCAGAGGAATCTAATGCCACCTGTGTAGAAACACCCCGTGAACAGTTAAGATCAACACAGAGGTCAGAGACTTACCTAGAAGACATACATCTGGGAAGGGGCAGTACCATGCTACGGTTTCCTCTCCCAAATCCCCAAGCTTGTACAGTTGAGTTCTGAGTAAATATGGGGATCACACTGAGTTTTTGTGCTTGTCTCATTTGCTGAAGTCCCTCAAAATGGGCCTTGGTATGCTTCCCCCTCTTTGGAAGAAGCAAAGAGCTTGTCTATACACTCTCTTCTTCTGTTCCCAAGGAAGGGAGTGACCTGAAGGTAACTTTCCCTGGCAGCTAGTTCCTGGAAGAGAAGACAATGAGGTGCTTTAGAAAAAGAAGGGTCCGTGATATTCTAAGTAAACAAGGTCAAATATGAGCAGGATTCTGCCCCACTCACTTACAACCAGTCACTGCTAAACTAAGGGTATCTGTTGTTCACCACAGTAAAGCAAAGCACATCCCTGGGTCCTAGGAGTTGTAGGACAGGAGACAGCATTGCCCTGCACAGCCTCTTTGGGACTCTGTCATGGACTCCACCATCTTCCTCCGCCTCGGTGAATGGATGGTGATGAAGGCTTATGGACAAGCGTTATTCCCAAACCAGCCACATTGTGTTTGGCAGCAAAGTCACAGTCAGTAGTTTGCCATTATCACAAGGGAGATTCCAAGAGAATAGTTTCACAAGCTAGAATGTCTGGTACATTTACACTGCATTCATTTTTTTTCATCTTTTATTCACTTTTATTCACAGTCTCAAACTTCAGGTGTGAGCAGTATACACAAGTGTGCAAGTGCATTTATGTGTGTGTTCACCAAGTAGACAAAGCTGAGTATGCCTGTTTCTATGTTCCTAGTACTGGCACTGCAAGCATGAGCCACCTTGCTTGACTGTGTGTGTGTGTGTGTGTGTGTGTGTGTGTGTGTGTGTGTTCTACAAATCCCTCAGGCTTACAAGGCAAGCATCTCCTTAGCCTCAGCTGTAGGTCTTGGATGCCAGCATTTACCCGGTTGGTAATCTTCTATGACTTTTACCTTACATTTGTTTGGTAGATTGCATGCTTCCGTTTGGCCGCACAGTCTTTCACCCTCTTTATCTACCTTGCCGAGTTCATAGCCTACACTTTAGACCTGTTAACATTTGACATTCAAAGTAGCTCAGCTGCTTCCCAGAGCCAGAAGCATCCCAAGGCTTTGCCTACAGTCGGCCGCTGTTGTTGTGTGACTCGGGGGAGTGGGAAGCCTCCAAGAGCACAGAGGCTCATTGGCTACCCCTGCTTATCTCCCTCACATGCAGTAAACCTCATGAGATGTCAGTGTTATTTGTCAGGTGGTCAGCTTCCTGTTCAGCTCAGAAGGTGCTCCATTCCTTCATACTTCCCTGAGGTACACTCATCATTTCCCTTATTATAAAATCTTTTGTGATGATTACCTTTAGTTCAGACCTGTGGGTGACAGTCCGTTCTTCATTATTCTTGAATCTGAAGATGCCCTTCCTTGGCTTTCATTTTGGAGGAACCTATCAGCAGACCTCTCTGTAAACATCTTTCATGCAAAATGCCATTGTCTTCCGAGTTCTACAATTTTGCTGAGAAATACACCGCAGTGATTCTGACGTTTGTAGAAGCTTTCTTCTTGGCATTTGGTTTCCATTACTTATCGTCTTTGTGGCTGTCCCAATTGGAATCCCAGAATATTGGGCTTGTGGAAGGATATCTTTCATTCCGTTTGGAAAGTTCTTAGCCTGGGGCTCTCCAAAGTCTACTTTGCCCCTACTGATCTCTCGGGTCCCTTTGTGCATCTGCCTCCTAGCTACCGTATACTCTTTCATGTGCTTTGCATCATTGTACCTGTCTACATTTTAGTCACACCTGCTTTCTCATTTGGGTGTGTGGGGTGGTGTGAGACTGGGTGCACATCTGCCACAGGTTCACGCGGAGGTCATAGGAAAACTGCAGGTGTAACCTCTCTCCTCCTGCCATGTGCATCCAGCAACTGAACCCAGCACCTCAGACATGGTGATATATTCTTTTACCTGCTGAGCCATCTCAGTGGTCCTGTCTATATACCAATCATTGTTGTTTTTCTTACCCATTTCCAATTCACTAATTTTCCCTCTTTCAAAAGGATATTGCTATTAATCCTATCTACCATGTTCCAAATTTCTGTGGTTTTCAATTGTAATGATTTTACTTACTTATTTACTCATTTACTTAATATGGAATATGACTGTGTAGCCTAGGCTGGCCTTCAATGTGTTATCCTTCTGCCTCCATTTTGTAGGTAGTAGGATTACATTCATGTGCCACTACACCTGCCCTCCACTTTATTTATCTCCTAAAATTTATCATCTTGTTAGATCCATTAAGTGTTTTCATAACTTGATTCCTTTCAGATATCCCCATAGGTCTGTTCTATTGGCTGTCACTTGAGGGGTTTTGCTCAAACCGACCTGGCTGTACGCCTGTCTTGTTTTACTTGCTTGAAAGGTGAACACCATAAAGAATATATTTTCACATTTTTTCTGAGGTTGATGTCGCATGACCTTACCTGGGCATATGTTTGCTTTGACACTTCTCTTGAATGTCAGGGTTAAGGATGGAGCGTCTCACTCCAAACACCTCCATTCCTCTTGTAGTCAAAGCTGTGGTTCAGTTACCATGGTAACCACACTGTTTCCTGTTTTCTCTCCTACCAAAGAACAGCTCTCACTGAAATCCTCTCACATTTTCCTACAGTTCCTTCCCAGGGGACCCTAAGCTCTGCCTGGAGGCCCTCAGCCAGGTACCTTTGTGTGACTCTCTGTTTAGACCCTGGTATCGTACTAACAACTTTGTACCAGCTTTCTCAAGCAGGTAGCTACTGCTAAGTTCAGAGCCATCTGCCCAGGCTGCTCTCTGCCATGAGTCTTGGCTGTGCAAGCCGTGGCCACATTCTGAAGCCATCAGATAGGTGACACGGAGATAATCTTTCCCCTTGTTCTTGTCTGAGGGGTCTTCTCCAGGAAGATCATATGTCACTGCCTGTCCAGCCTGCCAGAGGTGGTCATGTTAGCCAGGTCTAAAGACTGTTCACTGGAGAAAACGCTTCCAGCAGTATTTCTGTAACACATCATATGTTCGCAGGTGATGGTGGTCCATATTACAGTGGGCATGTGACCACAATGGATCCATTGACGTTCTTCTCAGAGAGCTCAGGTCTGATGAGGCTGGATGCTCCTCGTGGCTGTCCATCTTTGGAATACCTGCATGTGTAGGTTTCCTGGAATTGTAGACTAACAACTGCTTCTCCCTGCCTCCCCCGCATAGGCAGAGAGGATGTTCTCCATTGACCCCTCAAAAGCCGACACAATCCCATTCTTCTGGAGAGTAGCAAATGGAACCCCAGGGAAAAGATCCTTCCCCTTCTCCCACCCCTGTCCACGGTACTTCACAGGGAGACATCCCTAATTCTCACTTCCAGGAAGATAAAATTCTGGCATCAAAATTCTTCTGGCATGTTCCAAAAGAAGACAATGAACAGTAACTCCAGCATGACAGCCACTGGGTGAACAATCGTATAACTGAGAACAGAATTAACAAGGAAAGCAGCAGAACCACAGCTAAGATTGTTACACTGGCTTAAGGAAGAAGGACATAGTAGGTGCATTCTGCAGAGAGAGGATAGTAAGTCTTTTAAGCCTTGGCTGTGAAATACAGCCTTGAACTGTTTTGTATTCTGAGAAATTCTGTGAGCTCAAATGTGATCCAGAGGGAGCGTTGTGCTGCCTCCCATTTCTGAAACCACAGCCACAGATCCAAGGGTTCAAGGTGTGCTGACCCTCTATTGATCTCCTCAAATAGGGACACTTCAAGTCTGATAAAAATCACAGAATTCAGTAATGAGGCAGCAGAATTCTGAGGAGTTAGCTTTAATTCTTTTTCTTTTGTCTTTTTTTTTTGGAATTTATCAGGTATAAGTAACACACCCAGGATTATACTCTAGATTGTGTTGTGAGGTATTCACCAGAGAAGACCACTCAGACACAGGTTCGAGGCAGTGGAAAGTCTTTATTAGCTGGCCAGTGACTACACTGAGTATTCAGGACCAGAGTGAAGTCCCAAGGCTTTCTGAGGGTGGATTTTAAGCACAGAAATCACATACATCATGGGTTGACACACCTCATTTAGCCAGAAGCAAAACGTAGAAGCTCAAAAGCACGGTTAGTACATTTAGGGGTTTCCCCAGAACTATGATTTTGATGGATTAGGCTACATCTTAGTTCTCATTTTGGTTGGTGTTGCTGCCTCTGTGCTGGGTTCCAAGGCCTCAATGGTACTTCCATCATGATGTCAGTTGTGCTAAGATTTGGTGCTTACTAAGGTCTGAGAGCCTGCTACAACATAGCCCATCGGTTCTATGAGCATGCGTCAAATGGTGGCCTTGTCTGGGAGCAGGGAGTTATATCTCCTTAGCAGTAGTAGTTCAGCCGAACCTATTCTCTGCTTCACATTGTGGGGGAATATTATTTTCAGCTGTGTGACTTTTGTTTATGCTGCATTTGTTTAACTTTGTAAGGCTGTGATTCTTTGCCTGTCTAAAACACCTGATGGTCCTAATAAAGAGCTGAACGGCCAACAGTGAGGCAGAAGCAAGGATGTGTGGGGCTGGCAGGCAGAAAGCATAAATAGGAGAATCGAGGCCTAGAAGGAGTGAGAGAACAAGGGGAGGACATCAGGGGTCACCCGGCCACCAGCCAGCCATGGAGTAAGAGTGAAAGTAAGATAAACAGAAGTAAGAAAAGGAAAAGGTCCAGAGGCAAAAGGTAGATGGGATAATTAAAGTTAAGAAAAGCTGGCAAAAACAAACAAACAAACAAACAAAAAAAACAAGTTAAGCTAAGGCCAGGCATTCTTAAGTGAGAATAAGCCTCCATGTGTGATTTGTTTGGGACCTTGGTGATGGGCCCCCCAAAAGTGAAAAGACTATAAAGCCAAAACAAAGTAAAAACAAACATTACATAGCTTTGTAGGCAGTTGAGCGAGCAGGGTTCTATAGTGAGACCTAGCAGCTAAAGAATTCGTGGTGTAACTAGTTCTGACCAGGAGAGCAAAGATTGGTACCAGCTGTTAGATTATCAACATCTCCTTCCTCTACTTTCAAGATTATTTCTGACCATGGCTAAACTTTTTCTAATTATCCCTGGTTGATTAGCACAGAAAGCAATCAGTTCCTCCCAGAGCCACGCAGAGACCTCCATATCATAAAGAAGCCCAATCCTCTTTGATTCTGAAGAACCTCGGCTAAGGAATCTAACTGTGCTTCCAGATGGGACTCAGAATTTTCTAGATGGCTTGGGCCTATGTCTGCTTGAGCACTGGGTTCAAGTTTTTATCCCCCATAACTGAGGCAGACGTCCCCACTGTAGTGGAGACTCTCATGCCTGCCCCCACCAACAGGAGAATGAGAACGGGGATGGCTCATTGTGCACAGGGAAGCCCAGAATCTAGATTTAGGTGGGCCCTGCCTTCTTCCCCATTACAGATGAGCCCCTGTGGTATAACACATAGAAGAATGCAAAGGAGTGGGGTCTTCTTCAATGTAAACAATTCAGAAGATACACATTTAGTTAAGCTGTTAGTGTAAGCAAGCCAGTTAGTTTCCAGAGTCTGGAGTTACATTCCATTGCCATTCCTGGAAACAACTTTGTGTGTCTGACTTCGGGAATCTGCATGGGGGAGCTCCCTAGGGGGGGTTCCTGATGACATTAAGCAGGTGTTCCCAGAGTGAGCTTGGGTTGGTCCCATTTACAACTCTTAATGTTGGAATTGGAGTTTTATGAATTCTTATCCCCACATAATACAGGGTTTGGGGCTCAGGCACAGATAGCAGTGCTGACCTGTGTCTGACTGGGAACGGCTAAAGAACTGATATATTCTTTCTAGCATCCCAAACACTGCGGGGGGGGGGGTTGGCTTCCGCCACCTCCTGAACCTTTATCTTTAAGGTTACCAGAGGAATTTCTGGAGAAAATGGAGTTTTGAGCCCACATTAGGGGGCTCATATACCAGGGGTACCAAGATAGAGCAGTTGGGTCAATGGGGCAGAAGACTCTAGGCGCAGGTTTCTTTTGGATGCTAACCATGCTGCCTGGATCCGAAACACTTAGGTAGAAACTGACTCCCCAGGCTCTTCTGGTTTCCCAACAATGATCTTTGAGTTCCTGTCAAGCTCTAACCTTTATGGATATGGAGTTGTATGGCCAGTGAGCAAGGGTGGGGGCTGATACTTTCCTGTTTAGGACTATGGGATGATCAATGTGCTCCCAGATGGACACCATTTTGCAACCCCACTGAGCACAATAGTATTCTAGCAACTAGGGGAGTTGTCTACAGGGCAGGCAAAGTACTAGATTGGAGCTCCTCTCCACTGGTGGACCCACGGTCCCAGGAGTGTGTTCCTCCCCAGAGCGAATGAACCACACCCCAGTATTCTCTGGATGCGATATTGTATAGAAATCTACCTGGAAAGTGCGTTGGGTCTCATTGGATACGTTAGATTTGTGTTTCTTGGTTCCGGTTCTTCTTAATTCCCATACCCAAGGTCCTGGCTCATGGGGATTTTCCATGGAGAGATGAAAAAGAACAGTTGGACAATCATAATTATAGGGCCCATGTCAGTCTTCTCTTTAGAGACTCAGAAGCAGGCGATGATCCCTCTGTTGTTATGTTCTGTCGCTTCCTTTAGCTGGGTGTGGTGGGTCCTTTTGAACCATCTGATGAGTTCTGGGTCTGTTGCAGCGCCTGTAAAGATGGAGGAGGGGATGCTTAGTCATCTCTGCCTTATGAACTTCTTGTTAAGGGGTATGCCTGGCCCTTAGGAGGGCAAAATATAGGAGATTGACTCAATCTTCGCTGGCCCAGATGCCTGTTCCACATCGCACAGGTGGGGATGGAGAGACCCAAGGGCCTGCACGCCTCAGGTAATGCAGCTTGAGTGCCAGAGTATCGGAGCTTCAGCTGACCTTGTACAGGGTTTGCGGGAGGCCACATCCGACACCTCCAACAGTAGAGCCTGTGACCTCACTGTGATCCCTCAAAGCAGTCAAGTGTTTCATGATTCATAATTAGCAATGTCATCACGCTAAGGCGATGCCTTCCACTTCAAGGTCCACAGAGACAAAATGGTTTTCTGACCTAGACCCTGACAGAATGCCTGAAGGACCAGGAAGTAGACAGCTCTTAGCGTAGCACTGGGAATTCCAGTTCTAAGAAGCAGGCTTTGCTGACACATCTGCTTTGACAGACATGGCCTGACGCCTTGCCATGACTTTGCCCAGCTAATGACACTCACCTCCCCTATGATAGCAAAGACAACCTAACTGGGCTCCAGACTCTGGTCCCAGGAAAAGCCTTTCTTCTCAAGAGAGCTCTGGAGGCATCTGTCCAGTATCCGTTCAAAATCTGAAAGACAGAAGTACAGTCAGATAATATTTGAGAAGAACTGTAAACATAAAGCTGTTGAATGCAAACTGAGCCCATGACAGCCCCCACCCACTGCCAGCTCCAACAGGAACTCCCTGCAACATTGGCACTTCGGATTCAGGGTCAGGTTTCTGCTGATTGTTCTAACAGTGAGGCATTTTCTGAGGGGCAGGGTAGCAAGTAGCCACAGTGTGTAGCAAATACTGAATTAACCTGGAACAGCGAGGAAGACAGTGGAGCGGGAAATACCGAGCGTCTGTGAGACGGACCCTACTTCCCTGCTCTTGCAGTGTTTTGCTTTTTAAAATAGAAAATGAGGGATTAACCACAGGCAGTGTTCTTAGACCACACCCCAAGTGTGCCTGCATAGAATCTGTTTGCCCTGAAACCTAGACTATACAACAATTACATTCGTATTTAGTAGACTAGAAGACAGTCCGGGTCAGCCCTTTGATTCTAGAGATTTAACCCCCATAGGAAAGATAAGGCAGAGCATAAAGCCAAAATGCCCCCCAGAGATACATACTGATATATACATACTAATAAAAATATACATGCATATACGCATGTATACATACATACATGCATGTATACATGCATAATGCATTGGGACTTTTCAGTAATTACTCTTACAAAGTAAGTTAGATGGCTGTAGAAGTGCAGTCACCACGCTGTTCCCAAACTCATGAAACACCATCTCCTCCCCGCTCTCTTCGGCTGACCCGTGAGGGATGGGAAGGGGTTCTGACTCCGCTCTCTGCTTCAGCGTAGTCTGCCCTTGGTCTTCCCCCCTGTGCGGGCATGCAGCCAGCTGTTATTCTGGAAACGTGTTTGCTGCCCCCAGGCACCTGCAGTCTGCCTTTCTCTGCCCTGGACCCAGCCTGACTCCCGTCACTAACACCTCGCCCCTCCTAGGGGTCTCATCTCCAGGGAGAGCGAAGGTCACACCATCCGCAGATACTGCACTGCCGCATCAGTGAGTAGTCTCAGGTCAGTCAGTTGGTGCTTTGTTGGCTGCTCTGTTTGCTTATTTAGATTAAAAACTGCCTGCCAGGAAGCTCTCCATCCTTCATAGGAAATGAGGTGCTGACATTTTTCCTGGGTCCCTGTTCCTGAGGAAAAGCCAATGGCAGTTGCTCCAAAAATTCAGAGGCTGTCTTTGCTGTGTCGTACGACCTGGGTCTTAGACTGCTGGCAGAGTGGGGTCTTGCAAGAAGGAGGCCTCCTCAGAGCTTTGACTTTACACTCCCTGCTCACACCCAGGAAACTACCCACTAGCACCCAGGAACCTCCCGGCCCACACCCAGGGATCGTCCCACAGACTCCCTGTCTGCGCCAGTTTCCCCAAGTGCCTATGGTGAGCATGTTCACCATCCGGGCACCACACGAGAGTGCCCTTAGAGCCTTGACAAAGGATCTGCTCTGCACGTGAATACAGAAAAGGGAACAGTAGCGGACACAAGGAACGGTCTTGTCCTGAGATATGAGAGTCCTTTAATTGTCCATTCATCTCTCTAGTTACTGTCAGACAGTGAGGGCTCCCTGCAGGCTGGGCTTTATGGAGATGCCAGAGAGATTAAGGTAGATGAGTTCTGAATTTCAAAGAACTTTGTCACCGTCAGAAAAGCGGGGGGTGGGGCTAAAGAAATATCTGGACCTCAACTACTGACACCATGAATGAGGAAAAATCTCAGATACAGAGAATCAAACCTTACTACCGAGAGGAATTCTCTTTAGGCGTGGATCGGTTGACACTGTCAGAAGCAGCAGCCTGTGAAAGGGTCCTGAGACACGCCCAAAGGGTGCTCAGGTGTGCGCTGGTGTGGGGGAACTATGAACTGCCTTCAAGTTACACCTTTGAAGAGATTAGGATGCCAGGCCCGTTCATGGTCTTCTTGCTCTGAGGCCCTCAGAGCAGCTTGTTTATGATGCCTATAGCTCCATTTAAAACCTTAAATGGAAATATTATTAAACATCATTTATTGGCTTATTTATTCATTACAAATAATTAAAAACCCATTACATGTTCATAGAAGTGATATGTATTTGTGAAAAATAACCGTATTTTCTGTAGCAATTATCATGGAAAGCCAGTGTTTCACATTGAGAAAGCTCCTTTGTGTTGAATTCTCCTGTCCTGCCTTACCACGCTGCAGCGGTGGTTTTAGCTCACACATCTGAAGACCATGTTGTTGGTCAAAGGAAGACCTTGGCGAGCCCTTAAGGTACAAGGCGGTCCAAAGGCCTGGAGTCACACTCCAAGAACTTCTGTAGGAGACTCTGGTCTTGCATCAGGAGTGGGAGAGGGAGTGACCAGAGACATCTGCAGTCTCGGTGGGGGCAAGGTCGCAGAAGCTCCTTGGGGACAGGGAAAGCTGCTGGAGTTCTCTCTAACTAGAAGATTCGAGGCAGCTCTGTGCAATCTGGCCTCACCAAGGTCATCGTTTCGCCCAGTGGAGCGTGCACAGGAGAGCGGGACTGCTCTGGGAAAAGAATCCTGGGCATTGCCTTCTAGAAGGTGGAGGGACGTTTAGTCTGTGCCTTGGCTGTGAGCAGTGCCCTGCAGTCATGGGTAAATGATCCAGAGAGGTCGAGCATGGGGGAATCTGTCTGCAACCCTAGCACTTAGGAGGGGAAGTGGGGAAAATGAAACAGAGGAACAAGGGTTTCCCAGAGACTCAGGGACTTCCAGATGTCCACATCCATGCACAGCTCGACCACTGCATCTGGCCAGAAAGAAGGCAGCTTCTCTCTCTCTCTCTCTCTCTCTCTCTCTCTCTCTCTCTCTCTCTCTCTCTCTCTCTTCCTCTCCATGTCTCTGAGCCCTTTCATCCATAAATAAGCACGAGACTTAGGAAACATCTGAAAGACAGATCCCCATTGTGGGACCACAAAAGACCAGGACAACACAGGACAGGGAGGAAATAGGAAGGATGCTGGCCTCTCTGAGGTCTGGTCTGCCCCCTGGTTGTCAGTACAGTGTATGACAACTCCCAGTAGACCTGGTCCAGCGTACCCACTTTCTAGGCCATTTAAATAAGTAAAATGATGATGCGGTCTGGTGATGTCACTGGCGGTAGATCTATCTCAGCAACATAAACACTGTCTGCATGACTCCCAGCAACCTGAGAGCAAACCTGGGCTGTAAAATCATGTCCACTCAGAGACCACTCTGAAGGGGAGCAGAGTTGCAATCCCCACCCCATAGACAGCACCTCAAACTCTACCTCCAGGGCCACAGGAGAGTCTACACCCAGAACTGTAAACAAAACAGTTGTGAACGTGGCTGCCATCATAAAACTGTTAGTACATGAAGAGTAAGTAGTTGTGGGGCTTGGTTTATGCGTGAGTACAGGCGTTTTGATACATGTAGGAAGCATCTATATGTGTGATTCCTATCAGTAGAGATTGGCTTATTTATTTGTGGTACTGAGGCATGAACTTCATCTTGAGCATGTGAGCCAAGCTCTCTACCTCTAAACTATATATCCAGCCCTGACTTTTAATAAACAGGCTATATTCAAAGATGGCTAGGTTTGCATGCAAACATTAACAGATTAGTTCTCTAAAAGATATTTTAAACTCAAATTTGATATTTCAATGCAGACATAAGCAAATATACTGTATACAACGTTAATTTAGTATCAATTATAAACAATTAACATACATATTACCGTATATGTGAGGAAGAATATAAGGATGTTTTAAGAATACTCTTGGGTTTCTCATAAAGAATTAGAATGGGGAAAATTTTTTCTCAGTGAGAAAAATGTTTGCTTTGCAAGTATGAGGACTTGAATTCAATCCAAATAGATAGATAGGTAGGAAGATGATAGATAGATAGAGAGATAGATAGATAGATAGATAAATAGATAGACAGACAGACAGGAGGACAGATAAATAGATAGGAAGGTAGATAGATAGGTAGATAGATAGACAGACAGACGGACATACAGGTGGACAGACAGATAGATAGGAAGATGGATGGATAGATAGATAGATAGATAGATAGATAGATAGATAGATAAATAGGAAGATAGATGGATGGATAAGAAGATAGATAGACAGACAGACAGATAGGCATATAGACAGACGGAGATAGATAGACAGACAGATAGGAAGATAGACAGATAGATAGATAGATAGATAGCCAGCCAAGTATGGGGCATATGCTTGGAATCCCAGTTCTTGGGTTGTAGAGACAGATGGATCCCTGGATCTCAATGTCCAACCTCCCTGCCTAACCTGCTTGGTGATTCCCAGACTAATGAGTGACTCTGTCTCAATGCAATGAGAACAGTGCCTGAGAGACAGCAGCACAGTTTGATCTCTAGCCATGACATGCATGTGTATATATGTTACCTGAGTCTGCACACACAGAGAGAGACACAACACAACAGATGTACACACGTGCGTGCACGCATGCGCGTGCACACACCCACACCCACACACGTAAGGAATGGCAACGAACCAAGCACACAGTCTGCGCGAACACATTTGGAGTATCTTTGGGGACGTTAGAACAGACGGCCAGGTTCAAGACGAGCCACGAAACTGTGAGAAGCGACTCTGAGTACAGTGAGTCTGTCTGTATTGAGTTTGATGACGAACACAGCAAACAAGGATGCAGGGCTCTCACGGTGTATTTTTAGCTGGCTCTAGGTATACCACCCTCCCCTCCTTGTAGAATTATTTTTAATTCCCTGGAGCATGCTCCCTGCCACTCATCACCACATTCGGGGCCTGCTCTTTTTCACCAGGGCTGCACTGCCTTCCTCTGGGTGCCGCTCATCAATGCAGAACTGATTTGGAGCTGAACTGTATAATAATAATCCTTTCAGCGCCAGCCCCACGCTTGCCTTGTAATTAAGGCCTGATGGTTGTGTTGACGGCAAATGAAAGAAAATGGCTTTGTTCTCCCTTCCCTGGCTTGATTGTGGGTTCTCTCGCTCACCTGAATTCCACCCATTCTGCATTGTGCCTGTGATTGCTGGAGGGCCATAATTGCAGTCCCGGCAGATGACATTTCAGGAGGTACAGTCTCAGGGGAAGCTGATGGAGTCGTGCCTGGGGAAGCTCCTCCAGGGTAGATTTAGGGAAGGCCTGTGTGGAAGTGAAGCCGTGGCCAGACACCAGCGCTGTCCTCTGCCATCTGCATTACCTAGCTGTGCATGTCCACAGCCTGCCTCACCTTCTGCCTGCAGTCCAAAGAGACAGACTGAGTGCACACACCATTGCTAAAGTTCATCAGGGCTGCAGGAATCACACCGTGGAATGTTTCTTAGGACTGAAGAGATGGCTCAGCGGTTAAGATTATTTGCTGCTCTTGTAGAGGACCTAGATTGGGTTCCCAGAACCCACATGACAGTTCACAACTTCTGTGATTCTGACGTCCCCTTCTGGCCTCCACAGGTACCAGACACGCACACACATGCACGCAGTCTTACCACCCGTGCACACAAAATAGGAATAAATAAACAGTGACTAGGAGGGCACCTTAGTGTTAAAGTGTTTTCCTGGTGAGCACAAGGACCTCATCTCAAATTCCCAGCACTCAGGTAAGAAGTCAGTATGGCAGCTTGCCCCCGTCACCCCAGAGCTTAGGAGGCAGGTACAAGAGAATCCCTGAGGCTATTTGGCCAGCTAGACTAGAGAAATCACATTCAATGAGAGACCTTGTCTTCAAAAAGAAGGTGGTGAGTGATTAAGAAAGACACCAGATGTCGATCCTGCCCCCTCACACACACACTCACTCACTTACACATGGAACACATTCATACACACACACACACACACACACACACACACACACAAATTATACAGATTCCTCTGGCTGTGTCTTGAGAATAAGATCAGAAGCAAAAATACTTAGGTGAAGGCGCAGTCCATGGAAGGGTTGAGGCACACCTCAGTTCCTCTGTAAAGTGCATTGCTAGAACGTATAGGCAGCTTGAAATTGTGCTCCTCGGCTCTCTCTACTCATAAGACTGAACTCAATGCCAGAGGAGACATTTGTAGACAGCCACGGTGCATAACCTGCCGGCCTCCTAAAGCTGGTGTAATCTTGGTTATCAATTTGACCACATCCGGAATCAACTAAAACCCAAGCAGCTGGTGGCAGCCACATCCAATGGCCTAAGAGAAGAAAGCTTTTGGTCTTTGCCTGCTCACTCTCACTTTAACTAGCAAGTGCATCTGCTCTACTGGTGAAGTCTTCCTCAGCATCTACAAGAACCTAATTCTTTGACACTCCAACACAGACCAAAGACCGGCTAAGACTTCAGCCTCATGGAGGGATCAACCACCAGATTTTTCCCCTTTCCATTGGGAGACAGTCATTGTTTGACTAGCCTAACAACAGCCCATAAGCCACTCTAATAAATCCTCTTTAATATCTCTTCCTCCAGAGAACTCTGGCTGATACAGCTGGTGTATGTGCGCTTGGTACTTGGGCTTGAGAAGAGATGCCCATAAGTGGGGTATATGTCTGATAACATGTAACCAAAAAGAGTAGCCAAAGCTGCACCAGCTTCCACAGGATATCACATGGGTCCTCCCACACTGCCAACATTGTCTCAGGGTAGGCCTCTCTCACGTAACATCATATTTACTCAGAGAAGCCCTACACACTTTCTCCTTAGTGGCAGTCATCACACACCGAGGAAGACAAGCAAACCTCCTTTCCTGGTGCCTGGCGGCTGACTCCGTGTTCATCTATCGACCTCTGCTCACCTGCTGGATATAACACTCAGTGCAGATGTGAGGGTTGGCTCACTCTGAGGCCTTGGACTGGCTCCTCACCCGCTTCCATTCCCAATAGTTCTGCCATTAAAAAAAAAAATTAAACCATCTGGTATGGTGGATGCTTGTAGTCCCAGCACTTGGAAGGGAGGTTTGGATAGGAGAATTAGGAGTTTAGTGTCAACCATGGCTCTATAGTGAGTTAGATGTTATCCTGGGATGTCTCAAGGAAACAAAAATAGGGGGAAGAAAATTTTGGTATGTGACAGAGAGCAATCGTTACTTTGATATCATTATCTTCATGTTTTCATAACAATTTTCTCAAAATATCTACATTTTTGTGAGTTTTAAAATTTGCATCAAGTATAGCAATAATTCCTTGATAGCACAGGACAAGAATGTTCACAGGTCAACTTGACTTCAGGCCTCCATCTTCATGCCAAGACCAGGGCAGGGGAACAACACATCCCTGGAGCAGATGCTCATGTAGAAGTTGTCAGGAGGCAGGACCCCCAAGTTCTGTTCAGAGAAGCTTCTCTTAGAAGAACCTGGAGGAGTGTGTTCACTCAGCCACTTCTCAATGCTGATTCCTCCCACAACTTTATGTCCCCCAAGACACTGGACTGCATGGCCAGCACCACTAGCAGTGAAGTTGAAATCTATGGCAGAACACCCAGAGGGGACCTCAAGCCATCGACTATTGTTCTAAAGAGCGTGGTGGTCTTACACCTCATGACGATGTACACCTTTATATGCTTGCCCAATGAACTTACAGAGGTTGGCAACTTCTGTGGGCTTGGGTTTTGTTTATTTTCTATTGTATTTACCTAGATCGACAGAACAATGAAGAAAATTATTTTTCAAGTGCCCGCCTCTTCCGCCTCCCTCAAGAGCAGTTTCCAATTATCATAAGCAAACAGTCTAACCATCAGCCGGGGGACACCTGCAGATATAATGGCCAGTTTTTGTGAGTCGGTGTAGTGGAAACAGTGTTGCCATAAGTTGGCTTTGTATATTCTAAGTTGTATATCCTTCCAAACAGCGTTACCAAAGAGCAAACGAAAGATCAGGTCTTGTTATAAAGTGGTCCTTGCTATTGACACTGATGTTAATTTATAATCTGGCAACCTTTTAGAATTCAAATATCAGGGCTTGTTTACAAGACCGTTTCATAGCAGCCTGGTAAGTACAGATTTTTTTTTTTTAATTATGAGATGCTTTGCAAAAAAATAGTGTGAAAAGTAGACAGGTTGTGAAGGCAGAAAAAGCCCAGGGATTTTTATTTCCTGGATTGAAGGGGAGTACATGGGACCATGATGGGCCAGCAGGCTACAAACCTGTGCTGGCAAGGTGGGACTCACCAGGTGGTAGCTGCAGATCCTGTGTGTCAAGGTCCCATCTCTCTGGACGGGTGCATACACAAACCTGACTGGCAGGGATGATGAATAACGTGACCAAGCGCTGAGGAATCCACCACTGAGGAATGAAGGAGTCAGGAAGGGCGGACTTACTCACCATTGGGTACTAGTCCAAAAAATGGGTTGTCTGCACACAGCGAGTTTCTCTGAGTCACATCGTGCTGAGTGGCTTTGCTCTAATACAAGTGAGCTTTAGTTTAATAAAAAGCATTACATCCTGGGGGCCAGAATAATTAACCAACTCGAGATAAAAAGAAAGGTCTCCCTGTGCCACTTTTATTCAGTCTGTGGCTATTTGCTGTTCATATTTCGGGGTGGAGGTAGGGACATGTATATGTGTGTGCTCCTGTGTGTGAATGCCAGGAGTTAACCTTGGGTGTTAGTCCTTGGGTAGGTCTCCCTCGTATTTTGAGACAGTCTCTGATCGACCTGGAACTTGCCTATTACGCTAGTCTGGATGCTGTGTGAGCTGCCAGGGTCACTTCTTCTCCACTCCCGAGAGGCTACTACAAGCACATGTTACCATGACCCAGCATTTTCACTTGGGTTCTGCGGATCAAGCTCAGGTCCTTGTGCATACACAGCATCTTACCCACCGATCCTTCTCCACCAATCACCGTTCACATTGTTCAAGGCATTTTCTTTGCCAAAACGTCAGCCTGGCCCCTCCCTACCCTGAAAGGACCCTCTGCTCCAGGATGAAAAGCTCTTTCCTGCAGGGTTACTGTACAGTGTAGTGTGCCATGCTCCTTACAGCTGCCTCTCTTAAGATGTGTGCTGATGGTATGATCCCTCAATGTTCTATCCTTCACTTATTTGCAAGCCTTTGCAGCCCCAGGGAGAATGTGTTCACCTCTAGGTGAGCGTGGCATTAAGTATGCCTCTGCCATAGTATTTCCAATTAAGAACATGATGGCCTCTCTTGGTGCCTCCTCAGAGTTGAGCCTATTGGGGGCTAGACCGAGCCTGTGTGATTCTCTCAGGCAGGTCAGTGTGGCTGAACTGACTCCCCAGTTCTTTCTATGTTTTGTTAGGGAGCTGGGAATCACCAAATTACAGCTCCTTCCCCGAAAGAACCAATGGGAATTAGCCGAATGGGAAGCAGAGTACGCCTCTTTTTCTAGCCACTTCTCTCTCTCTCTCTCTCTCTCCCTCCCTCCCTCTCTCTCCCTTATTTATGAGAAGAATTTAGAAGAGAGAGAGATCAACTAGTCCACAATAATTTAACTTCTTAGCCCACAATAGCACATATTACTAGTCCATAAGTAGTTAACTGTCCTCCTCATAATGATTCCATATTTTAGCTGTCCGGGACTGATTATCCTTTAGGACATTGAAGAAGCTAAATTCTTTAAAGCAACACTGAAAGGAACAGGCTTATGGTATGATTTTAGGCGTTGACTTAGATGCTGGTTTAACATTCTGAAGATCTCCCCCTCCCCAAGTTCCTCCAGGCAAATCCTGAAGGTAGAAAACCCCTTCTCCTTAGTCTGAGCTGGGAGGGAATAGATAGAGCTATGTTTGAGGATATGGTGGATTCTTGCCCTCTCTTGCACAAGTCCTTAGAACCAATGGTAGTGTGGAAACACGGTCATGCTCTGCTAGGGAGCTTCAGGTTCGCACCCGCTCTGTGATCACAGGAAGGCCACCTTCCTGGAAATCAGTTTCCCTAAAAACAAAGCTAATTGAAGCTTCCTTGCCATGTGCTCAAAATTATTTTGAAGATCAGAGAAGGAATTGGCACAGAAACCCTCTCTTTGAAAGTTCTTTATTACGGAGGAAGCAGAGCTGGGTACATCCCTACAGTGGAACCTCATTGTCCCCCACACACCCTTCCGCGGCTTCTCTAAGAACAGTAGCTGTAATCGGAGATCACTAGTAAGCCCTGCCTGAATGAAGGCCCTGTTTCCATGCGGCCGGGCATATTGACCCCAAGAGTCATCCACATCCCCATCCCTCACTGTTTCTACTCATATGCAGCTTTTGTGTAAGTTGAATTAACAGCATATATAAGCCATGCTCTGCCATCACAGCCCACGGAAGACAGTAATTTATCGAGATCCTAAGAGTGGTTTTGCCATGGCAAGCAACTCTTCTGTCTAGTGACTCTGCAAGCACGTTGGAGTCTGGTGAGCAATGGCTAACACCATTCAGAATCTTGCTGTGTCTCAGAAACAACAGGTAAACATGCCCTTGTGCGCATACCTACCCGACCCCCACATGCACACACTCCTCTTGTATACCTGATGCCCACTCCACTGTGGTGTTTCCTGACACACATATTCACATCTAGGATATCATAGCTGATCTGGATAGCCCTGGGCTTCATCTTCTCTTCATAATAGGCTGTCAGGTTTCTTTTGAAAAGGTACTTGTGTTTTTACAATTGATTAGCAAACAATGACAAAGGTACTGTGTTCTAAGTGCTGGATGCTATTACGGACTCAGAGTCCACTTTACTGTTTCTAATTCATGTTTGTAACAAAATCCTTCTCTGGTTTCTGTTGACCTTTGTCTCCCATAAACTCAGCATCTTTGGTAACAAAAGCAGAAGGGGGCCTCCTGACTGTGGGAGGGACTGGCCAGGAAATGGCTATACCCACACTTAGAGGACGCAGGCCCCGTTGAAAGTTGAAATACCTTGAAAGTGTCAGATTAAAGAAATATTGGGGTGTGGTATGAAGGCTGACCAACAACTCTTTGAAGCTTACACAGAGAGGGAGAGGTGGGAACCAAGATATGAAGGTCTATTCAACTCTCAAGAAAAACTAAGAAGAGAGTTTACAACCTGGGGAGTGGGGGTAAAACCGAGTTTTTAGGGAACCTTAAGGCCAGGTTAAGCATGTTTTCTGCCCCAGCTATGCTTCTGTTTTGCCTGTCATCTGCTTCGTGGGTACAGTTCCCTCACCTGTACAATCTATGCAGGTGTGGATATAAGACTCTATCCACACGTTTGTTTGTGAAACCACTTTAAATCTTGATTGTGATACGAGTGTAGAAGTTGTCCTGTGATAATAGTTATTATAGTCATCATGTATGGTGTGTGATGTGATCAGGTGTGAGACATGACACAGACCACGGCACAGAGATGTTTCTAAGGGTTTGGAAGAATAAGAGACAGTTAAGGAACAGGTATGGAGGCAATGAGAGCTCAACCAAATAGGGCTTCCAAGAAAAGAAAAGAAAGCAAATAATGCTGGAGTCCCTGGGTTTGGGTTTGTTTTGGTAATTACTTCTTGTGAGGCTGTAGATTAAGAGAGAGGCACAACTATTTGATCCATCAGTTGTCAAAGGACACTAGCAAGTGGACAGGTGGGTGGGTGGATGGATCACTTCCAGGGTCAAAGGGTGACACAGCTGATCAGCAGCCTATGTGTGAAGATTCATCCCATCACCATTTATACAACCGGATACTGCCCATAGGATAGGATGAACAAAACCCAAGCTAGTCCCCTTTGACTTGTGTTATGTTCCCCTTTCCCATTCTGCCTGAAGTTACTATGTTCCCAAGCGTGTCTATTGTTAGCACAGTGTCTTGGAGATGAACCCTTATTCTCCATGTATGGTATCCACAAGGACATGGAAAGCCAAGTGTCCCCCCATTGCTGCGGTACCCAAAGCAGAGGATGGGGGTGTTCCCCAGAACTGATTATTCTTAGCTTTAATTAGCTCTGTTTTTAATTGCCTGTGTCATTTTGTTTAATCTGGAAGAATAGGCCATAATGCTCCAGCCCTGTTATTTCCTTGGCATGAGATTTCCTGGTATGTACACAACAATAGACCGTAGACCAGTCTTTAAACTACACCTTGCAGCAGCAGTGAATGGTTTGTGTGTCATAGGATTATCATATAATGTTGGATGCATAAACTCTTAGCCTAAGTTCATCACTGGTGAATGGAGAGATGATTTTATCATTTTCATCTATTACATAATTACACATGACTTTACGTTCATAATAAAATTTTAAATTATTGGAGTACCTACAGAAAAAGGTAGGCATGGTTGATCTTTCCGAGGATGACTTCTGTGGGTCTCTATTCACCCTCATCGACAGGCTGCACATGCATGTTTTACTCATGGAAGCATGAGCGGTTACGCTAGGCCTTGGTTTGCGTGCTGCGCCTTACCAGCATGAGGGCAGATTTTGTGCTGCGTTCGCTTTGCCATCTTGCTTGTCATGCACAAGGATTAAATCTGCAATCGTGTTTCAGAATCATTGAATCAGCCCAGCACCCAAATTTTTGATCATATGCAATACTCTAATGGCAATTTTAACATGCATTTATGCACACGTGTGACTGAAACATATTTGGTAGACACCAGGAGCTAAAATTGTTAAATCAGCATATGCATATTCAAAATTAGCGCACAGGCTGCCAAATTCCTGACAAGGGTGTTCCATTTAGACCTGCTTAAACCTGCTTGAGAGTGTATTGGCCTTGCCTCCGCCATACTCAGGAGACTGGAGAAAGCCTCTGGTATCCCATCCTAGGCACTAAGGGTCCTGCTTGCTCTGGCCACATCGTTATGGCATTAGTATGGAGATGACCACAGGATAGAAACTGTGAATATCGGTCTGAGGGACACATCTTCACCTATGGGGTAGGTTTACATCGGATGTCTAGATCTATTGATAGCCCACATTGCAAACTCTGAGCACTGGCATCCTTCATATTATCAGTTTGAATGAGGATCCATCACCAAATCAGGGTTGCCTTATCAGCACCAACCCTACCAGGGTCTAGGGAAGCTATGGTCATATGCTAAGTTCTGTCAACTTGACACAATCTAGAATCACCTACAAAGGAAGTTCCGGTAAAGAACTATCTAGATTAGGTTGTCCTGTGGGCATGTCTGTGGGGGATTTTCTTAATTGGATTAACTGAGGTGGGAAAACTCTGCGCAGAATATGGGTAGCACCATTTCATGAACCTGTCACCACCCTAGAGACAGTGGGGCCTGGGAGAATGAACCCAGTAAGTCTCACACCATAGCCAACTTAATTCAGAGCCCCAGATGGTTTATACTTTGGAGGTTAAGAGAAATCGCACCAGTAATGTTCTCATGAGTTCAAGTTGTATACAATCACAAGGACAAGCTGCATGTGGCAAAAATATGTTTTTCCATAGAGGTATACAAAGGATACTTTAAACATTTAATTGAATAACAGGAGCAGGAAATAATGGGTAATCTGGAGTCAATTCATTCCTAGCTACTACACCTGGGAGGAGCCGGCAGCCACATTCCAACAACGGTTCCCTGTTTTGAAGAAAATAAGGTCACGAGACTCTTGCCTTGCGTTTTGGCGTGTTCTCACGAGCACTCAGAATTCTCCTCACACAACTCCGTTCCTGGACCGTGTTCCAGTGGTGGGTGGACTGAGCCCAGGCTCAGGGAAAGCAAAGTGAGGACAGACAAGAGTATGTGAGCTCGTTCTCTCTCTGCTCTCGGCCACGGATGCCACTCACAGCTTCAAGCTCTTGCTTCTGTGAGTTCCTGGCTATGATGGTCTCTGCACAGAGTGGGAGCTAAATGAAGCCTTTTCTCACCAATGGAGCTTTGGTCAGGTATTCGTCACGGCAGTAAGAGTGGAACTCCTGCTGTGTGGTAGGAAAATCTGCACTCGCGGTGAGGCTTGGACTCTGAGTTGTCTCAATGCATACCAACACACAAAATACTGGAAGTCCAAATCTCATCTGGACTCTAATCACATGCAAAAAGGTGTGGGGCATTTAAAAATTGTAAGGAAAGTTTTGCTATTGCTGTTTTTCTGACGTCCTGTTATCTCTTTCTGAGCTGCCACCACCTATTGCTTCTGTTGTAATGTGTGCCTTCCCAGCTTGTTATAGTTTTATTTTCTGCAAAGGTTCCTTCCCTTCTCTTTTGAAAATCTGGAAGTGGACATACTTTGAATTTCATAGACATAAGAAAATGAATTATCTTCTCACAAGCTGTTCTAAAACACAGTGTCAGTAAGCATGGGAGCGAGGGTCCTCACATATGGGTAACTTGGCATGAAGGGAAACACAACCCTATTCCTGCAGGGAAGATGGTGCGCCAGAGAGTTCACATAAGTCGTCAGCATAGGTCCTTCATCTTTCCCTAGAGTATGATCCTTCTATCAGGAGAAGCACACAGAGAGGAGGCAGAGTTGTGCACGCAAGCCACAGGGATATGCATGAAGCCAGGGCTGCCCACCATAGGCAGCTGGGATGCACTGCTTCCTCTCCGCCATCTGGGCTCCAGACATGACCACTAAACTAGAAGGAAGCCCTGTTGGAAATTGCCTTTCAGGTCCAGATGGTGCTGAGACACCAGTCTGGGAAAGTGAGCCACGCTGAGGACAGAGTCCTTGGGCTGGATCTCATGAGGTCTCCTCATTAGCTCCACCTCAGTCCACTGAGGAGTCTCTCTTCGCTCTGCTGCACGAGGGCTGCCAGGCAGCTGTCTGGCTCTTTTTGTTCACTGTTGCGAGCCAGAGGATGACGTACTGTCAAAACGTGTCCCTCATGTTTTAGCCTAGCTCATGCAGAACTCTGAAGAAGGAAATTTTTAAAAAGCTGAAATCATTTTCACGGGTGTGGAAGTGATGCTGTGTTGGTAGCTCACACACTCCATCATAGCTGAAACTTCTTATACGAAAGGCATTTGTGTCATGAGAAACCTCAGGCAAGCCAGACATGTGGGCTTGAATGTACACGAAGTCAGGTTCTGGCATCTGCTGAAGGGTCCCAGGACCTGAGGCAGAGCAGGGAACATCACCCAGGCATGACTGGGAGGGGCTCGCCATTCCTGTCCTTAGCAGGGCCCCTTTAGAAGCACTGTGAGCAGGAAGCAATTCCTAATGCCATTCAACCAAGGCTCATAGCTCATATGTGGCCAAGTCAACTAAATAGAAGACTGTCTTGAACCAGCAACACGGCTTCCTACAGGAAACTGCTTCCTGGCCAGTCATTCATTCCAAGCATACAGTAGGTCATTGGGGATTTTTAGGGGGAAGTCTGAGGTGGTGTATTGGCTAACGCTTCATGTTGGGATTCTTGGGGGGGAAGTCTGAGGTAGTGTACTGGCTAGTGCTTCATGTTGGGATTCTTGGGGGGAAGTCTGAAGTAGTGTACTGGCTAGCGCTTCATATTGGGATTCTTGGGGGGAAGTCTGAGGTAGTGTACTGGCTAACAATTCATGTCAACCTAGAACATCAGAGAGAGGAAAGCCTCACCTGAGAAAACCCCTCCGTAATATCCAGCTATAGTCAAGCCTGTAGGGCATTTTCTTAATTAATGATTGATGGGGGAGGGCCCAATTCATGGGTTTTGCCACCTCTGGGCTGGCGGTCCTGGTTTCTATAAGAAAGCAGGCTGAGCAAGCCATGAGGAGCAAGCCAGTAAGCAGCACCCCTCCATGGCCTCTGCATCAGCTCCTGCCTCCAGGTTCCTATGCTGTTTGAGCTCCTGTCCTGACTTCCTTTGATGGTGAACAGTGAGGCAAAGCATCAACTGAATAAACCCTTTCTTCCCTGAGTTGCTCTGCTCATGGCAATTCATCGCAGCCATAGTTGCCTGACTAAGACAGATGCTAAATCTTCAACTTAGCCCAGTGCCATGTGTGTCAGGTAGGGAACGTGAACTTTAGTGGTGCTGCCATTCAGAAGGCAGAATCCCCTCCGCTGCTGACCCAGCCAGGTTCTGTGACCCCATGGTGCCCTTGAAAAGAACCGGGATCTCACTTAAAAATCAGGAGCCCCCTAATGTGTATGCCTAATACCTTCCCATAATCTGACCTGGAGAACAGCTACCAGCTGCACAAAAGATCCAGACACCAGATTGCACAGATGCCCCCCTCGGTTGTTGAGAGCCAGCAGCATGGATGAGGAGGCTCTGATCTCTGGCCCCTCTGTCTTTGCAAGATTGAGGCTCTGGACTGTGAGCTGCAGTGGTCAGTGTCCAAGACTAAGGACGGAGAAGGTGTTGATTGGCCTGGAGGAATGCCTGAGTGACTGGCTCCCAGAAGAGACTGGCTGCTAGCAGTTCAGACATTTGCCACAGCCATGTGAAAATTACATGTGTAAATGTACTGTAAATAAAGGAGCAGTCATTGTAGAGGAAACAAAAGCATTGTGTGCATTCGTAGTATATGCATGTGCATATACACATATTAGTATGTATACATGTATATGTGTGTGATGTACCTGTGAGTGCATGCATATGCTGGTATGTGCACGCCTGTACATGTCAGGGTATGTGTGCCTATGTGTGCATGTATGTATGTATGAGTATACATGTGAATGGGGCACTGTGTTACATACATGTGTGTACATTTTCAAGCATATCTGTATTTGAGTGTGGATGTGAGAGTATATGTGCCTCTGTGTGTATATGGGTTTGTTAGTATGTATTATATGTGAGTAATGCTTGTAGTTGTCTACACATGAGTGTGAAGGTATGTATGGGTACATGAGAGTGTGTGTGCTTGCTTGTGAGTGTGTAGGCATCTGAGTTTGTATGCATGCGTGAGAGTGTTGAGTATGATAGATAAAAGAAATTCATACTAAAGTACTAAAACGTTAACATGTATAGGCATGTCACGGAATCTTTACAGACTAACGGTTCTAGACTTAGATCACCAACACCATTTGGGTTGGAGGTAATCTGAGCTCTACATGGCGTTTCCAGGGGAGGGGGGTCTGTGTTTTGTTGACTTTTTTGTGCTGTCATTAGGGAAATCAGGAGAATCTGCTCTGGCCGTGCTTTGCAGACCAGAGTGTATGATATGGGAGATGGGTATTGGCCTCTTAGTGCTGTGGCTGAGCCCTGGGAAGGCTGGCTCCTCTCCAGGTAGCATGGGAGAAGTGGAGCGTAGTGTCTTTTAGAGGATTTATGGTAACGCTGCAGTGTGTGGCTGATGTAAGCTGGAGAGCCCTGAGGGTCTCTTCATTCCCTGACACACTTCACTGCCGCCCATTAACACCTCGGCTGTTATTGCCATAGACTGGATTTAATGAGGCCTCTGAATTGGAGCTTAGCATCAGAAACAATAGCTTCAACAACCAGGCACCTAGCTCTCTAGCTCTCTCCCTCTGATTCTCTAGCTTGCTTCTCTCTCTGTCTCTGTCTCTGTCTCTGTCTCTCTCTCTCTCTCTGATGATATTCTTTAGATAATCTAGGTATTTAAAAATCAGAACCAAGACAATAGTACAGAAAGTGAATAAAATATATTCTAAATTTCTACTCATGAAGATAATTTCTTTTGTGTTTGTGTTAAAGATAAAGCTTGGTGACATGTGGAAGTCTCCTGGGGCATCGGCAGACTATATTTTGTTATGATCAAAAATCCCTAGTTTCCGAGAAATTAACATGTAAAATATTTCTCACCTAATGCATGGCTTTCTAATTTCATCAAGGTAATGAGGAAGGTTTTGATAACTGCACAGATTGCTTGAAATTGGTCACTCAAAGTATTATGGGCACTTAACTTTAGCCTCAAACAGGGACACGCATTTTAAATTGGCAAATAACCTAGAGTTCAAGGTGAATCAACTACATCCATTTTTACACTTATTTGTTTGTTTGGTAGCCGGGGGTGGGGTTGCCACAGTTCTGGTATGGAAGCCAGTTCTCTCCTGGGAATTTAACTCCGGGTGTCAGGCTCAGTGCTGGGGTGCCTTTTACACACAGAGTTATCTCCTTGGACTTACAAGTTTAAAAATGATTTAGCACCAAGGATTCTAGGGAAGCCATCCACACACCTTCTCAGCCTGCGGATGCCTGTCTTTAAAGACAACTGTTCT
Organism: Myodes glareolus; assembly: GCF_982192425.1. Taxonomy (NCBI): domain Eukaryota; kingdom Metazoa; phylum Chordata; class Mammalia; order Rodentia; family Cricetidae; genus Myodes; species Myodes glareolus. The sequence goes on along the minus strand of NC_142031.1, from coordinate 51,633,100 downwards.
GAGTGTCAGTCCCCACCTTTGCCCCCTGTCAGTCACTGTCTTCCTTCTGTTGTTCTGCTCTACAGGAAATGAGCGCCAGCAGGAATTGGTGACAAAATCCAGCCAGCATTTCCGAGTCCTGTGGTGGGAGCCAACAGCCCTGGTCCGAAGAGGACCCCAAGAGCGAACTCAGGTACCAAGTCCTTTCCCATCCGATGCCATGGCTTGCCCTCCAAAGCCTGTGGGGGCAGACATCGCACCATCCCTTTTCCAGCACAGCCCTTTCACACTCGCAGAGCGTTGACTGTTAAACTGAACGGTGTGCTGTTGTTCTCGATACTGATGCTACACGCGGGCGGCAGGAAGGGAGTACCCTGTAGGTGCTGTGAGGAGTCCTTGGGCCACAGTGGTGAGAGGATGAGACGGTGTTCCCTTTGAAAATCATTGCACTGGGTTCCACACTCAAGCAGAGAGGCTATGTTTGGGGTTCACAAAATCTAGCCTAGAGGCTCAGATCCGATGGATGACGGTGAGGAACGCCGCCAGGGGAATCACCCTCAGGTGGCAGAGCCAGAGGTGAGGGTGACTCTACTATGACCCAGACCTCTGAAAACAAGTCTCCATCTCTGGGCACGTACAGCGGGCTTGCTTCAAAGTCTCTGGTGCTCTCCTCCTGCGTTCATGCATCTCTGCTGGAGAAAAGGGAATGCCAGTAAAGCGCCGTTGGGCAGGATATGCTTTGTGTGGAGAGCCCTGGTCTACACGTTCAGGTTCACAGTGCCACAGTCATTTGTTTGTCTGCCAACTGCCCCATTTGCCTGTCTGGTAATGAAACTCCATCCCACTCTGAGGGAGCGAGAGGCTGTGATTGACTCCCAGATGCTGCAGCCTGGTGGGGCTGCTGTCTTTAAGAGCTTTGTGAACTGCAGTAATAGGTCACAGCCATTCCCGTTATTTTCCCTTCTACACCCCACTCATTTTCCCCTGAAGAACCCCAGTGTGTTCATTGGTTCAGCTTGGGAAAGGCATTAGGTTTAATTGTACGTTTCTTTGCAGTTAAGAAGCAGGTGGGGGCGGGGGCACAACAACAAAACCCTGTTTAGGTTGAGTGTTAGCTCAAACTTGGCTTTAAAAACAGTTATGTTTTTGAATTTTAGGATTCATGTCTACAAGCTTCTTGGTTCTGTCAGATCTCTTTGAGGTTTAGTGATGAGACAGCTTGGTGGACCATGTTATATCAAAGTAATTTTTTAATGGGTCTTTATTGAATTGGTATTTTTAACATTGAATAAATGTTCCCATTTAAATGAAGATTATCAATGTAGTTTAATTAAAAGTGTTCAATACAAACCTCATCAGAAAGTAAACAAAGTATCAAAAGTGAAGAGGCAGCAGTTGGGTTTGAAAGAGTAATCTATGTGCTAAAGAACTTGTAATCTATGTAAGTGCGAAAGAACTTGCCCTTCTGCAGGGCACTTTTCTGATTCTGCAGAACAAACTAAACCTGCTCAAAGAAGAAAATGTCTCTGAGGACCTTAATGTCTTCAATCTCCCCCTGCCTTTCTCTCAGGACCTTCCTAGGACTTCATGTGACCTAGAAGGCCCTGGGTTAGCAGAGTGTCCTGGGTATAAGAGCTCCTGGTTTCCAGACCCAGTCAGAAGTACAAGTACCTGTATTTCACGATGGCCATGGCACCCGGTCCTCAGGCCCTGTGAACTGCCTCTCGTGCTGGCTTTGGGGGTGACTGGATGTGATGTTCATGTATAGAATTTATTAATCAAAACAGGAGATATGACCAGTGACTTCAGGAACTGTGGGGTGGCATGATATTTGTTTGTGATTTGGTTGACTTAGTCTTTTGAGAGGGTCTTCTCCCATAGTCTACGCTGGTCTTAGATTTATGATAATCCTCCCTCCAGTCCAGGAAAAAAAAGGTCAGAGTTCGTATGATCATGAACAAAATCACAGTCTGTGGGAGACTGTGGCACAGCTCAGGGTGGTAGACCATGCTGTTTAGGTGCCAGTGCAATGGCTCAGATCTTAAATATCTCCCAGAGGCCTGTGTGTTGGAACCCTCAGCCCATGTTCAAGTAGGAAGGTAGAACTTTCAAAAGCTGGGTCACTGGGAGTGTGTGCTGCAAAGGGGTCCAAGGAGTACCAGTGTGTATTGAGCTTGCAGAGACTGTGTGTAAGTACCACTTCCACTTTTGTGCAAGTGTGTGCAGATGGCATTTGTGTGTGTGTGTGTGTGTGTGTGTGTGTATGTGTGTGTGTCTTTCATATGTTCCATCTGAAACTACAGGTGTGTACCCTTACAGGGAGGGAAGAACCCAAACCCATCCTTTTCTTCTGTCATGTCTGGACTGTCTGGTGAATGTATTTGCCCTTCCACTTGCTCCCAGAATGACAAGCCACCTCATTACAGAGCCAAAGCCAAGGGCCAGTCAGGCACCAGTGACATCTCCAGACTGTGAACTAACGGAAACCTTTCTTGTTTATAAGTAGACACCTCTGGTGTCTGCTATCATGATGGAGGGTAAAATAGCACAGGTGAAGAGTAGAAATTTTAGGGGTTGTGCCTGCAGAGTCTCAGAAGGCCAGGAGTCACTGCCGTTACACAAAATGGGCCACAGGCAATACCAGACCAACCAGTCAGGGCTGATCTCAGGAAAACTCTATTTGCAAAATGATGACAGGTAGTGTCTGGATGGCAAGGATGGAACATCAGGAATGCTAATAATTATGTTGATTTCTGAGGTGGGAGCCTCATGCTGCCCCTTCTTAAAGATTCCACAATATAGTATGTCGGGAGTATGTCCATCACAGGCTCTTTCTTCTTACAAGGCCTGTGATGAGCCTTGTAAGAGCCAGCATGAGCCAGGAGCTGCTATAAATCCCACAGTCTGTGGAGAACAAGTGGGCCCCAGGGAGCCTGCAAATTTCACAGAGAGGAGTTTCTAGTATTTCCATGGCAACACCCCTCTGCTGACCACCTTAAGATCCCCAGGGTGCGTGTCCCACTGCTGGGGAAATGACTGGCAAGAGCAGAGAAGCTGCCTGTTTTGATCACAGTTCGGAGGAACATGCTTATACGTGAGGAGAGGAGGCGTGAAGGCAGAAGTCGCATCCTGTCTGTAGACAGGAAGCAGAGAACGAAGGAATTCAGCTGGCTCTCTCTTTTTTTCCCCTTGTTATTTATGCTGGGACCCTGGTATAGTTTCTTCTACTGTGAAACAGCTCTGGAAACTTCCTCACAGATATGCCCCGGGTGTGTCTCCTAGGTGATTCCAAACCGAGTGGCAATGAAGAATAACCCTCACACCAAGTAAAGCTTCTCCCTGTGACCCTGGAACCCAGGGAGGTGAATGGCCTCATGAATCCACACAGCACACACCCTGGAGAAGAGTTCAAACCTAGAAAAGCTAACAACACCCGCGCAAGTGTCCCTGGGACAGTGCAGGAGCTGGGCTCCTGTGCAGGGCAGCATGCAGACTTGATACAATATGATTCGCAAATCATATCTTACCAGTGTTCACAAATACTATGTACTCAGAAACCAAACAGAAAGATCATACTAGACACAAAAGAGAGTTATTTCAAATTCTCGTGTATCACAAGCTTTATAAAAGGGTTAATTTCAGGAAAGACTTGATAGGGTACAGTAGAGTGTTTTCAAAGGCTGTTTGATTGCAAATAAGAATTTGAAGCCCAGTTGTTCACAGAAACACCGATCACTGGCTGACTTCCCTGCTGAGCGGGGTCTGTGTGCAACACACCCCAGATTATTTTAGAACAGCTCCATGCAGGCCTGTGTGGGAGAAACAACCGCCAGGGCATGCAGCTGTCACTCTGCTCCAGGAAGAAGGGGCTTCCAGGCACAGGGCAGCATAACACCCTGCAGACATCTGGGTAGCAAATCCTAAGAAGTCAGACCAGGGAACTGACTTCTGCTTTTGCCTCATATAGTTTGAGCCTCAGCTGCCCCCCTCCACTAAAAGATAATAGTCATTCATTGTTACCAAGCAACAAAAAGTCTACAGAGCCCAAGGTTGGTTCATGAAACACAGAGTGTAGCAGACGGTGGCAAGCCTCCTTACTGTGTTTGAGGTGAGGGCGGATGGAGGCAAACCATTGAGTCAGGCACCACCTAGTGCCCAGAGCTCTTAGATGGCTGTTAGGGCGGTGGATCTGGCCATCACAGCTCTTTCAAAGAGGTGTCTCAGGGGGAATCTGCTTGTGCAATGAACAGCCTACACCAGACCTCACGCTGTCTTGCTCTGTTACCCCAGCATTCCCAGACTAAGGAGACCTCTGCAGACCTTGGAGCTCCTGCAGAGGGAGACGTGACTTATCTGTAGTCCAACCCTTAGTCTGTGGCTTGCTCCCTAGTCATCATGGGTGACTGATCTCAGTGATGAATGAATGATTTCACAGTGAACTGGCTGCTACTGTGAGCTCCTCACTCAGAGGAGCTGGTAGGATGCCCGCTGTCGCTCCTGTGAAGAGTCAAATGCAGATTCTCTGACCATCTTTGTGATAGATGTCTGTAGCTAAGGGTCAAAGGTCAGAAGACCCATGCTTCTTACTCTGACCCTTCTCTGAAGTGTTTGTCTTGGAGTTCTTAATTCCACTAAAGCACAGCGCACACCTCAATGTGGGGCTCGACTTTTTCTCCTCACCTGGTGCCTCCTGGAACCAGCATTGCTTCCTGGGCATGGCCTGGAGCATCTGCATAGTGTGGGTCCTGAGATCCCTCCATGCTGACCCACTGACTGCAGGTCCCCTATTTCTGGAGTTCTTTGACTCATTGCTTCTTAGAGCAGTGCCTGAAGAGAGGAAAGATTGTCTATGTCTGAATTAAACAGATGGTTCCCTTCTTTATACAATAAAACATCTTTAGATAAATTATTCCAAAAGTCTCTCTCTCTCTCTCTCTCTCTCTCTCTCTCTCTCTCTCTCTCTCTCTCTCACACACACACACACACACACACACACCACACATACAAATGTATGTCATGCGTTTGTTTGGTGTCTTCCAGCCAGTACTGCATACCAAATACTAGACAGGAAAATGGAACGGAAATTCTGCTGAAGAGCTATGATACTAACCCACTGAATGGGAGGAGCATGTATTCAATATATTCAATGTATATATTAAAAAGCTAACCATACCATAAGAAACTGTGGGGAGTCTAAAGTAGCAGGAAGATTAAAGCATCCAAGCAGGAGAATGTGAACGTGTCAGAAAACAGCTCCACAAAAGACTCCTCCGACCAGGTCCCTGGCTTCCCCATCTTCCAGACAGGCATTAGAGAATCAGGAACATGACGCAATCCTTTAGGGCCAAGAAAAGAGAAAAGACACTATCATGAATTCAGATACAGTTGTAGAACAAGGAGGGGTGGTTGCCAAACTATAGCATGGAGATAGGTATGAGAGAGAAACCCAAAAACTGGACTGAATCCAGGTAGACCAGCTCTCTCTGTGAGGGCAAGAATGTGTGATCAAGATGGGAGCCCTGAGCTGGGAAGACCTAGGATAAAGAAGTGTTCAGAGCACCCTCCATCCTGCGGGTGGGAGGAGCTTGCACTCATTCTTGCTACATCAGTTTTGTGTGGAAATAGTGGGAAGGTGCCACATCACGGGTCTGTTAGCATTGCACACAGCAGCGCTGAACCATGTAGATCTGTGGCTGCACAGAGCCTAGGCCCTCTCATGACTATTCATGAAGAACCAAGACACATGGGCTTTACCATAAAAGACCGAGGCAGGGCCATGCTGATTTACATCCACGCTGTGCACTTATGCTTAGCTGTTCCAATCAAAGTGCCTCCACACACTCCGCAGCTGTGTCAAAAATGAAGCAGTGCTCCGCGAGCCGCGGCAGGAGGATTTCAAGGACATTTTGTCAAAGGAAAATGCAAGATGGAGAAGAGAGACAAGGCTATGGCTGTACACATGTGTATATTTGCTTATATTTGCATAACGCATCGAGAAATGATAAGGAGCAAGCAGAGATGTTTGTGTGTGTTTCTGCAGACGATTCAGGACCAGAGGAAAATTTCTCATTGTTTCTCTTCGTTCATTCATCAGTTGCTTTTTTTACGTTTGAAACACGCAAATGTATTTCTTAGTCAAAACAAACTTTAAAAGAAGTCCAGAAGTATTTTCAGTCAAGTCTCCTAATGTGCCCCTTAGGCCCTCTGAGTTCAGGGATGTGAGCAGCTCAACTTTACCTGTAAGAAACCAGCAGAGGTCATGAATACTGTGTCTGGACTTGAACTCTGGCCCTAAAGCGGGAGTCACAGCGGTTCCCTCGTCATCAGGCCACAGGAATGTTGTCAGAATCCTGTTTGACACTGATTGTACAGACTGAATGTGCAGACCCAAATTTATCTGAATGCTTAAAATTGGAGTTAAGAAATGAGGAATAAATTAAGGCCTGGTGGTGACGGCCACATGGGATGAGAAGGACAGGGGAATTATGGGAAAGGAGGGGGAAGTAGCAGGGAAAGAAAGGGAGGGAGGGAGCAGAGCAGGAGAAGGGTTTGGAGGTGGAAAAGAGTGAGGGAGGAGGGGGGAGAAAAGGGGAGGGAGGGAAGCAAAGAGGGAGGCAGGAAGAAGAAGGATGGAAGGCAATAAGAAAGGAAGGGGGAATGCAGAGTAGACAAAAGGATGGGAACTTCATCTCGGCTAAGGACGTGTTTGCAATGGGCATGGTCGCCCTTGCTATAGCTCTGCCATCACACAAGACTCAAACCTGCAACTTGATTTATAAAACCCCACGAAGGGCTTATGTTATTCAGTCACTTGATAACTGAGTGATCATCTAAGGGCCGAGTCTCAGCTTATTTACATAAAGTGGTTTTAAACACAACGCTCAAGAAATAGCCACGGAACAGGAGAGCGCCAACAGTAGTAATGGAAATTCCTTAGGACACTAAAGGGAAAGTGTCTTGTACCTTAGTTATGTTTCACACTTTAAAAGAGCTATGGAGGACAGATGGACTGATGGGTGGTACAGACATCAACCATGAATTTTATGCATTTGTATATGTGTATGTGTTAAAATGCCTTTTGTTAAAGCAGCACAGATTATGTATGGAAATAATAGATTTTTCCCTTGAAGAACAAATATTGAAGTATGTAGCCATAAGTTGCCGTGATTTGGGAAGCCTGCTTTCCAAAGACTCAGAAACTAGTTTGTGAGTGGATATGGGTCTCATGTACATGTGAATACTATATGTGTGGGCATACATATGTGTTGTATGTCTATGGGATATGTGTGATAGTCATGGTTGTTGTGTGTATTCCATACATTATGCATGCATGGGTATGCACATCTGTTTTAATGGATATGTGAATGTGTGCATGTGTGTGGAATGAGGTACATCTGCATCACGCATGTGGGTACATGTATAAGTGGACGCATCTCTGATTCTTTATATATGTGACACATGTGTGACTCATGTACTCCACTTTAACAATATCATAATATAGATCATAGCCATCCAAAGTCAACCCTGATACATGGGTTTTTCTTTGGAAATGTGTTTCTTACATATTCATGCGAATATCATCGGTGGAGAGGATGTTTCACTCTTTCTTTGTTCCCGCCAGTCTGAGTCTTTCAGTTGGTAGAATCTTGCAAGCTCTGCTCCTAATTTCCCTGGAGAGATGCCTACCTTTCTCCCAGAGGCTCCTCGTGGAAACGCCAGCCAGCGAGCTGCCTCCCCTCATTAACGGAGGACTAAAGCAGCTCGCGGGATGGATAGGCGGCTGAGGCCACGGCATCTGGCACTCAAGATGAGCCACGGATGAGTTGCCAGCACAAGCTTTTCTCTAGGCTGCAGTGCTGCGTAGATGCACTGGTGCCTGGTGGATAGGGGTAAAGAGTGTGATTCTGGTGTGAAGAGTGTGAACAGGGGTGTGCCATCCAAGGGCAGGGGTCATGAACAGTGCTCCACTTTAAAGTGGTATATAGTGCTTCTGGAAATTCCCTGCCTCCTCTTTCCACCAGTTGTGAAAGCACTATGTAAAATACCCTTAACTTAGGAACACTTGTTTCTGACTCATTCTCAGAGGACAGCTCCAGGTTGTGGCTCTTATGTGAAAGACAGCTTGCTAGGGTTTTGTCCTGGGAAAGCAAGCAAAACTAAAGGTAGCATAGAAACCTCCGCTACCCACATCAGCTTGTTCGTGGTTCTCAAACCAACTTCCCCGACAGGACAGGTACAGCCTTAGACTGTGACCGAGAGGAAAGGCATGGTGCTGAGACTGACAGTCAAGGGTAGTGAGCACTGAGAAGGTCCAAACTCACAGACCGGACAGAGGAAGGACGAGGTCAGGTGGGTCAGGAGCTCAGAGAACAGGGAGCTGTTTATATGAAGAGGTATTGCATCAACACCCGTTTAGCTGAAAGTGTTAGCTCTTCAAAGCCAATGAGGCATCTCTGAGCCTAACGAGCCAACTTTCAAGGCAAGGTCAGGTCATTGTATTGGGGAAATCTCGAAAGTGTGGCCCTGGTGATAGGGAACATTGTGGCTGCACTGGTGCATGGTTTATGCTCCACTGCTTTGTTAAAATACCATGATCAACTGACTTAAGGAAGAAAGGGTTTATTTGGGCTTATGGTTCCAGACAGATTGTGGGAAGGCATAACAACAGTCAAGGTTGGTCACATGTTCATCCATACACAAGAAGCAGAATGAGAAAAAAAACAGAAAGCCCGTGTAGCCTATTGCTGGTAAAATACTTCCTCGAAGATTCCACCTCCTAAGGGTTTAATACCCTCTCCAGTGTCAGCAACTGGGGACCAAGTGTTCAAACACACGACCTTTTGGGACACATTTCTCATTCACACCACCAGAGTTGGCCACATCAAATACCATCCTACATAAATAACAGTTCCTGAAAGAAACAACATTATTTCCCTCAATGAAAACAGTCGGCAGCAGGTTGCTTTGGTTCTTGTTAATTCCATAAAACTTATCCCAGGCCACATTTGCTTTGACATGTGGCGACTCCAAGCTCCCTTGACAGACTGAGCCAATGGTAGAGGCAGATCTCACGACAATATGGCATGGCAAAGCCACATTTTGCCATTTCACTGACACTTGGTTTATTTGCCTACAGTTTATAAAAGATTCTTTTTCAATTATAAATCTTTATAATGCGGGCCAACAAGATCACTCACCACCATGCCTGCGGACGTGAGTTCCAGATCTAAAACTCACAAGGTAAAAGGACATAACTGATTTGCATAAGTGGTCCTCTGCCCACCAGTGTGCACCATGTAACAAATTCATTCATGCGTGCATGCACAAACGCACGTACACATACACACACATACACGAGACAATCAATGTGAATATTTGTGGAAGCATTTTAAAAATAAATAAATCTTTGCAGTGCTTTGTTACAGATTTGTGACTGATTGGTCCATACAGAATAGGCACTAGGGACTGGAGAGATGACTCAGTGGTTAAGAGCATTGGTTGCCCTTCCAAAGGACCCAGGTTCAACTCCCAGCACCCACATGACAGCTCACAACTGTCTGGAGTTCCAATTCCAGGAGATCTGACACCTTCACACAGACATACATGCAGACAAAACACCAACCAAAGCACCTAAAACAAAGAAATCATTCTTTTAATTATTAAAAAACGGGCAGACAGACAGACAGACTAGGGGCTAGGACACTCAGACAAGAGGGTAACTTACACGAACACACACACACATCAAGCAGAGCATGAAAAACATTCCTACTCAAGAGCTGGTAGAGGTTCAGCCAAGTTACCCCAAGTTTCTACATAGGTGCAGATGAGCCAAGCATCCTGAAAGACAGTGTCTATAATGTTTACACAGGTCTGAATTAGCCATGTTAAAAAGTGACCCTGACTTAGGTATCCACATGCATCATGATGCACGCTCATTCCTTTGATATTTCAAACCAGACTTCCCTCATTGTGTGACTCTGCCATTTGGAATCTGTGGCCTTGTTGAAAACCTAAGGGGCGCTGTCTGGAATAGTATAAGACAACTGGGGAACACGGGAATGGTCCCGCACGTTTGGGGCCTATGGGAATGATGAAGGGTGTTTGAGAGGCCCTGAGAATGGAGCAGGATGTTTGGGGAGCTGTGGGATGGTATCATATTCTTGTAAGAAATAAAGTTCTGCTTTCAATCCTTCTGTTTGTTCTGGAAAATGGTGCAGTGTGGCCAAAGGCTATGGGATAGTACAGGATGCTTATGGGGCTGTAGGATGGTGTAGGATTGTGGGAGGTTATGGGCAGTGCAGGCTATATTAGAGGGGTATAGTGATGGTATAAGATGTTAGGGCACTCAGAGGATGATGTAGGTTTCTTGGGAGCCATAGAGATGGTACAGGGTGCCTGACTTTTGCACTATCTCCCTCAGATGTCAGACCCCAGTTCTTTGCAGGGAAACTGGCTGCAGTAAACATCTCTGTGCTCAGGAGGAGGATAGAGAATGGGCAGAACACAGAGCTGTGGTTCTTCTGTTTGTCCCATGCAAGATTCACAAGGGCGTGATCACACAGGGCCCTCTGTCATACCAGTGTTCTTACCCTGCTCTTCTTAGCTGACTCGACACTATTGCCCCCAACAAATGACACTCAGATAACCTGGTGGTCAGGTTATCTGACACCAGGCAGGGCCTCAGAGCCTGCTGATCAGGCTTTGGGTCCAAATGTCACCTTCTGGTCACAAGCCCTGCTCTGTACACTTGGAGTTTGGCCCATGTGCCTGAATCCTGAGGGACTGAGCCACCTGAGATGCCTGCCTCTGCTGGTCAGGCCTGGGATGCTGGCCCTAGACTTGCCTTTTGCAGAGACCCTCTGTAACCACAAACACTGAGACTTGCAGTGGGGCTTTCTTCTCAGTAGTGAGCTGAATCCCCATTCAACAACCATACCACAATTCTTAGGATAAGAGCCTGGGTAAGAGCATTTTGAATTAATGACCCACAAATTCTGATGCATATGAGTGAAGACATTTGTTTGTCTAAGCGAGGCTCCTGGGTGCTACTTCCAACCCACCCGGTTACCAAGGACCCAGCAAGCCAGCCCTGCAACCATGGTTTATTTGGTTGCAATACCCGGGACTCCAAACACAGTTCATCCTCAGCTTTCATTTCTTTTGACATCTCTCCTTAAACGTTTTTATGTCTGTAGAGTAAAACCCCACTCAAACCTTCCAGCCTTTTGATTCTTTTTTCAACTCTTTACTGTTGTATCATGGAAAGGCCCACATACATCTGTGGTAGAGGGCCCCAGGGTTCCCCACTCTGCAGGAAGAGCTGGCCCTTTTCTGCCTTTTCCTGCTGTCTTCTCTTCTCCCCAAATGCAGGTTACCTTGAAACACCCAAGCTGTTGTGTAACTTAACTGGAAATAATTCAGCACCTCTCTTACATCATTCTGTTCCACTTCTTACTCTGAGTCCCTTCATAAATCTGGCTACAGCAAGGAACAACCATGCCACAGCCTAAGCGAAGGCTATCTGGAAAATTCCTCTCCCAATTCATTTAACCCATTCCTGTTGAATTTGGTCTCACTCAAATTTTCAGGACGTGGACAGAAAGTAAGCAAAATCTTAGCTAGAACGCAATACCAACGGTCTCTAGCTTCGTTCCCAGCAGCTTCCTTGTTTCTGACTGTAACCTAAGCAATGTGTTTGCTGTCTGCATTTCTGTCCTGCTCTGCATTTATACTGGAATGGCCCAGAGAGCTCTGATGACAGCATTCTGGGGCTCCTAGAGCCTGCTGCTCCAGCCCTCCCACCTACCATTTCCAAACCCTAAGAATCACACAGGTTCTCACAGCCACACCACCAGCCCAGTGCTTCAAAGAAAGCTGACAGAAACACTAAAGAAAAAAGGTCTTATTTATTTAGACTCAGGGTGTCGGGTTTTATAGTCTACCAAGACAAGGAAGGTATGGTGACTGAGCCAGCTCCCTTTGGGGTAGGGGTAGTAAGGGCTACCAGCTCTTTATCCGTTAGCGTATGTGGAAGCAGAGAACTCAGGCTAGAAGCATCTGCTATCCAGGCTACCAACCCCAGGCTCCAAAACCTCCCCAAATCGCACCAAGAGAAGAAAAAGAAAGGTATTTAAACATGAGGCTGTAGATAGCATTTCTTATTCAGATCACGCACAACCTCTCTCAGCGCCGTGACCACCTTCCTAACAGCCCTGTGGCCTCAATGGGAAGCCCTCCGGGTTCTGCATACCCCCGACCTGACAATTCCAAGAGCAAACTATCGATTATTGTGGCAGTTTGTTAATTGCTCATAGGTGAAGTCAGTAATTTAGTTTCTGTGACACCAGTTGCCGTAGCCACAGCCCCGCTATGTGTGGGCCGTGTGCTTGGTCACCGAGAGTCGGGAGAACACAGGCTATGACCGCACGCACGATATACGGTTGTGAGAAGTCACTAAGGTGGAAAACCCAGTGGCGTCAGCTGGACAAGTACTTTTGCGGAAGCCCCGGAGTCATGGGCTGGATTGGCAGCCCTTACTATTTCCCAGGACTTTGGGTCTGTCTACTGTTTACACTGTTCTGAGCATGACCTGAATTCTTAGGAACCCTGATGCGTGGCGAGGCGGGTCCTGTACTTGATTAGCTTAGCGGGGTGTTGGTACTCCTCACTGTCACTGGCCTGGACATTCTAGTCCCACTCCCCTTTATGAACACCCGACATGGCAACGTCTGAGAAGGAAACATTTTGGAGACTTAATGTTCAATCTTGTCTTTGTCTCAAGGATCATATCGCAGTACACAGGAGTACTCCCTAGAGGAGACCCTCTAAGTAGGGGTGCGAATGGTGTCATACCCTGGTGTCCTTCAGCAGGGAACATAGGCCCTTCCAGTGTGCAGAGACCCAGATCCACCTGCCTTGCTCACCTGCTAATGAAAGACATGATGTTACCAAATATTATTTACCGATTCTGCACGCCATAGCCGTGCCTGTGTGTTTAGCTTCGAATAAGTAAGTGTGCAAATCTGCTTGTGCATGTGTGTGGACCTAGGTGGGTATACATGCATGCATGTGCACACGTACCCACATGCGTACCTGTGTGCAGACACTGGGATGAGAGCAGAGGCACACTGGGGGTGCTGGTATGAACTCCAGTTTGACTCAGAACAATGAGCAGCCGTAGCGCAGGCCTTCTGCTTTCGGACACGCGGAACTGAGGAGACAGGCGTTATGCGGCTATGCACATTTCCAATCGGCCCCGGCAGGCCCTGTCAGCCACAGACTGGGGATGACAGCCTGGAACATGCAAATTACTGTCGAGGTGACTTTGTGCCAAACACTCTGTTTCACAGCTCCCCGTGAGTCTGCCAAACCTCTCCTTGCGCAGACAGGAAACAATGGCAAGGCATCAGAAGGTCCCTTCTCTTCCAGTCTGCCTCTCAAGGGCATATTGTCAGGTTTATCTCCATGATCAGACTCGAAAGGCCCTTGCTGGGGGCGGTGTGATCCCCAGATGGTGCTTATGGCTGGGTGGTAGAGGACAGTAGGATGGTAAGCTCTTCTCCTGGAGGAGGAGAATTGGTCCTTAGGAGACAGGCTAGAGTGGACGGGGTCAAGGGCTGAGGACCAGGTGCAGGGGTAGAGGCTGCCTGTAGAGTCCCTACAGTCTTGTGTGTTGTTCGCTTCTCTTGTCTGTGATGTTGGGCCTCTAGAGAGGCTAGCACTGGGGACCTTCTGTCTGTAGGCGTTTAGGGAGACAAACCAAATCCATTCGTTAGAAAGACACTAGCTGCCGCTCGTGAAAGCTACAGACTAGCTACTGTGATAACAGTGTCAGCCTGAAAACATATTTCTATGGCAACAGATATATTTTCTTTTAAATTAAATGAGATAAAAAAAAAGCAAAGTGTCTGCGCCTTATAATGAAGCAGGTAGCGGTGTCAGGAGAGAAACAGCAGTGTCTGGCTCCAGGAAATATTCATGAAGCAAGCATCTCTCCACTTTTTCATCCGGTGTCCTTCCACACACGCTCACACATCACCCACATTTCTTGTGGGCCACCGATGTCAATGGCAGAAATGCAGAGATAAGATAAACTTCTACTCTTCCAAACAGCAATGCCCACCTAAGGCTGCAGGCACCTCCCTCCTGCTATCCCTACCCTCAAATTGGCAGAAAAACTTCAAGAATAGTAAGGTTAATGTTAGAAAAAAAAAAAAAAAACACCGGTTGCTTGGTCAAAGTCTAGTCTGCAGACATTTGATTGTACTTAATGGCTTGTTAAAAGTGTGAAGTGTTGTCTCCCCGTGAAATTGATGAAGTCCCACTGTGAACTAAACATAGGGACCCACCATTTTCCATTTGAAATGGCTTACGTATATATCTTCCCATTCCAGGATATGCTTTTAAAGCCCGAAAACTATCCTTGCTTTGTTAGGAGGTGGGTGCGCTGACCTGCTTGTATTGTGTGCTGTGGAAGTGCCTTGGATTCTGAGAAAGCGAAGCAGCAGTTATGTAAATTGACTGTCACATCCTAGCTTCCCCACAGAATATGTATTTTGCCAAGCTAATTGTAACTTGATCAAAATGTTATTGTGCCCAAATGAGCTTGAATGAAATCTTGGTATTTCCTCTCAAATTGTTGAAAACAAAAGAAAAACAAAACAAAACCAAAAAACCAAAAGCAGCAAGAGTGTTTGTGTATGTGTGTGTGTGTGTGTGTGTGTGTGTGTGGTGTGTGTCTGTGTGTATATTTGTGCGGTGTGTGTGAGTCTGTCTGTCTGTTCTTGTGTATACGTGTGTGTGTGTGTGTGGTGTGTGTCTGTGTGTTATATGGGTGTACATATGTGGGTACAAACATAGAAGTCAGTGGGCAGTTTTAGCTATTGATCTTCAAGAGCCTTCCTTTGTTTGAGACACGGTCTCTCATTAGCTTGGACCTGCCAAGTAGGCCAGGTTAGCCAACCTTTGAGCTTCCCGGAATCTGTCTGTCTCTGCCTCCTGTCTTGCCATCCATGGGATTACAGGCACATATCATCATGCCCAGATTTCCAAGTGGATTTTAGAGATCTGAACTCAGGTTCTTACACTTGTGAGACAAGTTTTTTTTTTTTTTGCAACTGTTCCATCTCCTCAGTCCCCAAAACAGATTTTTTTAAAAAAAATTTTGATGAAACACTTGACTAAATTCAACTAGAATACCGTCTCTCCCCGCCTCTTTTTTATCAGTGTTTCCTAATACCTTCCCAGAACTTGGCTTCCTCAGCAGGCTTTTTCCCCATCCCTTCAGTCCCGGATCTCTGCCTTCTGCAGACCTCAGTCCCTCTCTGGTCTGGGGGACTACTGCCTATAAGGTCCTAGTGTCTGGGTGGGAAATGCTACCTCTCCCATCTCAGGTAACCCAACCAGAGATGCGAAGCAGGAGCTTTGTGTCACTTTGTGACAGATAAAAAGGCTTCGATGGCTCCCGTGAATGGAGCACAATGAAGATCTAATCTGCATTCAGTTTTTAAATTTGATGTTTGTTTTCTTCACTTACACAAGGAAGAAAGCGCTCTCTTTTTTTATTAATTAAATTTACTCTTTTGTAATCTCATACATGAACATAATACATGGAATCCCTCTCACCTCCCACCTTCTCTTGTCCTCTGAAGATCTAGCTGGCATCTTACCGGCTCCTGCATGCTCCTTTCCCTGCCTCGCAGACTAGGTTACCCTGTCACACCATCCAGCTCCTGAGGGAGGGTGCAAGCTCTCAGCAGGCACCTCCAGATGGAGCTGAGAATGTGGGCGGCCCCTAAAATACAAACCCATTCCAGAAAGCCTGTCCCTGGGTCCTTGAGCCAAAATGCAGTCATGTCCTCTGAGGACATCCCAGCTCAGCTATCCTAAATTTGACTTTTTTTTGTTTTATATTTTTTACAGTAAATGGATTTGTTGTACACTTCAGAAACTGACTTTCTTCTAAAAAGTATCTCATTTGAAGTGGTAATAGTTTGTTGTGCCTTACTTGTCTGCTTACCTGTCTGTACTTCCTGCACCGGGTGCTACTCGGCAATAGGGTTCTGCCCCTTTGGTCACTGGGAAGGCTTAGGCATTATCTCCTATCTACCCACAAGCAAAGTGAGGGTCCTAGGGCAAAGCCCAGCACTGGATTGCACAGACCAGGCTTTGAGCCACCCAGTGCCTAAAAACAGCACTCTGACGGGACTGGAAAATAGTACCCTCAGCTACCTGGGGAAACAAAACTGAGATGAGCTGATACCAATGGCTCTCAACCATTCTAGGGTGCACCAGGACCAACTCTGCACACGATAGGTACGAGGAGGCTATCAACAAAGGTTACACTGTGTCTAGCACATTCTATTCAGTGTTCAATAGAGTTAAGAAATCAATATCACAGAGGAAATTCTGATGTTTTACAATTCTCAGACCTGCCTCAAGCCCTAGACACACCAGTTTGGGTAATTTTGACATTTTTCCTAACTCAGGGGCTGTGCTGGGTTCAATGAGGTCCATATTCAGCAGTTCCACTATAGTGGCTAACACAGTAGAACCTTCCAGAAAGGGGAAGCACTTGTAGATGGTTGTTTTTACATCTTACACAGTCCGCACGTTAAGCAGAACTTCTGAAAGGATTTCTGTTCCACACTAAGAATTTTAAAGACAGAGAGGTTCTCTCATGGCCAGTGAGCCAAACATATCATGTAGGGACCTCCGTAGTCCTGTGGATGTTGGACTCCCTCCAGTGAGATGTTGTCTTCCTCTGACATTTGAGATGTTTAGTGTTCGTGGCCTTTGTGCCTGCACACTGAGAAGCAAAAGCTGTCTTTGTCTGTATTTGAGCCTGGCCAGCTCTCCAGGTCGGCAATCAATGCCTCATGTGCTTTAGGTGTCAACAGGGCTGCTTTTCACAGCTAAGATGCTGTTGCATTAGTAAATCTTAATTTAAGTGTTATTTAGGCAAAGCGGCCTATCCAACAGAGGGGTGAATGAGTCCTGAGACTTGGGGCCCAGGAGCAGAGGACTGGAGAGGCCTCTTCCCTTTCTGAGTTCAGTGAAGCTCTGGTCCTCCCACGGCAAACCCGAGCAGGAGCAGAAATGAAGCCTTGAGAAGGATGCTCCTGAGCCTCCACCAACCGGAAGCCCCTGCAATCAGTGGCACTCAGAATGGCACTGATGCCCCTTTCCCAGAAGGTTCTGACCTTGAATGGCTTTGGCCCTCGTTAACACTGCACCTGCAGCCTACCCCACCAAGCGCCAATTTTCAGCTTCTTTTTATGATCTGAGCCTCTAGGTTCTCCTGTGCCTTGTCTCTCATTGCCCTCTTGCTGATCCTTCCTCCTCAGACCTGAACCCAAAAACAAACAGGCTGAGGTGACTTTCGATGCCAGCTCCTTTTCACCGAAATCCAGCAAAAGGCTGGTCTCTTCTTGTGTGTTTCTGCCTTTAACAATTGATGCTTCTTACCTGCGTGTTGGTCCTTTCCTTGTGCCGTTTGTTTGCGTTCTGCCTTGGACGTCCCCGCAAGCCCCTTAAAGAAGACTGCAGCTCCACCCACCTCCACTCACCTCCTCCGAGCTTCAGGCCCTGTGGTTCTCTACACAGACTCACCCCCATTCAGTATGAAGTTTAACCCTTCCCCCACAGACACTGAAGCCCTGCGGTGTTTCCTCTGTAAGGCTGACACTTCTCCGTGACTGCACTCCGGGACCTGCCGCAGGGTCCCTGCCTTCCTTCAGTAGATGGACAGATCTGATGTCAGCTCTGAACCATCTCTGCCCTGCAGCTCACAAAGCTCAGAGTTTTGTCATCTCCAACCAGGACTCATTTAGCATCCTTGGGTTCTAGCTTTCACTCCCTTCCCTCTATCTATCCTCTTGTAATGCTTCAGCTAAAATCCAAATGAATCCACCTTGTTCGGTTCTTCTTATTAGCATTCTGGGCAGCCCCCAGCTCCCCGGGGACTGGGTCTTTGTGAAGATCTTTTCCCACCACCTCTCCACCTGCGACTGGACTCCAGCTGCTGAAATATGTGTGCAGCAACTTGTGATGCCTCCAAAGACCCCACTGTGTCTTGTGCAGGCCTCTGCCCTGCTGTCTGTCCTCTCTCCGTAGTGACAGTTGCTCTTCGAGCATTTGTGATCTGAGCACCACTCCTCATGGCCAGCCTGGCCTGCCTCCTCCATGGCCTGACTCTTGTGGTCGTAACGTGTTCTACACGTATTTCAAGCATCACATCATATTCCCTAGAGTACATTTTGCTCCTTCCTCTTAATACTAGACTAAAGTCTTCTTTGGGACACAGAATAATTCTATTTTTTTCCTTTTTCAACTTTTGCCTGTGAAGTCCGCAGGACACTGCATGCCATTGGTTCCTGATATTGAGTGTTCTCAAATCCCAATTCACTATTTTTTTCTGAATTGTTTGCAAGTTAAATGGCTGGTGTTTTGTTTTCTCCTTCTTTCCTGCTTCACAGAGACCCTTTAGAGTCTACTCTCCACACAAGCTGCGTTTCCTCTCATTGCTCACAGCTCTGGAGAGAGCTTCACTTTTTAAGCTATAGTGCTTTAGGTTTTGTGTTTAATAAAGATGCGAAAGCTGGAGAAGTCAGAACTCCCTCCACAAAGCATCCTCTGGACTGGTTTCCACTCTGAGTGACAGGCATTACCTTCTCTTTACTTCATGAGGGTTCTGACCATAGCATGTTTACCACTAAACCTTGACTACCCTGTCTTACATAGTTCAAGTTCTCCGATTCCCTCCCCAGTACTTCCCCTTCCTTCCTTCCCTTCCCCTCCCTTTCTTTATATCAGAAGTTCTCCCTTCTTCCCCTTCCTCCTTCCCTTCCTCCATCCTCCATTTCTCGACCCATTCCTCCCCCATCACCCTCCTTCCTCTCTCATTTCCGCCATCGCCCTTCCCTCCTTCACATCAGAAACCCAGCTGTATGTCTGGATCCTCTGAAGAATAAAGAGACCAGGAGGAAAGGTGCCAGGAGGATGGTGTGGGGATCCAGGGTGCGAGGAGGTGCCGTCATGCTATCAGATTTGTGTTCAAAATATATAAGCAGCATCATGATCTGTCGGGCAATTTCTAAAATGATTTTAATTTTATTAGAATTTATAGTAGTCTGGGCTCTTTTGGATGGGAGGCTAACAGAGCCTCTAAGACATACTTTGCAAGGTCAGTATTGACTTCTGAATTATCTAATTTCCTATAGTTGAAGAAAAACTAAAATGTAAGTTCCATTTGCTTTCCGACATTAGCAATGACTGCCTTTGCTGAGCTCAAAACTGTCTCAGAGACTTAAGATGAAGCGTATTCTCACTATGTCTAAAGATGGGGTAGTGCGGGGAGAATGAGCAGAGAACTCTGGAGGAAGTTTCCCACCCTGTCCTTCTACCAGCTGATCCTTCAGGCTGTCTCCTAAGGCAACCATGTGGTTGAACCTTTGCTCCTCTTCTGTCTGCTTAGGTCTAGTTCTCAGATGACCCATACTTCCCACAGGAAGGAGCATGAGATGGCAAATCAGACAGGACAAAGAGATGAGAGAAGAGAGGCCCTCTCTTGTCAGACCTTGGGATTTGTCTTTGAGTCCTTAACATTGGCTGATGTGGAGACATTGACTCAACGGTACTGAACCAGAGAGAGATTCAAGGAACCCATGGGTGTAGAGTCGTGGAACACAGATGGAATTTAACGGGTATCCAGATAACTGGGGCTCAGCTCTCAGTTCTGTTAAGAATGGCTAGATAGTCACAGTCAAATGACACATTCGCCAGAGTCCTGCGTGTGTCCCTCCCAGCCCACTGTGGAGAGTTTAGGGAGCAGGACAGCAGCAGGCAGGACATCCTGTCTCTCCTCTTCCATCAGTGGACTGAGAGGAAGTAGATGGAGCCGTGAATCCAGCTACCTCTGTGGGAGACGGACGCGGAAGTGAAGGAAATCTTGCCCAGTCGCACTCCTGGGACTCCAGCAGCTGATTCTCGTTCCTCTGGGAGGCTTCAGGGCCTGACCAGGCTCTCACTGAAGGCAGGAGCAGTGTCTCCCCAGCTATTTTAGCCCCACCAATAAGACAGCAGACATCAAGGGACAGCACAGCAATGATAAGGCGACAAGGTGAAGCGTTCTGTGCCCCACAAGCAAAGATCACCCTCTAGAGGGTCACACTATGTTGACCGTATGGGGCTAACGTGGTGTTGTAGGCTGCTTTCTATTGCTATGATAAAGACCCTGACTAGAAACAGCTTAGAGAAGAAAGTGTTTATTTGGCTTACAGCTTATAGACCATTGTGAAGGAAAGTCGGGACAGGAATCTAAAGGCAGGAACCAAAGCAGAGCCCGTGGAGGGATAGTGCTTAGTGCTTGGCTCCTCCCGGTTTATTCAGCCTGCATTCCTTATATAATCCAGGCCCACCAGCTCAGGGTTGGCCCTGCCCAGAGTAGACTGGGCCCATTGCCTTCAATTAATCAAGAAAACACCACCACAGACTTGCTTACAGAACAATTTTGTGGAGGCATCTTCTCGATCGAGGTTCCTTCTTCCCACACGACCTTCGCTGTGTCAGGTTGGTAAAAAATAAAAATGGAAAGCCAAGCAGCACGACGGGGTAAAGAGGGAGCTTAGGGCATAGTGTTTGCCTTGCAAGTGTGGGCGTCTGAGTTTAGGGAACCAGGATCCACATTAAAAAAAAAAAAAAAAAAAAAGCTGAGTGTGATGACATGAGCCTGGAACCCCAGAAGTGGCAGGATAGGAGGAGACAGGCAGATCCCTGGGAGCTTGCTGGCCAGCTAGCCTGCTTGGCAAAGTTCCAGGCTTATAAGAGATCCCGAGTCAAAGAAAATATGAAGAGGACCGGAGGACTGACACTCGAGGTGTCCTCCGACCTACACGTGAGTGCTGTGTGTACTTACACACACATGTGTACTCAAGAGCATGGACCCCACAAGCACACCGCTCACACATATGGGGCTTTAAGGCCTGCACTATAGGAAAACAAGCTTAGTGTTTTCTCCCCGCGTTTTCACCTTTGTCTTCACCTAGAACCCTCTCTTATGTGACGTTGATAAACAACCAGTGTTCTGTAGAATCTGGGGGAAAAAAATCAGTGAGCTAGAGACCATTAGGTTTTCGAAACCCCAAGTACCACCCCCAATTCCCACCTTTCTGGGACCCTAAGAGCCACTTGCTATGCCCCAGCCTCCTCCTATGCTGCTCACTGTCAAAGCTAGCTGATAATTCACCTTCCTCCTTCGGCAGTCCAGATAAAATGCTCAGGTGTGGGTGAGGTGGTACAGGGGGTCCCTGGAGGGCAAGGCGTGCTTGCTATCTTTGCCCAGTCAAAGGCCACTGCTCCCTGTCTCTCGGAACGTCTCTGACTAACTCTCAAAGCCACAGGCTCAGCTGGAGTTAGAGTCAAGGAAAATGAAAGGCAACACGGATTAAAATTCAAACTTGGAAATCCTGGTAACCGGGAGACGTAGCACCAGATGGACCCGTGTCTCGGAGTGACAGTGAGCTGCTGTCTAGTGCAGGGGCTCCCAGGTGGATGGACCATGTGCCATAGGCCCCAGCTGTCCTCGTCTGGGATGCAGACACCCTGCCTTCCTGCGCCTTTGGCTGCCGTTTGAGCCATCACAAGCAGGTTGACAGCTTGTCGGCACGCTGACACCCTTGAGAGCCTTGCTGTATTGGTCTTGCAGGTGGGGAGGTCTAAAGCCCCTTCAGAGCCGCTTTGCAGGTCAAATGCTAGAACTTCAATGTCAGACTGTGTGACCCAGCCTGCTGACAGTTTGCTTTGGGCTCTGGGGAGTCTCTCTCTCTCTCTCTCTCTCTCTCTCTCTCTCTCTCTCTCTCTCTCTCTTTCCTGTGTGTGTGTGTGAATATATGTATATCTAAGGAAGAGAGAGAGAAAGAGAGAGAGAGAGAGAGAGAGAGAGAGAGAGAGAGAGTTGTATTTGGGTATGCATCTATATATGTGTGCATGTGTGTGGAGCCCAGATATTAACCTTGGATTAACTGTTCAGAAACCATTCACCTTGTTATTTGAGACAGGATCCCTCTCTCTGGCCTGAGGTTCCCTGATTTTCTTTGGTTGGATGGTCAGGAGTCACAGGAATCTAGCCATCGCTACCTCCTGAAAACTACCACACCCTGTTTTTCTTCACATAGTTCCTGGGCACTGAACTCCATTCCTGTTTTGTATGAGACGCACTTTAATAGCTGAGCCATGTACCTAACCCCTGGTGACACCATCTCTCTTCAAGAAGGACAAGTTCTGCTCACTGCACAATGAAGGTGGCTTCTGATAGAGATCGCCCCCACCCCACCCCCCAACACACACACCTGTCCTCTGCCCCGAGGTTCGTCTCCAGGGCCTGAGTTAGGTCTGCACTGTCTGAGATGCTGACTCAGAGCGCATGAGCAGTCAGTCTGTCCCTCAGAGCGGCTTCTCTGTGACTGCATCCCAGCCCCTCCAGGCTCTCGGATGCAGACTGGAGAGCATCGGGCTGAAAGGCCGTCTGATTGTGGCATTCATCATCGCTGCAAATTAGCTCTGCATTAGGAGGCTTTGGTCATGGAATGCTGGTCTCCGACATGCCTCTGTCTGAGCAGGTTGCAAGGCGCCCGGTCTTTTCGAGCCTGCCAGGCGCTGGAGCTCAGCTGCAGCTCTGGGTGGCTTTGAATGCTAATCACTGCAGCAACCCAATTCTCACTGAGCCTTAGTGCTGAAAACACGCCACCCGAAGCCATCATGAGGCCGGGAGATGATTTCAGATGAGAAGCGGCACACGCTCCGAAAGTCCTTTCCTTGCCTCTGCCCGGCACTCTGACAAAGTGACTTATATTCAGAGCTGGTGGAGGACGCTCAAGGTCGCACCAGGCGCTGCTCAGAGTTTTTGTTGTAGAGGCAGCGAGGGAAAGGCAGGGCTGAGCGATTGCATGTGGAGCCGGGCCCCGTTTAAATGGGGGCATCAGCTCACTGGAGAGCCTGGAACATTGCAGCGAGAAAATTCGGAACAAGCACAAAGCGAAAAAAAAACCTCACTGTGAAGCTGCACGGCTAACGGCAGAATTTTCCTTTTTTTCCGTTTTGAATCCCTAAAGTAGCTCCTCAGGAAGCTGGATTTCCTGTGGTCACAGGAGGCAAGCTGTGTTACCCCCTGTGTGTCTCCAGGTGCCCGGAGGAGAAGTAGACATAAATGCTAGGCGGAGGGTGGGGTGCCCTCTCCAGGGCAGTCCCATTGTCCCCAGTGCTCCTCTGCCCTCTCAGAGAGGACACGTGATCTTAGGGTGCCACTTGCC
The DNA here is from genome assembly GCF_982192425.1 of Myodes glareolus. Classification (NCBI taxonomy): domain Eukaryota; kingdom Metazoa; phylum Chordata; class Mammalia; order Rodentia; family Cricetidae; genus Myodes; species Myodes glareolus. The sequence continues at coordinate 51,609,815 of NC_142031.1, read as the reverse complement.
CAGCATACTTCTTTCCCGCATCCTTCAAAGGTAAAGGACCGGCATGCCTAAACCAAATCATACGACATCATATGAAGGTTATGTGGAAAACCATCAAGCTCCATCCCAGTTTGCTTGTTTCTGACAGGCTTGGGGTCTGTGTTCGCCACACAGCGCTGTGACAGTCAGCCTGAGATGCAGTCCTTACACTGTGGGGCGAGTATTCCTGTTCAGATCTGACTATGTACTTCCGGGGTATCCCAGGTGTCAGCACATACAGGGTCAGTGCAGGTCACCTCTGATCCTCATTTCCCAGGGAGGATACAATCCATCCGGACGACACATTTGAAGTGATTGATGTCTAGAAACCATGCAATGCTACCCTCTATTTGTCTGATCCCTCTTAATGATTGACAGCTTTAAGTTTGTTATTTGTTAAGTCGGCAATTTACATATTTATCAAAATTTCACATTAAAATCCTTACATTTATAATAGATTGGATAATTATTTTTTAAATGTGCTTGAACTCACCACATTATGTCTCCTCATCTGGCAGTATGTATGTGTGAGCACAGTGTGTGTGCATAGTGTGTGTGTGCACAGTGTGTGTGTATACGTGTGCAGTGTATGTGTGCACAGTGCTTGTGTGTGTGCACGGGGAGTAACCCTGGGGGTGTCCATGCATGCCCATGTTTTTATTCTCCTTCACTAGTAGAAAATGAAGATTTCTTCCCTTGTTGCTGGTATCGTTTCCCGACCTTTTCGTTTCCCGACCTTTTCTTTATTAAGATGTGTTACACCCTTCCAAACTACAACGTGCATCTCACCCATGGAGACTCTTTATATCCCGCCAGGGTGTCATGGTGAGCCAGGTTCAGAAACAACAGACAGGAAGTTGTGAAGACAGGATGGTGCTAACGACACATCCTTTATTTACACTGTGGGGCCAGAGCATTCCTGTTCAGATATGACTATGTATTACACTCGGGCCTCCATCTCAAACAGGGGAGAGCTGCCTCTAGACAGCCAGCTACCTCCATTGCATATGTGCCCAAGATGTTCCAGGCCCATGCAGTCACTAGGGTTGTAGTTTTATTTATGCATAATAATTTGCCCCCAAAGCACATATACTGTACTCCAAGGAACATGGACTCCAAGGAACACACATCCTTGGAGTCTCTTGAATTCTGGCTTCCAGATGTGAGCTGGGAGCTTTCTAGGCATGGGGTTATACTGTCCAGTACCTCAGATTTCTTCGAGGCTCTACACTTATAAACACACATACACACACACACACACACACACACACACACACACACTGGATATACATGTATACACATGCGCTCACGTTGCATACACACATACACACTGGACACGTGAAGGCAACTAGTCCTCATGATTATTCATTTTTCTGTCCAATCCATTTTCTTGTTTTCCCAAGAAAAGCTTGGCTTATTGGAATAATTATGTAATAAAAGACGTTGTGCATGGCTTTATTCTGCCACTTTGCACAATAAAATAACTGAGGCACGGCACTGACGTTGTGAACGTAAGCCTGAACCAGCTAGAGCAGCAAGACACTTACTGACTTGAGAACACTGTTACCAGTTAAAGTTTGTAAAGTATGTTGGAAACCTGCGAGCTGCTTTGGCCCCAGAGAAAGTTCTCCGGGAGAGGTAAGCATATGCATACAGGCCATTTCCAACTTGAGAGCAGGTGGCATTCTAAAAGCTGGTTGGAAAGTCAGGTGTTGGGGGATCAAAATGAGTTTCCCTTCAGAGGCAGAGCAGAAGCTGTCTTCAGACTCCCACGCCAGCCTGTGAAGTTATTTCCCACTTTACCCAGGAACGCACTATTAAAAGAGGGGTCAAGTTCTGAGCCCTCCTTTCCTCACCTTCCTACTCACTGTGTAAACAGAGGGGTGCGCGCAGGCACAACGACGTAGTGGGGAATAAGTCGGTGTTCCAGGAAGATGAAAAAGTGTCCCGGCCATGCACATTGGCAAGTTGGCTTTGGCAATCAGATGGAAAAGGGGGAACATGTCTGCATGGTGAGAGGAGCCAGCCCTGGGGACCTCCGGCAGGGAGGCTAAGGGTGACCCTCTGCACTGTAGTCTGGCTGCTGGATACACAGTTGGGAGAGGAGGCTGGAGGATATTTTCAGCTCTCTATGACCTGCCATCCCCGCTCTCACAGTCTCTCTAGTGGCAATTGTAGCTAGTTCTGCCCTCCAGGACCCCACTCAAGCCCATCAGCCCACCTCTGTGCTGTCCATGCTCACCCCCTCATGTTTCCTCCACTCACACTCCCTGTCCTAAGTGATTTCCCTCTAATCCATGTCATCCTAGTGAGCCACAGATACCAGGAGGAGCCAGTATCGCCCAGGGAGGCACACGGTACGAGCACAGAATTCTCCAGTCTGACATGAGCATCATAGGGAGAAACGCCAACAGACTGGGGAATCGAAAGAGAGCATGGGTCAGGAGCTAGACTACAGGGTTCGGAAAGCTGGGTGGACAGCTCCGCAGAGCATCAGAGGCAGAGGGATGCCCAGTCTGTGTGTTTGAGAGCCCTGGCTGGTATTGTGAGTTCGTAAATTCACCCTTCACTAGAGACAGAGTTGAGTGTTCCACACATGCACATGCCGATGGGATAGGCAAGGACCTGGGCTTCATTTGTGGCCCAGAGAACCTTTCCAGGCTCTGACTCCTGTTTAGCCCTACTCAGGACAATGTGGTATTTCATCTGAGTCATAACAATGGGACCACTACCCAAGCAAACTCTCTCTGTTAGAGTTATCCGCAACGTTAGCAGTGTGCAATAAGGTATGTGATCAATTCAGACCTGGAAAGGAGTCTTATTAAAGAGGATGAGAGGAAGAATCTCATCATAGTGCCTGACACCTTCAGATAAACCTCTCTGATACCAGAGACACCTGACTGGGTCAGCACCTTGCATCCTCAGGACAGACTGTGAAACAAGTAACAATGACCGCTAAAGGTCTAGGCATAAGAAAGACCTGCGTGCCGTCCAAGACAACAGACCAATCCCTAGGAACTAGGTACAAGCAGAATATGGTCCTATAGTCCTAGGACTCCAAAAGCTGAGGCTGGAGGATTGCTTTAAGGATGATGCCGGCTTGGACTATATAGCGAGTATGAGGGAATCTTGGAGTGTGAGAATCCTTCTCAGTGCAGAAAAGGGGGGGGGGGGAGAAAAAGGCACGGTGATAGCATCATCTTAGGTACAATGAAACTATAGCATATTAAATTTGGTCTTTTAAGAAAAGTAAGCAAAAATGTCACTTTTGAGGCAAAGTATTTCATTATAGTAACTAGAAAGAAACCGATAAACTTAGAGAGCAGAATTTTAAAATCACAGATGATGACGTGGTTAGATTCAGTTTTGTTGCTGCTGTTATTTGTATTGTCCTGTTTTTCACTGTTAGTTTTTCATCCTCATGATTCACTTAGTCCCTTTGCCTGAAACTCTGCAGTGTTTCCTTGTGACCTGAAGAAGAGGTTTCTGGGCTCATATTTGCCCTGGCCACTGTCGACTTAACATTTGGCTGAGAATTTTGCTGCTTGGTTCTATTAATCACCCTCCTCCAATGCATAGCCCATGAGAGTGATGCTGTTTGAAAAATTAATATCCGACCTCAATGAATGAATATTTGTGATTTGCCAAAAGTATTATTGGTCCTGGAGATATGTTAAATAGATTTTTAAGTGGGTCATCTCTCCTCCTGGTGTTAGAAATTTGACTGCTCTCCTTTTCTGAGAAGGAAATAGGGAAACTGTAGTAACAATAGCCAGCAGTAAGTCGCAGAATATTCCAGAAGAACCCAGACCAGCATCCTTAACTCTTGAAATGTGCCCTACATAATGGGGCCTGTGTGTAAATAAAGGTGGAAAATGGAAACATATCCTCTATATTGGTATAAAGGTAGGGACGAGGCACCATAAGCATGTCATTGGGACCACAGTGCAGGACCAGGCACTGAGGAAGAGCGGGCAATGAAAAGGTGTTGACCTCAAAACTCTCCTCATGGTGATCAGCTGAAGGCATGGGCTGAGCTTGTGTGTGATCAGTCCCCCAGGATGAACCTCTACGTGCGTGTGCACATGTGTATGTGCTGTGTGGAAAGGGTGCAAGGGAGGGGGTGCTGTAACAACCACGGTTGTTATCTCTCCGAGGTGGAATTTCCTAGATTGACACCATCTCTCACCTCCCCACGGCTCCCCATCCTGGAGTCTGACACGGCCAGTTAGTAACAATGCAGCAAGCAGAGTTAGAATTAAGAGCAGGATTCTCTGAGATTAGATGTTTGTAAAGAAAAAAAGGTCTGCATATATATTCATAAATTTTACTTACTCTTAGGAGATTATTTATTAATGCCAACATAAGATTAATTCAGAGTAGTCAAAAACATTGATCTCCCTTGCTTTAAACTAAACAAATAAAGAAGAAAAGAGAGAATAGGAGCAAAAGTACACACATACACACACACACACACACACACACAAATGGTAACAAACACATAGTTCCTGGTTGTGTATGTTTGTGTTGTGTGTGTGTTGTATGTACCTACCTGTATACATGGGGAACCAGAGGAGGCTGTCCAGTGTCCCACTTAAACCCTCTCTGCTATGGCACAGACTTTCTCAAAGAATCTAGAGCTTCTATTCTTTATCCCCTAGCTGTGCTGGTCAGCAGACGGCAGCAAGACTCCTGCTTCTGTGCACCCGACGTTGAGCCTTAGGTGCATGCTGTCATACTCTGCTGTCTATGTGGATGCTGGGACTGAAACTCAGGTCCTTGTGTTTGCAGACACTGGGCCCTCTCCTTAAGCCATAGTTCCCTGATTTGCAAGCGCTGTTAAATGCTTGGTTGTCTGACAGTATGCCACTGAGACGTTTGGCTTTAAGTTGAGAATATCTCGCCTGTAACGGCAACGCTCTTGAATACATGCCAACAACTCCCCTGTCTCTTAAGCCATGAATTACAGCCTTGAAAAACACGTAGGGATGATTAAATGCTACCGGGGAATAAGCACACTGTTTCCACTGTGAGTGGCCCTTTTCTGGGTTAGTTTCTGAAGCATTTTGCTCTGAGTTGTCCATGTTGCACTGCTGGTGCTTGGACTGAGCGTGGATCTGTGTTCTGAATGCTCGACTTAATCACAGAACAGAAAGGGCTCGGTGTGTAAGAGGATGTACTGCCCTTCCTGGCAGAGAACACGGGGTTGGTTCCCACCACCGCACCAGCAATGCACAATCACTATAACTCCATAGAGATGCAACACATTCATCTGAACACGCCAGCAATCCACAATCACCTAAAACTCCATAGAGATGCAACACACTCATCTGAACACGCCAGCAATCCACAATCACTATAACTCCATAGAGATGCAACACACTCATCTGAACTATTCAGACACCTGCACTTACGTACACACACACACACACACACACACTCACTCACTCACCCCCAACATACACAGTTAAAAGTAAGAATAATTAATCATTAAAAATAGTATATATGGAAACAAATGTCCATGGGTACAGTACAGTATGAGAAAAGAGAACAAGAAAAGGTAAATGTAGATAAGGAAGGACCAGACATGGTCCTTCCATGTCCAAGGATTCCATGTCCAAGACAGGGAATGGACATGGGTCATGAAAGCGTGCAAAGCTAATTGTTTTCCTGGTTTGAATTTGTCATGAATTCTGTGGTTTTGGTGGTAAAAAAGTGCATAAAATATTTATGAAATAAATATTTTTGAAACATTGAAAGTGGCAAAATTAATGTGAAACTCTATGACATTCTGTTCAGACTGTCTATTCTTACTATGTAGAGGTTCACTGAGTTATAGAGACTTGGGTCTAGTTAACTTGGTACATAGTGCATTTATTTATTTGCAAGATTTTTTAAATAATAAAATTTATAAATAATCGATCCCCAAGAAGGCAAAAATAAACTAGCAACTGGGGACATCCAAAAATGTTTCTTTCCTCTTGCTACCAGTAACTTTAATCAAGAATACAACTTTATGGAGGGGCACAGGGAGTATGTCAGGGCACTTGTTAGCTCTAGCAAGTGCCCTGCATTGAACTAGTTCCTGGGCCCAAGAGGACAGCATCTTTTATCCCTACAAAATGATGCTTTTAGCCAGCAAAATGGAGAGATGAGCATCTCTGTCTGTGTTCTCTGCCCCTGTGTTCTCTGTTCTCTGTGTTGCTCTCTAGCCACATTAGGAAACCTCCCTCATGCAAGTTAGTGTCTCTCTCAGGCCATATTAAGGATATGCTTGTAGCTCATCTCTTAGTCTTCTTGACTTACTGGTCAACCATGCAATCAGACACGCCCAGTCTGCAGTCTCAAGAGTAGCTGCACAAGATAGCTATGAATTTAGTCCAAGAAAAATCTGCAAACCTACTTATGAGATTGGGGTACGGGGAGACTGATCAAACTGCAAAGTTCCCAAACGTGAACTCTGTCAATGGTAGCGTCATGTAGTAGTGTCAAAAGGTTAGATATATCTGAAAATGAAGAAGCATTCCAGGACTGCAGTTAGGTCTCCAGTTCCAAGTTGTGACCCTGACTGCCTTGCTGTCTTTGGACACTCCGGTGCTCTTCTGCGAGACCTTCAACTCAAGTAGAGCAGCTCTATGGCATGCTTACCCCAGTACTCATACCTATGCACCAGGCCACTATCCCCACTGACTCTAAGCTCCTCTTGGGTGCAGGAACAAAGGACAATGACTCCCACCTCTGTGGTAACAGGCCTGTGCCTGTGTTGGCCTAGAAGCCACTTAGAAGGCCCATGAGTCTAATCGTTCACCTTCCACATAGGCAAAGGCAAAGGTATTTGCTTTGGCTGCTGAAGGACATCTCAGTAGTAAAAAATTATATAGATTTGCTGAAATTGAAGGTTTCATAATCAAAAATGAATAGAGAAAGAGAACGTATTGATTTTAAACCAACAAAGAAATTGGGTTAGACCAGGCTGGGGCTCTGGTGATTGATTTACTCCATCCTCTTGGGGAGGGGGGGTGGAGAACAATCTTTCCCATCTCTCTGCAACTGCTGCCGAGTACTGGGAATGTGTTGGCCTGTCAGGAAGATTCTCAGCTCTGGCTTGAAGAATTGAGCCGCTTCCCGGATAGCAGATACAATCTTGTTGGTGAGGAGTGGAAGAATTTAAATTCTTCACTCTTTGGCGACACAGTAACCCCCTTGAAACCACAGAGGAAGGCTGCCTTGGGTCCTTCTGCTGCTCCGAAATGAACTCATTACCACTTTTGCTCAGTCGTCTCTTCAAATAGAACCACAGGCTTGACGAATTTAAAGGCAAAAGAGGACCAGGAACCCAGACAGTATGGCAGTCAGTTCCTCACCTGTGTGCCTGGAGACACACAGCTGAAGGGATGGAGGGACACACGTCCATTTTCTGGGTACCTCGCACCTGTCCTGTCCAGGTCTCTTCCCAATTGCTGGTGATCCTGGGTCATCACCATTGGTCCATGACTAGGATTGGTCCAGAGGGCAAGATATCCAGCATGCATCACTGCTCATCCTTCTATTCACCCATCCAACTTCTGCTTTTGTATGCGTGTTGATTCCTACCTTCCTGCAGTCAATGTCTGTGGCCCTTATATTCAAGGATTACAAGACAAGCTGTTCTTTCCCTGCAGGGTCTATGAGACAGCTTAGTTATTTACTGAGGGAACTGAATCCTTAGCAGATTACAAGGAAGGCCCGAGGTCTGTCTGGAGGTGGGAAGGTTCATGCTGTATAGGCATGGTCCGGGAACAGAGGCAGCCAAGACGAAAGCTGAGAGTCAGGGCCGTCTTGAGCAGGTGCTGTGGATTCACCCGAGCAGCCGTGGTTTGTTCATGCTCGTCTACAGTTCATGTTAAGGAGTTCCACTGTGGGTCAAACACGCTTATGTCTCAGTCCCATCATACTGCAATGAAAAGCAGGGGTAGACATTGGTTCTCAGTCATGGATACCTGGAACCCAAGACTTGCGGTCTGAGAACCATTTCCTGACTTTCAGCCTTCTTGTTGTACCCACACGGGGTAGAGAAAGATCTTGTTTCCTTTCTCACAGGGTGTCAACCCCATCAGAATGCCCCATCCTCGTGACTTTTCAAAGCTTTCACCTTCAGATGTCACTGCAGGAGCTGGGTCTCCCGTACACCGTGAGCTTTGTGAGGACAGAGGGTTTTCAGTTGGGGGGGGGTTGGGAAGCTTGGTTCGTTTGCTTTCTTCGCTTTTTGTTTTTGTTTTGTTGGTTGGCTGGTTTTGGTTTGTGGTCTGGGATTAAACCTAAGAACATGCTAGGAACATGCCCTACCACCGCTCTTTAACGTGCTTTTCTTCTGAGAAAGGCTCTCACTGGGTGACCTGGCCCTGGCCTTCAACTCACTCATGTAGTCTGAATCAGCCTTGACATTTCAGACTTGCTGACCCAGCGCACTCAGTAGCTGAGATTACAGGCCTGTGTCACCAAGCCTTAACAAGCGTTGTTTTGGTTTATACTGGGGGGGTCAACAGGACCTGCACCTTACTAGGCAAGCATCTGCTATTGAGCTGCATCCCCAGCCACACATTTGTGTTCTGTTCATGAGGTTCCATCTCAACTGAGAAAATGAACACAGTGGGTCAAACTTTCGGCAAGGTCCTCTGAGGTCTGCAGCAGTGGGGACAGACTGGGAGGAGGGTCTTAGATGAGGGACAAACGGTGAAGGGGGACAGATTATCAGGGACTGAGACATCAGAGAGAGTGACCATCCTGCTGATAGCAACTGAGGGGACAATAACAAGACTTACTGATCCAGGGCACAATGGAGGCTATGGGGTTTTTGTATTTGTTTTTGTTTTTTGAGACACAGGGTTTCTCTTTAAAGTCCCGGCTGTCCTCTGTAGACCAGACTGAACTCAGAAACTCACCTGCCTCTAACTCCGAAGTATGGGATTAGAGATATCCGCCACCATGGGGCTGGGCCTTAAATCCTGTCTTGTCTGAGTGTATGTGGGGGTCGGGGTCTTACCTCCAGGGCAATAGTTCTCACCCCTCCTAATACAGTGCTGTGATCCTTTGATACAGTTCCTCATGTTGTGGTGACCATCCAACCATAAAATTATTTTAGTTGCTATTTCGTAACTGTCATCTGCTACTGTTATGAATCATAATGTCATTATTTTTGGAGATAGAGGGTTTCTGGAGGGAATCACAGCCCAAAGATTGAGAACCACTGTTCTAGGGGAACCCTGAACCAGGCTTATCTCTACAAGGGAATCACCAAGCAATTGATTTCAACTTGCAGGATCACTGAAAATCATGGTCGGCTTTGGTTTTGTTTCAAATTTAAGCACACACAAAGATATGAACTGAAGGGCTTTTGGGTTTTGTAGTAGGTAGTGAGTTTTATTGATGGGCTTTCATGAACACTTTATCTTGATCTCCCTACTCTGTTCCCCATCTCCACCCTCTCCAGCTGCTTTCTTCCCCACACTAATTCCCCCTCTGATTTCTTGTCTTCTGCATCTATCACTGTCTCTTTGCCTTTTTCTCTGTTCCCAACCCACTCTTAAGACTTGAGAGATGGCTCAGAGGTTAAGAGCACTGCCTGCTCTTCCAGAGGTCCTGAGTTCAATTCCCAGCTACCACAAGGTGGCTCACAACCATCTGTAATGAGATCTGGTGCCCTCTTCTGTCATGCAGGCATTCATGCAGATAGAGCACTGTGTACATAATAAATAAATCTCATGAAAAGGGGATGCTGGAGAGATGGCTCAGTGGTTTAGAGCACTGGCTGCTCTTCCAGAGGACCCGGGTTCAATTCCCAGCACCCACATGGCATCTCACAACTGTCTGACTGTACCTCCAGTTCCAAGTGATCTAACACCTTCACACTTCATACATAAAATAAACAGGCTAAATAATTTTTTCAAAAAGCCTTCTTTCTCCCCTCTCATGGTCTCCTTTCTAGTTTCACAGCCTCTGCCCCCCACCCACACTTACATCGGTTTCCCAGGAAAAGACACGCACATTGCTAGTATATGTCTGTGTTCCTGAGCTCACACTGGGCAAACGCAAGCACGGAGATGTTGATCCCCTTGGGTTTTAATCCACACAAAGAAAAACTACTTAGACTTAGACACAGAACAAGATAAGTGAGAGCAAGGGAAGCTTGCGTGTTTTTCTTGCTAAATTCCCCATTTTAGCGGATGCTTAGACCCACAGTTCCCTAATTGACAAGTGTAGCTCTGTGACCTGACGGGAGCCGTGAGGAGTTATCACTGTCCCAGCAGCCTTGCACAAGGCAGCACCTTCGTTTGTGGGGTTGTGATCCGCCTGACCTTTCAGAGGGGTGTTTGGAGATTTGCATCGTGTGGCTGCATTAGCCCACTGCTGTCAGCCTAAGATGCATTCCTTCTTTGAGCATCGCCTGCCTCAGAAGGTTTCCACGAGAACCCATGAGGCGGAAGAGCACGTATCCTGCTCGTTCTGACATTTCCCAGTAATTATCAATTATCAGTCAATACGAGGAAGGAAAATTGCAGCCAAGAAGAGAGGCACAATTTTCTTAAGACAGGAAGGGCAGTGCATGAGCTCATTAAAGCCTGCGTTACCGTGAAAGCCTTGGGCTCTCCAGCAGGGGGCAGTGGCGTGCAGCAGGTGCCCTGAAAAGCTGGACTCTGAAATCCCCGTGGCTCTGCAGAGGTAACCTGCACATGGATGGGCCCCTAAGAGATATGGAACCCTGGGGAAAACAGCCTTGCTTAGAGCCTTCTGCAGAGCTGGAGACCCTGCGCTTACTGCAGGTGGCGTGATGTATAAAACAGCTCCCAGGGAGCAACTCCTAGATGCACACGGCAGATTCTTCTTCCTTAGTAGAGGGGTAGAAGAGCCTTCAGTCAAGGCAGTATGGTGACTCTTCATAGCCATTGTTTTCAGATGTTCTTCCAAGGCAGTTGGTCCTGAGCACATTCTGTCCGTTCTCCCCCTCAGCCCTACATCACGGGCTGAACTCAGATCTATTAGCCAAACTGAACACCTCGCATTTCGTTCTTAATACGATTTGCCATTCGTGTATCTGCATCGCCAAAGGCTAAGGGCGAGCTTCATTAGAGACCTCATCCGTGAGTAAATAAAGCCTCTCATGGGCCTTTCGTCAGGAAAAGCCATCTTCCACAACAAAGCCATTTTGCAGAGATGAGGCAGCGTCTGCTGTGATTGTGAACATGCAGAGCTCTGGCTGCTGTGCTTCTCTGTTGCTGTGCCTCTGTGCTCCCAGCAGCCTTCCGTAGAGTCCTCGGGATAGCCTGCATCATGGTGCTGAGAGACTGGTCTCTTCGGGGCTTGAGCTTTTATCCCAGGGCTGCATGCAGACTGGAGGTGTCTGGTGGATCATCCTTTGTGCGTAGGAGTGGTTTCGTTTATTTGGGGCTACAAACGTTTGTGATGATTAGGAAGGGGGAAAACCCGAATATCATTGCCCCAGTCATGGATTGTATCCAAAGCGTCCTGAAAGCCATCGGAACAAAGAGCACAACCCTTGAAATGAAACCTTGCAAAATGCTTAGAGATAATAATGCATTTCCTTTAAAATGCAACTGCCCCGCAGCCTAGGTGCCCAATAACGGAGACATGGATAAAGAAAATGTGCCACGTGCGCGCAATGGGATTTTTCGGATATAAAGAAAGAAATGAAATTGTGTCAATTGTAGACATACGGATGTAACTGTAGATAATCGTGTTAGGTGAATCAAGTTAGTCTCAGAAACACAAAGGTAGCAGTTTCTCTCAACCGCGGTTCCTGGATTTTATATAGATACATAAAATCAAGTACATGCTAGGACATGAAAGTAGAAGCCGAACTCTCTAGTGAAGCAGAAGAGGACTCGGGAGCGGGAAGAAAAGGAAGTAGTAAGGAGGTACGAGGGGGTGTGTTCAGCACACATGCATTTGCATGGAACATCCTATACCGCACAGGATATACAACATATACAATGAAATGTTAAAGCGTGTGTATGCATATGGGTGTATGGACATACATATGTGTGTGTGTTTACACATTAACTGTCCCTGTTAGTGTTCCTGAGGCTGGCGTTTCTGTGGAGTCATAAACGTATTTATGAAAAGAGATTCCATGTGTTTCTTTGCCTGGGTTTCTCTCTGGAATTTCTCTGCACAGGATTAGGACGAACAGGGCAGAGAATGTAGCCACATCAAGAGATCGTCTCACCCACTCCTCTGTCCAGAAGTTCAAGTTTGCTTCCACCTACTCTTCAAATTTCCTGTGTTGACACAAAACGCTTTTGTATCTTGAACAATGGCATTGAGCTATGAGGCTGCTCTGGGCAGCTTCCTTTTCTCTCTCTATCCCGTATCTCAGGTGCCCCTCTGTCTCACAAAAGCATAATCTATGTGTTGCTAGTCCCTTGTTAGCTCGCTGCAGATGGATTCCTGACCACTGTCACTCTAACTGCTCTGCCTCAGGCAGCCCTGTGATTGCAGATCTGGACCCTGCCCTTCATTTCTGGAGGAGACACTAGGACGAAAGGCAGGGAGTACCACTCAGAAATGTACTCAGTGAGGTCAGGCATCGCTGTTGAGTATCCTGCCAGCCCAGTGCTGAGCAGTTGTGGCGATTCACCACCTTCTGAGTTCTTGCTAGTCTTGTGAAGTCCTCAGATTGCTTTCAGGGCATCCTTTATGAGATTCTTCTGTTTTGCTCCTACTTCCGTGACCTTTTGGTTGATCCTGGATCTCCTGGATGATGCTTTTGTTGTCAAACTTCAGGCTTTCTATGTTGAGAACAACAGCACTTTTTGTGTTGAAAGTGCTTCCTCTCCATCCGCTTGCTCTACTTCTGAAGCATCTGAGCATCTGGGGTCTCTTCCAAGTCTCTCCATTCTGTGACTTGTTTCTTCCTTATGTCCACCAAGGAATTCTTCCCCATCCTCAATAATAATCACCATACCTACAGTTTCCCTAATGCACTTCCAGCTCCTTAAAACATTGGCTCTTCACTAGATATGGGGCGTATATCTGTGTGTGTCATTCCATTCTCCCCTCTGTAGATCCTCACAGGGGAGGCTTCCTTGAGGAAGTCGCCTGGAGGCACACAATGTACTGTTCCTTTATCAGTATTTTTCATATAGTATTGGCTATTTTGAAGATTTTATCTTTCTGGGTGGTCTTGTCCCCTTTGTGTCTAGCCATTCCCATACTGATTTGGTAAAACTGGTTTTGTACTAGGTCTTCTTAGTCACTTGTGTCCTCATATCAGCAAGGATGTGATCTCTGTCTAGCAGCAATGTCAGCTTATTTGCTGTGAACTTGAAGATGTCCAATTAGGTACCCATATCTGCAGTGAATCTATTTAGAAACGGACTATAGACAAGCAATCTTATCCTAGAGGCTTGAACGTCTTTAGTCCCTCACCCTCTCCCCCAGGTGAATCTTGTTTCTCCTTTCAGGGAGTCTCACTTCTTCTCTCTGTAATCTGTCTATCTTCATAGTGAAGCAGCATTTTTGGTTTTTTTATGTGTATGTATGTGTGTGTGTGTGTGTGTGCCATTTTCATATCCATGTGACAAAGACAAAAACAGTGAGCCATGAGTAATCATGGTGTATTTCTTTAGTCTGGCCACCTTGTGGAGTTCCTTACCCCTTTTAATATTCTTTGGAAGAGTTCCTTCTGTTTTCCTGGTATGAGATAATTTCATATGCAAACAAAGCATATTCTCTTTCAATATTCATGTGAATATGTTGGGTGATTAACTCCCAGTGTTAACTGGAGCCCCATGAATAAAAGAGAGATAAGGGCATCTCTCTTCCTCTCCTTGCTGCAGAGCAGTCAATATTTCACATTTTAATACAGCCTGTGCTACAGAGTTAGGTAGTTCTTTGTGTCTCTCTTTGTTTCAAATTGCCGTAGAATTGTCTGTTAATTTTCTATCACCTATACATATTTTTTCTTTCATTTCGCTGTGTATTTTTTTTTGCGTCGGCAGTAAACAAATGGACAGACATGGTTGGAGTCTATTAGATCCCACAGTTGAAACACACCACAACTGTGCCACAGCTCCCATTGTGGATCTCAGGGTTTAAAGGTGAAGGCTTTCATTGATATATCACAGCGAGTGGCATAGGCTCAGCTGAGACCCAGTATCCCTCTGGTTTTCTTCACCCTTTTCTTCGGGAAACAATGTGATACTTTGGAAAGTCCCAGATAAAAATAATCTCACAGGTGCTACTTCTTTGGATCATCACAGCAAATGTGTTAGGTGGTGTCGTTAATACAATCACTTTTGAGAAAACTGGATGCAATTAGTGATTTGCTTAATTACATGGAGCTGTTGGCTCTATTGCCTCAAGCATCTGCGTGCAATACCGAGCAAGTGTGAGTTGCCCCGTGCACGAGGCAGCGCACCTGCGTGATGGACCGTCTGGTCAGAAACATGAGGGGAAGGAGGCCTCCGAATTTGATTTCAACTTGCGCCTTGCTCAGGGGTCTCGTGGTTCCTTAGAATCTGCCGGGGAAATACCACAACTCAGACTCATACAAGTTGTATTGGCAGAAAGAATTCAGGCACAAGCAGGTGCATGACACATACCTGTGACCCAATACTTGGAAATAGAAGCAAGATTTGGAGGTCAAGCACAACCTTAGCTACAGAGACAGTTGAAGGCTAGCCTGGGTCACATGAGACCTTGTATATAAAAAAAATATGTCACATGATTCCAGGTATATGAAGTTCAAGGAAAAGACTAAATGATGATGACGGGAGCCTGAAGAACGGCTCCTGCCAGCAGTGAAAAGGGTCATCTTGAGTTTGGAGAAAGTTCCATTTGGTGGAATCTTCTTAAAATGGAATGGCGTCAGTGCCTATGCACACATACAACTACATAAAGATCTGAAATATGCATTAGGCCACCTTATGACCTTCATTATAAGAATATTACATCAAGGCAAACTATTTCTAGATATTACTTCCTTTGCATTTAAATGGAGAACATTGTCTTCAATAAGAAAGTGTTCTTTCCAAGAGAGAGGCGGGCAAGTGTGTGCATTGTGGTACTAACAGATGAACCTGCTCAGTCAGCGTTTTACAAGTGAGCTTTATCAACAACTCTTACAGGTTGCCTTGCTAACTCTCCAAGACTGGCCATGAACTTACTCTTTGAGACTAGACAGGCTTTGACCAGGTATTCCATTTGTCTTGGGCTCCTAAGTAGCTGAGTTAATAACTCTATACCACTGGGATCAGAAAAAGAGATTTCCAATTGGTATGTCTCTTCATGTGCTTAACTGTGTGAGTAGCAATTCCAGTCTTATACTGAGACGTTAAAGGTGGATTTAAATACTGACACACGGCATTTCTTTAGAAACATAAAAACCCAGAAAATGTGAACGGGTAGAGACATCCCAGAGAGTCTCACTGTGAAAAAGTATTGCTGGCCTAAAATATGCAAAAACATCTTTGATTATGTGCTACAAAGACTGTGGTGTATGCTGACTATAAACTTGAATAGAAAAGGAATAAAATTCCAGGGGTCAGTAAGAAGTGCTTATCTAAATAGCCCGTGTTCCAAGATCCCTCTACACACAAGAACTGCTGTGGGTCCGATATGTACCGGGCTTTGGGGAGAGAGGCACACCAACCAGCTCCCAAATCATGACACAGAGACTTTTTATTAGTGAAGTTTTAGAGATCTAACTAGATTTCTTATTATGGATTCTCAGCCTTATTTTATGCTTGTCCCACTGGCTCTTGTAACTCAACCCATTTCTCTTCATCTACATTTTGCCTCAGTATTATTTGTTTGTTTGTTTGTTTGTTTGTTTTGTATGTCCTACTCTGTGTTTGCTGGTTAGCAGCTGCTTGGCTGGCTCTGGAGTCTCTCTCTCTCTCTCTCTCTCTCTCTCTCTCTCTCTCTTTTAACCTCATTCTTTCCTCTCTCCCTCTCTCCCCCTCCCTCCCTCCCTTTCTCCCTCCTTCTGTTCCCTTCCCCCTCTCCTAGATTTCTCCTCTTACTTGTTTTTCCTGCATGCCAGCTCTGTCTATCCCTTTTCTGCTTCAGCTTTTTATTAGACCAATCAGGTGCCTTAGGCAGGCAAGGTGAAACAAATACAACACATCTTTATAGCATAAACAAACTTAACACATCTTTACATAACAAAGGCAGCAGAAGCAAATGTAACACATCTTTGCCTAGGTAAAGCAGTATCCTACTGCACCAGTGCATCACAAGGGCTTGTGCCTATGATGCTTTCCTAGCAGCAGGCACAGGGCATGCCTTGCAGGTGGATTCATCCAGAAGAGGAGAAGCGAGAAGAACTACTGGACTCAGATGAGGTTGGGAGCCTATTTGCTTACTCAATCTTTCTTATTTAACACTATCTCTGTGCTGCCTCTTCACCTCTCTTTGGCCAATGCTGTGACATCAAGGGTGGGGAAGGGGCATTTTGGCATGCATAATCTTCATGGGCCACCAGGACCCCAGAGCTGCTGAACTATGGGGAAGAAGTCAACAATTGTAGTGAGGGCCAAGGGGAATGCTAGCAACAGTCAGTCTCTCCAGGCGGACCTATACAAAGGCACCCATTCCCAATAAGCCTACAGCAAACATGACATGTGTTTTGTGGGGGTTGGGAAGGTGATGTCTTGGTTAGTAAAATGATTGTATTTTAGGTTGAGTCATGTGTCACCCTCCCACGGGTTTACAATCTCAAATTAGTGAGGATGAGACAAGCAGGTCTCAGGAGTGCGCTACCAGCCAAGACTACCTGGGTGCCTCTGTTTTAAAAAGAACAAAGAAGACAATGCAGAAGACAATGCCTGAGATTGTCATCTGTGCTGTGTGTTCTTATGTATGTACATGTGTACACATATGAACCTTTGCATGGAAACACACAATGGAACATTCTGAGTAGAGAGCATCTTCATGTATTGAGCTATCTCTAAATCTTAAAATAATCATGTTACAAGTGCTGTGTACTTAGGGCAGCTTAGCTAAGTCCAGGAGGTGATTTTCTTCTCTGATAAACAAAAGTGTATGCATGGGGGCTACATTATCAGGTGAGAACCTAAGCACATGACAGCATGCCTTCCTCCAGTCTCTTAACCCTTACTCACTACATGAGAACCCTCCAAGCCTGGCTTAGCCATTGTGGGTAGGGGGAATATACAACTAGAGACTTGGAATAAATACATTTTGCTGGTGCACATAAACCAGGATGGTAGTTTGAATGAAAATGATCCCACAGGATCATAGGGATGAGTGCTATTGGGAGATGTGGCCTTGTTGGTGTAGGTGTGATGTTGTTGGAGGAAATGTGTCACTAGGGGTGGGCTTCAAGGCATGCAAAGTTCAAACCAGGTCTAGTGTGTCTCAGTCTCTTCCTGCTGCCTGCGAACCCAAGTATAGAACTCTCAGGTCCTTCTCCAGCACCCCGTCTCCATGCCTCTGTGCTTTCTGCCATTACAATGGACTAAACCTTTGAACTGCAAGTCAGCCCCAATTAAATGTCTTCCTTTATAAGAGTTGCAGTGGTCAGATGTCTCTCTGCATCAATAGAAACCCTAACTAAGACAACCAATTCCTCCTCCTACTGACTCCAGATTTGCAGCACCGAGACTAGAATCTTGCATCTCTTGATACTCTCTGAAAAGTCAAAGGAAATGCAATTGCACACCTCTTTATGTTACGCTGTCTGCATTGTTTAGTTTGCTTTACGCAGTACACTGTCTGTATTGTTTAGATTGTCTTATGCCTTTAACCATGTTATCTGTTCTCCTTAATTTTCTTTCCCATTTTGTCCTTTCATTATTTGCAACTCAAAAAAAGGTGCTAAAAACCATTTACAATATTTTTGATGACTTATTTCAAAGCATGGACTCTTTTACATTTCTAATTATTCCCCACCCCAGCTTTTTTGTTATGCTTGGGTGTCCACATAAAGTGGCTCCCCACTGCTATGTTCTCACATTCAGCCAATACTGGCTGAACATTCTTCCAGGTTCTTTGGCACAGCTCTTTGCACCAGGGCACCCAGAGAGAAAAACGTTCACATCTCCTGCTCCATGGAGCTCATAGCTCATTCAGGATATGAACAGATATAGTTTTTTGGAAAGTAGCACAAGAAATTTTCACTGGAAGCATAAACGGGCATAGAAAGTGATCTCAAAAAGATACCCTTTGTGGTTGGTTGTATTGGTTGCACAGGAATAGGGGGAATACAAGCTCTGGAAGAAACCACCCCTAACCAAGTGAGCACTCATGGTGATTGTGTAGAGGGGTCCAGCAGGTATTGTCACTGGCAGGAAAGTGGACTGGGGAGAGATAAGAATGAAAGCTCAGGACAGAGGTACTTTTGCAGGCACTGGGACAAGACCTCCACGGACTGTCCCTGTTGTTTGTCTTCTTTGCACAGTGAGACATCATAGGTGACCTATGACCTTTACAATAAGAATTAATTCTATTGGCTGGTAAAGAAATCTCAGGGCTAGGCCTGGAGAAGAATCTGTGATAAGCATAAGGATGGATTCTATTGGGGGAGGACGCGAAGTCCATAAGGATGTGTTCTACTCACGAGAGATACAGAGCTCAGTAAACAATGCTCAGGATATGGGAGGATTCAGGAAGGACTTATAGAATAGGAAAAAGATCACCAGGTTGATAGATCACTTTTCGTTCTAGCGTTCCAGGTGACTAGATTGCGTTCATTTCCTTCCACTGAAGAGAACAGAACCACATGACCAACTGTCCTGGTTTCTCCGAGGCTTATTTTAAGTTGTACTTTCTCCATGGTGGGAATTAGGGCAAATGAGAGAGATGGGGATGGGAGCATCATGGGCCTTCCCTGCCCTGGCTAGTGTGAAGACCATTAGGCAGGAGGAGCAGGAGATTCTTTTCTCTGTGGTTCTACTGATTTCAACTTGATGGCCCAGTTAAGAAAGCCTCAACTGATGTCAACAGTTTGTGTCTTAGGTTTTCCGTCCTGGGGCAGTTCAGGTGAGAGGAGAGTGAAGACGCAGAAGCTTAAAAGAGCAAAGGGGCTGGGAAGTCTAAGACGGGACCTTCAGACAGCAGGGAAGCGCTGTGTACTGAAGTGGATCCAGAGCCATCTCCAAGGGCAGAGAGGAGAGAAACAAGGGTATGAAGTCTCACACCCTGGAAAAAAGCTGTTTGTGTCCCTGAAGTCAGTGTCAGAAGTCAGCCAGAAGTCCCATCGCTTTTCTATTTCATCATCTAAAGGATCAGAATAGCTTTCGAATATGGGGCCTTATGGAGGAGTTACTCTGTAAGGTATAATGTATCCCATGAATAGCAGCATGTGTGTGCTCAGGCTGTTCAGGAGTCAACGGGTCCTTTTCCTCTGCCCTTCACAAGTTGTGGGAGTATATTGGCATGCTGGGTGATAACAGCCTCCTTGCTTAGGGCATATGTGGTACCCCAGGCCCTGTGCTGGGCTTCCTATCAGCTGATACATTATACCTTCAAGCCCTGTGAACTACAAGTATCTTAACATTACAGGTGAGTCAACTGAGACAGGAAAGGACCTAAATAGCGCTTAAAGGAATAGGTAGAGCTCAGACTCAAGCCTCTTCAGTATGGGGCTGACTGCCCCATATTTAAACACACTAAGAGATTTGAGCAAGGATGACTTTGGGTGATACATGAAACATGATGCATGTATACTATACATATACTATAGATACATGATACTATAATGTAGGCATCATGGGAAAATCCTGGTAGGACCATTGCAAGGTTGAAGGTACCAACAACAGTTCAAGGGAGGACCACTAAAGAAGACAAGTAGAAAACCTTACCTTGTTCCAACTAAAGGATGAAGGAACCTGGAGATTCTACATCATTGAGCACAGTGTCAGACTCTCCAGACAGGTTGGCATGTCCTAGAAAAGATCCTGAATTTGAAAATGGAGGACACTGGGAGAGCAAACCACCACATTGCTTCTCCTTGGCTTGAAGAGAGCAATCGATGGACAAGGGCCTTGTCTGAGATTCAGAATGCCTAAAGTTTAAGAAAGAGAAGCACAGTCACATCAGAAACTGTACCTACCTCTAAGTATTACCCAGGGGGGAGAGGGAATTGCTACAAAGGGCTGATAGCTCAGTTAACGTAGATATTAGTTCTTATGGTTGAAGTATAAACTATTAAAACTTCTCAGGTGAATCAGTCAGACTTGATCAGAGGCTATACCTTGGCCTCCAGGGAGGCAAAACCCCTGCAGGTGACCATGCTAGGCAACATAGCTTATCCGTGACCCCTAAATGCCACCTGGAGGCTATGGAATTAGCCGTCAGAATTGCTGGCTTCAAGTTTCATTTTCTAGCTGGACTCATGAAATTAAAACTCAAGTTACAGGGCGATCACTCAGCAAAGGTAGTTATTATGAATATCTAGTGCCTGATGTCCCATAGTTCTCCATTCTACCGAGGAGAGGATAACATACACGTCCATGTGCATAAAAGATCCAAGGTGGGGAGTGTCTAACCCAGTGTGGTCTTGTGAAATCCACAACTGATTGACCTGAACAAGGGATGCAACAGTTGATGAGGGTCACTTGTTTCCCTCCGGTAATTCTGGCTTTGTGAGGTGGACGCTCCTCTCGGCTCACACCTATTCCTGCATGCCGAACGGTCAGCCTTTAGGTAGAATAATTTAAGTTTCAGATGCACTGACTTTATAGATATGCTTTTTTGCCTAACAGTGTGAAGAAGAGATGAGAACAGGCTGCTTTCTGAAACAAGTGGGAGCCTGCATATCGCAAAGCTTACAAATGAATGGGGACCAGCATCGCATGGACTACATAGGGAGCTAAGAGGTGCAGAAGGAGCTCAGGCAGTCAGAGGGGCTATAGGAATGAAGATGGGGCTTCTGGGGTGAGAGGAGATGGAGAAAGCCACACTGTCAGCCCACAATCCTCATTCAAGGGAGATGATTTGCCCGTTTGATTACTAAGGAGCAATATCTGTTGGCTACTTTCCTCACTGCTATTATTTTAAAAAATATATGGCAAAAAAAGACCAGCTTGAGAAAGGAAGGGTTGCTTGGTTTACAGTTTGAGGAGAAGCCCATTGTGATGAGGCAGGTGTGGCAGCAGGACCATGAGGCAAATGGTCACATTGGGTCTGCAGTCAATGGTAGTACCCAGTTCACTTTCTCCTCTTTATTTAGCCAGCATTCCTGTTTAGGGACTGGTGTTGCCTGTATTTAGGGTGGGTCTTCCCACCTCAGTTCACCTATTCTAGAAACTCCCCCAGACACACACCTAGAAATTTGTCCTCCCGGTGATTCTAGATCCTGACAAGTTGGTAGTCAATTAATACAAGTCATCATGCCTTACTCTAGAAAGTCACATGAGCTATCTGGACCCAAAGCTCTGGCCCAGAGCAATGGACAGCCCCCAGCCCATCCTGCAGGGTCTGTAATAAACCAGGATTGGTCTTTATTTTCTTTAACTGTAAATATTAGATACTTAGTCCGTTGAGTTTCCTCTTCTCTCTTTTGCACGTCCATCCATGCATGCGCTCATCCATGTGCACATACACGCATGGGGTGGGGGCGTTTTCTTGTCTTTATTACAGTAACCAGATTTCCGTGGGGTTGAAAGAGAATACCATATTTACACTTTGCAGTCAGTATGTGTAAGCAGGTGGTTGTTGGGCACTGAACCTTTGGAAGCACACACAGTGCTCTTAACCGCTGAGCCATCTCTCCAGCCCTCACAACCACCTGGAATGAGACCTGGTGCCCTCTTAAGGAAGAGACCTGGTCAGTAGTCTTCATCAACTTAGACCACGAAACCCAATATGGACAAGTTCAATAGAACCACCAAATATGGGCTGGCCCTGCATGCTTTGGTATTGCCAGGGCAAAAGTTTCATTCATTCATTCATGTGCAAACAGGAGTCTATCTGTATCCAGACGTGAAGAAATGATTCACCATTGGGTTCAGGTGTGTGTGCAAGGATACAAACACACCCATAGTCTGCTAACACAGTGAAAGTGGAGTCAGTGTTGCTGTGCCTTGTGTCAGTGCTGATTGGGATGCTGACTCTTCACTAGCAAAGAGCAAGTAAGTGATAAGGAAAGGAGCACCAAGCTGCCCTTGAGCCAAGGGTATGACCTAGAGGTAGAGCAGCCGGTTCCATTCCTACTGTAGTCAGGAGAAATGACAATCTCATCTTCGAAACTCATTTTGGAATTCAGAGACTTAAGCCAGCGCTCCACGTTGAGATAAATTTTTAATATATTCATTACACAAAACCTGAATTTTTAGTTTCCCTTAATTGCTCCGTGATAATGACTCCCAAATACGATGAGATATTTATGAGTTGCCACCCCACCCCATGTTCTCACCGAGAGCTACTCTCAAATGGCAAACACAGGTTTCTCAGGGCCTCTTTATGGAGAACAACAGCATCATGTAATTTTTAAAGCAATATATTCTTACAATTAGTCTTTGCTACTATTGAATTGCCCAGCAAGTTGTCCCCACACCACTGGTGTAAGACCATGTCAATCCCATTTTGTGCCATTGAAGAAACACACATGGAATGTCTCCTGTTGGATTTGAGTTCTAAGTCAGCATCCATCTCAGCCAATTGTATTCTCAGCTTGTAGGTCAGTAGCTCAGACTTTCCTCAACAGTCTTCCGTTAGCACATGGCAGGGAGGATGGCTCCAGCCAAGGAGGAAAGAGGGTGCCCTGACAGGGGCTCATGTTCAGCTTCAGTCCTCCTGACAGGGCTCACCCTACCCCCCCTCCCCGCCCCTTGTCATAGATGTTCAGTGCTACAGACCCTGCCAAGCTGCTATAGAGGAAGTAGGAGAGAAAGAAGAGAATGCTGACAGTCATTGTTACATATTAACCCATCGTCAGAGAGATGGCTATTTCATTTGAAAAAGAAACTGAGCCAATAACAGGAATGACTGAATGTTGACTGGTGGTCAGTACCGAGGAGGCTGAGGCTGGCTATGACAAAGTTTTACATTCTTGATCAGTTTCCAAGGAATGTTGAGTGGCAGCCCGCGGTCAGTACATCCAGAGCCCTCTCTGTTTGCAATGAGCATCGTTATGATTGGCTTTAAAGCTACCAGTTTCTTTGGTAGTTTCTGGGACCAGTGATTTTGATGTCTTTCCCAACCCTCTCTATCCTCATGATTGTGTTGGAGCAATCGTTCATCTCAGTATTTGCACACTTGCTATTTTGCACATCTCCAGTTAGGACTTCATGATCACATGTCTATCGTATGGTTACTATATATCAATATGTGTCTGAATTTTAAATTTTTTTCTTCATGTTAATGCCTTGAGGTGGTTTGAAGTATACCGCTCACAGGATCCTGTCTAAGTTTCTCCTTTTGTTTTATCTTGTTTTGTTTTATTGATACAGGATCTCACTCTGTATCTCTTGTTGTCCTGGAGCTCACTGTGTAGACCAGGCTGGTCTCAAACTCAGAGGTCATGTGCCTTTGCCTCCCCAGCACAGGGATTAAAGGTATGTGCCGCTATATTCATCAAATTTCTCACTTTCATGTAGGCTCATACTATTATAAGGGAACAATTTTTCCCTGTGATTTCTATTGTAACTTCCCATATTTCCTTGGAAACCATTAATGTGATTTATTTAGTTAAACACAAACACCAGAACCTGACAACAATCAGCTCCTTAGCCCTAGCACGTACATGAGACCGTGTGCCTGTGTACATCCCTGTCTTTTAACAGCGTGTATCATACATACTCCAGACATGAGTAGAAAAACTACAGGATGCATAAAACATAAGAGGCACGTGTTTATTTTATCATTTATTTTTTTCAGCGCCTGTATGTACATGTATCCCACAGTCCATTTGCAGGGACCATTTCTTTTTTCCTACTATGTAGGTCCTGGGTATTGAACTCAGGTCCTTAGATTGGCAACAAGTCCAATTTCCTTCATATAATCAGCTTCCTTGTGACCTCAGGCCTTGCCTTATGTTCCTCCCTCAGTTTATCCTGATGCTCTCTGGGCATATTTTTCTTGTTCAGTTCAATCGCTGTAATCACGTAGGAATATAGCATTAAGGAGATGGTACACACAGCAGTGTATAACACCCAGTGGTGATGCCACTCTGTCTCAAACTGGGGGCAGGGCTTGGACTCAGCCTGGCATCCCTGAATATCATCTGACTCCCAACCATGCTCCATTCTGCTGTCCACCTGCCTTCAGGAGCCAAGGGCACATGCACAGAGGTCCTGTGGTCTGAAGACCCACGTTCATTTACTCCACGGCCCGCAATCTCCACTACAATTGATTTCACCAGTTTTGTTTTTGCTTGATTCCCTATCACTGAATTTTATTCAGAAATGTCAAATGTAGTATGGTCATCTTAGCAGCATTTGTGGGGGATTCTTGCTGATCTCTTTTGGAGTCACATTAGGAAGAGGAGTCAGGCGGTCATTACTTGGGTTCAGGGGATACCCACAGTTTACCTGAAGGTCTATGCAAGGACATAAGCTTACATACGAGAGAGAGAGAGAGACAGAGAGAGAGAGAGAGAGAGAGAGAGAGAGAGAGAGAGAGAGAGAGAGAGATTTTGTTATTATTACAGAAACTAATTTCTCTTGGATTGAAAGCAAGCCCCACATTTGCTCTCAGCCCTCATAGACAGCAGCAAGCATTTGACTTTTCTATGATCTCAAGGATTACAAGCCCTAGAATTCAAGCCTGCTGGGGCTGAGTTCCCCAGGGGGTCAAGAGCAGAGGATGCAGGGAAGAGAGACAAGGGTTTTGACTTCAAGTGAGCATGAGAGTTGAGTGTGCCACCAAAGTCCTTAGACAGTATGTTCTTCCGGGGACTTCAGTCACAGCCTCACAAAGTTTGGGAGAACAGAAGACCTCAATCATTGCTAAGCCCAGCGATTTCCATGCAGCATTTTAGCAACCTCAGCTCTTCTCCCGATTGACATGCTGAACTTCCAAATCCAGCTCTCAGAGCTTCAGTTTCCTTGTTTGCATGTGATCACT
This sequence comes from Myodes glareolus, assembly GCF_982192425.1. Classification (NCBI taxonomy): domain Eukaryota; kingdom Metazoa; phylum Chordata; class Mammalia; order Rodentia; family Cricetidae; genus Myodes; species Myodes glareolus. The sequence continues at coordinate 51,584,768 of NC_142031.1, read as the reverse complement.
GTCATGGTAGCCTATACTTCTGTCACATGGCTACATGGTTTCTTCCTGTCCACTCAAATGGACGAGTGGACTTTGGGCTTCAGCCAGAAAACGGTAGCAGACCCATTTCCCCACATACACCCCCATGAAGCCCTTCACCCCAGTCTGGCACTTCACAGATACGTGATTTGTATTCTGCAAATTAATGTCAAACATTCACATACCTAAGTTTTTGACAGGGTTGGGGTTTTTTTTTTGGTTTTTGTTTGTTTGTTTGTTTTTTGTACTGCCTGCTTGCTCTCTGCAGCCTGCAGATGGCCGTATGGGAACATGAGCCTGTCTCCATGCTCCTACCATAGGGATTTATTGATACATTGGAGGATATTCATCCCTGTGGGACATTCAGCCATGGAGATCCCTTAAATTCACTTATTAAAGACAAACATTTTAACTTCTACAATGTGTTGTGTCTTGGGCACAGATAATTCCACAAGGGATAGTTGAGAAATCTCTGCAATGGGGGATTCACAGTTGGTGGGTCAGTCAACCCCAGAATTCTACTTGGCTATGGTTTGCTGTTTTCTGGAGGAGATTTGGGGCCCCTAGAAAGACAAAGCAGATGAGGAGAAACAAAATGTGCCCGTAGAGACACAGATAAGACGGTAAAGAGGGGGCGTTGTGTAGCGCTCCTCTCCTTCTGCTTTACCAACAGGAAGCCATGGTGGCTCTCCAGCAGTCTGTTTGATTCCTGTGTTTCATTTGGTTCTAACCTTAAGAGGTGAGAGGTGATGTTGTTACCACAGCAGTGGCCATGACAACAGGCGCTGTCCCCAGAGAATCAGTATCCCAGGTCGTGACCATAGCAACCACAGAATTGGCAACAAGGCCAAAATTCCCTGAACACTTAGTCCATCACCTGCCGGATGCTGTGTTGTGCACTTATCCTTCATCCTCTTCTTGTCATTACAAATTGATTGTCGTTGTGCACGCTTCATAGAAGGTGAAGCATCTACGCCTGCTTCGGGGACTTGCTGTAGGGGGCACAGTTCAAGGTTTCTGTCTAAACCCACAGTCTCTAACTTTTATAATGAAATCGCTTGTCATAGCCAAAATCATGTGATGTACAAAGATGCTCTTTTGTGAGTCAATAGTAGCCAACAAAACCGAGGTGCCTCTGAGACAGGGGCTCCTGACAGAAGATGCTTTTCTCGCCTCAAGCTCCTCCGTGGTGATCCAGGGATTCTGGTTGGTGGTGTGACCTAAAAGTTAAGGATGCAAAACTCAGACCCCATCAGGCATCTGCATTTTAGCAGAGCTGTGACATTTTCAGCCACAGGAAGTGCCTTGTTTGCTCTAACTCTCTGCATATGATATACTCTCCAGAGAGCGCTATTTGCATAGGAGACTGCAGCCACTCAGATTCTGTTTCTGTTAGTATTGTCAGTTTGGGGTGAATGGCTTGGGAAGGTTTGAGAGCGAGTGAAATGTGCGATATTCTCCTTTGACAGGCAAGCTGCGGGAAGCATTTTTAGGCAGTGTTTGTTTTCTAATCCCTCTGAGCTGTTAGTTATACAAGAAGCGATGGTCATTCTTGCTTCATTTGGAGCAGTGGCCTTGGGTGCTTGCCCCAGGCTGGGTAGAGTGGCCCAGTGTCCTAGGAAGGGACAGGTTGGCCTTGGAAAGAAATTCTTTAGTTCTACATTCTGAAGGCAGGGAGACTGACTTTTACTCCTGCCACTCAGAGCCCTAGTTCCTTTTCAGCCCCTGGAGGAGAATAAAAATCCCCCACAGTTTCTTTCCTCTGTGTGCAGTGAATGGCAAGGTCCAGAGGGGACCCCATCAGGCTGCTGCTTGTTTTCTGATACACCTGCTACAGAGAGATGGCTCCACACCTCACCACAGATTGGGCGCTCCTGAGTGTGCTTGGAGGTCAGGAGGGATCTAATTCGGTCTCTCGTCCTGGATGCCTCTCTTTCTAATCTGTCCCCATACCCGTCCAAGTGTCCATTTTCTCTGTAGCCCTCCATCGTGCATTCCTCTGGCTCAGTCCCTAGGTGTGCTTTGACAGCCACCGGTTTCCTTTTGAGGGAGCCGGGAAACAAGTCCTGGTTGATGTTTCCACACATCCAAGAACAACCCAGAACACACCCGTGTGTGGGTGTGCAGAAGCCCTCTGTCCAGGTGACCCATAAATGCTGTGACAACAGTGGGTAAAGGACAGGCTCGCAGAGTGTCACATCCACCCCGGCAGCAGCGCCCAATGGGTATGCATGCATGCGCACAGACAGTGCAGGAGAGGGCTTACAGCATCTAAATGAGATTACGTCAGGACACTAGGAGAACAGCCTTCTATTCTGAACGCTTGGAAATAAATTGAACATAAATAGCTAAGGAGGGGACAATAGCCATAGGCAAGCCACCTTCTCTGGGTTCTTGGTGATAAAAAATGTTACAGTCATTTTTGGACAGTGGCAGATACCAGGTACTCAACAGAACTCCTCTGTAGTACCGACTCCATTTCTTGGTCATCAGGAGGATGAGAAGCCCATGCTCATAGACAAGACCCTCCTGAAGAACAGTCCGTGGCTAAGAGAAATGCCTCCCTGGAGGTTACAGCCCTTCTAGGACACCTCAGAGTTGTTGATTGTGTGTGTTCAGTGGGTATGGACACCCTTTCATGATCTAAGGGAAGTTTTGAGGGTCTCTACCTGCTCAAAAGACTAGGCACTGCTACTGCCCATGCTACTAGGAGATGTACCAATAATACTAGGATGTCTTCCATGCTCATCCTACTAGATCTACCAATAGTACTAGGATGGCTTCCATGCTCCCAGACCCCACCTGCTTGCTGGGTACTCAACATAAGAGCACGAACCTTGGAAGCCCCAGGGCGCGAAATACAAACTGGAAGAAGGGCCTGGGGAGAGGGTGGATATTGACAGGAAAGAGGGAAAGAGAAACAGAGGTAGGAAAGAGGGAGGCTGTGCCAGGACTAAGCGGAGGAGAAGGACACAGGGGCACAGCAGCCACTGGGTTTTGAAAACATGGGGGTCCTTGATAACTCTGATAAAAATCAATTACAATGGATTGATTAAAACAAACAAAACAAATGCTGAAACGATTGAAAGACCTTCATGAAACAAACTTAACTCTTGTTAAGTGCAGAGAAACAGCTAAAAACAAACAATTATTAAAGAAAGATTTCTTTGTCAGTAGGTATTGCTGTTGCTTCTATGGTAAAGAATAAAAGAGAATATTTGCATACAGTTGGGACAAGACCTGAAATCTTCTCCTCTGGCCAGTAGTTTCTATTGACTGAAAATCTGGCAGCCTCACCACAAACTGGGCACTACTGAGTGGGCGGCTGGCTGTCTGGCACCAGAGAGCAGACCTCCTGTTGGCTTGGATTACTGGTCTAGGCACCATCAGGGGCATGTATGTGCAAATGACACCTGTCGGCATACCTCCGTGGCTATACCACCGGGGATACCACTGGGAAGAATTAATTTAGAATCCCTAATTTTACTCTGAAAGGTGTGTATCTGCCTGTGTGTGTTTGTGTGTGTGTGTGTGTGTTTGTGTGTGTGTATGTGTGTCTGTGTGTGTATGTGTGTCTCTGTGTGTGTGTGCCTGTGTGTCTGTCTGTGTGTGTTTGTATATGTATCTATGTGTGTGTAATATTTGTGACTATTTCTGCTAAAATTGTTTTTCTACACACGATTATTTTTGTTTTCCTGTGATTGAGAAAAGAGAGGCATATCAAATTTCTTTTTAAAAATTGCTAATTTAATAGCCATCATCTAATAAATTACTAATTAAAAAAAATAAATGAAGCTCAGATACCTGTTCTAGATGAACATTTTAGGGCCTCCATCCTCTTAGAACTTCTGAGATTCTGGGATGGGCACTTGCTTCAAATTGCTCCATACTTTTCTTTGCTAATGTTTCTGGTTTGTTTTCGAGAAATCCCTAGAAGGCATTACTTCATGGTCTGTTCATTTTGCCCTTTGGCGCTTTGGCCAGCTGGAGCCATGACACTTCACACGTCACTAGCTTGTCTCAGCCTCAAGTCTGCCCTGCACCCTTCCCATCCCAATTGTTTGTCACTAAGGAGCTCTCGGTGTTCCTGAGTTGTTGGGGCTGCAGCAGGGAAACAGGCTGGGCCTGTCATCTCAGGACAGGGATCCCAGCGGGTGTGTAGTCTGTGTGAGCTAGTCACTCCTTGATAGACCTTGCGTCCTCCCTCTGCAGAGATGCTGTGAGGGTGGACACAAGAGGGCTGTTCCTCACTCCCTTGTATTCAAGGAAGCTCCTGCCACCACTGTGGCACCAGAGTTGCTTTCACCGGCCTTCCCAGGTTATAGGATAAATCACTGAGCTGCAGTTTGGACAGCAGTGAGGGGGAAAGGGCAGGCAGAGCACTGAGGTCAGAGCACTTTGCACTGTCTGCCTGGATTCCTGCACTTATCATGCCCCCATGATGGCAAGAATGACAGGCTACTCTCAGAGAGCAAAAATGCTGTGTGCGGTGGATGGAAACGGGACAGGCCTTCGGGGTCACAACACAATTGCAGTCTCAGGTCCTGTGTGTTATTGTCATCCATGCCAGAACCCGAACCCAGCCTCAGACTTTGTAAGGGTGCTAGGGTGCTTCTAGGTGGCTTGATTTGTTGCCGGAGCCACACAGCAGACTCTTCTAGGGCTTTCTGTGAACATCTCTTGACAGAAGGTAGTCCTTGCAGCAGCTGTGTGAGGTAGAAACCATCTCTGCCCTATGGACAACACTCCTCAAGTTCTGGGTGATTTGCTAACCCAAGAAAAGCCACCAAGGACCAAGACACTGAACGTCATCCCTGTTCTGTCTACCCGGTGCCTCACAATTGACTGCGGCACTGAACTTCCAGGGCATGAAGTACAGGAGAGCAGTGGGTACCGTTAGCTGCAGAATGCAGGGGCAGACTTGAGGGTACAAAGGAAAGCCAGGCTTGGGCACATTGAATTCAGAATGCCTCTGGAGCGTCTTCTGCATCAAGTGCTTGTACTTTGGGGTTTGCTTTTCAAGAGACCGAGTGGGCCGCCTGATGTGTGGGCGGAGCTGTTTAAATCATGCCGTTATGGACACAGCAGGCTTCAGACTCGGAGATGAATTCGGTTGCAGTCAGAGCCCTATTTATAGAAGGCAGACTCGGCATATGGCCCAGTTAGAAGAGTGCAGCCAGCGACCACGAACACTCATTGCACTTTCTCTAGAAGTCGAAAGCCATCCAAGACAGCAGGTATATATGCTGCCCTGACTCGGGGCTCTTCCCACTGTATCAGCGTGAAAACCCCTGTCTGCATTAGCCGGGCCATGTGGCATCCTTTCCTGGGAGGCTGGGTTCCTGTAAGCTGGTCAGGTCTGATACTCATCAGAACTGGCTCCTGACTGGAAGATGTTTAACCCTGGTTTAACCCAGAGTGGTTTCTCCTGATCACACCTTTGACATAAAGATGAACTGTGCACTTTGCCCTGGTGTTTGTTTTACGAACACTCCTGAAATACACCTAGCAACCCTTCTCCTATGTGAACCCCAGGCAGCGTGCACACAAGTTCTGCTTTTTCACCACACTACCTCAAGAGTCAACTTGTTGGGATGCTCAGGTCTAGCAAGGGCCTCAATCCACTCTTTTCCTTCAGCATCTATTCAGTTTGCAAATGTGAAAAGGTACAAAAGAGACTCTTTAGAAAGGCTTATAGGATGCCATGCCTTCTTAGTTAGATATCTCTGAAAACTCTGTCAAGAAAACCTTGTCTGTAGTTACTACTACCAACCCAGCCCACCCTTAATCACGTGTGTGTGTGTGTGTGTGTGTGTGTGAGCGTGCGTGTTAATTAGCATTTTGCCATAAGGAAAAAAATAAAACAAAATGTCAAACCTAAGAGTATATTGAACCCCCCCCCCAAAAAAATACTTGTATGTCATAGGCAGAGGAAGAGAGGAGAGAAAGCAGAGTGCTACGGAAGTTTCATTGTCCCTAGAGACACCATAGGGAGGTCCAGACATTGCCCATACAGGCATTTGTTTTTCCCAAAGGAAACAGTAGCTGTGCCCTGTGTAGAAAGAGAATGTTCCCTGGGACGCCTCTGACCCTAGTCTACAGTCCCAGACGGTGAGCATCTTGTGTGGTTACAGCTCACAGAGGTGCCAGCTTCCCTGGCAGCCAGAGATCTTTCCTGCCCCAGGTCAAAATCCTTACTCACTTCAGACGCCACCCCATAAGAGCTTTTTACAAAAACGACCCCACTAAATTACATTTTCTGAAGATTAGACCATTCTTGTCTTAGGTATAAAATAAAATCATCAATAAATAAAAGTAGATGTCATTACAGAGTATGAGACGACGAGAGCCTCATTTCCCAGTAATAAAAAGGGGTTGCTGCTAAGATCCAATCTATTATCTTGGATAATAACGGTAATGTCTCCTATTGAAGTGTTTATAATGGGCTGAGTGACCTGGGACCCCTCTCTGGGTGGGAAGATTTCTCCTTCAGGAGGATGACTGCTTTGGATTGGACAAGGAACCTGTCTGTGGCAAAGGGCAGACCCAGCCTGAGACAATCCCAATGGCCTGTTGCCTCCTGCTACAGAGCACTCCTGAATCCACAGGGCCTGAGGGGGTGAGGCTGTGCGGAATGCCTCTAACGTTGTTCAAAAGATTTTGTTGACACACTGCAGAGGGAAATCCTACAAGCCAAGAATTAGCCATGCAGGCTGCCAGTGTAGTCTACCTAGTAGGCAAGCCTTTTTGTCACCCTTCCTTTGATGGCCACTGTACCAATAGGGCTCCCTAGGACACCCCATTCACCCCCACCACAGGACTTCCCCTTAAAATCCAGCCTTCATATTTCTACTCTCAGATTTTTATTGTTGTAGAAATCATTATTTCACTATCCTTGAAATTTTAACACGGTGAGTCCATCTTCAACATAGAAGTTGGGTTTAGCACCTTGGTATTATTCAGAATGGAATCATTTCCAACGTCAAACTGAGACACAATACCCATGGAAAATGCTTTAGTTCTCTTTGTTTTCTAATTAGAACTGTTTGCTTATTATTTCATGCATTCTGAGCATATCAATCATTTGTTACAACTGCCAGGTACCCATTGTGAGGATGGAGGATGTTCATAATGTAACTTAGACAGCAAGGTTTGCCATAGAATCACGAAAGTTACACATTGTTAATGAGAGTCGTGCTTTCTTAAATCTATTGTCACCAACTATTGACGTCACCTGATTCTAAAAACGGGCCAGGTGTAAGTGTGACATCTGAGGTTCGGGTCTGCACTTTGGAAGCCCAGAAACACAGAGCTGTGGAGGAGCACTTTTCCATGCTCATAGCTCTGCCTTCCTAACAGCAATGTGAAGGTGTCCCGTAGGTGGCTCCATTTCCTCGCCTGAATCCAAGGTGTTGCCTTCACATCAGAACCCACTTGAGCCTCTGCTGAGTCTCCTTTAATCAGAGGAGCCTCGGTGGAGATGGAAGGGCCACACAGCGATGAGCCAGAGATGAAGGACCCTCGATAGAGTGCTGCTATTGTGGGGCAAGCCTGAAGGACCTACTTGGCAGAGTGGGAGCAATGGCCCATGCAGAAAGGACAATAGGGGACTTTTTAAATGCTCCTTTCAGTCTCAGATGGTACTCAGTACATCAGATAATATTCTCATCCTCTTGCTAAGGGTGGCCAAGTGATTGCTCAGGAGCCATCCCCTCTCTGCCCTTCAGTCACTTTAGCAAATGGGCTATCTTCTGTACCTCTAAAGAGCGGGCTGGGGAGCGGGCACTCCTCTGATGTATACTGGCGGCCATGTCACTGAGCTCTCAGAACAAGCACTGGGACCCAGCACACACAACAACCCTGGCAGAAGCAAGGATGACCTTGTTTTAAGTGACTAGGTGTGATTGCTTTTTCAAATTCAGGTCCTTGGAAAGGCCATTGTGAATATATTTGTTTTGTTGCAGGATTATTGCAGTGTTGGGTGATTTCTTTTCCACCCACATGCAGAGATTTCTTTGAGAATTAAAGAGGAAGTAGGCAGGCTTTCTCTGGCACAGGCAGACATGTGGAAGAATTTCTAAACCTCCTCTTGGGGACGGTGTCCATAGCAACAGAGACTGTTCTGCAGAGGAATTCTCAATTAGCACCAAACACAGGAGCACTGCTTGCCAGATTGCCCTGCCAAAGTGGTCACCATCACAGAGGGCAAGGTGTGCCATGACACTGTGTGGTAGGAATGCAACCCCTCTAAAGCGGCTTGCATCTCCAGGCTGCTTTCCACTGGAGGCTGGGCATAGATATTATAACTACACACCAGCTGTCATTAGAACAGGGTAAGGACAAAGGCCTGGCGCGAAGGTGACCTTGCCAAAGCGACTACCTATCAAGAGTCAGTGATTTAGGGGTTAAATTAATTAGAGCTCTATGAAGTCATTCTATACTATAGAGATCTAATTAATTTCATCTGCGTATCCCTGGGACGCACAGGCAGATGAAAAGGACGCACAGACTGCCGCTTCCATGATAAAAAGTGAGCTTGGGTATATCCTTTTGTTACATAGTCACAAAGGCTTGGAAGGAGCTACAAAGAAGCCAGCAATGCATAGATATTTAGAACGACTGAGAATTAGGCAGGTGAGCAATTAGCAGGGAAGAAAGACTTTTCATAATAAATCCCAGTACACTATCTAAACCTAAACCATGCAGACCTCTAATCCATAAAAATTTAACTTCCAAAGAAAATAAAATATGCATTTCCTCATAATTCATGACAATGACTCAAATTCACGAGTAAACTATAAATCTTTCTGTTCTAAGGTATCATTCAAGCATTTATCGGGTACCAAATGCACCCATGGATCTTTGCCGAAAATGTATATGTTCCATGTTAGGAGAGGCCTTTCTGCAGCAGGCACAAAATCAAGGAAGTGCATTTGCATAGCATAGCAGCGTAAGTGCCGGGCTGAAGGGATTCTGGAAAGAAAATGACAGCCGCTATGGGGGATAAGGAAAGCTTCTGAGATAATGTGAGCCAGGAAAGGGCGCGCCAGCAGGATGACGAGCGTGTGCTTAATTTGCTCAGCAATCAAGAACCACTGAAGTGTTCGGAATGGGAGAAACTAATCATAGATCCTGCCTTTCAAGAAGGTGGTGGCTGGTGATCCCTTCACACGAGACACAGCAGTAATAGCTGCCCCCCCCCCGGAATTTATGGGCCAGATTACACGAACAGCTCTAAATGCATTGTCTCTGCTAATCTTTAAAACACCCCTATCCATGAGTAGATGGAAGGAAAGATGGACGGGTGGACAAGTGGAAGGATTTACTGCCTAGCAGAGCTCACTGCTATTGTAGTATTAAAATTTCACTCCACGTGTGTTAAAAATGGGTCTCAGAGAGCTTAGCCAGCCAGCATGTGGCCAGAGGAATGTCACACATGAGAGAGGAGGGACTGATCCTTGACACTGAAGCCGGCATGCCAGCCACTTGGTAATCGCACACTACACGCATGGTAGTGTTTGCCCGTGGGTGAAAGGATAAATTACTACAAATGTGCGAGCTCTAAAAACACCTTTAATGTGGAACTCATTTGCTCTCAGCCTACCCAAAACACATACACATGATATGCATTATCAAATGAATCTCGTCGATATGTTCATCTAAACTGCCATGATTCTATGTTATATTCCTTTAGTGGACCATGGATAAACCTTGTTGGGTAGCCAGCTGGAGGAATCCCCACACTCTTTCAGATTTAGAAACATGTTGTGTGCTCAGACAGCAAGCACTCTGTGGTCCAGGGGGCGATATGACCTCTGGACATTGCCTTCCATTAAGCCAACCTGCTCTTGTAGGGATCACTCCCTTGCTAGTTATCGAATGCGGCAAGCAGATAAAATTCGGCCGACTTTTAATGGAGCCACATGTCTGAGGGGACGTAGGACTCCGTAGACTATGTGCATGACTCTGGCATGAGGCGCCAAGTAGGACCTCACTGAAGAAACTGCTGGGTATAGACGGGCTGGGATCTCAACACCAGTTGTCAAGGGTAGTTAAAAGGAGACAGAGGAGAGAGGGGGTGTGAGGGTGAGCTGAGAGTGAGGTGGGGTGAAGGTAAGGGGAAAGGGTGAAGGTAAGGGGAAGAGGTGAGGCGAGGTAAAGGGAAGGGGTGAGGCAAGGATGCAGTAAGGGTAAAATGAGGGTGAGGTGAAAGCGAGGTAGGATGGAGATGGGGTGACAGCGGGATGAGGGTAAAGATGAAGGTGAGCTAAGAGTGGGGTGAAGGAGAGGGTGAGGTGAGGCAAAGATGAGTGTAAGATGAGGTGATGGTTGGCTAAGGATGGGGGTGAGGGGGGGAAGAAATGTTCCCCGTGTCCCTCCCACTCCCAACCCCTCCGTCTGTCTCCTGGAGCAATAAGCGTGTGGTTATTTTTCTGGATAGCAGAACCCTTCGCAGAGACAACTGGTCGTCATCCGCTGGGTCTCAGACTCTAATCCTTGTCGTCTAGCAGCGTGAGCTCTCAGTTCTGCAGAGACCAAGAACGGCTCAGAGACAAACAGCCTCCATTGCACCGTGGCATTTCCATCAGAGTTGAAACGAGACACACTTGGTTTGGGTAGGCAGGTGGCAGCTTAGCCACCTTGTCTCAACAGTGAGTGACATACAGATCTGAGATCAGTCGTGGATAAGTCCTTGTGACCTTTAGCAGACAAGGACTGTAAAGGCGAGCACGGGGTGTTTTCTGTGAGAACCCCAGTTTCTCCTGAGATTCCATTTATGATCTCCTTCCCACGACCCTCTCAGAAGCTTTTAGGAATTACGAAATGATTTTCCAACATTCTGTCTTCTAGACTTCCTTTTTTATATTCTTTTCAATCTGAATGAAGGCAAAGAGTTTGTCAAAAGGAAGCTGCACCCCCTCTGAAGGACTAAATCGAGATCTGTCACCATGCTGCAAGCTCAGATGGTCTACTGAGAAGCAAGACCGAGTCCGTCCCTGAGGGAGGGTCAGCACCTGACACGCACACCAGACCTGCCCCTGTGGGTTAGTGAGTTACTCTCGAGTGGTCGCTGCAGCTAAAGAAACAGTGTTGCCGTGGTGGGGGAACGGAACAAAGGAGCTGGGTTTTCCACCTTTGGGAAAAGCCTGCTCTGCCTAGTCTTGGCTTTGTTGCCAGGCTGACACACTGGTGCTGTGTGGAGTTCTGAGGTCCCTGCTGGGCTGGGCTTGCTGTGGGAGAATACCGACCTCTCAGCTGTCAGCAGGTTGCCTGGCTCCCAGGAGGTCACTTCAGGTCTAGCCGTCTATCTTTAGCAGCTGTTGGCATCTCTTCATGTCCTGACAGGCAGTGATGCAAGAGAAAACATTACAGACCCTGCCCCCTCTGTGGTTTGGCACGGCCACATGTCCCCATTGCAGCAGACCAAGAGGATAAAACATGGCTTTTGCAAAGACCACCCATGCATAAGCTAATAGTCAAATGACCTGCTAGTCCTTCCCTGGTGTCCTAGGATCCCAGTCTCTGGCCCCTGGGTACCAGGAGCAGTTTTCTTTCTTCCGCAGTGACACCGATGTGTTTTCACGCATCATTAGACATCCTCTGATGTAAAAACTACCTACTGTCTGGAATGAGGCAATGCTGGAGGTTCAGTCATCCATTTGAACTCTGCCTTGGCTGTTTGTGGGACAGTCAGAACAAACCTTGTGGGACCCACCTCTTGGGCTGCAACTTTATCACAAGTTTATTTTTATGTCCAGATGATTTGAAAAGCATAAAATATTTGTAGTTGTAAAAAGATAACGTTGTCTCCTAAAGTCCACCAAAAACAAACAAACAAACAAACAAATGAGGCCTGTGGGTACCTTTGCCCAGTGTTTAGTTATTGGAAGCCTGCTCAGGATTCAGCTCCCTCACTGTGAGGGTGGACTTAAATCAGCCTAAGAGTCATGCACAGATGGGACTATTCATGGGGACTCTTTAAAAAAAAAAACAACAATTATTTATTATGGATACAGTGTTCTATCTGCATGTATGCCTGCAGGCCAGAAGAGGGCACCAGATTTCATTATAGATAGTTATGAGCCACCATGAGGTTGTTGGGAATTGAACTCAGGACCTCTGGAAGAGCTCTTAACCTCTGAGCCATGGCTCCAGCCCCATGGAGGGACTCTTCATGTCCTCTTTAAGTCACCATGAGGATAGACTGTGGAATTGTGAAATTCCTCTGTGAAGGCCAGGGTTCTGCCAAGCAGCAACTGTCATAGGTAAGTTTCATTACTGGAACAGCCCTTGTTAAAAGATTTCCTGAAACGGGTGTTTGTTATCAGCAGACCTGAGGTCTCTTAAAGGAGGACAAACGGCAGGATCAAAGGTCTAAAACCAGCATGGGAAAACCTAGACAGTGTATTATGGAGGAGTGGGGCAGGCTGCAAGCACACATCCTCCAGCATGCAGAAGTCTCTTTGGGAGCCATACACACGTGGAAGGAACTTGGGGCTATATTTGAATATAAGAGCTTTAAAACCAGTTTTGCCTAGCCATGTGTGAAGGATTCTGCACAAAGGGTCTATTTCTGGTACCTTGGCCTCAGCAACTACAACCTGTGGCCTAGAATTTCCAGCACAGGCTGATAAGGGTCCTAGATAGCAAAGACTGCAAGGGAGGCTGCCATTCTCTGTGCCAGCTTCCATAGGGATAACCTTGTCAACATGTCTTCTACTGCCTATCAGTTAGAGCAGTCTCCAGCACTGTGGAATTTCACTTCTTCTGGGAGAGCTTTCCAGCATTGCTCCTGGATCGCTGCTTCTTAGGAAGAACATTTCTTGAAGCTGACAAACTTGGGAGGTCTTAAAACCTAAAATTACCGTTCTAGAGTAGACTCCAGTACCAAGCCATGGAGCGTTTAAGGCAGACGGCCACTTGTTACAGGACCAAGCTTCCTATTGACCAGGGCCTTGGTGTTAACCCCATAATGGGATCAGATTTGACCTCTGGACATCTCATGATCAGTGACCCCTTCTCCAGAGTGCATCCCTTAAGGATCAGCAGGAGGAAGGACATGGAAGGGGGGACAGGGTGTGGAGAAACAGAAGTCTTGGCTGTCAGCTATGCAGCTGAGCGCATGAAGCTGGAAGTGTATCAGAAGGGCTTTGGTACCTACCTGCTGTACTTCCATATTCAGGGAGGTGAAGAAAAGGAAGGAAGTGAGTCATGGACGTGATGGAGTAACCACAGCACAGACAAGCAGCCACGGACCATGTGGTCCCTCTGGAAGGAAAGCGGTTGCTGCTCATCCCTCTAGCCTGAACAGATGCCCATCCTGTATGTGATTCCCTGTTTTGGTGCCGCTGGGAAAGCCAATCTTTGTATCCAGGGCCCCCAGCACTACTTGCTGTTAATTTGCAGAATAACAAGACGATCTTTGTGGGAAAGCCTCCGTGTATGATTTGGAGGGCACCTTCCCCTTTGCAGAAATTGTCCTTTGTGGTTTGATCCCACTGCTGCAGCTAACAGAACAAACACCCAGCTGTCTGTCATCTTCATGACTCAGCATATCTCTTGAGGCTCCAGAGGAGCAGCGGATCTGTTTCTCTGGCGTTTCGTGGGGAAATAGAAAGACACATTCAGGTATAATCCCACCTGTGTTTGTAGAGTAGCACAATGTTGTTTTCCTGGACTTTGTTCACAAAACGGTGTAGACCCTGTGGCCTCATGCTTTTGTTTCTAATAAGACACCAACCCATGCACCCATCCTCACTGTGAAGCTCGCACTGTGGCTCACATCTCTTTGAAGTACAGGATGCTGCAGCCTCGCAGGGCTACAATGACTACACTAACAGAGTGAAGAAAGGCAGTCCGTCATTCATGGTTAGCTTCTAGTGTCACTGTACATCAGCCACTCAGCCCATTCCAGACCAACTGTCAGCTGGACATGTTGCTACTGTGGTCCTCGCAGTGATGGGGATGTTTTTCTATTCAGTACCTGCTGCAAGGGGTGAGCCTGCTATCCTGCTCAGGCCTCCTGGTCAGTCCCCTGCCCCGAGTCCAATCGCCAGTGTGACACTTGTGCTTAGACTGGGAACTCACTGGCAGCCTCTTCTAAAGGCTTCTCTCCCGGACCTGGTCTGCTGTGTGCCGTCCCTGTCTGAGGAACACTGTCTCGTGACTTTGCGGTTCTCGGATGTCACCGTGTGTGCTGCCCTAACTGAAGCAAGCAAGCATTCTGCAGACATAGCCTGCAGACCAGGGGCCTCTCCTCTCTGTTCTCAGGCTGTGTACATAGAGCAGATGGCATCTACTCACTGCTTACTCCGGGCCAACCGCCCTGCTAGCTGTTTTGGGATGTATTCCCTCCTGTTTTATTTCCATTTCCTAACCAGCCAATGATATTTATTCCTCCATGTTGTAGAGGAAGGAATGAAAGCTCAGAGAGGTTGGATAACTCTGCCATGGTCACAGAGCAGAGTGCTATCGCAGGGCAGCTTCTGGGGTAAAAAGTCCTCAGAGATACGATTTCCTATTTAAAACTACTGTGGATTCATTGTGCCCCTTCTCGTTGTCTTTTTCCTCTTTTGACTTGTTTGGTTTGTAGTACTGCTGACTGGGCTGGTGGAGATGAATGTTTCTGTAACACGGGGTCTCCACCAGCTGTTGACACGGCATGCCATAGTTGGTTACGCCAAGACCAGACTGCACATCATTTCTTGCTTAGGACCAAGCTTTCATTTCCCACATCGCTGGTGTCTATGAAAAGCCACTCTTGCCACTTGGGCTTTCTGTTAATTGTCAGAGCTGCCAACTGGTGAAAAGCTGTTGTAAGACCCCCGGTCATTACAGGCCGCTTAGAAGTCCATCTTGCCCTGCCCTTTACAGTTCTAACTTCAAAGCCTGGGCAGGGCAGCTTCACTTTACCTGTTTGTAAGCAGTCATTCACCGGGCAAGGGGAAATCACCCGGAGAGTATAGGACAGTGACACCATGAGCTGCCACTGGTCACCGCCACCACCAGCATGAGATCTGATATTCACTTGCTTTTACCCAGCTTCTGTCTCTTGTCTTTCCTCACTACTTTAACTGTGGGTATGACTATAAAATGTATGTGATTGAAAGTAATAATGATCGGAGAGGCACTACAACTATGTCTTGATTTTCACTCTTAATACAAACATGTGTGCAGGTTGCATGCACCCCCAGATGTGGCTGAACACTGTGCTGGCGTGTCCCACCTGCCCATTATCCTGCAGCTGTCACTCCCGTGCCGCTGTGGCGCTGAGCACATACTGATGCCGAACTCCCCACAGACCATGCACCCCGATCTTCTGTCTGCTTTCTCATCACCCCAGGGAGAGTCTTTTTAAAAAAACATTAAGTTGGTTCATTGACAGTTTCATACATGGATATAAGGTATTCTGATTACTGTCCCCCAACTCTCTCTTAGATCCCTCTCCTCTTTGTATCCCCCTCATCTCTACCTGCCCGTTTCCCAGATTCATGACTTTTCATTTTGTTTCAGGACCCATTTAGTTTAACCAGGTGACGATTCCATTAGGCCTATTCATTGGAGCCTGGTGGGCTTACCAGTGTGTACACAACTAAAAGCCGTGGCCCCCTCATTCCCTGAACCTATCCAGAGGAAATAGTTCACAGGGGAGGGCTGGGGACCCACTGAGTTCCTTCTCCATCCTTTCCTGATTGCAGGTGGGCCCGTCATCAGGAAGACACAGCGAAGCCATCTATACTAGTTGAAAGTTCATGGTTGTAATGGCTAGATATTTGCTCAGAAGATGGCATTCCATACCCCCTTTCCTTCTTTCATCTCTCACACCCCTTCTACTGCTTCTCCTTCCATGTGTCTTGAGTCTCAGCAGAAATGGTATAAATGTCCTCTTTAGGGCTGAGTACTTAATGGTCATTTATTATCAGGATTCACGGCAGTTCACCCAAAAGAGGGTGGCTGAGGTGGGTTTTCTACTGTTGTGATAAAGACCATGACCAAAAGTAGCCTGAGAAAGGAAGGGAAGGGTTTCATTAGCTTACATCTCTGAAGTCACAATCCGTTGAGGGAAATCAAAGCAGGAACTCAAGTAGGCCAGGAACATGGTGGGCAGGAACTGAAGCAGAAGCCGTGGAGGAACGCCGCTTAGTGGCTTACTCTCCATAACTTGCTCAGCCTGCTTTCTTATACCACTCAGGACGACCTGCCTAGGAGTGCCGTCGCCTACAGTTGTCTGGGCTCTCACGCGCCAATCATTAAGGAAGAAAATGTCACAGAAATTTGCCTGTGTAAGCCAGTTCTTATGGAGACATTTTCTCAATTGAGGTTCCCTCTTCCCAGTGTATTCAGATCTTGCCAAGTTGACAGAGACTAAACAACATGGGGGGCGGGGGGGGTGAGGCAAGTCCACAGCTCTGATTGAGGCTCAGAGTAGTAATTATCTATGGGTACACATAATATATATTTAGAAGGCAATTCAACACTATGTAAATTCAATTGAATAGCAGAATTAAGATTCTTCCTTAGGACCTATGATCTTACCTCCTTGAGCTTTTGATAGAATTTACAATAACAGGTATAGACTCCCTCCTGGGAAGCAGGTTTCAAATCCAATCATAGAGCCATTGGTTCTTCCCATACCTGTCTTTCATCAGCAGTTAAGACCCCAAGACATAAATTATGCTGGCATGGTCCTCCAATTTTTTTTTTTTAGAACCCTACAAAAGAGTCCAACCGAAACAGTGACAATTATGCATGCACATAGCTACCGGTTAATCTGACATCTACTACTATCTGGGACAAGCAGGCCAGTGTAGGAACAGGGCAGCTGCGAAACCCCAACACATCCTTAGGAAGAAGACACACTGAGTGTAAACCTGAAGGCCAGAGAGGTGGGGAGCTGGCAAGCATCTTGTAGATGGGGCTAAGTAAGGGTTCTGTGGCATATGCTGAGCTGTTTGGACGTTGTCCTGCTTGGGCTTCCAGAAACATTACAGAGAGTTGGGCCACCCGAATCAGACTCAACTCTGCTGATGTTTACTGGTGGTGTTCTGAGCTCAAGGGAGGCCTGGCAGCTCTGTAATGAGTAAGATTGATTCTTCCAGGAACGTTGAGAAGCACAGGCTAAAGAAGATAGTCATAGCAAGGGTAGCCTGTAGCATGTGGGCTGAGAGAGGGAGAAAAGTGTATTATGAAATTCTAGTTTTGGGCAGACGGGCAAGGGTGTCGTGAGGAAGGCGGCATCTGAGGTAAATTTTACTGTGAGTATTTGTCCATGAGATGAAGGAGCGCTAAGGCCGTCTCACACTGTGAGCAAGACAAGAGTGGGCATACATGGGGCAGGAAGGCTAGTGCCATTTGGGAACAGTAGCCTGGGTCCTCTAGACAGTCAACCCACTGACAGAAGTACTAAGAAGTGTAACTGGGTCATAACCATCCTGTGAGACTTGTCATAGGGTGTAGGAGGCCAGGGATGGAGGCATGAGAAGAGCTCCATCCACTTCAGGGACTGTGGACCTGGTCAGTGGCAACCCTCCGGAGAGCAGGCGCTACACCTTGCCTGGGCAGCTCAATAGAGTCAACCCTGTTGGTGGAGGTGTGGGTGAGCCAGCCCCGAAGTTGTGAGTATGGGAGAGCTGTCCCCTTTACTCACCTGTCTTGTGACGTATGACTAGAAAAGAGATTCGCCCCAATACATAAATGCCTGAGGTGGGAGAACTGGCCCTGAGGTCATTAAAACAGAAGTACTATCCCTGCTCCCCTGCTCCCCTCCTCCCCCCACTCAGCCAAAGGCAACACTGGGGAGAGCAGACCCCTGTACCTCACCTGGGCAACACAATAGAGTCAAGCCTGTTGGTGTAAGTGTGAGTGAGCCAGCTTTCTGGAAGTTGTGAGCCTGGAAGAGCAGTCTCCACTCTTTATTGGTCATGCAGCAGCGTGGGTGGGGTAGGGAACGCACCCCTTACCCTGCCCCCTTATAGCCTGCAGTAGACTAGCAAGCTGACCCTGCCCCTTACCGGCTGCAGCACTCAGGAAAGTGGACCCAGCACTTCACCTGTGTAACACAGTATAGCTGACCTTGCTGGCAGAGGTGTGGGTAAGCCAGCCTGGAAGCTGTGAGCACGGGAAAGTTGTCCCCATTACTCATCTGTCTTGTGGCAGTATGAACAGGGAAGAGATGCCCCCCCCAACACATAAATGAGCAGGGAGAAGAGCTGGCCCCAAGGTCATAAGAATAGGAGCGCTGTCCCTGCCCCCCCCCCCCAGCTACCAGCTGCAACACAGGAGAGAGCAGGCCCAGCATTTTGCCTGGGTGATACAATAGAGCCAAACCTTTTGGGGGGATGTATGGGTGAGCCAGCCCCAAGATTGTGAGCATGGGAGAGCTGTCTCTACTATTCAGCTCTCATGTGACAGTGTGGGTGGGGCGGGGATACACCCCCTTAGCCCTCACCCCTTATTGCCTGCAACAGACTAGCAAACTTACTCCCACACACACTAACTACAACACTCAGGAAAGTGATCCCTACATCTCACTGGACAACACAGTAAAGCTAGCCTTGAAGGTGTGGGTATTGGAGAGCCTACCCTGAGGATGTGAAAGCAGGAGTGAAGTAGTCAGGGCAATGCTGGAGAGCTCACTCTGTTGTTGAAGGCAGGGGAGAGGAGAGCTGGTGGGCTGACCAATCCTGAAACTACCCAGGCCTAGAACCAGGCCCACCCCATCTGTCATTGCTGGAGCACTGTGCAGGGTTGGTTCTGTGGACCCAGGGCTGCAGGATATCCATGACATAGGGCAGCAACAGGATATCTAGGAAGAGTCCCAGTGAGGGCGCAGCATTGATGGTGTAGAAGAGACCACGGCCCTTAAAGCAGCCAATGATTCTTTGGGATGAACGCCTGCATGTAAAAATGTGTGGATAAAGGGGTTTTCTGCATGACTCACTGTGTGTCACACTGCAGCTTCCAAGAGGAGCTTTCCCATTCCCCTCCCCCTACCTTTTAAACCCGTTTTTCTCTTAAATTTTGTTTTATTTGGTTGGTGGGATCAGGAGACATGATATGAAAGACACACGGGATAAATAAAAAAGAAAGTTTAAAAAAAAAAACAAAATCGTGGACCTGGAAGAGAAACTTCCGTGCGTGAGCAGAGCTCGGCTGGGGCCAGAGACTCAGGCAACAGATCTTCCCACCGTAGTGAGGGAGGGTGAGCGATATCCCAGACACTGTGCAGAAAGCTGAGGGTACCTGTTGGCCCAGCAGGGTTGGACGTGTGTCTGCCGGACACCAATGCCGTTTATCTACCATTTGCACCAGTATAATGTAGACTGTTATTTCACAGGGTTTCTTTGTTGTGACAGTGGAAGGATAGCCTTGGCTCTTTACCAGTTTCTACTCTTGATAAGCGTGTGACGTTCTCCCGATATGCAATGTAAGCACAGGAAAGTGGGGCATCAGGGTTCTCCAGGGGCTGCCTTCCCCTTCTTTGAGGTAGGAATGGAAGAATGTCCTCATCAGCTCTCTGAATTACTGCAGAGTCGTGGGGAAGCATCACCGTAGTCTGCCTGCTGATGGAACTCCCTTCTCCCTGCATCCCAGCGTCCCTGTTCTAGCTCATATCTTGATGCTGAGCATCTTTTCCTGACCAGTCCCGCTCCCTTCTAATATATCCTATGTCCCTTCTCTGATTCCTGCTACTTAACTCTGTGATTCCATATTCTGCTCCAAGTCATTCCTTACAGAGGAGTGAAGTCTTGAAGAAGAACGACTGTTGGGGGCGGGTGAAATAATAAGCCGCCGGCTCAGCTTGAATCGTTAAGTCCCTTCTTTCTAAGGTCTCTGTGTTTGTGTCTATGGGGGTCCCAACCTGAGAAAAATGTGAATAGTGCTGGCAACAGGTTGTCAGGCCCCCCTAACCAGTGTGGTTCCCTGTACTGTGGGGAACCCAGTTGTTAAAATACTGAGCATCAGGAAGTGTGAATGACTGGAAAGTTCATCCATCAATCACAATACAGGGAAGAACTAAGCAAGGGCTGGCATACACGGAGACAGTTTGAGGAAAACAGCAGCATTTAGGTAGGGCAGATATTGCTTCAAAGCAGAATGCCAACTGGCTTGCAGGCGTTGTGCACAGACACGCGAATGCACCTGCTGTGTTATCCCTGTAGCAATATTGGGCTTGTTGTAGGCATGCAAGCTCACGGCTCCTGGTATGGTTCGGGACTCTCAGTTATCATGAGAAAACTTCATCCTGATGAACTTCTGCCCTGGTTATGATGACTCATCGTTTGAGGGCAGGGTCCATCAAGCCACTGAAACAGGAGTTTGAGGATGTTTGTCAGGAATCAGAGGGAATTAAACTCAGTTTTCCTCATTCTTACTCAGTCTGGAACTTCAGCCCATGGGACAGTGCAGGCGTACATTTAGAGTGGATTTTCTTTCTTACCTCAGTTATCCTAATCGAACTAATCCTCACAGATAAGCCCAGGTGTTGTCTTCTAGGTAATTCTAGATCCTTCCAAGTTGGCATTATTAGCCGTGTCAAGTATGAAATCAAAATTATTGTGTGCCATTTATGAGACTCTGTGCCTTCACCAGTGGTGTGTCTACTGGTTTTTTAAGTCCAAAAAGAATTTCCACACAATGTTGTTATTAAAAGGGTTGCTACATTTTATGCAACATTTGAGGCAAAATTCTTTTGTCTTCAAATCATTAAAAACTAGCATAAAAGTAACAAACACAGTTGACTACTGGGATACTGTGAAGTACTGATCAAGATTCCTGATGTGTGGCCTTAATTTACATGTAATGATGGTACTTATTAGCCAGCACCTTATTGTGTGCCCCTGTAATACAGGAAAGATGGGAATATCTATCAAATGACTCTGAAGAAAATTAACAAATGAAATTGACTGAAGCCTTGAGTTATTAGAGCTCTCTAGGACATCACACAGTGCTTACCTGCATCCCAGCATCATCTTTTACTGTGAAAGCTTGAGAGTCACTTGAACCACATGGGCAGGTCATGGTTCTTCATCTAAAGACCAGCCTAGAGTTGGGGTAGACAACGGATTAAACTTCCTTACAATGCAGCTGTGTTCTCTCTGCACATCACATAGAGAGGATAAGACTAACAACTTTCAGCCTATCTTTCTGGTCATTAGCCCAGTTGTCCTCTTGGAGAGTTCAAGGATAAAGAGGGTAAGAAATTTTTGAAAGTCTTTGGGACTCAACTTCTAATTTTCTAAGACTTCTTCAGAGAACTTTCCACAGGAGATCTCGCCATTCATCAAACTATGACCCCAGCCAGGCAATGGTGCCACTCACAGTGGGCAAGTCTTGTCACCTCAATTAATATAATCAAGATAATCTCCCATGGGTATTTCCAGAGTGAAAGGGTCCCCCTTTCATGACCTTCCTAAATCCCCTCTCTCATACAAGCCTTAGAGCTTGGAATTGCAACATAACGCTGTTTGGGAGAATCCCAAATTCAAACCATTATATGTTATTAAAATATAATTCAGGTAATTTTGCTTTGCATAAGTATTGAATATAACTGAAATTATCTCTTATTGAGTAAGTTTTAGTAGCTTCTGATCTCTAGGAATTTTCTTTCCCTCTCTGGCATCTAACTTACGATACCCAGTAACTCACATTAGTCCTTTATGGTCTTTTTCCTTTCAGTAATGAGATAGTAATGTCTTCTCTTTCCTCCCTGGTTTTGGTCATTTTCAGTTTTTTCCCTTTTTTCTCTTGAGGGTCTAGGTTAAATTTTTTAATCATCTCCAGAAAATGTGGCTTGCTAATGCTCTCTATCCTGCTCTTTTTGTTGTTGGTGTTTTCTGTCTGATCTGGAGTGTCCTTACAGGTTCCTGTTTTAAACATGTGGTCCCCAGGTACTGGAGCTTCTGGGAGGCTCTGGAGAGTTTGGGATGTGGTGCTTGTGAGTGTAAGTCACTAGGACCAGGACTTTGAAGGTGTCACGTAGCCTCTGCTTCATGGAGCCCAAGCTTCATGCTTCTTATGCACAGATGAGGGGTCTGTGTGTTACCTTGGGCTGCGACGCGCAGAAACTGTGAGCTAAAGTAAATGATTCTCCCATGTCTTGCCACAGCTAGGTGACTTTTCTCTTTATTTTATGTTTGGATTCACTTCATCCTTTTCGTGTAGAATTTTTGTGACTGTTACCATTCTTGGGTAATTTGGTCCTGGCTCCTAATTTGTTTGGCTTTTGAGAGGGGAGATTGTTGACTTTTTATATAACTTGTTATAAATGTCCATCTAAGCGCTTCTTCATCCCAGATGCCTTCACTTCCATGGCATTTCCATTTTAGTCTTGTACACTCTAATTTGTTCTGCGACTTTTTTTTCCCCCTCTTTCTTGGCTTATTCAGGAGAGCCTCACTTTGCTTTCACGCACTTACACATTTTCTTTTCTTTTTTACCCCTCTGTTCGTGATTTCTATTTAATTTCATCTCCATAAAAGAACACACTCTGGGTGATTCTAACCCTGTGAAGCTCATGGAGATTTGATTTGTTGTCTATTCGGCAGGTCCTTGGTGGGCACTTGCAGAGAATGTAGGTTTTGACATAGCAAGGTTTGTTGCCGGCTGTGCCTAGTTGTGATGCTGTGTGGTTCATGGTTTTATAAGCCATCTTCTGATTTTGTTTGTTGTCAGAGACCAGCCACAACAAAAACAGCTCTTGCCAGGGTAAGGGCAGGGGGATCAGAAATATAAGTAAATAGTATGAAGATGCAAAAATAATAAAACAGAAATAATAGAATAGTACTGGGAGGGAGTTCCTGTGAATAGTGAAATAACCCAAGTTTAATTTTCCATGCACTTTCATACCCTAATATAAAAAGGAGGCAGAAGGCAACAAAAGACTTCTTTAACATGATACAAAGCATCACTCCAACAGTTAATTGCTTTAAGACTTTGAGATATCAAGTCAATAGTATTCTGTGTTTAGGCAGTGAAGCTACTCTAGATCAAGTATCCTGAAAGCAGCCACTCCCAAGCAACCTCATATTACAAAAGAAGGAGCAGAAGTACACTTGCATATCCTGACCATCTGTCAGGGTGGAGTGGATCTACTTCTGCAAGCTATCTAATGACAAAAGAACCAAGTAACCACATCCTGAGACAAGACTTGTAGTTACACTTGTTGTCAACAATTTATAGCAACCTCCAAACTCTCTGACCATCAGATAAGGTGGAAACAGGCTCACATTTTTGGGTCTCCACTGTTTGTCCATTATTGAGGGCAGGTGATGCCTCCAGTCATTGTTTCTGGGTCTTCTTTCTGTTGTGTCTGGTTTTGATTTATATGTTTGGGACATGGTATTGGCTTCATGTTTGATAGGGCTTATAATTATTAGACATCGCTGACTCAGAATCATTTAATATTTCAAAATGTCTTTTTTTAAATCTATAATAAAATACTTCTCTTTCCATCTATTCATTACTAGAAAAGATTATCTTATTTGGTTATTGCTCACAAAAAGTGCTATTTCTAGGCTTTATGGTTCCAATTATTTTTCAACCCAAAGTATATTTTAGATGATGTCAGTAGATCCTATTTTTAATTTGTTCTTTCAATCTCTATTGATTGAGATGTCTAATCTACTTACATTTATTGCAATTACTGATAAGTTAATATTTAAACTTTAAATGGTAGTGTTTTCTATGCTTCCTGTGTCTTTTTCGATAACTCTATCCCTTGTGGTCTTGTCTATTGCATTGACCCTTCTAGTACATTTCTAGTTCCTTTTTAATTTTGATTCATTTTCTCTCAACTGTCTTGGAAAATTTAACCAGTAGTTAATTAAAAATCATATAATGCATGTGAATGCTAACAACTTCAACAAGGGGTAAAGAAAAAACTTTGCCTCTAAGACTACCCTTCGCTCTGCCCATTTGGTAATGCTTTGTCCAACAAATTACATCTTTGTACGTAAACACGACTTCAAATTATTTCTAAAATTATTTTTGCTTTATTCTATGTATAGGCCTGTTTTACCTGCATGTATGCGTGGACACCATGTTAGTGCTTGATGCCTAAGGATGTCAGAAGATCATCTTGGATCCCCCAAACTGGATAAAGGGGTGATTGTGAGCAGCCATGTGGGTGCTAGGACTTGAAACCAGGTCCTCCAGAAAAGCGATCAGTACTCTTAACCACCAAGATATTGATCAAGTCCCAAATGTTTAAAATTTATTGATCTTTGTTTTTCTCTTTGAAGATATAGCAAAATGAGATTATTACAGAGTGTTTGTACTGTCTTTCCTAATATCTGGGCAGTCATCTTACCCTTGTGGTCTTATGTCCTTCCAATTAAGCCTAAAGAACCCCTTTTGTTATTCCTCACAGGGCAGGTCTTCCGGGAAGTCATCCTCTGTGTTTGTTTACTTGGGACGTGCCAAGGTGTTTTGCTGTTGTGCTGTGTCAAATCCAGGGCCGCAGGCATACTAGGCAGCTGCTCCACCATCCTGCATGCTACGTAACTGCTCTCTCATTCCTGCATTGTACGGCATGGCTCTGCCCCTAGTTTATACCACAGCTTTTTTGTGTGTCTCAATTCCATACAGGGTCGCATAGCTAAACGTAGGCATCACAAAAGAATTGGTAAAACAGCATAAAGCTTCAAAATAGCTGCACAATAACCAGTTCTTAAAAATTCAAAGTTAATGAGTGCCTAAAGTTTTATGGCCCATGTTTTTGTCACGTGACTTCACGACAGCCTTGATTCTGAATGCACAGCACACACAATGTGGACACATTGTACTGTGTACACCATCATGCCATACAATACCAATAGATGCTGCCTGGAACACCTGGTTCAGATATGACGTCATTGTGTGCTCTGAACAGTGGTGTTTTTACTGCACACTACAAAGTTTTCTGCTCCTACACAAACAACGATTTAATTACACAAAACAAAGACTTGATTTTTCTGTCATTCCTCAGCCTGTAAGTAGCAAATTAAGATAACATTGGATTATACTGTGTTGGAATGATAGATTTTTTTTTACAAATTTCTGACTTGTGTTTCATCAAAATCTGCTAAATGAATTTTGGCTTGGGATTAGGACAGAATTTCCAACAAGTTCTGAAATGGCCCTAAAATATGTCTACCATTTTTTACTACATATTCATGTGAAGTGATATTCACAGTGTTGATAATTATAAATTCAAAATATCTATGGACTCTGAGAAATACTGAAGATGCCCCATTTCCTGTGCTATCAAATACTAAGGATTTAATTCTTAATGTGAAAATAAGCAAGCCTGTTCCTCTTGCTAGTATGCAGAATCTATTTATTTATTTATTTTAAATAAATAAATCATTTATTCATGATTTATTATCAGTAAAAATTTGATTTCTGTACTTATTTTATATACCTATATACCCAAAGTCACAATGCAAAGAAGAAAGGTATATGAGGGTGTAAAAAAAAAAATTTAAGAAACACTGATCAGAGTCAGGTATCAGACTCTGAAAACCTTGCCCAGAGGACATCCATAGATTGAGCTGAGACCCCATGGTTTGCCCTCTTGGGAGCCATTTTCCTCTTTGATTTTCTTTATCTTTGACTATCAGGTAGGCCCTGATAAGTCTGGGCATGGGACCCACTTGTTTTGATCTTGTTTTGTTTATATTCTTTAATGTAGGATTTAATTAAGAAAGTTTTCAGCTACTATTTCTTCGAGTATTTTTTTCTGACCCTCCCCACCTCTTGTGAAGCTTCACAGACTCCAAGGCTCGTTTGTTTCCTTCCCTCTCCTCTCTCTCTCTCTCTCTCTCTCTCTCTCTCTCTCTCTCTTTCTCTCTCTTTCTCTCTCTGTCTTCTCAGACTAAGCCCTTGAAGCCTCCTAAGGACTGTTTTCATTTTACTGGCTCTTCTTAACTCCAGAAACTATATTTGGGATTTTTATGTGTCTATATAATTTGTTTCTATGTTGACCTCATTACTTGGTAAATTGTCATCTTTATCATTCCCTTGAATTTTTTTTACTCAAACTTTCTTTTATTTGTTTGGACGTATTTATAACTGTAAGAAATATTGAATATGAGTGTTCAATAAAATGCTATAGAATTTATGTTTATGAGAAGTAATTCTGGTATTTTAATCTTCCCCACATCATAAAACTTTTTTGCAAATGTTTTTAAACACTCTCCTCCCCCTGCTACCCAACATAGTGAAATCATTGTTTGCACAAAGGCCCTGCTCCCTTCTCAGATAGCTAGTCAATGGGGAAAGCCTGAGGTCAGACCCCAGACAATGAGGAAAAGACACAGAATAAAAACTTCCTGAAGTGCACTTCCTGTCCCTGTATGCACCCTCCTCCCCTTTGGCAAGTGCTTGAGAAGCGATCATGAGACACACAATGGAGCCCACTTAAAGAGTTTATTGAGGGGGAAAAAAAGACATATGCCCATGCCTGAGGAGTTGGTGCAGGAAGAGAGTGTGGAGCAGGCATGTCCAGCTTTTTTCAGGCGTGTCCAGCTTTTAAAGGCTGCCTAGCTCGTGCACTTGGCTTACATAGCTGCGGTGCAAGTAGATCACCTGACCATGAGGTATGTAGCCAATTTAGGGCTTGAGGGCCCTGGGTGGCTAGTAAGTTGCCTAAATGCTTGATAGCACATGCGCTACCCTGGAACCCGGAAGTGCCAGCGCCTGGGGTGGCTAGACATTTTGTTAAAGCCCTGGGTGATGGAAGTGATAACAGACACCCTCTTGGTCAAGAGAAAAGCCTTCTCTTGTCTAACCACTTCTGTTTGGTTAAAAGCATTACCTCAGCTCCTTAACACCCCTTTATACAAAGAGTCTGGAATGTTTAGTTGGGGGCTTTACCCCAGCCCTCCCTTCCCGCATCCATATTGAAATGCTGGGCGGAAAAACTCCATTCCAAGCCCCCTGCCCTGAGTGGCCACAGTCCAAACTCCACCTCCAAGAAAGCCTGCCAAACGGTGACCCCCTCCCCAGGGAAAGTCAAGACCACTTCCACAAGCTATTTAAACTACCCACCCCTCCACACACACACACACACACACACACACACACACACACACACACCCCGCCCAGAATGAACACGTGTTATCCCAGTTTCCCTGTGATCTTTCTATTCTCTGTTCCACTCTCTGTGTCTTCCTGGGGAGCCACCTGGGAGTATTGGCATCCTTTAAACCTGGGCATCTTCTAATTCGGTCTGATCTGGTTTGATTTGGATTACTGCATCAGTGGAGAGGTTTGTGGGCCAAGAAAAAATACTTAATCACTTCAATTGGAAGGGAAGTCTCTTTATTTGCGACCCTGAGTTCATTTCTAACACTGCTATATCCCAACTGTGAGTCTCACCAGAAGAGTTTTTTGCTGCCTGTTTTTTCTTCCTGTATCAGCATCATCAATACCTTGGTTTCTTTTTGTCTCTGCTGAGTTTTAAAGTATTTTATGACCACTCTGGTACAAATTCTCCTCCCCCCCCAACCCCGCCCCGGCTTTCTCCCATTGGTGCTTTGCTGACGCGTGGTTTTTTTGCTTGTTTGTTTGTTGTTTTGTTTTCCTTGTGGCTGCTTGTGTGATTGGTGATTCCACCCCATGACTAATTCTGCAAATTGTTTTTTTTATAAACTGCATGATCCGAATACTGAGTTCTCCATGAATATGTTTTGTTAAGTTCCTATGATTTATCAATTGCTCTGTCTTTCAAAGCCCAGCTTGTTGGTTATTATAAGCTAGTGGTGTTCTAAGAGCCCTGGACATCGGTCAGCGACAGTGAGCATCTTTGGCTCTTTGCCATGGGACATCTAGGTGAGAAGAGAGGAATCTTCTTAATTTTCAGTCCCTGATTAGTGAGCCCCAAAGTCATTTCAAGGTTAATTTCTTCCCTTTCCTTTGCTTTTCCAGAGTAGACTCATAGCCTCTTAAATCCACCCTGTGGGGGTGGGGAGTGCTCCCTAAGGTTCCCTAGGACTTCCAGGCTTCCTGTTAAGCTCTTTGGGAGGCTTCTGTTTATCCTACAGAAATCACAGCCTTGGGCAGGGAGAAGTTGGATGTAGTCACTGTTGTTTTTACAATGCAGGGAAGAGAGGTCCCCCAGCACTCTGTTATGAGAACGGAGATTTGCCATGGAACCCACAGGCTCCCAGAAATGATGAAGCAAGCCAAAACCCACCAAAATCTCTCCATCACTTTCATCTGAGTGGCCTTGCCTACCGTCACTCTGCTGGGATAATGGGAGCCTAGCGCATCAGGTTAAAGTTCATGGTCCTCACTGTCTTAGCAAAATCCAGTGTTCTGTTGGTTTCTTTTGGGCTGATAATTCTCCATTCTGTGACTTTGCAATTACCACAGTTCTGATGTCGCCCCCCCCCATTTCATTGTTTTTATGGTTAATTTTATTGTTCTGCAAACCTATAGGTTATTTAGTTCTCCTGGTTTTTATAGCTTCGTGTTGTAATTCATGACATGGTCCCAGCTGCCCTTGAGGCTTACACGGTCATTTGTGTGATGATCCTACTCTATAAAGCCTTGGTCCTGTCTCCTGTTGTGTTCCTTCAGTTTGAACCCAGTTGTTTGGTAAATAGCAAAACACAAAGTCTCCTGGTTCCCTCAAGATACTGAGCTGTAGCCATTCACCTTTTCCCAGGTGGAGCATACCTCAGTCCCATCTAATGGCGTCCTCTTAGTTCTGCAGCCTCAGGTGAAGAATCTCACATCAAGAAACAGGTGGCCCCTGGATGCCTGCGTTTACTGGAACTGCATGTACAGACTGAGTGTACAACCTACATGTAGCATGCACGTAGCATGTCCGTGTGATTTCTATTATCAAGAGGAGCTTGGGTTTCAGTCGAATAACTGATCCACAGAGGCATAAAACCCTGCTTTGCTTCCGAACCCAAATGTTTACCGAACCCAAATTATTACCGGCCTGAACATGGAGTACTTGGGAGTATGTGTGAGGCATTCCGAACAACCTTAGACCCCAGGATCACAGACACAGAATCCACTGGTGCACCCCTAAGAACTGCCGGTGGTAAACAAGGCCTAGGAAGTGAGACCATTTCCATCGGAGAATGCAATCAATTAGGTTCTAAGACAATAGGACCCACCAGAGATACATGAAAGGAACTGCAACTGAGGCCTCGCATGAGAGCCAACTCAATGCAGAGTGAAACACGGCTCCATTTGCATAACTACCTTCCTTCTGGCAAGTTCTGAGGCAGGAATATGACTTTCCCACTCTGTGTCAACACCCACATGCTCACCAACCCACCACAGGGATCACCTGGAAGTCAGCGTGCAAGACTAAAATGTCTTACTTTGATGTCCTGCCGCACTCCAGGATTCCGGATCTCAATAAGCACTGTGTTTGGAAGTAAAGCATCCCCACTGGCTCATGTGCTTGGAGTTTGCTCCATTTGGAGAGGGTGTAGCCATCTTTGGATGTAGGGTCTGGATGACAGCTAGCCAACTATATGTGTAGACTTGAGAGTTAAAGCCTCATCTCCTGGGCTAGGTTCTCCACTTTCTGCTGTCCAGGATGTCCAGGCACATCCAGCCACTGCACACATGCCAACCCACTCCCCCTCTCAAGCCATAAGACCACAGTCAACCTTTCCTCCCTTCAGCTGCTTCTGTAAGGCATTTGGTCAACCGAACACAAAAGTAGCCAGTAGAGTAGGTCTCTGTCTTCACTCCATGTGCCCTGGTTGGAACCTTTACCTCATGTCTTCTCAGATGTAGATGTCTGCCTTCTCCATCATCCCTCTATGAGCCAGCCAAAGAGAAGTTGACAGCTCCAAGCCTATTCTCTGGATCCTATACTTCAGAATCACCATGAGGTCAAAGTTCAAGCCACCTCTTTTCTCCTTTGGTTGTGATTGATTTTACTTGGGTCGTCTCAGAGTAACAGGCTAACCTTTTATTAACCACTCCCCGCACATAGAAATATGTCTCTCTCTATAGTGAGTCCACTGCTCCTTGGGTTTTCCTCCAGGACGTCCCTGTAGTATGGGCCAATAATCAGTCAACAGTAGCTGCTCCCTCCACCTTTTCTTGCTAAGGTCCAGCTCATCATGAAGCCTGCAAGCCTTGTGGCAGTATGCCTGGCTCAGTGGCTGAGTGATGAGAAACTCTCCTCCCAGAGCTCTACACAGCAGTCCTGTCCACCAGAAGCTCGCATTGCTATATGAATTAGGGGTTGGGTGTTGGATACTGAGCCTCGCGTAGCATTCACTCTGGTGCAGCATGCGACCACCGAGCTGCACTCCACGGCTGCTCGCCTTGTCATGGAGCTGCACTTTGCTTGTAAGTTTTCCAAAGTAACAGAATTACTTTTCTTTTCAAACCTTTTAGATATACAAAGCAGCTTTCACACAACTAGAATTTGCGAGGTTTGGACAGGTGTTCACATTTTTATGGGCACGACATAAGTTAGAAAGCCCTCAGAATACTCTCTTTTAATACTTTAGTCTATGTCTGCTTTTCCAAATGGTGCTGCTGCGGTAAAACTTTTCGACCATTCCTCTGTTCTGCTAACTTGAATCATAAGCATCTCTCTTCCAAGGCCTGTTTCAGTTCTGCCTCTGGGTTCCTGCTCTGAGTTCCTGCCCTGATTTCCTGGGATGATGGAATACAAGCTGTAAGAGAAAATAAATCTGATCTTCCCAAGTTGCTTTTGGTCGTGGCATTTTACCATAGCAACAAAAATCCTAGCTAAGATCGAAATTGGTCCCAGAAGTGAGGTGTTTCTGTGACAAACCTGACTTTTTGGGAGGATTGTGGTAAAATTTGAACTTTGGACTGGAAAAGTCATTGAATATTTAGAACTTAAAGACATTTTGTGGGGACTGAGAAGACTGCTAAGGGCTCTACAGATGATGGAGTCTTGGCTTATTTAGGTCAGAGAAAAAAATAGGGTCCTTTAAAGGTTCCAATGGGTTGTCTGATATTTTGAATTCTAAGCCACTAAAATATAAAGCTTTTGCTTTGCTTGACAATTGATGGTGGTCAGCCGGGTTAGAGAATCATTTGTGATTAAAAAGAGACCAGTATCACTGATAACGGTATTTCCGCAGGGCCCGTGCACAGGTGCGGTGGTACAGAGGGGACGAAGTTTGTCCCTCCTGCTGAAGCTTGCTAATGTGGAAGTCACCAGGTAGTACAGGTTCAGAAGGCCTGAAGGAGTCACAGAATACAACCGAGGCTTGCTGTTATGTAGCAAGTTTTGTGTACCTGGAGAGGGACTTTGAGAGCCCAAGGGTGATGGTAAAGCCTCAGCTGAAAGAGAAGACTCAGGATTGAAGGGGTCCTGTTTAGAAGTTGAAGCTCGGCACCATGCAGCAGGCTCAGAATCACCAAGAAGAGGCCACGCAAGGCTTCTAGTGAAGGTGCGGTTGCAGTGGCATGGCAGGACCACTAAGGACAGCACTAGGAATGCAGTGGAGTTGGCCTGAGCTTAGGAATTGCTGCTGCCAAGCCCTTTGGAGAATTGTGAGTGGGTCCCAAATGTCAAGCCCCAAACTGTTTCCAATGTTGGAGTTGAGTTTTGCATTGATTTTATTTGATTGTGTTTGTGTCCTGATTCTTCCTTCTTGGAATAAGAAAGTATTTAAATTGTTTTTGAATTTACAATCACCCCCAGTTCAGAGCCTTTTTTGGGAATTTTAAAAAGACTGGATATTTTAGAGAGACTTTGAACTTTGAAAGAGAGTTTGGATGTCTTAAAAAGACTAAGCTTTTAAAGCATTTGCAATTTCAAAGACTGAGGGGCTTTTAAAGTTATACTAAGTTCATATTGTGGTATTAATATGAGATCTTTGAGGTGAACAAAAAATAAAAGGTTGTTGTTTAATAGTGTCATATTGGTGTAATGCTGACAAGGAATTGTCCTGGATAGTTTTTTGTTAACTCCACACACGCTAGAATCATTTGGGAAGGGGACTCTCAATTGAAAAGAAAATGTCTTTATAGGTTTGCCTATAAGCAATTCCATAGGGAATTTTCTTAGTTGGTGATTGATGTAAGAAAGCACAGACAATTGTGGGTGCTACGTCCCTGGCCTGGCAGTCCTGGGTTGTAAAAGGAAGCAGGCTGAACAAGTCGGTAAGCAGCGCTCCTACCTCCAGGTTCTTGCCTTGACTCCCAGGGATGGTGAAATGTAAACGGTAAAGTGAAATGTCCCCCTTTATCTCTATGCTGCTTTTGGTCACAAAGCGTTTGAAATGTTGAACACATGTCCTGTAAAATCACCACCCATGGTTCTTGCTCTGAAGAAGAGAGCAACCTTGAACTTAAACCTGGAGAGTTGATGGGAGGCGGAGAGCCAGGGAGACTTGGAAATAGCCCCTGTCTTCAGAAGAAAGAACAAGGTTCTGGGCTCGGGTTAAGGTCGCTTGTTCTGCACAATAACAGGATGCTCCCAGTAATAAAGGATCGCTGAATTACCCACTTCCCCGTTTGGGGAAGAATCCAGAAACACTAGGAGAAAACAGAAGAAGTTGGGCTCTTTTGTTGTTGTCATTGTTATTTTTAGTTTTGTTTGTTTTTTTGCCAATTCTATTTTTTTTATTTATATCACTATTGCTTAGGTAGTAAGACAAAATAGTCTAATATCTAGAAATCACTTGAAAACATTACCACCCAAGATCCTTACCTTGGGAAGTTACGGGAAGATGTTTCCCACAGAAAAGAAGGTAGACAGAGGAAGACTGGGAGGTAGCTGTCACATGACCCAGAGTAGGGATCCTGGGTGTTGGTCAAAGGCGATAACCCTAGTGTAGCATTGGCCAAGGTCAAGGGACACAGAGGGCCCTTCAGAAGGCCTCCAGATGGATGCCTGCAGTGTCTGCTTTTTATAGGAGTCAGACGTGGTCCTTTGAGAGTTCCTGGGTGAATTCACTCTGAGGACGCAGAAAGGCAAGTGAGCTCCCGACTGTGGAAGGCCACAGATATGGGTGAAAAGTATGGCCCAATGCAAGCATGACTCATCTGCCAGCAGTGTCCATTCTGTTGGGACTCTGGAATGTTCCCTAGCATCTACGTGCTAATAGGACGGTGCAAGGCATGGGTTAAGAGGCGTTCTCAGACGATGCGTGTTGGCAAGAGCCCTCCATTCTCTGTGTTAACACTAGGCGCTCCATCCTTGGAGATCCACAGAGTTGCCTTGGTCTGTGTGGGAATTTGGAGATGAAAATACAAGAGGAATGGCTAGAACACTTGAAAGTCTTTCCCTCTGGGACCTGAAAACAATGAGAATACATATTACATTGTCTCAAGTCAAGCGTGTTCTATTATTCGGGGCAATGCACTAATAGCAGCTACAATTGGTGCTGCTGGAGCCGGTTCTGGCACTCCTAAGAGTGTGTCCTAGCTCCCAGGGAGGGTCAGTCCATCAGGTGAGCAGGAGGGAAGAAGGAGAACGCGGCTCAGGCTTTCTCTCTCTGGTGAGCCCGCGGAGGGCTGCAGCCTCCCTCCAGGCTCATCCATCTGTGAATAATCGTGTTTGGCAGCTGATACGTGCTGGCTCCTCAGGAGCAGAGCGCGCCAGCAGGAGCGATGAGATCCTGGCTTGGGTTGTTGCAAGAGGTAGTTTCCTGACTGTTGCCATGCTAACAAAGGTGCTAAAATAGCTGTTTCAGAGACACTTAAAACTGGATAGCCTAGCTATGTCTTCTATTCAAACAGCACTGACTTGGTCCTCTATTGGGGCTGTAGCTTGCTTGTGGCTGTGACTACCCATAAAGGCTACCTCACAATGCTTATACAGTCACTCAATGGACTATCTCTCAGCCAGGGAACTCCCCCAAATCAGTCTGAAGGTGTTTCCTTTAATCACACAACCTGATTCTGTTTAAGCTATAGACTTGTTTGTTTTTCAAGACAGGGTTTCTCTACGTAGCCCTGTAGCCCTGATCTGGAACTCCATCTGTAGACCAGATAGGTAGGCCTTGAATTTAGAAATCCATCTGCCTCTGCTTTCCTAATACTGGGATTAAAAAGGCATGTACCACCACCACCCAGCTAAGCTGTAGATTTATAAACCACATTGCTAAATTTGCAAATAGCCAGGAGCCAGTTTGCCCCCAAATTATCTAGCCCAGTTCTCTAAGTCACAGCGATGTGCTCAGCGTGGCTCTTTGCAGATTATTCTCTGATATGGTATGTGCTCGTGTGCATGTGAATATATCCACGCTCCCACGTGTGCACATGCACGTTCACTTACTGGTGCATGTCTATGGAATCCAGGGAGCAACCTCAAATACCGTCCATCTTGGCTTTTCTGAGGCAGGCTTTCTACCAACCTAAATGTACATTTTCTCCTGGTCTGTCTGGCAAACCAACCCCAGCCATCCTCCCCAGCACTGGGATTCTAAGTGTGCGCCACCACTTTGTCTTTTTTTAAACATGGATTTGTTTTGGCTCCATCTCCGGTCCTCGCTTGCACAGCAAGCTTCTTACCCACTGAACCATGTCTACTGTTCTTTTGATGGTTTTTATACTGAAAAGAACATTGGAGTGGAAAATACATGCAAACCACTATTTGCCTTGCCCTGAGCTTAAAGACTGAGAACAAAGACCCCAGTTACATTATACATGAAGAAGAACTTAGAAATGTCAGCTTGGGGAAGAGTGCTTTTCTCTACCCTCATCCTTAGGAAACATGTCTTAAAAAGAGCAAAAGAAAGCACTACAAGAAGCAAGAAGGAAGCAAGAAGGGAAGAAAGGGAAGAGAAAAGGGAAGGGAGGAAGAAAATAAACAAACCTTTCTTTAGCCCCCAAAGCAAATGTTTTAGACAAGTTGCTCATTTTTCACTATGATATTTAGTACCAAGTTTGTCTGTCTTAGTCTATAGCCAGCCTCAAGGAAGAAATACACAGCAATCAGTATGCTTGTAAGCAGGGACAGATGATGTTTATTGACCACAGCTAATTTCAAGTAAATTAAATAGCACATCACATAGCCTCGTTAAGGGAGACAGTAATTATTTCTTATTTTTTCATGAATATTAGTAAAAGATTGAGTTTCAAATAATCTTAACTATTTATCTCAGAGTTTATGTTGCCTTGACCATGACAACTCTTACAAAGAAAATATTTAGTTGGGGCTTGTTTACAGTTCAGAGATTTAGTCCATCATCATCATAATGTTCCGGAAGCATGACCACATCCAGGAAGACAGGGTTCTGGAGAGGTAACTGAGAGTTCTAGACAGCTGACAGCAGGAAGATAGGGTGGTGCTGAGCCCAGCTTGAGCTTCCAAAACCTGAAAGCCCTCCACCTGTGACACACTTCCTCCAACAAGGCCACACCTGCAGCAACAAGGCCACACCTCCAGTAATGCAACTCTGAGTCGAGGGGAGCCATTTTCATTCAAACCACCACCCCATTAATAACTCAATGAGAGAAACTAGGTTTAGTTAGAGCTACTGCTGTATTATACACTGTGTGAATGAGTTTGTGACAGCGGACAGTCACAAACTCTAGTCCGTAGAGCCACCCTTCTGAAGAACTCTCTTCTCCCCTCTTCCAGTAACTGTTGATTGCTAACTACCCATATATACTCAGAGAGGGATACAGCTGTGTAAGTCCTTTTCCCTCCCCACAGAACACTGGCGGGCTCAGAGTTCAGGAGGGCAACATCCGTGTCATGCCTGGAGGACAGCATTCTTCCATGACATCCATTCCGAAGCTTTTGCCCAGAATGAGGATTCCAGGATGCCTGTGACACAGCAGTGCCCCTCTACTGAGTGACAGGCTTGATTTGGGGAGCACCTACTTTGATGTCTTCACTCAACAATGCCAGGGACACAGTAGGGTTCTCTCCTGAGTAACAAGCTTTGGCTTGGAATAGCAAAGTCTGATAAGTTCTTTTAGTTTTGTTGATCTACAGATCTTCCAAGGGAGAGAAAGATGACTGAATCACAGGATAGGGTGGCTGACATCCTCCTGTAGTTCCCAGCATCCTCCCTGAAGCACCCATCATCTTTTCTGTAACACCCAACACCCTACTCATAGAATCCGAGACCTTCCCTGGAGCACCAAGCATCCTCCATCTAGTACTACCCAGTATCCTCCCTGAGATACCCATCATCCTCCCTGAGATGCCCAGCATCCTCACAGAATAGATACACAGCATCCTCCCTGAGATACCCAGCATCCTCACAGAGTAGACACACAGCATCCTCCTGAGATACCCTGCATCCTCACAGAGTAGATACACAACATCCTCGCTAAGATACCTAGCATGGCCTTACTGTCCTTGGACACATATGAACTGCAATTACATTTTCTTTAGTTTCAGTGTGAGTTCTTTGCTTTGCTCCTTCTCTGTGTATCAGCACTTCCTTTGACTATTCTTGATCACCTTCATGTGCTCAAGGACCCTTGGGCGTCCATAAAGAACAGAGAGCACAGGGTCCCCCACTTTCTTGACCGCTAGGCCTTAACACTACAGACTTCAGAAAAGCCTTAATAGATTAAAAAAAAAAGTTCTTACCTATCCTCCCTACAGGGGACAGTGAGACCACATACTAACAACATATTTGAAGTCATTTTATAGAATGCAAAGTATTATTGTTATTGCTACTGATCCCCAGTGTTAGGAATTATGTATCTGTGTACATGTCTGTATTCCTTTGTGTATTTTAAGTATATGGGGTGCGCATGTGTGCATGTGGAGGTCAGAGGTTCACCTCAGGTATCATTCCTTCCACAGGATACTGTCCTCTTTGTGTTTGTTGAGACAGCTTAGAACTTGATTTATCTAGATTGACTGAGCTCAAGCTGATGGAATCCCCCCATCTCCACTTCCTGAGCACTGGGGTTACAGACATGAGCCATGATGTGCAGATTCCTGATGTGGGCTCTGGGGGTCAGATTCAAGTCCTCTTGCTTGCAAAGCCAGCATTTTACCAACTGAATTATCTCCTAGTCCAGGGGGAGGATGTACTCAGTCTTTCTAAGAAACCAAGGGTGTGCGGGCTAAGTATTCACTGAGAGTCAGGTGTTGTGCCTGTCTGTTGTGACTAGAAGTGAGTCGGGCAGCAGATATTGCAATGATGCAAACAAAGAGTTAAATACCAAACCACAGTCATGAAATCAAGAGCAGAATGTGATGCCTTAGAGCTCATCAAAAACTACAGCTTTTCCTCAACAAAGAGCCCTGCCAAGACATGGAAAGATGAAGTCAAGGGTTGGCACAATATTTGAACATCTTAACCAGGACTGAGTATGTAACACATAGCCAGCTTTTGAAATGCAGCAGTTAAAAAATAATCAGAAAATGGACAAAAGCATGGGCTCACATGTCACTTATGATAACAGATCATGTGATGTTCAGCACCACCATCTATGAGGGAAGCATGGGTGGTTAATCCAAGGAGGTACCCACATACCACCAGAATAGTGAGATAAGTGGCCGTCACACCACACTTGGCAAAGAGACTGATACGCTGAGGGTACGTGACTTGCTATAGCCTCAGAGAAAAATCTTTGAAGTGTTCCCTTAAAACTCAGACTTACAGTTCCTATGTAGCCCACTATAGCCTCTTAGTTACTGACCTGGAATAGTCCCAGAGAAATGAGCACTTATGTTCACCCACTAACTTATCCTCAAATGTCTGCAGCAGCTTCCTTTTGGAGAACCCCACACTAGAATTATGGATGAAGGATGAAGGTCTGACCATGGGACCATGTGCCATGGAATGCTATTCAACCGTGGAAAAGAACACACTGTCAATGATCAAAGCCACCCAGGGAGTCTCCAGAGGAATATGCTAATTAAGAAAAGCTACTCCTAAGGTCAGGTAGTGTGAGACTGTTTAAAACCCCTTCTTAGCAAGCCATCACTCCAGGGTCTCGGGGGCAGAGGTGATGGCAGCCTAGAGCAGAGCTTGCTATAAAAGGGTGAGTGTCCCAGTGTCCCAGTGTATGACTGGTGTTCTGCAGGTTGACGGTGTGAGTGGGCACCCCACCAACACACGCGACAGTGTTATAGAGTTGAACACACTGTTAGCCAGTTGTCTGTCAGCTTTCCACCTCTGTGACAAAATCCTCAGAATCAATAACTTAAAAGACAAAAGGCGGTTTTGACTCCTGGATCTAAGCTCAGCTAAAGCCCAGGAAGAACACTGCTTTAAGCCCCTGGCAGAATGCCAGGCTCAGTGGAGAGAAGCCGGAGGCAGAGCAAGCCGTCAAAGGCCTGGAGCAAAGCAGGAAGGAAGGAGCCAGAGCATCTCAGCTGCCTTCAAGGTCATCATTATCTAAGGATGTCCCTCCAGCACCCAATTCCCAAAGTCTATAGTGCCACACTGAAGACAGTACTTAAGAAAATGTGCACATATATGCACACACACGCGCGCGCGCGCACACACACACACACACACACACACACACACTTCCCGCCCCCTGCAGATACTCAGCAGTCAAACTATGGCCCATACAGAGATACACACGTATGCATTTGAAACTTCAAGGTCTGGGCCATGGCAGAATGACCCAGTGCAACTCTGGGTAGATGATATCCTGTGATTTTTCAAGATGCAAGGAGAGGAAAGGGAAAGTGACACTCAGTAGCATCTCTTCCAGCTACATCTGAATCTTCAATTACGTCAAAACACAAACGGGGAGAATCTGATAACAAAAAACTGGCAAATATCTTAAAGAAAAGCTCACCCAGAATCTCTTCTGGGAGGTGACTGAACAGAGCAAGGGGACAGTCTGGCTATGTTGCTTATTTCTGCTGTGTGCTAAATACTGCACATAGACCTCATCCCAGGATCCGTCAGAAGTTAGCACATAGCATGTGGGGCAGCCAGACCCCTCAGGAAACTCTTTTCACCAATACTCAGCAACTGGGCAAGTTGTAGTGTTATATGATCCTGTCAACTTCCCTGTGAATTCGTACATGGTGGAAGTTATTAGTCAAAGCATGATGTGTAGACATGTGTATGCAAATACGCGAATGTATGTACACACACATACACACACATGAGAAAAGAATCAGGTGTGTGTGTGTGTGTGTGTGTGTGTGTGTGTATTATAGCCAACATTCCATTTGTTGTAGAATGCTGCCCTCTGAGCCAACCAACCTGCGTTTTCATCAAATCACGTGTGCCTACTCGCAAGCGCTCATCACCATCTGCTTTGTGGACTGTTGACATTCCCTCCTTAGAATGAGGGGCTGGAGAAAGTCATTGAGCCTTCTCTTGATTTTCCAGCCTCTCCTCCCAGGCACATGTGAGCAGTTCTGTCCCAATTCTACACGGCCTCAAGGCTACATGAGGTGCTGGCTGGGGAAGCTCATCTGAAGGGAGAGTGCCATATGCCTGGCTCTGTGGCACCCATTGTCAATGCTGGGTGAAGAGGTTCCGCCGTAGTTGCTTTGGGGTCCCCCATGCTCTGCATGCACCGTGAGGACACTCATAGGCTCTTGGACAGGTTAGATTTCTAGGTGACACTGGTGTACACTCAAGTCTGTGAGGCATCTTCTTGATTGTTGATTGCTGCATTAGGACCCAGATCATGCTGGCATTGCCCGCTCTGGGCAGGTAGTCTTGCACTGTGAAAGAAAGCAAGGTGAGCAAGTTATGGAGAACAAGCCAGCGAGTATCCATCTCCCACTGTCTCTGCCCTAGTTCTTGACTCCAGGTTCCAGCCTTGGCTTTCCTTGCGGAGGGGCTGTAAAGTGTGCTTGGGGGGAATCCTTGGACCACCAGAACTAAGACCTACTTACATTTAGCCAGAAGTGTGAGACATATTTACATTAATCACGTTCTATAAGAACAAAACATGATTTTAATCACATCAGATCACTAACACCCAACCCACTAATGTGTACTCCATTGCTTCTTTGCTCTATATTGGTTTACTTCTAAAATATATTTAAATGTATTACTTAGTGTTCTTTATATGACAGAGTCAGTATCTACTTTAATGAAGCGTTGGATGCCGACAAGCCATTTTGGTAATACTCATGTTCTACATATTAGTAACTGTGACCATTTTAAAGGTATTCAGCAGGAGTTAAACATAAATCCACTTCAAGATAAACACTTGGAAGTTGTTTCATAGTTTCAACAAATAAAATGGTTAGAATATTCCTTAAGATTTTACTGCATTCCTTCATCTTAACTGGCAGCCTACCACAACCTGGGGTTAACCTGAGAAGAAAGTCTTAACGAGGAATTAATTATCTAGACCGGGCTGTCCTGTGGCTCCTTCTATGGAGTGGTGTCTGGATTGTTAATGGATATAGGACTACCTACCCTGAATGTGGCACCGTATTATGGGATAGGCCCTGAACCGTGTAAGAGTGGACAGTAATCAAGCTGAGCACACAAAGCGACTAGCAAGCAGCCAGAACAGGTGTGTCCATTTCTCAGCGCTGCTGACTGTGAGGTGATGTGGCGGGCTGCTCCAGTCCCTGCCTTGACTTCCCTGAACTGATGGACCGTAACCCAGGGTTGAAGGTTAAGATAAACTCCTTCTGCCCCTCAGTCGCCTTGGCCAGAGTGTTCCCTCACAGCATGGGGAATAAAACCAGGACATTTGCTTTCTGGTTTTTTTTTTAAAGCAGCAAAGAACGAGCCCTTGCAAAAAATATTTTGGCGGGTGATACCACAGGTCGGTTGACGATCCTCCGAAGAGAGGAGAGCAAAATATAAACGATGCTTCTCCAACTAGCCTCATGCTCCATCATGCCACCTCAGTGCTTTTCAAGCCAATCACAAACAATTCTTTTAGATAGTTTGATTGAAATGTGATAGCTTTATGCTCTTTTCACATTGCAACGTTAATTTAACTTGTTTCCTAAAGGGGTTTTCTGTAAGGACTGACTGATCAGGAACGTGTTGGGATATGGGAGTCAGTGTCCGCATCCCCGCCACAGGATGCCTGTGTGCTTAGCCTGTTAACACCGCCCTCCTCATTACAAACGCAATACAGATACAGCGCATCCCTAGTCACCACATCGCTCATGGAGGATTCTTGTTTTATTGTGAATATCGGCCTCATTAGCCTGTTTTTCTATTCCTCTCTAGAGTGACCACATCTGGTAGAAGAGGAGAAGATGTAGTTACTGAGTCCAGTCCAGCCTTTGTGTTTCTCACGTTGTCAACAAAAGAAAGGCTCCAGCTGGCCCCACAGACATATGGATATTCCAGGAGCCACGTAAAGGTAATGATCTTTTTTGTCTGAAAAACTGTTCATTTAAACAGCGTAAAAGCATGTTTGTGAATGGAGGGTTTTGATTTGCTGAACAAAACACACTCAAATCTCAAGGATCAAACTCAGTGTGAAGTTGCCGCATGTTGCCTGTTGCTAGACCAGGACCTGGAGGGCTCTCTGATCTAATTTTGGCCTTAAGTGGAAGTTTTGTGGTTCCATGGTGCTGGTAACCGTTCTGTCCGCTCGTCACAGACATGCAGCAGCTCCTCGGCACTAACTCCTGAGCAGTTAGATGTTTCTATTTTCACTTCAGTTGGGGGCTTTCACGTTTAAGGGAGGGTGTTTTGATTTAGGAACTCACAGAATGGGGAGGATGTCATAGTCTTTCACTGTTGGTGAATCTTTCTGAACACCACGAGACCCTGCAAGGTGTCCCCTGTCCAGAACTCCAGGTTATGGCTGAGCTTCTTTTGTCAGAAAATGACACACAGTGTAAAGTTCATCTTAGCTGTGTCTAGGCACATAGCTCAGGGGCCCTGACAAGATTCTCTTAGTTGTGTGACCTTCATCAGCATCTACTTTCAGAGCTCCGCCTGTCTACAAATCTTAGGTGACACCCATCAGGCATCAACTCTTCATTTCCTCCCATCAGCCACCATGCCTCCTCCTGTCCCTAGGATTTTGGGCTCTCCAGTCCTGTGCATGAGTAGGGCCATAATGCATCACTCCGTCAGAAACTGCTCTGTTTTGCTTTGTATATTGTCTTTGGTATACTATGCGGTGTGTGTCAGAATTCCCTTTGGAAGGCTGAATGATATTTGAAAATACTCTTATCACTGGATATACCCCTGCTTCTCCATCCTTCATTATCAGGATTGATGGTGCTGTAGCTCAGAGTGGAGAAATACAGGTTAAGGTCATTGTTTTCAACACTTCTGGGTATGTCTGTAAGGGGAAGAATGAATCACATAGATCATATGGTGTTTTTAAATTTGTGAGGAAACTCCACGTTTTTTTGTAGTGAGTATAACATTTTACACTCCTGTGAACACTTTACAGTTCTCAGTTTCCCCGTAGACATCCTAATGAGTATGAGACGGTATATCACTGTAGTTCTTTTGAAAATTTCTATGAAGATTAGCGGTATTGAATATATTTTCATGTACTTATTAGGAAATTGCATTATTTGAACCAAATATAGTGGTTCATGATGGTAATCTAGCAACTGGGGAGACTGAGGCAGGAGGACCACCATCAGTTTGATGTCATCCCAAGTTACAAAGTGAGCTCCAGGTAGGCTTCATCTACAGAATAAGGCCATATTTTAAAAAGTCGAGAAGAAGGAGGAGGAAAAGGAGGAGATGACAGAGAAGGAGTAAGAGGAAGGAGGAGAAAATTCCATATCTTCTTTGGAGAGATAAAAAATTTTTCTTTAATTAGGGCATTTTGCCTTTTAGTTGTAGAAATTCTGTATATGTTGTAAATATTAGTCTTTTATTGGTAAATGAATTTGTAAGAATTTTCTCTCATTTCATGGGTGGCTTTCACTCTGTTGACACTGTCCTGTAAGCTTCAAAATTCTGTGTTTAGAAAAAAAGGATACAGTGGCAACTTCTTCTCTCTTTGTTCCCTGTCCTTTTGGCTTCATGCTCAAGAATCATCAGATCTGGTGATATAAAATGGCTTCTCTACATTGTCCTCAGGGGTTTCCAGTGTCAGATTTATGTTTATGCCATGCTCCTTCCGAAATTGGTTTTATTATAGACTTAAGGTGAGGGTCCAGCTTCATTCCTTTGCATTTGAGTTTCCAGGTTTCCCAGCATCATTTGTGGAAAAGACTGTCCTTCCGATCATGCCTTGGTATTTTGTCATTTGACCTTGTATGAAAGGGTGGTGACCAATTGTCTTCCATGAGTTTTTTTAACCTGGTACCAACATCCCCACCCCACCCACCCCTGCCAACACCACACTGTATCAGTTACAGTGGCGTGCAGAATGTTCATCTTGGCTGCTCATTCGGGATTCCATGTGCATTTCAGATTTTTTTCTTTCAAAAATGCCCCTGAGGTTTTGATAAGGGTCACACTGAATCTGTGAATTGCACGGCTAAGATCCTTAACTGACTACAAACACTCTTTTCACTCTTTCTAGCAATGAGGTTCAGCATGCAATTTGTACATGGATCTGTTGTGACTTTAATTCTTTTCCTCCATCCCGAAAACAATATTTATATTTTATTACCTACTTTTTCTGTAAACAATAAGCCCTTCAAATTCTGGCTTAAAGATGTTCCATTTTTGAGCAGCTCTGTTTGCTTCTGGTAACTGGATGGGGGCTGATGCTGGCTAACACTCCACAGACAATGCCTTTACCATGGCATAGTATTCATCAGAATGGGCCAAAGACTCCCAAACACAGGTGTTTCCAGATCGCAGCGCATTATCTATGACCACGGTCAACACTAACCATGGAGAGAGGCTTAGGTGAAGGGGTAATTGTGTGCACCTGTCAGTTTCTCTCTGCTGAAGTCATAAACTACACAGACTTAACCACACTGCACAGCCACCAATCTCATTGAAGAGAGGTGCCTACTATTCCCACTCAAAGTGCAGAAGGCCCCATGAACTTAACAAGGATCCTAGGGTAGGTGTCATTGGCAGTCGCCTGGGTGTGTATACACCAGCCTGAATAAAGGAACAAAAATGGCTGTCAGAGTTTCAGTTTCAACATCTATCACCAACTGCAGGTGGCCTTTAGATTTCAGACATTACTTGAAGTTCATTTACAGTTTAAGGAAAACATTCAAAAGTTAACCTTAAACTGGGCAGCGTAGCGGACACCTGCAATCCCAGCACTTGGAAGGTAGAGGCAGAAGGACCAGGAATTCAGGCCAATCTGAGCTGTATAGTGACTTCCATGCCTGCCTGGGCTATAGGAAATCTTACCTAAAGAGTTAACTGAAGGCCTGCGATGGGTTCGGACAGCTTCCGGGAAGATGCTAAGGTACAAGCCTCTGCTCGTGGTCTCTGCACCTGCGTGTGAGATTCTCAGCCGTACCAGGCGCTTTCTTGTCACTTGAGATGTAAAATAAATCCATGA
The DNA here is from genome assembly GCF_982192425.1 of Myodes glareolus. Taxonomy (NCBI): domain Eukaryota; kingdom Metazoa; phylum Chordata; class Mammalia; order Rodentia; family Cricetidae; genus Myodes; species Myodes glareolus. The sequence goes on along the minus strand of NC_142031.1, from coordinate 51,540,479 downwards.
GAAACAGAGGAAGGGAAGGTGAGAGCACCAGCTTGGTCCTTGGCTAGATCAGAGGCTCATGCACATCATACGGAGGCAGCAGGAGTTTGTGTGAGATGACGCGCAATGACAATGGCACAGAAGTTACATAGCTTCAGTCACACCCTCTCAGGTGGCGCAAAGAACAGATCAACCTCTCCAAAAATGCATGCATCCTTCCAACCCTAGGAATGACAGGTACTCCAGGCTCTCACCTGCCGGCCCCTCCATCTGCCCTCAGAAAGGGCCATGGAAATGGCATGTCCACCAAGGGCATCTTTTTGTCCTCTCATGTCCCAATTACCACTGCGATTGCTGAGATGCGAACACCTGTGGTGCCCTGCAGCTGGCGCAGACGAAATCCAATTCGCTGCGCCAGGGCCCCAGGAGAAAATTCTTCCCATCTCCATGCTAGAGATATGACTGAAAGCAAAATCAATATCTGTTTCCGGAGACACACGCGGCTTGCATTCTGAATGCAGGCAATTTTAACGGGGCTCAACGTGCCCAGACAGGAAAACGCCGACTCAGCTCCAGATTTATAAATTGGTGTTTCTTTCCCTTGAGTAGGTGGGTTTACAGAGTTAAGCAGTGCCCCTTGCTTTAGTCCTGGTGCTTCCAGCAAACTTTAGCTCAGACGCAGCCCTTCAGAGCCTTCGTTGAGTGTTAAAGGGGCTGTAGCAAGGTCAAACGAGATGAGTTCCGCGAATCGAGTTAACCGCAGAAGGTGATAACAATCGCCAAGCATGTGCTAATGCCCACTGTGGGCCAACCTTGGTATTAAATGTACCGTTCAACTTACTTCATCCACAAAATAGCATCTGAAGTAAAAGTTTACTACCTACATTCGTAATCATGACATAGTAGAGCAAAGTAGTAGACAGAAAGCTTAAAGATCACAGATGTAGAGATGGCCTAGGAGGGATTAGGTATAGGTAGGCATTTTACCTTTGAACTTGTTTCTTTGACCACTGAACCACTCTGCTGGGCTATGCAGTACTGGGTGTTCTGGTGTGTGTGTGTGTGTGTGTGTGTGTGTGTGTGTGTGTGTGTGTGTGTGTCTGTGTGTGTGTCTGTGTGTGTGTCTGTGTGTGTGTGTGTGTGTGTGCACGTGTAACAGAGTGTATGTATGCACAGAGGGCTTGCAAAGCTGCTAAGATGCTGCTAAACCAAGCTGTCTCACTCTGTGGGGTCACGCTGTCAACAACAGCTTCTTGTTCATTTTTGTTTGGGGATATACTTTTTTTCTTTGAACCAGGGTTTCACACTGTAGTTTGTTCGTCTGTCCTGGTACCCACTACGTAGTCCAAAGTGGCTTTGAACCCATGACAGTTCTCCAGCCTCAGCCTCCAGGGTACAAAGATTATGAGTATGTCTAGTTTACCACTCTCATACATTTTTTCCCCCAGGAAACAACTGAATAATTTTGAGTCATGCTCTCAGGATAGCACTAAGTCTTTTTCAACTGTTCGTCATGAGTCACATGTAATTCTTTATAATTCTGGTGACTCCATTTCAATATGATGTTATAAGTATTACGAAGAGTTAAAAGCACATAAACTTGTTTCCATTTTGATTGTCATGAAATTTATCGTAGAAAGTCATGGAAACTTGTCTGTCTCAGGACTTGCTTTTTGAGGTCATGGGCCACCAACCTTCTGGAAAGTAGAACCCCACGTTGCCATTCCAGTCTTCCCTGGAATGTGATAGAAATGACCCTCTATGATATTCCTTTCCTCCCCTTGAGGACAACGAAGCTGCAGTGGGTGTATGGGTGGAAGCAAAGTTGTGAAGTAGGCATGATCACTCATGCCCATCCATCATTGGTGGTAGATGACGAGTTTGGAGAGTCCCGTCCCACAGGGGATTTAGATAACAAAGAAGAGAAGGCGGTGAGCAGCAGAGTGAGGTCCAACTGAGTGAGAGTCCTGTGCTCTGCAGCCAATATTTGCCTCCTTGGGGAGCTGTGAGCCTGGGGGTCCATCCCAGGGAGACCCACATAGTAATGCTAGGGCTTAGAGACACTGTCCCTATTCTTCTCTGATGTGGTGGAGAGAACGCCAGAGTCATTGCAGGCACGTGTCCACAGAGAAGCTGTGCCCTGCAGTCCTTACCCCTGACTGTCAGGATTGGTTGTCTAAGTCACCACGTTTAGTAGGTAGAATCGAGTGCTAAAACTGTCCCTGAGGTCATGGGTATCAATTAATTTGAATATTAATCATGTTGATATTTAGGTTTCATAATAATGAGCACTGGTTGAGTAAGGGTGAGGTACACAGTGCCTGGACCTAACCTTTGCCACAGTGTTAGCTCTGATTCCCCTGGAGGTCACTCTGGGAAGCCCCACACTTGGGAAGGACCTTTAAAAATTACTTAGCCACAAAAGCAAACATGGTATTTGTGGGGAAAATGGATGAAACAGGAAGTTATGATCTTAACCAAAGTATCCTAGGTCCAGAAAGGCAAACATGTTTTCTCTCATATGTGGATGCTGGATTTTAATTTTTATCTGTCAATATGCATATGGAATGGTTGGGTATAGATGTGAAACTAGGAATGGACCCCATGAAGAGAGGGAAGGTCTGGAGACGATGACACAATAGTTGTGACATGGATGGAGTGAGGGCTGGAGAGAAGTCACTGGGCAGGATATTGAAAAGAAGAGAGAACCAATGTGGTGGTTTGAATGACAATGGTTCCCAAAGGGAGTGACACTATTAGAAGGTGTGGCTTTGTTAGAGTAGGTGTGGCCTTGTCGGAGGAAGTGTGTCACTGTGAGGGTGGGCTTTGAGGTCTCCTATGCTCAAGCTATTCCTAGTGTCACAGTCCACTTCCTGTTCCCTGGAAGATGTAGGATTCTCAGCTCCTTCTCCAGCACCATGTCTGCCTGCCTGCCACCATGTCCCACCATGGTGATAATGGGCTGAACCTCTGAGCTGTAAGTGAGCCACCACAATTAAATGTTTTCATTTATTAGCGTGGCTGTGGTCAGGGTGTCTCTTCACAGCAATAGAAACCCTAACTAAGACAACCATAAAAACAAGATATGTATGAGGATTCCACATGAAAGCCTCCCCTGTGCTAATCTAAAATACAGTTCAATTCAAATTAAATAAAATAAAAACATTTAAAAAATAAGAAAAAGTCAAAATGCTACTAAAAGTATAGTAGAAAGGAAAAAAAGAGAAAAATCTCAGAAACCCACCAAAATATCCTAATAAAGAAAAAAGTGCATGAATAAAATTAGATGAATGTGTGGAGAGGAATGAAAGAGGAAAAGGAATGAAGAGAGGTAGCTGAGACACGGATAAAATTCGCGGTGGGAGAAACCTGTCCTTTAGGAAACTGTGGACAAGGAGCTAAGCTAAATACTGACTGTTTTTGTTTTTTACTAGTTTCATATTCTCCCCTTAACAACAGTTCACACCCTCCCCTTGGATTTTAGTTTTTGTTTGACAGGAAGATTGGATACCATCTTTCTGACAGGAACCAACTGTTATTAGTACTTCTGAAGTCTATCCTGCTACAAAGCAAGTGCCATGTTCCATTCTGGGCCTTTTAGTTAAAGCCTCCCTATCTATTATCAATGGTTCCCTCCATGTGGAGTCAACCAAATTGAACTTTCAAAGTTCTGTCCAAAAATAGAAACATATAGCTTGGTTGAGTATAAGAAGCATTGTACAGCACATCTGTCCCGATAAATACTAAGGGAAACACACTCTGTTTCAACCTCTGAAGGACTTATCATGTAGCCGTATTGTCCAGAAGTTTCTAGAATCATCTTTGTTGGGCACATGAGGAACCAGGTGCATAATTTAGTCTTCTTTCACATTTTGGGTATACTCTAATTCACAGGATAAAAACCATACCTCATAAGAAGCCTTCATGGATGCAGAGGCCCATGTAAAACACTCAGGTAGAAGTGAAACTCATCCTGTAATGTATTAACCAGTGGTTAAGTCCGAAGGGGGCATTGCTTTTTGAACACAGATAATATAGAAGAAAGAAGACTGAATCTTCCCTTATCAGAAACACTTTCAAATTAAGAAATGGTGAGATTGGAATGTCACAGACATGGACACACGTGGTGAGATATGACCTGAGTGTTGTGGCAGTAATCACAGCACATGCTTGGTGGAGGGCAGATGAAGAGGTTAAGGCCATCCTTAACTATATAGTAAGTTAGAGGCTATCCTGGGCTACATGTGACCCAATCCTCTCAAACAAAACAAGATCAATAAAAGTTAAATTTGACAGGAAGATTAACTGGAAATGGGCAGAGGGTTTAGAAGACATTCAGACATCACATCAGGAAACACGCTCATGCTACTGTAGTGGGCTTTGAGGCCCAGCTCTGACTGCCTGTTCACGGACAACCATCTCACGGGTGGCAGTGCTGTGAGTGAGACCATGGCACAGCCACTTGAAACATCACACAACTCAGGGACAGCCTGCCCTGCATAGCCGCTCTGCCTCAGTTGCCTGTGCAGAGTCTGCACACGGAGGACACAGACCCATCTAGATGTCCCCTATGTTCAGTGCAGTTACTCAACTTCCTCTTCTGTATGACAGTCATAATCATCATGTTTATACCTCTGGGGGCTACGGTAAGGGCTGAATGGGTTTTAGTGGCCCTTGTCACGTGGTAAGCCTAGTAGGAGTGAGGCTGTACTTGTGACATTTATTGACGTTTTACTGGTAAGAGCAGCGTTTGGGAAATATCATAAGTTTTCATCTGTGTAAGAAATTGTGCTGCATTTATCTCGTGGGAAACTAGGAGATTTTAATGAGCATGATTATATGAACCTAACCAATCATCTCAAGGTACAACGTTACACAAAACACTACAGGATATAAAAATGTGTGTGTAGTCTCACTGTGCGTGCTTTTAAAACACCTCTGTCTGTGGTTTGCAAGGGAAAGTAGGGCCACACGGGAAGGAAATGGGAAAGGCTCCCTTAAAGGGAAGAGATTTCTTTGTGTGGCCTATGTTCACAGACTATGGTGTTATGTATGCCTGTGTTTCTCCTTCCTTAGAAGTAATAATCAAGTTAATATTCATTGCAGAGAAACTCTGCAAGCCAGCATAATGAAAGCACCCAAAGACATAAGCTGATAATAGCCCTGTGAAGTAGAGTCCCACCAAGGTAATGATATGTTCCCCAGACATACCAGCAGGGACACCCCAGGACAGAAGGCTGGAGCAGAATGCAACAGGGGTGCCGTGCTGTCTGCACAAAGCACAGAGACGGTTGGCCTGATATGAAATGTCCTTTTGTATATGGTGTATATGTGTTGTTTTATTGGTTAATGAATAAAACTATTCCAGCCAATGGCTTAGCAGAGCAAAACCTGGAGGGAAATCCAAACAGAGATATAGAGAGAAAGCATATAGGGTCAAGGAGATGCCGTGTAGCTGCCGAAGGAGAAGTATGCCAGAACCTTACCACCAGTAAGCCACAGCCCCGTGGCTACACACAGATGAATAGAAATTGGTTAATTCAGGATGTAAGAGCTAGCAAGAAATATACCCGAGTCATTGGCCGAAGGGCGTTGTGATTAATACAGTTTTTGTGTGGAGATCGGGCGACTGGGAAACGAAAGAGCAGTCTCTTTTTACATTGGTCCTCTGAGAGAACAGGGCTCCCACAGACACCCACACATTCCAAATGCATGTAGGGTGGGCATGAAGACAGGGTGCTCTCCCGAGATGAGCAAGGGTACTTGATGAGATTATAGCACAGGTTTGGGAAGAGGCAGCAAGCATAATGCATCCCTAGGCAAGGGGACAAGTAGGGCATTTCCTTCTCAAACACTGCTTTCAAATGCTGTGTGTGCCCTCTCAAGGACTCATGAGGCACAGAATAGGAGGTCTCGGTCCACAAAATAGGTTCTCTTCCTTCTCTTTCCAGCGTGGTGTGTTGTGAGCTGCTGGGTAGTTCTGAGGATGATCTGTAAATTATTCAGCTCTTCCGCACATTTCCTTTGCGTCACTCGGTATGCTCCTCTCCCAGGCACTCTACCAGCAGGCACCAGGGCCTAGACCTGCTTCTTCACTACCTTGGAGAGCAGGCTACACCCAGGCAGCACAGCCCTGCCTGCTGGAAGCCTGCTTCAGAGCCCACGCTCTCCACAGAGTGACGGATGAGGCTCATCTCCCATCGTTTCATGGGAGAGTCATAAGCAGAACTCTCATTAGTGCTAATGGCAGCTTCTTACATAAATTTTATAGGGCAGGGAGGTGGGAGGCGAGCCACACCCATTCTTCATGGGTTTTCTTACCGCAGGCTTCATTCCTCTAGTCTGGAACTGGCTTCTGTGTGTTATCGGGTACCATGCACTTGAACTGCCAACTCTCCTTACTACACAGAGATGGACGGTAAGCAACGCTCTGTGCTCACGTGTTCAAACACCTCCTACTTGTGCCATCCGCCTGGCAGGCACAGATATCCAATTAGTGCAACCGAGCCAACAAAGCCCCATGTGTTGCTTGTACCTGCTGTGAATGTCACTCTGCTCAGTGATAATGGGGCCTGGTCCCAAAATAGAGGGAGGGAGTAGAGGGCCAGGAAGACAGAGTCCTCGGTGAGAACTAAAGTATTTTTAAAGTGACTACAGACACCAGCCCTTTTTGAAGAGAGAGCCAGCCTGTGAAGCCAGTGTGAGCTCAGAAGGAAGAGGCTAGGTATATCCATAAACCAGTCTCTGTCCTCTCTGGGAACAAGAGGAAGAGGTTTGATACACTCCTGTTGACTCGTATCCATTCTTATATATATATATATATATATATATATATATATATATACACACACACACACAAATATAATCAGTCTCTTGGCACCAAAATGATGGTGTATGTCTTCATCTCTATCATAAGTACCTTCAGCTGTCAACTTGACCCAAACCTTCAGTCACCTGGAAAGAGGAACCACCAACTGAGGAATTACCTCTATCAGATTGGCCTGCTGCCATATATTTGTCTGACATTTTCTTGATTGTTGATTTGTATGGGAGGGCAATGGGTGGGGACACTAGCTGAGCAGGTGGGTCTGGGGTGTATAAGAGGTAGAGCTGGGTATGATCCTGGAAGCAATCCAGAATCCTTCCTCTCTGGCATCTGCTTCAGTTCCTGCCTGGAGTTTCTGTCTTGGGTTATCTTCATGATGAGCTTTAACCTGTAAGTAAACAACTCTCCAAATTATTTTGGGCTTGATGTTTATTGAAACAAACCAGAACACTCCCCAATCAATAAATAAAATACCCCCTCAGCCTACACGGGACCTCATCTTGAACAAAGATGACATGTAAATCAGTGTGTGTTCCTGGACGTTCAACTGTTAAGACTGTGGCACACACAACTCACGCCTACGCCCACACACATCTCCCGGTACTGACTGACGTGGTGCAGGACTCTGTAGCTATGATTGACATGTAGGGGGAAGAGCCAAAGATGCCCTTTGTGAGCATTCTTTCAGGTGGAGACAGAGGACAATCCATGACCTGAGCACATCCCTGGAGCCAGGGTCAGGCAGAGCTCAAAGTACAGCCCTGCCATTTGCAGGGTAAAGAGGGTTAGGATGGCCTCCATGGCTGCACATGGAGGATAAAGGAACAGAAGCTGTGGTGGGTATGGCTTAGAAGGACCCTGCACACCACATAGATAGACCATCATACCCAATCGATAGAATGTAAACTAAGGGTGCTTTATCATACTGTGAAACTTGGAACATGTGTGTTATCTCACGTGACCCTCAAGTACCTGGCGTGCGGGCAGTCGTGGGGAGGTCAGACACCTCAAAGATAGAGGTCGGCGGCAGAGGTATGCTCAGGATGGGACTTGGGCTCTGACAGCCAGGCTCTTAGCTGGGTGACCATCCAGAGGCCAGAGTGGTGGGAAGAGCATGGAGGGAACAGACAGAAGTGTTCCTCAGCAGAGGAGGGCCGCCACCTGCAGGTCCAGTGATCCTTCGCACCAGCCCTGCACTAGGGCTTATTTGCTGTGCCTTTCTTCCTGATGAAACAGCCGCACAGTTTCCAGGGACTACGAGGAAAGAGAACAGACTTGAGTGTGTCTGGGAAAAGAGCCAGGCCGGGGGGCAGCAAAGGTTTTCAAGCAGGCACCTGGGTGGCAGGAAGCACCCGAGACTCATGTGAGGCAGGTGTGGTCTTCTGGTATCTCCTAGCCTCAGCCTAGTGAAGGTGCAGTAGAAAGTAAGATGGGAGTGGGGGTGGGGGATTGTACCCTGCAGGAAAACTGAGACCAGAAACTATTCCGGAAGTTCACAGACCATCACAACAACCTTGAAACTAGCGTGACCAGGATGGGGGCCTGAGGGCCCCCAAAAAGGCAGTAGGTTCAGTGCAGGACACACTGGACCTTGTGGGGTTGCTCAAAAGCTTGTTGAGGTCAGAGTGTGTGAGAGAGAAAGCTAAAAACAAGGAGGATAGTGTCCTGGGGACACTCAAGTCTGTGGAGACACGTGTGGCGTCTCAGTGACAGGGGTGAGGAGCAGAGGAGTCAAGGAATCCAGACTCTGGAGGGGCCGTTGAAGGGGAGATAGAAATCCCACAGGCCACTGTAGCAGGTTGTTTAATAGCGGTCACTGTGAGCTAGGAGCTGAAATCCCCACGGAAGATTTTAGGGGAGGCACAAAGATCAGCTGTGAGGTTCAAGTGAGCAGAGTCAAAGCTGCAGGGAGGACGGGCTGCAATCCGGTAACAACATTCCCTTCCAGTTTGTGCCCCGGTGTCAGGCCTGCCAAGGGTTATGAAGAGATGCTCAGGAGGCCAAGAAGGTGGACACAAAGAGAGGGCCCCTAAGAGCCGTCCAGATGTATCACTGCTAATTCAAGAGAGGGTGAGAATTGCTAGTAGGATAGAGGCAGGAGAAGGCAGAGCTGCTGACCTGAGAACACTGAGCCTGGGCTAGTAGCAGATGACAAGGCGGGTGTCAGCTGGGAGCTGGGCAGAGAGATGAAAGCCACCAGCCTGGAGCAACGGATGGAGCCAGGCCAGGACTGCTGAGGCTGGGTCAGGCCCTGAGTGGTGTTCCAAAGCCCTTTCTTCATTTATGCCAAGTATCCATAAGAAAATAATGAGCAATTTCATGGTATTTCTGTTGTCATTTATCCTTCATTAAAGATAATGTACCAGCAGTGTTTCTGGGAGAGACGCCTGTGACTAAATTTAAAATCTGTGGCATTGCCAGTTGAACTACCGAAATAATACTTAAAATGTGACCTAAATCAGACAGGTTACTTTTCAGACATGAACCATTTTCGGTGTTTTTCCAAGCTTAGTACCAGGATGAAAGGCTATCCCTGACCTCAAAAACAAAGCTCTACCTATGACACTAGTTTCATAAGTGAGCTGGAGGCGTTGAGAGGAGTTGTGCCACACAATTTCTTCATGACAGCTCCAGTGCAGAATATCTGAAGAAAGAAGCTTTCGCAGCCACAGAGCATTGAGTTCGAAGCCCTGTTGTGCTGGCTAAACAGGCAGCAGTTGGCCACACCAGGCTGCACAGAAAATGTCTGACTTCAAACCATCTGCTAAGTCAGATGTGAGTTCTGGGATTATAGTCATGCAAAAGCCCAAGCCCAGGGCCGAGGCAGGAAATACACTGTAGTTTGAGCTAATATAACAAGTCTCTGTCGAGAAAAGAAAATCTGCTTAAACTACAGACATATAGGGAAAGCTCAGCCTTGGAGAAAACCTCCAAGGAAGCCAGGGTTCCTAAGGAGGAAGCAGCCAAGATACACCATGACCAGCAGATGGGCAAATGGGTGCTACGGAGGCAATGAGACACCTGAACACTCTTTGCCCATGGTTAGAAGGGTTTCCTCATTTGGTAAATAACAAGGGATGCCTTTTTAAGTAGAATGCTCAGTTCACATTCAGATCCAAGGCACCCTGCAGTGTCTTTTTTAATTAATAATTTTTAATATGATCTTTTCTCATTTCATATAGATATCCCCATTCCCACTCCCTCCCCTCCTCCTACCCCATCTTCCCCCCCACCAACCACTCCTCAGAAAAGATAAGGTTTCCCATGGGAAGTCAACAAAGTCTGACACTTGACTTCAAGGCAAATCAAGGCCCTCCCACCTATATCTAGGCTAAGCAAGGCATCCCTTCAAAGATAATTTTCTCCACGATGCCAGTTCTAGAACTAGGGATAAATCCTGGTCCCACTGCCAGTGGCCCCAGAGACTGCCCAAGCCTCACAACATTCAGTGGGCCTAGTTTAGTCCTGTTCAGGCTCCCCAACTCAGTCCATAGTCAGTGAACTCCCGCTAGCTCAGGTCCGCTGTTTCTGTGGGTATCTCCATCATGGTCTTGACCTCCACTGGGCTGAGCTACCCTGCAATGGCTTGAACTATGCTCTGGAGACTTCCTGATGTTACTCCTCCCTTCCTGCAGCTAAACTTCCACAGGGAGTATATTTGGAGAGAGGCGAACTGCTTCCGGAAGGTCTGGCTGCCTTCAGGTAACCCTAAAAATATAATCAAAAGCAGAGTATAGGAACTTCACAGTCTCCAATGTCTTCCAATTGTAAATCCAGGCCACACAGTTCAGTTCCCAGCTTTCTCCAAAGCCCAATTCAATGCAAAATACAGAGTAATCAGAACAAATCCACCTATCCTCCCAACAGAAGATTTCTATCACCTACTATATGAGACCATGGAAGGGGCAAACCCCAGTTATTTCTAGTTGTCTATGTGTAGTTTATAAATAGATAGAACTTTCCAGAAAGGGCAACCTAGGGCAACCCACAGTTTTTCACCAAGCCTGCTTGCCTCCCTTGTCTGGTCTTATTCCTCTGTTTCCAAGCATGTTGGTTACGATGGTGATGGTGTCATCAGGAAACATTTTAAATGTAATAGGAATCAGTTACTATCAAGAGATTTTGCCTGATATATGATTGCTGAAGCAGAGAAGGACTCGGTCCCTGAGTCCAAACACTTTTACTTTAGATGTGCAAGTAATAGGCCTCCAACCAGCCTGTTGTAAACATTTACAGCTCAGGATTTCACTGACCATGGAATATCATAATACTTTTTCTAAAAGATCACATTTATAATTCTCTAAAAGGAAGCCAGGTGGCTTCTTAAAATAAAACCATATTTCAATTCTCCAGAAAAATGTTGGATTTCCAACTTGAAAGAACTATAGATTTAAAAAAAAAACCACTTTCATTTATTTGGATTTCCTGAATGAATGGTCCTCACATTTGTTAGTGCAAAAGCCTGTGTCAGGTCACTTGTGGTTCAGGAAGATGCCTGAGTTTGTTCAAGTTCTCATCTGCAGCAACTATGGCCATCACCAACTCCAAGGGAGATGAATTACTCTTAGATCACCAAGAGGCGAAGACTGAGACCTCTGTAGAGTCTTTGTGCCTCTCTATCCCATAGCCAGGGAGACACTCTGGGGAAATGCCTGTTCTAGACCAGTTGTATGTGCACATCAGGTATTGCATGCATGTGAAACTTTAGCACCTGCCAAGAACCCAGAAGAGACACACCCCACTGTGCACACAGCCCACTGTCAAATGCTAAGGATGGACCCCTGGTTCATATACACACAGGCCAATGCCCACTGATGAAGATTAACCCTTTGCTCCTAAGCACGCAGTTCACGATAGCTGGCTAATCAGGATGCCAGGGCAGAGAAATTAAATTGAAACAGTGGCACAGGCCTATCATTGGCTACCCTCAGTGCACTCCAGGTAGGTTCCTCTAGAAGAATGTGGCTGCAGCTGTCCCCACATGTAGCAAACACCTCCACCCCATTACACACACACATACACACACCACAAATATACAGCTAACACATTGCAAAAAAGTTCCTCCATGCAGAGATCATGCTCCATAGGAATACAGCCACAGGTGTCTTCATACAGAGCTAATAGACTGTCATCTTCTTATTGCTAGAGTCTGCATCATCTTACCCACTTCTCTGTATGAACCACAGTCACCCGGTCTTATTCTATGACACTTGTACATGTAGCAGCCATTCTACCTGGTACAGCCCTCCGTGTTCCCCCTTCAACCCTTATGACCCTGGCCATTCTCTACTGCACAAGCTCCGGAGGCCTCAATACTCCGGTATCGATACATCAATTTCCATCAAAGTGCCCATCTTCATTAAGAACTTTCTGCCAGCTGAGCCAGGTGGTGGCAGCGCATGCCTTTAATCCCAGCACTCAAGGAGGCAAAGGCAGGAGGATCTCTGTGAGTTTGAAGTCAACCAGGTCTACAGAGTAAGTTTCAGGACAGCTCGAGATACACAGGGAAACTCTCTCTGACAAACCACCACCACCAACAAAACAAAAAACAAAACCAAAAGAACTTTGTCTGGTTTTGATGGGTAGAGAACTTGTGACCCTCCCTTGATTCAAGGTCACATCCATTCTTTATCATCTATCGTATTCGTTATGAACAATTCACATTTTCCCATGTTTAATTTGACTTTGGACATTCCCTCAAAGGACAAACTTTCTGTATTCAGGCAGTCAAGAGGTCAAGGTTCTGGCTAGTTGGCTAATTTGTTGAGCTAAAGATACATCTGTAGAATTCAGCAAAGTCATACATAGAATTATCCTGCAGTTTTCTTGGTAAGCTTGAAGCTTAAATGCTACAATTTGTGGGAGAAAGTATTGTGAAGCACAAAGCGGTTCTTAATTATCATTGGCATCAAGGGAGACAGGCGGTGAGTCTCTGTGGATCAGCAGGGCTTGCTGGCTGTCTTCTGAGTGCCGTGGCTGGAAACAGAGAACAAGGTTGTCAAAGAGGAACTTGGGAGGCACAGAGTACAATATCAGTGGGACGGTGTTTGCAGGTTACTAAGCCATTTTGGTCCAGGGTGTCTGGTCATGATGAAAGGAACGTCTAATACAAACAGGGTCTAGGATGTCAAGGAAGCCTTTGGGAGGAATGTTCCTGAACACAGTTATGAAGTGAAAGGGGTTTCATCGAGAGAAAAGATGGAGAAGTGTGTACTAGCAGGTTGAGTGTGGGAGGAGGGTATGCAGTGTAAAGAGACAGTCCACAGGAGACCAAGCCAGAGATAAAATAAAGCCTCGCTATCACCAGACTCAAGGATTCTCTGAAGGCTACAAGAACAAGATGAAAATAACGCTAAGCAAACAAGCAGCATCCTCTCACTTAGGGCAGGTGGTCCAGCATGAGAGGGTGGTTGAAGGAGACCGTCTGCTGGTGGGTGACAACTGAGAATATAGTCGCCCATTCCAGGACTCGCAGCGTGCCCTGACATGGAGTGGCAGGCAGGACAGTAGAAATGGGTCGACTGAAAGATGCCAGACAGCCCACACTGACAGACTGACAGACCACTGGGAGAGGGTGGGAAAAGGACGGTGGTGTGATAGAGGTAGATCAAGGGAAGATCAAGCTTCTCTCTTTGCAGTTGGGTCTGATGGTGCCATTCACAAATGTGGGCAGAAAGGTGAGATAGCAAAGCAGCCGAGCAAGGAAGCACTCTGGCCAAAAATGTGAGCCCAGGATACAGCATTCATTTTAAGTTTAAATTATATCTCCAAGCTCAAACTTGGGTGACGAAAGAAGGCATGCTTCCTCCCAGTAAATCTGCAACAGTTCACATTTCCGGGTATTCACAAGATGCCAAGTCACCAGATACAACTTTCAGGGTGAAACAGAGCATCTGACGTTTTAGCATACAGTGTTGACAGGAGCATTCTCTTCTGAGTTTCCCGTCAGAGACCATGCGACTTATTAAGCTTAATAATTAATAATCAGAATATAATAATTATAATAAACAAAATTAATAATCATTGGGAAGTACAATGAGAAAAATTAAATGAGTTAGTTATGGTATAAAGCTAGTTACAATCCAGAAGAATGCAGACCAGAACATAGGGCTCCTGACACTCTCCCTGACTGTTCTGTTTCCCTAGTTAGGTCTGGCAGTGCAAAGGTGGGTATTTGTCAGCAGTGAGATGACACCCTTTTCTGGGAGAATTCCTCAGAAGATCACCGCTAGCACACAGGACCCCTCCTCTCTGGGCTGCTGGGAACATGCATAGCGTCCCTTAATCATTTCTAGCAGGGACAAGATAGCCAGGGACTGGGTTTGCTGCTTAGTAGCATCCCTATTAGAAGAAGAAGACACAAAAGCAGACCTTTTTAGCAAGATGGGATTTGGATCTTAAAGGCTGACTTCTGGTGTCATCCTCAAATATTGAAAAAATTAGGCCCCTTTCCTCTTGCTGAAAAAAAAGCCGAGTGCGTGTTGTGTGGAACATGGCCAGACTCCTCCTGAGGCTCTTCTGTCTGCCTGTAATGTGGGTGTCGGCTTGCAGGCAACTGGGCGACTCACTTAGAATTCTGGCCAGCTGCTTTCCTGCATAATACGAGTAAGTCACGTGACTTTTCTAGTACTCCTCTTTTTGTTTGAAAATGGAGGCTAAGCAGATCTGACATGGTGCTGGTCTGGGGTGTCTCCTTAGCCACAATTTCATGTATGTTAATTACTGCTATATAAACTGGGGAGGTGCTTGCCAGGCAAACATGGCATATTCAAACATGAGTTTAATATCCATCATCCATGTCAAAGGCCAGGCATGGTTGTACACGCTCGTAATCCTAGTACTTGGAGGTGGAGACACATGGATCCCTGTATTTACTGGATAGTCAACTTTGATTAATTCATATGCCCTACAGTCAGACCCTGTCTCAAAAACAAAGTGGAGTTGGGGCTGGACATATTGCTCCATGGCTAAGAACTCTTATTGTTCTTGCAAAGGACTTCAGTTCTCAAACCATATCAGGTGACTCAGTCATCTGTAATTCCTGATAGGATATCTGATACCCTCTGACCTGCAGAGGCACCTGCACGTATGTGGCTCACATAAACTCACACAGGCACACATACACATAAGTAAAAATAAATAAGGCTTTGAAATGAAAACAGAGTGGAAGACACTGGGAGAAAAGTCCATGGGACTGACCTCTGGCCTCCATGTAGAAGTGTGTGCATATACATGCACACATGCATGCATGCACTTGCACGCTTGAACACAGCACACACATGTATACACATATACATACATTTATGCACATGCGCACATGTATACACATTCACACACACACAAATCCCCAAAGAGTAGGTGATAACTATGTCCTTAAAATGTAGGATGCTAGAAAGTCATGTCCTCACTTAATTTAGTATAGGCTCTAGAGATCTGATTTAAGTTTTAAAAGTGAAAAGCAGAGAGACTACAAATTCAGGACACCCGGTTTAGCCATCTTGGTTAGAAGGCGTCTCAGCAGGCCTTCAGGCTGTGACAGGAAGCAGCTATGAATCATTATCTGTCTGCTCCGGGTCCCACAGTCCTGCTGTCTCCATTATCCTTAGAGGGGTTTTCCCAGACCATACTGCTGCTGAAGAAAAGGGCATTAGGCACTCCTGCATTATTTCTAAGGTTTTGCAATCTCATTCACAAATCCAGGAAGCTAAACTTCCTTCTATCCGTTTACATGACAGTTAAGATGACTGGATTCTTGTGAGGATTTCTGTAAGATTCAGCAGGCAAAACCATAGCTGGCAAAGTGAGTAGTCATGAGGTACAATACTGAATGAGTAGCCGCTTCAGAGGCAGAGCAGTCCCATAAACCTCACGGAATTGTGCCCCAGCCCCTTGTCACTCCAGTGCCCTCAATCAAGAGGTATGTCACTCCTGGGGCCAGGGAGGTAACGCACTGAGTAGGGTGCTCGCTGTATGAGTATGAGGGCCTAAGTTGGGATCAGCAGCACCCACGTGCAAAGTCAGACAGGGCTACACCTGCCCAGAATCCCAGCATAGAGGGTCAGAGCCAGACAGTCTAGCCACAATGATGAGCTCCCGATTCCCCGAGAGATCCTGTCTCAGAGTGATAGTGCGGGAGGTCTGAGATCCCCTTCTGCCTTCTGCACACACAAGCTTGTGGACCTGCAAATACGTGAGAACATAGCTCCAATTCCAGATAACCCCAATGTGAGAACAGTCTCCAGGGGAGCAGGGGCCATCAAATACAGACCCCTGCGCTTCAAGGCAGTATTCGCAGCCAAGCATGAAGCCACCGCCCTGAATGGAGAGGGTCTGTCTGCCTCACTGGGTCACGATCTTTAGAACAGCCAAGAACAGGCTAGGTGCTCCTTTCTGAGGGAAACCCGTAAGACCTGACGGTTGTGTTCCTACCCGCGTGTGCTACTTTCAGTGGGAGGAGAGAAATGAACAGCTCTCTTCCGTTACCAGTGTTTAACCCAGACCCCACTCCAGAATAAACAAGCCCCAGTGGAACATCCCCGTCCACATTTCTCTGCACACCCAGGTCAGGTGCAGGAGAACACCGGGCGACCTCGTCTAGCCACGCACGTGGGCACAGCAGAACCGCACAGCAAACTTACAGAGCATTTGCACAATAGAGACAGTGACACCCACGCCACAATTTCATTACTGGAGTATAAACGAAACTTTAAACCTTCAGTCCCTAGTGTGGAGTACAACACACAGCAGCACTCAACACCATGGCTGAAGACAGGGGTGGGGGGGTGCCACTTTACAGCCCCCATGCTGCAAACCCAGCCCAGGCTGTTTGGTTTTCTTTTCCTTGCTGAGGCTCTCCTGTCTGCCATCCGATAAGGCACATAATTGGCTGGTTTAGATTTTTGTTTTGCTCCATGTGTCATGTTCTGAATATTGAATTTGAATATAATTGCAATGGGTCAGACTTACCCTTTTAAAATTTTTATCTGGTATGCAGGTTTGAGAGCCCGGTGATGTGAATGTTATATGTAAATTTATGCAAATAGACATGCTAATGAGCCTGCACCCTTGCAGTAGACTTCTGGTAAGTGTGAGGGTTGTCACCCTGTCACAGGGCAGTCCACCAGGGAGCTTGTGCCATATCGCGAGCTCAGTATGATTTAGGTGTATCTTCCCTAGTGGTTATTATCCTCCACATCTCCCGCACCATGCATAGGGATGACAAAGATCTCACTGGCTGTCTTCCAACACATTCTGCCTTTTCTGTGTGAAACTGAGTTTATGACTTTATACCTACTAGTTTGGCATTCCATTCATTTCCGCTCAATAAATACTATTGGGTGTTCTGTGGGTGCATCATGCTAGGCAAACACAAGAGAGCCCTTCCATTTGGGGGCAGAAGGACACTGAACCTGAGAGCCATGCCGTGGATGGAACCTGCATCCCAGGCTACGACTATGGTGGGTGGCTGTCAGCATAAGGGACCTCTGTGAGACTTTACGGAGGACTTTTCTGTTTATGGCAGAAACACAGCCGTGGGTTCCTTCTGTTCTACAATGTCCAGGTAGACACAGCCCTGGGGTCCTCCTCTTCTACTATGTCCAGGCTCTGAGGGGGCACAGCCAGTTGAGGGAAGAAACAAAAGTTTAAATAGACTATTGACCCTATCCTCCATCTGAGGCCCATACTGCCAATTGTTTTTTACGTTGAGTTTCTGTATCCAGTTTAGAATCAAACGTTCCTACCCTGAACCAAATAACAGGCATGAGGTGATGTAGACTCCAGATTGACCGGATGGCAGGTAGGGAGTGAGCACAAGCAGGACTCTTCTGCACACGCTCCTGCAGCTACCAGAAAAGGTGACCGAGGGAATGTGGATGACTCCGACTTGGCTGGTGGGTTGATTAACAGGATATGAGAGACTCTGGGAAGCAGCCCACTAAGTAGTTAGACTGAATCTCAGGGTGGAGCCTGGGGGGCAGGCAGGACCGAGATGTAAGGCCTCCAGGGCAGAGCATGTGGGTGTTGGGACATGAGGTCTGGGCTAGAGATGAAGTCTGTGAACTGACCCTGGGAATCCAGGGCAGAAACTTTGACGAGGGTTAAGCGGGTATGGAGAGAAAGCTCCATGAATTATCTCATTAGAGATAAAAGCTGAATTAATGGATTAAATGAAGCTGCCAAGGTTGAAAGTACAGACTCAAGACCACAATTTTGGGATCACTTTGATCTGTGGGCAAGAGTAGAGAGAACAGCTTGGAGACTGTCAAGGGGCACTACCTCAGCCAGGGCAGAAAGGGACTCAGAACGGAGGAGCCAACCAGCCGGGCAGGCCCCAGGGAAGGGTGACTTTTGGGAAAACGTTGCTAGGAAGAGTAGTGGCAGAAGGTAGATAAAATATGATAATTTTTAGGTTACAGTCACGATAAAAAATTCAAAATTATTTGAAATTGGCATTTGTTTTGAGGGGAGAATTTAAAATACATGTAAAATATCTTCTCAAAAGAGAATCCAAGCTTTCCAGATATATATAAATGAGCTGACAAAATAATTCTGCGTGTGAGTTTTGTTTCGATCAAGGGATTTTAAAATTAGTCCATTTTTAAAGGTTCCTCGTACCATGAGCAGGGTGCAGTTTACCTTCCTGTCTCTTTCTCCCAAGGATACCTCACCCCTCAAATGTTTCATTTGGAAATGGTGCTGGGGTTTGGGCTGCAATGGTGAGTTATCAGGGGTGCAGTGTTCGCTCCTGTCTCTGGATCATGCAGCCCAAGCCCAAACCCTGAGAAGGGTGCAACTCAGTTGGTATAAGCACAAGATTCTCCCACAACCTTGCCCGGCTTCTTAACTTCCGTCTGTCTGGAACTGCACCTAGAAAATCCCCAAACACTTCACTGACAAGGCAAGAGCCTGGGCCTAGCTCCACCACTGGAAGTCAGGGTGTGGTGGAGTGGTCCCCCTGAAAAATAGGCCTGAAGCCAGTATTAGGAACTTTACCTAATTGTTCTCTGGGGCCACTCCTCCTTGAGAAGCCCCCACCTGTACCTGGGTGTGTTTTTATTTTCCCCCAAGCATCTTCCTTGCCCTTGATCCCAGTACCTGTGTCTTTTAGTAAACAGTGACTGAGAAGCCTGCACCAGGCTCTGTGCTTCTGAGATCCCTTTTCTTCTTGTAGTTAAAGTCAATCTATTTATCTTTAATCAAACCTTGACTCTGCTTCATAGAAATTACCTTCTTGCTACTAAGACATCTCCTCCACTAGAAAAGGTCTCTGGCTGGGCAGTGGTGGCTCATACCTTAAATTTCAACACTCGGGAGGCAGAGGAAGGTGGGTCTCTCTGTGAGTTTGAGGCCAGCCTGGACTACAAGAACTAGTTCCAAAGCTACAGAGAAACCCTGTCTCGAAAAACAAAAATAAAAAAGAAAGAGAGAGAGAGAGAGAGAGAGAGAGAGAGAGAGAGAGAGAGAGAAAGAAAGGGTCTCTGATGGTAGGCAGCACTGAAGATGAAATAAAAAGATTGCCCTACTCTGTGGACAGAGCTCAGCTGAGTCTCAGGACACAGACAAGTCAGAGGAAGGTATGGCCTACACACAGCACCTAGGTTGCTGATGGCCAAGTAGCCCCCTTTTCATCATAGTTTTATGCTAGGCTCAACTTAACCACTTTCAGGCCCTCCCCCATGGCCTTCAGGGGAGGCCACAGTATCTGGGCTATGAGAATCCCCACTACCACATTTTTCTGGTAGCTCTTCTTCTGCCCCCATTCAGGTGCCCAGTCGTTGAACCTCCTGGCCCCATGATTGCTGTCTTAGTTAGGGTTTGCTATTGCTGTGAAGAGACTCTATGACCCCAGAAACTTAGAAAACATTTCACTTAGGTGGCTCGCTTACAGTTTCAGAGGTTCAGTCAATTGTCACCATGGAGGCGAGCATGGCAGCAGGCAGGAAGATGTGGTACTGGAACTGAGTGTCCTAAACTCCTGACTCAGAGGCAACAGGAAGTCAAAAGACAGCCACACTAAGTGAAGCTTGAGAAAAGAGACCTCAAAGCCTGCCCCCCACAGTGACACAAACCCAACAGAAGGTGTGGCTCTCATTAATTAATTAATCCAGACCTCCTGTGGCAAGGTCTGGATTAAAGGTGTGTGTCACCCAGATTCCTGCAACAAGACCACACTTCCTCCAATAACGCCACACTTCCTCCAATAACGCCACACCTCCTAATTGTGTCACTTCCTACGAGTTTACATTCAAAAGACCACTATTGCCATCACTCAGTTCCTATGAGTTTATCACCTACAGCCGTGGGCGCCTCTACACCTTCTCCCTCTTGTGGATTTATGGAGAAGGTCAAACAACTCTGTTCTGACTGGGTTGGATGCTACTGAAGCAGTATTGATTCTTCGGGCTAAGGGGAAGGTTTGGACTGGCCTCTGAAGACACCCCACGATGAGAAGCCTCTGGTGGGAAACAGACAGTTTCACGTCAGCCTCAGCTCGCAGCCATGGCAACAGCAGACAACATCAGGCTCATGGTCAGCATGTGGCCAGCATCACTTGGTCTGCACCCCAGTTAAATGGAAGCCCGCCCCCAGTCTTCGGGGCTGCCTGACCCCAGACTGAAACTAAACCTGGCGCAAAGAGCAGGGATTCACAGAGGGTGTGGTACTTTCCAGGGGGAGGATAGAGGGTGAAATCCGTGACTCGGTGAAGCGGACTTGATGGATACCAACTGCATGCAGTTTAACCCTCCTGTATCCATGGAGTTTGAAGGACCCATTCTAGAGGTCTTTGAAACTGACTCCCCCTGTGAGGGACCGTCTGTCCCAGGTCTCATCCCAGCAGCTGATAGTAGCCAGTGAGCTGCAGTTTCTGGCTTAGAAAAGCATCACCCTGACCTCTACCTTCATCCCCAGGCCATTCTTCCTGTTTGTTTGCCTGAACATTCCTTTCATAAGACTGCCAGCCAAACCGGGTGAGGGACCGCCTCACTTTCTCATGGCCTTAACTGAACTAATTAAATCTAAATTCCCTCCATCTGTGCTACCACGATAGCACGTTCTGGACAGACTAGAAGGAATAGAAATGTGCTTTCTCATCATTCTGGAAGCTGGGAAGTCCAAATTCAGAGGCCCCGTAGGCTGGCTGTCTGATGAGAGGAGACACAGCGGAACGCCATGCAGCAGAAGGTCAACAGCAAACAGAATCTCACTCTCATGACCAGTTACCTCCCAAAGGCCCTCCACCTTGTATGTCATCAGTTCTGGGTCCGGCTTCTGTGTTGGTATCTTTTCACTGTTGTGATCCGATACCTGAGAAGGAGAAGGGAGGGTTTGTCTTGGCTCACAGTCTGAGGGTGCTCGTCATCATGGTTAGAAAGGCATAAAGGGACGGCTGGTCATGTGACGTCAGCAGCCAGGCAACAGAGAGTGATACCAATATCCTGCTGACTTTATATCCCTTTTATCCAGTCTGGGATAGCGCCACTCACCCTTAGCGTGGATCTTCCCACTGCAATTAGATCTCTTATGGGCACTTTCAAAGGTTTGTTTCTTAGGGGATTTGAAAATATTAATCATTGCAGGTTCTAACGAATAGTCAAACCATTGCAGACAGATTCTCAAATAAAGCTACTTCTGACATACTGGGGTAAGGACTTCATCTTGTAGATTTCCGAGGGAAAGAACTGAGCCCATCACAGTGAGGTTTGATGACAGGTGATGTCCGTTTTCCTTTTGCTGTACAGGACGCTAGCGCAGAATCTCTCAGAACCAACTTTCCTTTTCAGGAAGGTGGAGAAAAATGTCAAGGTCTAAGTCCTGTCAGTGACCCCTGTTGGAGAACCACACCTGGTCTCTGGGTCCCGTGGACAGCTCTCAGGCAGTGGCAGTACTCTGAGACAAAATGCTGCTACTGACTTTAGAGGACAGGGTCAGCAGATGACTGTCTTCCTCCAAGACTTGACTCATTGGGACCGAATCAACTCACAGCCTGGAACTTAGTGATTTTAAGAGGGCAAAATCAGGACAAAGAATCGACAATGTGCAGTACCATGTGGCGTGCCTGTCTGATCCCAAAGGTCGGGTGGGCTGGCAGGTCCCAGGGGAAAGACTGAAATCTCTCCCAAGAGCTATTCTGTCATCACTTCATGATTGCGTTTCTGTTTCCTTTTATCTGAAACTTTAAAGGTAGTGCCTGGGGAGTACGAGAGTTAGGCAAAGAAGATGACAGCTCTGTAAACTAAAGACCATTAACTCCTGTAGGGAGATGCTGACCGACCAATTGTAGATCTGTGTGCTGCCATTTGGAGGATGACTCCAGGTTCACCGGAATACGTGTTCTTCTCTGTATGCAGAGAAGACTCCTGAGTGTTCTCTGGCAGAGATCCTCTTCCATCTTGGAAGGAATCCTACCCATTTTTAGTAGACGTGTGTCTGTGGGGTTGCCAGGGCAAAGTCAGGGCATATTTAACCAACATTCTGAGGCTATTCCGTCTGCAGTCGACAAGGGTGCCAATGGGCTCGGGTGAAATGAAGACATCTGCCTGATCAGCCTTATGAGCAAACGCTCCACCCCACAGAGTTTGGCCCGTTCTGTGCCTGCTCACACTAAAAACTGTTTTTGGGATGGCAGCTTACTTCAGTGTTCATCCCCTGCTCACGCATGAGCTCCTGGCCATAGCAGGAACCCAGCCTACTTAGACCTACAGCAAGTGAAAGCAAGTAAGAGTCACACTGCTTCCTCTCTCTCGGCATCTTGAGATCAGCAGGGTCTCAGTGAAGTGAATAAATGACCTGTTTCCCAACGACTGTGTCCCAGTCTACTCTGCTACTTACCATCTGTTTTCCAGAACGTTCCAGACCAGGAACAGTAGGAGTCTGTTTAAAAATAAACTAAATTGCTCGCTCTCCTGTTTAAATTCCTACATCCGGCTCCTGGGATACTCAGAGTAAGTCTAGGCCTGTCCTGGGGTGTCAGAATCCAGGTTGATGTGGCTTGCCTGTCCTCATCTGGGCCAGGGTCCTACACTCTGAAAACTCCAACCTCACCTCTCTACTTTCTGATCCTATACCAAGAACCTCTTCTTCTTGGACTGTCTATTTTCTGCTTTCTCAGGCTGGACGGTTTTTTTTGCTGGTTTCTTGGCTTATCTGTCTCTCCCTTCCAGGGTTGCCCAAGTGTCACAATTCTCTTCCTTAGGAAGGCTTGTCACCCGGAAGACCCTGCCAACCAAAGTTTCGCATCCTGGCAGCTGTCCATCCAGCCTCTGCCTTAACCCAGTTTTCTGACTACTGGAGTCTGAGCCAGTATCTGTTATTCCAAGGCTTCCCTTTTGTGAAGGGGCCATCCCAGGACAGTGATGCTATGCTCACTGGGAGTGTGCCCACTGGCGAAGTTCCTAGTTTATATCCGCCCCAAATAAACGTTGGCTAATTAAAGATGCACATTTTTAATTCATATATTACACAAAGATTAGGAGAAATCCTGGAGTATGTCTTTTACCATACAGAAGAAAAAAATCTTAGATACAGTGCAAGGAGTGGAATTAATGAGAAAATAAAATGATGATAAATATAATTAGGTCAAAGTGCAAAATTTTGGTATAAGAAAATCTTATTTAAAATGTTCACAAGCATTTGACAGATTTCAGAAAAGACATGATGAATAATACAAAAAGATCTATACAACAAACAAAAGTAGGGATCCAGTAGGAAGGTCAAAGAAGAAGACAGAAAGGCTATCCATGCAGGACAGCAGATACAAGCAACCTGAATGATGAGCTTGCCATCCCAATGGTAGTGGAGTCTGTAACACCAAAGTATTGGAGAGGGGGCTGGAAAACATGGACCTTCACATGCTTTTGATGAGTGGGTTACAACATGTGACGGGCAGCTTTCCAGCATCTTTTAGGTTTTGTGTCTCTGTCCCTACAATGTACAAGACCATGTACACAAAGAGACACATAAAGAATTTTTTGAGAGGGGCTGAGGAGATGGCTCCGTGGGTAACATGCCCACAATACAAACACAAGGAACTGAGTTTATATCTCAGAAACCACATAGAGTCAGACATGGAGACACGTGTTTATATCCTCCGTGCTGAGGGGCTGGAGACAGGCAAAGCCCTGAAGTTTACTATCTGGCTTAACCAAATGGAAAGTTTCAGATTCAGTGAGAGACCATGTCACAAAAAATAAAAAGCAGAGTCCACCTGAGGAAAGCCATGTTGACCTCTGGACTGCATATATATGTGCATGCATCTACTACTGCCCACATACATGTTCACATACTTACCAAGTCCATACATACATACCAAGTGAGAAGAGAGAGAGAAGAGTTTTATGAGAACATTTTGTAGTTAGTAGGAAAATCCTAAATCCTACATTGTATTCATCTGTCCAGACACCACGTGTACCCCATAGATACACATGATAAGCGACCATAGAACCTGGAGAGATGACTCCGTGGAAAAAAGTACTTGCTGCTCTAAGAGGAACAAGTTCAGTTCACAGCACTGACACCAGGCAGCTCATGACAACCCACAAACTCCCCCACACATGTTCACACATGCACGTGTGCGCGCACACATACAAACACATACGCATGCACACACACCTAGCACACACCCATGTTCACATGTACATATAAATAAACATAGTAAATCTTTTAAAAACTTTATGAAAATAAGCAAACTTGTTTAAGAAACTAAACATTGTTCCAGCCATGAGCTAAAGCCATGGGGTGTTTTCCTTTCAGAATCCTGCTGCCCCACAGTTTCCTTTTCTGCCAGCTGTGACAGTCCTCTGTCACAGTTAGTACCAGAGACAGACTCAGGTCCTTCTACTGCCCACCAGGGAGGTCTTCTTCCTCCCTGATTGTTTCTCCCTCTTGGGTACCAGCAGGATAGTGAAGAGACCCACTGTGTACCAGCCTCTTCCCATAACCCCAAGAAATGGTCAAGTGTGTGTTCTATCATAGATTTAATTGGTATCTGAGGGGTGAATGACAAAATTAAATATGAAAACAAAATCTATTTGTTAACTCAAAGGTGTTGTATATCATGAGTGGTTGGTGTGTGTGGAGTCTGCATTATCTTTAATGTGGTTTGCCCCATAATTTCTACATAAAAAATAAACCATCATGTGTGCCTTTATATGATAGAGATGTGCATCAACCTACCTTTGAGAATGGGTGCTTATGTATGAAGCACAGATAGCATACATAGGTCATAAATTGGGTTCACTTGTTCTTAGTACTTTCTGGAGAAATGGGCACTTGCAGAAAACAGTGCTTTAAATTCTTAACTGTCCAAAACTTTGAAGAATGTGTCAGTATACAGCCTTAACACAGGATCTCCAGCGCTCACACAGGAGCTACCAGAGATGCAGTGGCTCCTGTGGGGCCCCCTAAACTGGCCTTTATCACTCAGCACCTTCCCAACCATAGCAGGCTTTGCCCCACTGTGCCAAAGAGCACCTCACAAAATGTCCAGTCCCAGCTCAGAGCTAACACTTGGGTATTAACCTTAAGAAACTGCCCTTCTCACTTCCTAATCATGACTGTTGCTCCTCGGGTGTGCTGTACCAGCTCAGGGAGAGTGTGAACATAACACAGTCTGTCCTCACAGATGCCTAGGGTGTGCTGGGATTGTGTTCGTAATGCCTTCACTTGGGCGTGACATGAGCCAAACTCCTGCCAGCTCCAGCTCCTGACGCAGTGGTCTGCTTGCCCTGCCACACTTTGCCACTGGGTAAAGAAAAAGAAACGAAAATTCGTCAGTATTGCCATCACAAGCTCAGCAGCCTCCCTCAGTCCCATTCTCAACTGGCCACAGAAAACACAATGTTCCAGAGTTAGGAAGGAAGCCTTGGGCACTTTTGATTTATGCAAGATCCGTATGATTCCAAAACGGAGTTTGCAGAACCTTTATCCCAAGTGTTAAAATTGTGGTGCAGAAAGAAACAGTATAGTCGGTACCTTATCCCCAATGTCATCACACATGTTATTCTGTAGCTGAGGACTTCCAGTCTTAGCATACTCTGGATTTCCAGGAGAGCAATATGAAGTCCTCTGTGTTCATATTTGAACATAAAACTGAGTTTCCTGAGAGAAACCTGTGATCCCAGCACTCCGCAGAACAATTGTGAAAAATGCACGAGGCACTCTTGGGAGATTTGATTTGAGATGCTTAGACATAATATACTCCCGAGAAGCCAGTCATAAGCACAACCAAGATACTGGCCCAGAATATAAACTGACTAATAGATATACCAAATCCCAGTTCCGCCTTCTAATAGCAGGTATTTCCTGCAACACCCTCCATTAACTTCTCTTGGGAAACTTCTCAGAGACAGCTAAATCCACACTAGTAGCAGACAGAAGTGAGGCCACATTCACAGAGGAGTGCCAACATGAACACAAAGTCAAGAATATAAAAATGTACAGTGGCTCTCTGCTTCCTGGTGGCATGTAGTACCTACTCTTACCTTCTCACACACGCTGCTCCACCATGATCTACAAAGGTACACTGGGCCAAACATCCATGTGCTAAATCCACTGGAATCCCAACCCAGAGCAAATCTTTTCTCTTATAAGTTGTTCCTGACAAGAACACGAAGGAGACCAGTGACAGACGACAGCTGGCCACGTAGCTCTTAAACCTCTGGTAGGAAGGGTTTCAAACAATCGGAAATGGAAGCTGAAAAAGCGCAAGAATGCCCCAGGTCCCTTACTGGGCTGCTGAGTTGGGTGTTCAGTAGACAAGATCGCTGGTGGACGTGAGCCCAGTGAAGATTGTACCTAGAATATTTCAGCGGAGAACAAACCTGACTAGCAGCCATGCAAGATACTGTTTGGCAAAAGTTCTTTTCCTGTGTCCTAAGATCTTCCAGAAAGCTGACTTTAAAGAAAATAGACTCATTAATATGGTGGAGAAATTTTCGAATAAATCCAACATTTAGATTATGATGGGTTATTTCTGGTTGCTTTTAGCCATATTTATATTGGGAATCAGGGGCTGGAAAAAAATCTACCAGAAAGATGTGGAAAGCGTACAGGCTAGTCAGAAAAGGTGTTAAATATTGTGGACAAAGAAGGCTTGATTATTAAAGTTACTAGCATCATTTTTGCTTTGGGACAGTAGAAAACATGTCTCTGAGGCATTTCAGGAATTGGCCAGACCCCACCCATGACAAACTCAAGAGTAGTGCAAAAGACAGAAAAGTGACCTGCTGGAACATTCTGCTCGTACAAGGCCACTTAGAGAAGCATTGTCCTGGCTCCATTCACCCAGCCACTCTCCCACTGCTGGAGCAGGAGAGCCCAAGATGAGCTGGTAACAGACACTGGCATCATCCAAATGAAGCTAGTTTTAGAGACAAGGTCATGAAGGCTTCACATCAATAGCACAAAGAAAAGCCTGGAGGACCAGGCCATGTGCAGCAGGGTCAGAGGCCCTTTAGGCAAGATAGATAGATAGATGATAGATAGATAGATAGATAGATAGATAGATAGATAGATAGATAGATAGATAGATAGATAGATAGACAGATAGAATGGTAGGTAGGAAGGTAGGTAGGTAGATAGATAGATAGATAGATAGATAGATAGATAGATAGATAGATAGATGGATGATAGATAGGCAGGCAGGCAGACAGACAGACAGACAGACAGATAGATAGATAGAGGTAGGTAAGTAGGTAGGTAGGTAGGTAGGTAGGTAGATAGATAGATAGATAGATAGATAGATAGATAGATAGATAGATAGATAGATAGATAGATAGATTTAGGCAAGATAGATAGAGAGATACATACATACATACATACATACATACCAAAGTAAAGCATGAGGTTAAAGCCGAAGCCACAGTGGAGACCCCGGGATACTAGACAGTATAGAAACATAAAACAACGGCCAAGAAAATTCACAGGTACTGAGAAGAGCTTGCCCAAGACAGAGGCCATATGGTCTGCAAACGGCAAAGCCATTAGGGACATGCATGTTCAAGCCTGCTACCACACATATCACGACACTGTATGCCCCCATTCCAGTCATGGAGCTGTGACACCTAGTGCTTGTCCTGCTGTGTTCTCATTTCATATTGCTCTCACTCTTCCTTGTCATGTTCCCGGATCCCTCCTTTTTGAAATGGGAGTATGTAGTTTATGCCATTATATACTGGGAATATTTAATTTACAAAATTTACAGGAGTTCTCAGCTACGCGTTTGCCTTGAGTCTCAAAAGGGACTTGAAATTTAGACTTGTGGACAACATTGGAACTCTTAAGATTGGGAGATTCTTGGAGATGGACTAAATGCTTTTGACATTTTGAACACTCTGGTATCATGAGCCAAAATAAATCTTTATTTTCTTAAAAATGCAGTTGGCATTTTGGTACACACCCATTATCCAAGTATTTAGGAAATAGAGGCAGAAGGACTGTGAACTCTAGACTGGCCTGGTCTTCAGTGGGAATTCCAGACTGAGATGATGGTCCATCCAAGCTGCACAGCAAGATCTTAAAAAAGAGGAGATGGGGCGGGGAGTGAGAATAAGAAATAATAAATTATTAATAATAAGGAAAAGAATAATGATCTTGAAGTGAAGAATGAGGTTAGTGGCCGAAGCTACTGATGGTGTCCAACTGTCTCCATGAAGCTGGCTGTAATTTATGTGTCCAGACATACTTGAGTCATCGTAGAAGAGAGCCATACCAAGATCCCAGATGTTCAAATCACTAACCTTAGGGGGGC
Organism: Myodes glareolus; assembly: GCF_982192425.1. Lineage (NCBI taxonomy): Eukaryota > Metazoa > Chordata > Mammalia > Rodentia > Cricetidae > Myodes > Myodes glareolus. The sequence continues at coordinate 51,511,926 of NC_142031.1, read as the reverse complement.
ATTTCATATTTAAGCCATAAGTTCCTCCCTCTGGCTCCCAAACATCCTTGGGTACCTCAAAATGTCAAGTGAAGTTATTTAGCCTGTCTCCAAGAATTTCCCCGATACTAACAGATATAACATTGTACACAAACCTACAATCAACACCTTAAGATAAGGGACATAGTTAATTAACCTCCTTTTATACTCACAATTTAATACCATCCAGATAATGTATTCAGTATCTGGGGTCACCTCAAAAACAACAGCATTGCTAACAGCGGCACCTGAAGAAAGTTTGAACACTAATGCGTAGTATAAACCTGACCACCATATGACAGATAGTATCAACATGTGTCGGCCTGCAAATATTCACTTGTGAGTCTGGGTTATATTCATGTTACAATTTTGTACCCTGATAATCTTTTCACTTACAATTTGCACATAAAATTTGCTGTCACGGGATTTTGAGGGGAAGTCATAAAGAAGACTCTACTTACCCCGGCTGGAAAAGACACAAACAGACTAAAGAAAAGACTCCGCCCACGTCCAGAGTGTTGAACCAGTGATTCTACTGGGGTTGCTTACAGCAGTGTACGTAGCTCAAAGACAACTCTGTCGCTGAGAAGTCCCAAGGTCTTCTGTAGCTTTCATAATAATTGCTCAGCCTCATTATGGGGATGGCCATGGCATGCCTGAAAGAAAGAACTCCATTGAGTTACTCACTGGTATCTTAATTTGCACAAATACAGAAAATTAGTGTTTCTTGATTCGTATACTGGATTGGTGGGTTTTCAGGATCGTGGTTGGCAGGTTTTAGAGTTCAGGGATTGGTGGGTTTTCAGGCTCATGGATTGGTGGGCTTGGGTAGGTTTTAGAACCCAGAAGAGGGCTCAGACCTTTTACCTACCTACTGGTATTTGCTGTCACTTCATTTAACACACCCAGAAGTCTGGCAGTATCCGTGGTGACTGAAAGAAGACTCGTCCTCCAGAGGCTCATATTTGAACACTTGGTCCCCAGTTGGTGGGGCTGCTTTGTGGAGGAGCCTTGCTGGAGAAAGTATGTCACTGGGGTGCGGGCTTTGACAGTTTGCAGCCTCACTCACGTTCCAGTCCCACGCCCCTGCCCACTCCTCTACTTTCTGTGTGAGGGTGAAGGTGTGCTAGCTCCGCTCCCTGCTCTGAACACCTGCTGCCATGCCTCCCTGCCACTATGGATTCCCCTTCTAAACATGAGTCAAAACAAATTATGTCTTCTACAAGTTGCCTTTGGTCACAGTAACGGTACCAAGAATAGGAGCTGTTGCTGAGAAGAGCCGGAACGTGCTGCTTATTAAAGCCCTGTGGAAGGCTCTGGCCTAGAAGAGCAGTTGAGTGGTGGGAGCAGGGCTTAGTGGGACGCTGTAGTAGATGCCTGGGAGAAGGAGTAATACAGACTGTGGAGTCCTGCTTTCTCGGATCCTGAAGTATTTGGTCCTCACTTGTCTCCTATTTTTCACGTGCTCTAAATAAACACAGAGAAGTGTGCATATGTAATTATTATATATATTTCTTCTTCTCTTCCTTCCTCCCTCTTCCCTTTCCTCCTTTTCCTTCTTCTTCCTGTCCTCCAGGAGACAATTTCTTTCTGACTCGTGATTGTAAGAACTGTTTTTTTTTCTTGTATGTTCTGCTAACTGTTCCCATGCATGTTTCCCAAACTCCAAAGCATCTGTCTCATAGACTAGCCACCACGCACAGCAGGACTGGGCCAGACACTGTCTAAACTGACAGTCATGGACCTAAGAACCTGGAGTGTGATGCCAAATACTGCCCATATTTGCTCAGGGTAGGGCGGAAGCTGTCCCTGCCCGTGTCCCAGGTCCTCAATGTCACCCCAGTACCCCACCCTTGTCCTTTTTTATTCGTTCCATGTTATGTCCCTCAGAACCTCTCCTCAAGCACCGCACGTCTGTGCTGTTGTCTCGTCTGCTAGAGACCATGAGGACAGTGGTTTGGATCCACAGAACCCCAACTGCCTGGCATGGGCCAAGTTCACCAGCTGCCAAGTAGATCATGGCAACTCTTGCTTATTAGGTTGAGGCTGAACTAAAATCATGGCAATCTCCCTTCTAAATAGCTGGTTCACTAAAGAAAATAGCTAATGATGAGTATGGCCATGCTGCCAGTCCCAGTAGGTATCTGTGAAATTCTCTACTTGGTCTCTGTCTGATGGCCGGGAGCTTTGTGGTCTTGGAGTCACGCATCATCTGTAGCTGGGCCCTAACTGTGCTGCGTGCTGTCTGTGGTCTGGTGTTACATCTGATGTAACATCTATCTCAGACTGATGGGTGGAGTGAACCAGTTAATAATGTAGCAGACAGGAGCAAACCTGGATTGCAAGACATGAAGATCATCATGGTGCTGTACACTAAGGACCACATTCTTGCCTGTTTGTGGCCATTCCCAGAGGTATCTAGTGGGTACAGGTCTAGAGAAAGCATGAGCAAACCCAACATTTCTGGAAATGGAGGCCCATGAGACTGCTGTTGCAGCAGGATCAACAATACCTTAAAATATAGTTTTGATTTTAAGACTGCCAACTCCAAGTTATCCAATATCCCTTTTGTCCAGATTTCTTATTGACCTTCTAATCCTCTGAGTTCTGGCTGCCCAAAGCTACCCTGTCCACCTGTGGCTCCTCGGTGGTGCTCCATGTTTCTATCTCCTCCCAGTTTGAGGGAATTCCAAGTATATTCCCTTCCCCCATGCTGGGAGCTCCATCCACTGCAGCTTCTCACCCTGGGTTACCAGCTCCAACTCTCCTCAGCTCCCCTCCTGTCCCTCAGCGGGGTCCTGCCTCACTGGCTGTACTAGGGCTAGGCATAGCTCCTCTCCACTTCCGAGCTTCAGGCTGTGCAGCTATATACCAGACCCTTGGCTGTGTATAAGAGAAAGACCAGTCAGCCAGTCAGTGCCTGTTGTGGGCCAAGAGACGTGGAGGAGAGTCTTTCCAGTTGGGCTACCTGCTGGCCCTGGAGTCTGCTCACCCCTTCTGTATCTTGGTCAGCGGTAGATAGGTTAATGGAGTTTCCCAGGCATCAAATGTCCACTGGAATAAGAGCCTTTTGGCAGGGGTAGCTCATCATTTTCACTCAGAGCCCTGGCTGCTGTGAGCTTTAATTAAACCTCTGTTAGGGGAGGAAGCTGGGGGTTGCCCAGAAAAGGTAGCTCCAAAGGACAAGATTGATTATCAAAATATTAGGTCTACACTCTGCTGTTAGTGAAGTGGCTTAACCCTCCTGATTGCCATAGCTGGTGGGGGTGGGGGGGATAAAGCAGGATCCTTGCACATCCCGCCCCAGAGCTAAACAAATGCAAAGCATGATGCCCTTCACTCCCTCTTAGAGAGGTTCCTTTTCATTTACAAGGGGCAGTGAGGTGATGTGAGCCTCTTAGCCACAAACTGCAAACTACCATTTCTTAGGCAATGGGGAGTGTAGACAAAGAAGCGGGGAGGATCCTGCCATATCAAAGGAATGTCACTGAGCCCAACAAATGCTGAGTCCTGAAGAAGCTCCTGAATCTTGACACAGAAATGTAGGACACAGACAGGCTGCGGCAGCAGTGGACAAGTATACCATAGAAGTCCTCAGGGTGGTCCCTCCTGACAGAGCTCCTTGCCCCCCTCAAAGACATAGGCTACCAGGGCATACACCTTTTCTTGAGAGTTCTCCCATGCTATTGAACACAAGATAGAAGTCAACGACAGGTTGGCAGCCTGCCTCCAGAATAATGCTCACAAGAGATGACACTAGCTCCCTCCTCTGAAACAGCCCAACCTTCAACCAAGGCTGTAGCCATCAGGGTCTGATGAGGTATGTGCGCATGACTGCCTGCCACCCTGAAGTGGCCAGTGGCTCACACAGCTGGCTGAGCCTGTTGCGCACCCTGAAGTTTGAGCCAAGCATGTCACCTCTGCATCACCTCTGCACCTCAGGGACAACAGCTGGCTGCACTACCCTGCAAGGCTGGCCAGGGACAGAATGCAAGGTGGGTGGCAGCCCTAGCGAGACAGCTATTGGATGTCCCTGCTTTTCTAAGAATCAGCAACCAAGCCAATGAATAGATGGGTTGGCAATGGAAATTCACCAGAATAACTTGAAGTAAGCCTGAAATGTAGGGAGAGAACAGAAACCAGATCCTAAGGGGCCTGACGCCATGAAGCTGAGGCAGGAACGGAGCCTGTCTGCAGTTGCTTAGGGAGACTGAGCATCTCTACTACAACATCCCAAGTGCTCTTTGAAGGAATTTAGGGATACTTCAAAACGTGAAGCATAATTTACATACCATAAAATTCACAGACTTTAACCCTGACGCCTGCTGTCCAGTCCTGGTATTCGGGACACATCTCCAGTCACTGTGGTGCACATACCTGGTGCACTTTAGCATATTGTTTATAAGTTTGATAAAATCTGTTTGATCTATTTATTTTCTTCTACAACTATTCCTCTTTGACATTATGGCTCAGAATCATGAGATTTGCTTTTCTTGTTTTCTTCTGTTTAACATTTTTACCTCTTATGCTTTTTTGGTTTTGTTTTGTTTGTTTATTTATTTATTGGTTTTTTTGAGACAAGGTTTCTCTGTAGCTTTGGTGCCTGTACTGAAACTAGCTCTTGGAGACCAGGCTGACCTCGAACTCACAGAGATCCACCTGCCTCTGCCTCCCGAGTGCTGGGATTAAAGGCGTGTGCCACCACCCACTAGCACCTCTTATGCTTTAAAAAATATTTTATTTATGTGTATGGGTGTATGTTCTGTGCATGATGTCCATGAAGTGCCTACAGAAGCCAAGAGAGGGTGTTAGATTCCCTAAGACAGGAGTTGTAGACAGCTGGGAACTGCCACGTGGGTGCTTGGAATCAAACTCCAGTCCTCTGAAAGAACAGGCAATGTTCTTCATTGCTAAGCCATTGCTCTTGCCTTTATACTTGGGTCCTTAAGCCAACTTGAGATCCATTTTATATGTGGTATAAGACAGGGATCCAAATTCATTATTTTGTGTGGTAATGCCATCTGTCTTCAGAATCATTTTTTAAAAAATTTCTTCCCCTTTGAGTAACCTGGGCACCTTGGTTGAAAAGCTGTTAATAGCAAGCACCTGGGAGGGTGCGATTTGGGGGCGCTCTGCTCTGTTTCCTTGACCCGGCATCTCCCTTTGCACGGTCCCATCTTGTTTCTGCTTTGCTCAAAGTCCTCAAGTATATGAGTCCAACAGCTTCTCTCGTATTGTCTGCTGTGGACATGGACTCAAATCTTAAATACCACCACAAAATCAAAACGGGAAGAACTTGGCTGCAGCCTTGTGCTTTCTGTGCTAAAGCATCGGTCATTAGAACGTGGCTATTACAACGCCACGAGATACCTAGCCTGAAATAACTCCACTCAGAGAAATGGGTCTGCAGAAGGCAAGGTAGGCAAAACACTCCCGCAGGCCCAGAAGACAGATCTTCCTCTGCATCCACACAGTATGCTTCTTCTCTACCCAGACAACAGCATACTGTCCCCTGTACCAGACACCCAAACAACACCCAAACAACAGGCCCACAGCAGAAGTCCCTCTACACTCACACAGCAGGCTCTCCTCTGTCACCCCAATGGAAGACCTCCGTAACATCCAGAAAGTAAGCCTTCCTCTGTAGTCAAACAGTAAGCTAACACCTATACCTTGTCAGAGGTCTCTAATAAACACCCAGATAGCAGGCTGTTTTCTACCCTGGACAGGAGACCTTTTTCTGTATTGGAAGAGGAGGTCCATGTCTACGCATACAGAGTAGGTCCTGGTCTACGCACACAGGGTAAGCCTTCCTCCATATGCAGACAGCAGGCTGTGCTCTACACCCAGACATCGGGCCCACTGATAGACTAGGTCCTTCACTAAACCAAACCAAGACAGCAGGCTCTCCTCTATGCTCAGACACTGGACCCTCCCACAGTCCCACAACAGACCTTTCTGCACACACACAGCCTGTTCTCTACTACGCCTGAGCATCAGGACCTCTTCTGAACCTACACAGCAGACCCTTCACTGCACATAGGGAATAGACCTTCGTATCCACACTGTAAGATTTACTCTACATGCAGACACTGATAGTCCTCTGTACCTCGACTAAAGGTTCTCCTCTATGCCCAAGAAGTTTTCCTTCTTTTTTTTTTTTTTTGAGCTTGTCTTGTAACTAGCTCTTATAATCAGGTTGGACTCGAACTCACAGAGATCTGTCTGCCTCAGCCTCCCAAGTGAGAGTAAAGGTGTGTGCCACCACCACCCGGCTGCTTCCCTTCCTCTTATACAGCCAGCCGGCCTCCTCCCATATTCAGACAACAGGCTCTCCTTAACACCAACTCATCTTTCCCTTCTCTACACCCAGTAGCAAGCTATACACAAGGCTTTTTACCATTGCCTCCTTTATAACTGCTTCCTTAAGCCCTCATCAACTGTTGGGGTGCCCTCTGCAGCCCAAACACCCTCTGACTTTCCCCTGAACTTAAATACTGTCTCGGGAGCGGTGTCTTTGTGTCACCTTCTGTTCAGGGAGCCTCATTAAGAGTCCATATTCTGACACAATGCTGATCCAGTTCCTACTCAGTATTCGAAATGAGCAAAACATGAAGACAGATTGATTTGGAACAACTTCAAAATGTAATTCATTTGGTAGAATTACGTTTTGCCTAGTCCTTGCCTAGCCTGCACAAATCCCTGGGTTTTGATCCCTATAGAAATATTAAATTCCCAGTACTTGGAAAGCAGAGGCCGAAGGATTTGGAGTACAAGGTCATTCTTCGTAAATATCAAGTTTGAGACTAGTATTGACTAGTTGAAAGATGTGTGTGTGTGTGTGTGTGTGTATGGAAGAGAGAGAGAGAGAGAGAGAGAGAGAGAGAGAGAGAGAAGAGAGAAATTGATTTAATGCCAGGGTAGTCAAGTATAGTTGTTACGGTCGTTACACCTATAATGTCAACACTTAGGAGGAAAGAACATCAGAATTGCCTAAAATTCAAGGACAACTTGGGCTACACAGCACATACCCAGACAACCTCTCTCAAAGAAACCAATAATAAAAAGACTAAACTGGCATGGGGAAAATGTACAGTTAGGCAAACTGCCAAACCACCGCACCACATTGTGCTGTCTGTCTAAAAAGAGAAAGGGCACAGAGGAAGCAGGACCTGAGTGGGACACGACGGGAGAGGAGGGAGGGCAAGGTTGGTGAGAGAGGCCACTCCAAGTTCATGGAGGATAGACTCAAACGACAGGCCACAATGTCCCAGGCAGGTGCTTCCCAGTTGAGCAGGACAGAAGCCCTGACGGAAAGGGGGTTCCTGCAGATTCCACAGTGTGCTGCGGTTGAGCATTAATGCAAAAGGAGAGAGTCACGCACAATTCCAGGGATGAGAGGAGAGTGAGAATCAGGTCCTCAGGCCACAGGAAAGCTTAGGCTTCTGAGTAGCCAGAAACCTGATTGGCCCCAGCAGTGGCTGTTAGAAGAAAGCTACACGTACCCCCACCCTTCTTGAACAAGTCAGTGTCTCACTGAGACTGCCACTGACAAGAGAGGAAGAGGCATTTCCAATACGCAGGGCTTTGGACAATCACTAGGGCTCTTATTCGGAAGAGATGCAGAGCTGTCTCCTCAAAGGAAAAAAAAAATCCAGGAAAGAGCCAGCTGGATGAAGAACCTTGGGTTCACCCAGAATGATCCTCTACTTTAGAAACCCCGCAGCTACCCTGGGAGAGTGACCAAGAAGGGACTAATGAGTCCCCCAGATAGGATGTGATTCTGGCTGGGGCAGGACCCGCCCAGCCCCAGGGAACCAAGAACCCTGTCCAGGCAGGCAGGAAAGCAAGGGCTCCCGAAAGCAAATAAACAGAAATAAATTCGGTGTGAGACCTCATTTTCCTGAATTTTATTTCCCGGGAGGTATTCCTGTCACTGACTTACTATTTTTAAAAGTGAACTAAGAACCGAAAAAGAGGAGGCTGTGGCGGGGCCACATAAGGCAGGACTCCTCCCATTCTCTGTGGCAACAGCAGCTCTGCCTGCTGTCCCTGATCCTGCCCCTGGGGTACAATTGGCTGCCTTTGCCAGTGTGCTGCTCTGAGTCAGCTTAGCAGCCCTAGGCAGGAACTTATCTGTCTCAGTGTCCTTGCTTATTCTTCTGTGCCTCTGTATTGTCATCTCCCGTAGCTTGTTAACAAAATAAAAACCCACAAATGAGTATGCTTTATATGACAAGTTTAACAAGCAGGGATCTCAGATCCAATTTCATTTCTGCCAAAAATGAGCTGTACCACAATTGGTTTGCTTGCCGCTCATTAATACATGATTTAATTGTTTAATTTGAAACATTATGAGTTATCAGCATGTCTGTTTCTTGATGTTCTAACGTTCAGTTGAATGTTAGTTAGTTTCAAAATACTTCTTTTTCCAGAAGAATCTAAAAGGCAGTGTTTATACTATGATTGAAATACCATGAACATATTAACGTGCTTTCCTTTTCATCTTGCTGTTGTTTATTGACTTATCATTTATTGATTGTTTGGTGGTAACCCTAGATGTTGATCGTAGATTTTTCTAATGACCAAAGAATTTCCCCTTTCTCCTCATTCATACTTCCTATTTTTCTTTATACCCCAAAATTATCTTCTGCATATTTTAAGAGTGGCTGTGCCAGCCTTAATCTTTATTCCTATAAATATTATTCATATGGATGTGTGTAGCTATTTCTTATATGTCTTGTTATGGTGAGCTGCTAGGGTCCTATGGAAGACCAAGCAGACCGTCCCAGTAAGCGCTCTCTTGCTCACCACCAGAAGCATCCCTTCCAGACCCAAGGGCAGGCGTCTGGTAGCAAGGGTTTTCTGTCTATTCATGTTCTCACACTTGCACATGGACAGCAGAGAGTCAGAGATGCTTACACACTAAACAGTATGCAGAGGTTCTGCCATTCATTGAACATTCAATAATAAGCTGGATGCTTTTGGTATATTGTTTAATATAGCAATTGAAAACTCCAGGAAGTTCATGCTTATAAAGCAGCATACACAGACCATGAAGTAGTAAGTGAAGGTGTATAGGAACCCCATTCTGTCTGATCTTGATCATTTAACTATTCATTATTTTACTGGGTGCTTGAGTCACAGCATTATAATCTCAATTTAAGCTAGATGCCTCCTCCTCTAGGCAATGGGAACAGGGTGGGCTTTTCTGACTCCCCTTTTCTTCTCCCTCCATCCCTGCCTCTCTGTTTCAAATCTGTGTCCAGTGTGCTTAGGTTCTTGGGGAGACAGTAGTGCACATACATTTATTTTCTGTCTATGTAGATGAAATTCTTCTTCTTAGAGGATGAGGTTTATAAAGGAAGGCTCTATACCCTAGACCGTAGCGTCCAACACAATTGGAGGAATGCTGATTTCCGGCCCAAAGCAAGGCTGGTGAGTCTTTGGGTCAATGATCTTTGTGTTTCTTATTTCCTCATCCACTGAGTTTACTATTGCTCGGAGGAGAATTCCCAGTGAAGGTGAATTTATCCTTTGGGGGCAGGTGGGCCATGTCAAGCTGAGGAACAGAAATGTAGATATTTGTAAGTTCTAAACACATCTCTAGGCATCCACCCACAGAGCCAGCTCTCCATTCTCGGGAGAGACACCTTTCTTCTCACTTGATCTGTGAAGGTTTAAGATAACCCGAAGGTTACAGCCCCAGGGAACTGCAGAGTGCGGTGTTGAGCTGCTGGAGATAAATGCAGACTTAGGGGACATCAGTGACAGCCACCAGGGCTCCCCTAGGATTACAGAAAGCTCTGCATCCCTACCCCAGACCTCTGTCTGCCTTTTCCACTCTTCTGGGAGTCTGTGAACAGCTTGCCATGTTGATGGGAGCATTGGGTTTCAGGTGCCACTGCCCCCACTATCTGGGGAGATTTGAATAGATGCAATACCTTCTCTGAGAGTTGGGGTTTTTTTTCATTCATGAAATTAGCATAAAGTTTAGAGGATACAATGAATATCAAAATGTTCCTTAAAGTATTCTAACCCTGGAGGCACATACCTCTAGGAAACTGCCTGGTTCAATCATCTGTTCTTTTGTTCCTTCCTTCCTGCCTTCCTTCCTGCCTTCCTGCCTTCCTTCCATCCGTTCGTTTATCCTTCCTTCTTCCTCTAGTGAGTATACATGGCATGTATATACAGATCAGAGGACAAACTGGCAGGAGTCTTTTCTCCCCTTCCACAATGTAGGTTCCAGGGATTGAACTCAGATCATCAAATCTTAGCAACAAGTGCCATCTCACTAGCCCAGGCTCAGATCAACAACCTCTGAAGTCCTTGAGGCAATCACAGGTAAATGAGGCTTACGTGAATCCTAGCATGGAACTCACCCACAAGTCCACTGTGAAGGTAGATTCTGTCCTAGACTTAGGAAGTAGGAAGCAGGGTCTTTGATGGTTTCCTGAATGTGACAACTTAAACGGGGGGCCAGAGAAGGCCCTGATGGCTTCAGAGCAAGAAGAATGGCTTGAATGAAGGGACATGCTTAACCCATGGGTATTCTGGTCCCTGGAGGAGATAAATGTCACTGGTCGTGGAGGACACAGGTATGTGAGAGCCTTAGGTGCTTAATGCTGTTCCTTTTTTACAGATGGGGAAATGGAGGCACAGAGAAATTAAGTGACTTGGCCACAGTTACAAGCTGGGGAGGACCAGGGAAGGCCTGGAGAGAGCTGGCTCTGGGCCTGCATCCTGCCCACGGAGTCACCCTGCCTCCGTCCTCGGGAGAGAAGGCTTCCTACAAGGTAAGAGCCATCTGTCTCCCCAGGATGCGCGCGTTGCCGCCCTGATTCCACACTGGGTAGGGACTGTTAGTGTGTAGACCTTGGAGGGGCGCTTGCTCTTCCAGATCAGATCAGCGGTGATGGACATTGCTGGGTGTCCAGCCCGGCACCTGACCCTCTAGCCCAGCAGCTCTGGGTCTCCTGGAACCCCACGTGTCAGCCCCGCTGCAGCTCGACTTTCTTCACCTTTCCCCTCATGTCTGACCCCCTTCTTCCTCTTGGATGGAAAGTGTCACTGCCCTGGAAGACAGAAAGGAACGGGAGGGGGCGGGGATGCTTCCTCCACCCTCCAGGATCTCTTCTCTTGTTCATGCCTGTTGAAGCCTCCCTGCCCCTCTCACAGCGAGCACTTCAGGGCCTTTGAAGACCTGGTAAACTTTTACCTCCTTGGCCTTCACTAGGAACCTAACCCTCACATTCTGAACACTGTGGCACGTCAGGCAGGGAGGAGAGAGGGCATGGACTAGATCTCCTTTCATCACCTCTGAATGGACACTCTACTCTCCAATCCCACACAAGGCAACTGACCCCACAGTGCCCCCCAACACACGCCATCAGTCCACCCCATAGAATCTTACAGACATGTCAGTGTCTATTGCTTTTCCTTGTGTAATTTCTAGAACTTTCTACCCTCCTGTCTTCTGTTGAGGTGTTTGTTCGGTTATTTTTCTGTTCTAGGGGGGAGACTTCTGTTGATGCATTTGGATCAGCTGCACTCTTGAAAGCTCTCTGCCATGAGTCATCCTCAGATGGAGGGGTGCTTCCGCCATGGGAAGGGCATACCTGACACAGGAACTGATTCCCACAGGGACAGGGACGGTTTAGTGACAATCAGGGTCCATTAACTGATGGCAACCCCACAGTATAGACACCATCCCCAGGATACACAGCTGACAGCTCATTGTCTGTGTATACGCAGTATTTTACTTTTTTTTTCCAAGTTCTTCCTCATCTGTTGGGAGCATTCACACCTGACCCTGACTGCAAGCTTACAGGAAAGAGTAGCTCTTACTCAGTAGACTGTACAATGCTGACATTGCTGTAACGGCACCAGGACGTGGGGTGGGGGAGGATCGCTAAGCTACTTCTTCCCCTTTCCCGTAGCTGTTCATTTTATAACCCGGAGCAGTTCATCTCAGCCAGTGTTCTGAGGGGTCTTGTGTTTTTTGCCTTTGGATGCTAATATAGGTCACAGGTCCTAGGTCCTATCACCCATAGGCAGGAGCTTCTACAACTTCTCTATATTCTTCAGTATTTTCTTTCCCCTAAAAGTCACATAAATAATATAGAAAGCAGACTCTAAAAAATTTTTTTCAACTAAAATTTGCAGGGATAATTTGAGCAACAGTTTTCTATACCAAAGCATAAACAAATTTTGAAGTTTGATATTTTTACCCTGATATTTAAAATTAATTAGGGGGAGTTCAGGGTACAAAATGCTGAGCATGGACAGCTCCCACCTAAGAGAACCCTGAATCAGCCTGTGATTATGGAACTCTGTGAAAAGTCACAGACTTTGAAAATGCAACAAACTTTGTTTTGCAAAGGAAGACAAATGGACACAGATCAGGCAGTTCAAAGGCCAGCACATTGAATGATGTTTCACCCCGGGTAGTTGATGAAGTAGGGCCAAGCAGCACTAGGACTTTGTCTCACCAGAGGAAAGGAAAAGATAAAGGTACGAGAATCTTTCTAGAAATGGGAGGGCTCATATTTGACTACAAAGTACATAGATTTTTTTGTTTTTTACATATTCTCAGATGAACTGACTTTATCGTTTTAGAAAACTCTTTAAAATGTGCATAAAATTTGCATATTTATTGTAACTTAACTTTCCATAGTAGAAGTAATCAAATCTACAAAATAAAACAACCCATCTCTCTATCAGTAGGAGAAGTTAGGGGGTAAGTCAGATGCCTCTTGGCAAGGAGGGGCAGACGTGCAAAAAGCAGACCTACACTTTGGAAATGCCCTTCTGCTCCAGCCTGCATGGGGTTGTGGGTTAGCACAAGTTAAATACAGCCAGTTGCCTGGAAGTCTTTTCACAAGCAGCAAACACGCAGAAGAAAGGTTGGGTCATATCTGTCACGTTCTCATGCCCACCCAGCACCTATGTCATCTAGGGGAAGACCCTTCTTTGGGAAAGGTGGGGGCAGCTGTTGATTTGCCCTCTCAGGGATAGTCTGGTTCCTGTGCCTTGGACCTCTCCCTAGGTGGGAGAGTTGCAGGTTATATCTGATCTGAAGATGTGGTTGATCTAGTGGTAATATTCAGATGACCTTAGCAGAAAGTGCGGTGTTGGGAAACTTGTCTAGAGTGAGTTTCAGGAAAAATAGAGACAGGCTAAATCTATTTCAAGAAGATGGATAAAGAGCAAGAGCGTGGTTAACACCGAGAAAGAAAGCTTAGACACTGAGGCAAGGGTAGCTTTTAGAGAAGATGGCCATTACTTTACAAGAAGAGCCTCCATCCTGCATCTGAAGTCCAAGCCACAGTGTCCAGGCTGATGGCATCCTGGGTTAAGACCTCATAGAAATGTCATCCTGTGACACTCACACTTCCGGTCCTGTGTGTCGATTTAGGTCTGACTTCTCCAAGGTTCTCTACAGGCTGTAAGATTCAGCCAGCTGCTGCTCTTGAGAACAGTTATCCTCAAGGTTGAAGGAGGCCTGTGGCAGTACCCTCGGCTTTCCCAGAGTCAGAGCAGGGAGGCCATAGCTGCTGGACTGTCCTGTGAACCAGCTTAGACCATGCTAGGAGCAAGAAATTTGAATTCCATAGTGTGGAAAACAGGTGCCATTGTTAAGGAACAAGGAAAGAGCAAAAGCTCAGGGCAGTGAGCACAGCACTCTACAGTGCACATCATTCCACGGGGGTATCACCACTCAGTGCTGGCCAGTGGGAACCATGAGAAAGTTAGGAATCACCTCAGCATATGCCCTTTGCTCGGGGCTTAGTCAGTAACCTCTCAGACATGAGCATTGGCACCAAAACGTACACAGCTGCTGCATCTTAGAGCATGTTCTGTAACATGTCATGACATGTTCCCATGCCACTGATGGCAAGAAAGATAGCAAGAAGGATGGGAAAGCACAGATAGAAATAGGAGGTTTTGACTTTCTTGGTCTTTTCTATCTAATATTTTACTTGTATCTGATGACATCAAAGATTAGACAAGTGGAGTAATCTTACATTTACTGATGCTGTGAACCAGAAGCCCATCTATCTCTCCTAATTTTTCTGTAAAGCTCTGGAAAATTATGCCCTCCCTCATTTCACACGAATATCAGATCCAGCGCCTAAAGACCAAAGCGCTCGCACCACTGAGTTCTCTAGTGAAGGTGTAGTTGGACTTTGGACAGTGACTTGAAAGTCCCTAGCGCTCTACCTTAGCACTTTGCTGAAATGACGGGAGTCTATGGTTTCTCATTCTCGTTGACCTTCGCAGATGGGTCTTTATGACCTAAATTTGTGTGAGCCTGAGCAGAGTATGGGCCCAGGTTCTGTCGCGGAGCTGTAAACATGGTGTGTCTGTTACCTAGGAGACAGTGGCTCTCGGAACAGGTGCTAGTGGGGCATACCAACCCACACACAGTTGCCTCCTCACAGCTCCTCTCTCCAGAGTCTCTGCTTCTTCCGCAACACGCCTTCCCGACAATTTGACCTCTGCCCCTCCTCCAGTCTTCCCTCTTAGTGTGGGGAAACGGCGGCAGCGAGATGGGGTTGAATAGCAAGCACTGAAGACAGATCAGCTGATTGGCACAGTGGGTTACTGCTTCCTGAATAGATAAGGCAGGGCTAAGAACCAGCTCACGTTCTAGGGTCCAGTTCAAAGCCACCCATACCCAGCCTGCAATTCAGGACCTCCTCTGGTCTATGCCACATAAGAAGGACCATGGAGGACCATGGAGAGAATGCCCACAATGTAGAGATAGAGATAGCTTGGCCTCCACCATCCCAGTGCCCAAAATGTAGCTTCTTCCTGGCCCATGATTGTGACCTGCCACTACTTGGCACAGAAAGCAGCCTCCAAGGGCTCCCACAGACTCCACAGACTCCTTGAGAATACAATCCATTTAAAATGTTACATTTCCTGAGGCTAAACCTGAGGAAAGTGTCTTTTATTAGGAGAAATAAGATCAAAGTAATAAGATAGATCCTGTTCCAAATGTAAAGTTTACCTGCTATGAAACAAGTCACCTGTTCTCTCTGCAATACATCATTCCCGAGAGAGTCTGTTGGCACAAAGCCATTTTCTTAAACTCAAGACTTTTCTTTAAGTATAAAACTGCTTAAACTTATTTAGAAAAAAATCTATCATTAGTGTGAAAATAAATAGGCTTAAGGGAGAAAAGGATGGATGCTAAAGTAGTCCTTTCAGTATGGATTTCCTAACGTAAACTTTTGAAGCGAACTTCAGAGACCCAGGCAATGAGTGCAGTTAACATCTCCAGTTGCAAGGAAGGCAAAGTTAGGGTATGGGAAACATCATGGAGTTGTCCTTAGTACAACTAAAGAAGTTCCTACAGCTCTCGACCTAAGAGTCCCCAAGTCACAAATAGCCCAGATTCTGGTTGCCACTGATGGTGTCTAGTAGAGGGAGAAGAAAACCAACCATCTTTCTAAGATGGCAGCAGGGTGTGAAGGGCATGGAACTCCTGAAAACAGGGAACAAGGCGCCTGCGTGAGTAACTGGTCTGTGACTACACACTATTAGGTGTGACATTAGGAAATACCGCGACAAATCACCCGTTATGCTGAAACTGAATCACACTGTTGACAAACACCTGTAAGGGTTGCATGCAGACAAACTGGAAATGTTCCACCTATGATTTCCTTAGCAGAAAGGAGAGAAAGAGAGGCTCAGCATTGATTTAGTGTTTTCTGTGTGTGGAATTCTGGGTTAAACATTTAAAAAATATATCTCTCACGTAATCATCATTGCAAGAAATAATGTTTGATAGAAAATAAAACACATTTGAGAAACACTGTCATTCCAACAGGGTTAGTGCTGGATCAACCAGCAAGACCAGAGGGAAAGTAGAGCCCGTGACAGAGATTTAGCACAGAGCAAGAGAGGCCTTTCTGTGTGGCTGGCACGGTGAGGTTACAAAATAAGAAATTAGTGGGGAAATGGCTGCCCATTTCAAGAGGCAGAATTGACCTATATGTGCAAACAAATAAAAATACAGAAAGGACCAGATGTAGTGACACATGCTTTTAATCCCAGCATGTGGAGGTAGCCTGGTAGACATAGTGAGTCCCAGGCCAACCAGGGCTGACATGACTTTGTTAATAAAGATGATGATGATGAAGAAGAAGAGGAAGAAGAAGGAGGAAGAGCAGGAGGAGGAACAGGAGGAGGAGAAGCAGGAAGTGAAGCAGTAGGAGGAGGAGCAAGAGGAAGAGAAGGAGAAGAAGGAGAAGGAGGAGGAGGAAGAGGAGGAAGAGGAGGAGGAAGAGGAGGAGAAGAAGAAGAAGAAGAAGAAAAAGAAGAAGAAGAAGAAGAAGAAGAAGAAGAAGAAGAAGAAGAAGAAGAAGAAGAAGAAGAAGAAGAAGAAGAGATTATAAAATCAAATGCAAAAAAATAAGTAGTTCTTATTTGTCCACCTGAGCCTCTAGCTGTGGAAGTCAGTGTTCCCATCCCATTCCAGGCCCCCAGAGACGAGCAGGATCTGCCCTACCTTGGACTAGACATCCTTCCCTGAACTACAGCCAGGAGCATCAGAAGGAGCAGGTTTAGTCACCAGATTCTGAATAAATGTGACAGACGAAGTGACAGCTGTTCTCTTCTGAAATCAGGTGCAGACCCTGCTGATGGGAGCCTTTAGTGAGCACCACAGTCTGACCTGGGTTGTTTTTTTTTTATGTCTGCTTCCTTTGCCTGGAATGTCTTTTTTTCCACTCCATTTTAACCTGAGACATCTGACTTCAGCGCTCAGCTCTAACACCAGCCCCTCTAGCCTTCACCACAGTTTTCACGATCCCTGGGTGAGCGCATTGCTCAGCTCAATGTACCCTCGCACTTTTAATTCAATTTGAAGTTCCTTAACAAATAGGATTTTAAATGTCCCCTCCCACTGGATAACTTTACAAGGTTATCCATTTCTACAGAACACAAAGTGTTCCCTTACGACAGGCTTCTCTCACTTGCCTCATTGACCTTCTGCATCTTTGCTAAAATTTTGCTTTATTTTGAAAAATCTCATGTTAAATTGCAATTACAGA
This sequence comes from Myodes glareolus, assembly GCF_982192425.1. NCBI lineage: Eukaryota > Metazoa > Chordata > Mammalia > Rodentia > Cricetidae > Myodes > Myodes glareolus. The sequence goes on along the minus strand of NC_142031.1, from coordinate 51,494,845 downwards.
GCCTCTATGTGTCTGTCCCTTTTGGTGCTCTTTAAACTATAGCCCCGCACTCAGGGATTTTCTGCTTAGGCAATAGGGTCCAACTGGAGAGAGGCCACGGTAGTATGAGACCCAAAAGCTGCCCGAGAAACTTCTGTACCCTACGAAAACCCCCAAGAGCCTCTTGTGTACCTTTATTGCATTCATGTCTTCTCCCCTAGACAGTCATAGTCAAGGAAGAAGGGACCAGCCTGCAGTGTTAGCTGGGCAGCATCCTAGCCAGCCTGTCTAGGCAACCATGGAGGTCCTCTTAGCCCAGTCTTTTTCGTCCATCTTCTCAGAGTGCAGCTTAGTCATTCATTCTTCCATTACCTGTCTACCATGCACCCTACTCAGGCTACCATGGCCTCTGAACAGCGGTGCCCACTGTCCCCCTTCTGATCTCTACTGGCTTCAGAGTGTTCCCTTCAAGAGCCGCTATTCCTCTTGGATCCGTGAGATGTTCCTTTCAATACACTGCCTGTCCTCTGTTACTACTAGGCCTGCAGTTTCTCAGAAAATAGATTCACCCACCCACCCACCTAACTACCCATCCATTAACTTCAAATATCTTTGTTCAGGGATAAGCTGCAGTCTCTTTCCATCAATGGGCGTGGAATTCTCAAGTAGCGTAGCATTCTATGAGAATTCTATGAGCGTGCACTTCCCAAGTGCTCTTCCTTTTCTGAGGCTATCCTTCATATGTTGAACCAGGTATAGTGCTGTATCTGAAGCAAACAGGTCCTGTGATTAGATACTCAATTCATGGGATGAGCTTATGTTCCTTATTGTATGCACTGCCCTGATGTCACCACATTGTATCCATGGAGAGTCAGTGCAGATGCTCCAAGTTTGAGCAAAGGGCAGGTCCACCCACTAAGGTAAGCCTCTAGCCAGGTCGTGCGTGTCTATTGGGTGCTCTATTTTATTGTGTCTCTTTTAAAGGAGTAAGTGGCTTTGATACATGCTACATTGGACAAGGCATGGAATATGCCATCACATCCCCCACCTTCTGCCCAGGGATGCAGCCTGTTCATACCAGACATGGCAAAGAAATCACAGGTGGAGTTAACAAATTATCAAATAACCCGAGAGATGATTTTACTGCTTGTGTCTTATCATCACTGTCAGCCTCTTATCAGACCCTCTGCTATATTGACTAGAATTATGTATATGCCTTTTGAGTGAATTTATACTCATTATATTAATAATTAATAATAATTAAAACAGTAAAATTAATTAATATATTATGGAAATATTTGGTGAATAAGATATTAGTAAATATTGACCTTCTGGTTGTTCTTCCCTATGGCTAAAAGCGACATTTACAGCATATGTGACTTTGCCATCCCTGAGTTCAGAACTGCAGGATTTTTCCATAGATGAAAGAAACATAAATATTTTTCTTACAAGATTGGTACGAGGTTCTAATGAAATAGAACCTGGACACTTAACATGACAAAGGCTGTATCTGAGAGGAGCAAGGCTAACAGGATGTCATCTGGGGCTTCCTTTCCATGTCAAATACCTTGTATATAGTGTGTCTGCCACAGGCAAAATCTGTGGCCCTAAAAAGAACCTGGATGGCTTAGATTGAGCAACATGGGAATGAGGCCTCCAGCAGCATGAGTAACAAACTCTTTGTCGTATTAACTCAGTCAGTTAAGAGGAAAATCTAGATACCTTTTGCCTTCTTGTAAACATAATGGGTGTCAATTATGTTCTTGGTACTAAATACAATGCAGGCAACCAAAGGTGTCCGAATTCAATCCTCAGGGGGAGAGTTGGATCCCTGGAGAGTCATCCAAGTCTGTGGCTGCAGCGTGCAGAGACCTAGTGATTGCTAGATCCAGGTTCACTGACCATTCCTAGAGGAACACACTGCGGACTGTTCAGCCCGGGCTTGCCCACACCGCTCTGTGGAGGCCTCGCTTTAGAGAACTACACAGGATTAAGGATTAAGGCAATTACAGTACCAGGGACAGTCAGAAGTCTTAGATACAGCTGGTCTGCATTCACAGAACAAGGGCACTGACCACCTGAAAATATCTTCCCAGATGGACGTGGACGCTGAGGAGAAGCGCCATCGCACTCGGTCCAAAGGGGTTCGAGGTAAGTCTGCGCTTGCCATGTCTCTGAGGTTGGGTGGGGACCTTCATCCTGAGGAGCTGCTGTGACAGTTCACTCTGACCCCCCAACACTATTGCCATTTTGGTGGTTATCCATGGGAGAGGAGTACCAATGACACACAGTAACATTTTATGTTTCCCATCTTTCTGCAGTTCCTGTGGAGCCAGCCATACAAGAGCTGTTCAGGTCAGTGCTTTGTGGGGGGAAAGGTGTTCCCAGCAGTACTTGAGAAAGCTCTGGCCTCTGAAGAGGGGCACTGTACTTAGGAACTCATTGGCAGCATACTCATAGCCTGTCACAGTGATGAAATTAACTCCCCAGAAACTGTAGACAGGAAGCATCCCTGCATCTCCTCCCTTGGTCAGTGCTCTTTCCCCTCCCCGCCCTGCTTCCATCTCTCTCTCTCTCTCTCTCTCTCTCTTTCTCTCTCTCTCTCTCTCTCTCTCTCTGAGGCCTACCACCATCAGTGCCCACAGAAGCCCATGCAGCTATATAATCAGCTCTTTCCTGTTGCAGCTGTCCCACTCCTGGCTGCGATGGCAGTGGTCACGTCAGTGGCAAATATGCACGACACAGAAGGTAATGCCTGCCTCTTTCACAATGTGCTGTCTAAGATGGCTTGTTTAGAGACCCAGTGCAAGTGAAGACATGTGGGTAGGTGTCTGGGGATATAGTGCATGCCATCCTTGCCTTCTTTCCTCTTACTTCCCCATGTCCTTCCATCTCCTAGACAGTTCTCAAAGCCTAAGTCACTCTGTGTCACAGTGTTGGCAACATTAAACAAACGGGCACAAATTATGATAAGCCTCACATTCTCACCTGTGAGTCCATGCTCAGCATGCAGAGAGCTTGGGGCTTCCCATGATCCATGAGAAAGGCTGCCCACTTCCCTTTCTCTTCATTTCGTTTTCTACTAACTGAGGATTGTGCACCTGAGAAGGTAAATTAACACAAGACCTGTTGAGCTTTTTGAAGTAACTGGTGCCATCACCTAAGAAAGCTTGTGCTTGGATACAGAGGTGATATCCAGACTGCTGCAGAGGATGCTCACATAGGGGGATGAAAGTTAGGACAGATTACACCCATAGTCCTAGAGACAGGTGGTCTTGTTACTCTCATGAATACAAGATCTCACATCCCTAATTGGGAGGGTTTGTGGAGAACAGCTGGAAGGAAGGTGGCAAGACACATCTCAGGGTGGAGGCACCTTAGACACTCCGGTCGCGAGCTGTCACACCCATGTTTTGTCTTCACATCCTCTCCGACAGGACGCACAGGTGGGTCCTGCTGTACCAAGGTCCCTGGCCTGATAGGTGAGGAGGGCTTGCAAGGTGGAAGGATACCGTTCTCACTTATTTTTCCAAAGTCAGGTTGGGGGGACTAAAGTCAACCTGTTCTCCAAACTTTCCATGGTCAGGCTGACATCATTTGAGTCGGGTGCTCCCAGAGACACTCGGGGTGACCTCTCCTTTGTCCTCATTCTCTATTTTCTCTCCAGTGAAACAGTAATTTGTGGGTAAAATCAAGCTATTATTTTGATTGTCACTTTGTGAAATCAAAGAAAAATTCGTGAGTCATTCCCCGGTTCCCCATGATGGCAGACAAGGACACAGGGGATTGCTTAATGAGCATCCATCATGAGATGGCTGTCTGGTTTCCCCATGACAATACCAAAAGAGGCATGGGCCACTTTTCTCTAGGAATCTTTAGTTTTAAATTATTAAGTTTAATATGTTGCATCATTATTCATACCATATAGAGTTGTAAATTGCTGAATCAGGTAATGAGATTGGTAACTAAATTATAAATTTTTCTCTGTGGCAAAGCACACATGTAAGGTTCTTAGTCTTAGACAACATTATGTGCTCAATAGAAAAATAGTTGGCATACTCTGAGGGGCGTCTATTTTCTCCTAATCATTTCTTCATTAATTGATAGTTGAGCTTTATCACAGTTATGAAAATAAATTACTAAGTTTGGTTAACAAATTTTAACTGGAATTTTGCTGGATATCATTTTATAGCCACAGTTTTGCAAAGAAAAAAGGAAAAGAAAGCCCTCTCGAAGAACTACAAACATTCCTTTGGTTTTTATTCTGTCGACAAATAATCGCTGTGCGTACGGGTTTGTGCTGTGGTATTTCAGGGCACGCCCTCAGCGAGCGCTGATAAAGGGACAGGGTACCTCTCTCTTCTCCCACTGTGCTACCGCACCTTCATATTCCCCACTAAGGTGAATCCCTGGAAGGTGTGGATTGATGTGACCATGAGTGATGTATATTCCCTTCTTCCATGGTTGTGTGCTCTGCTTATGCATGGTTTCCAAGGGAGATCTGAAGGCAGTGTGGTCTCATATTCCATTTCAAAGTTGATCCTGGAATGAGGCATCCAGGTGAACTGGGAGGAAAAGACCCAGAACAGTGCCAGGTAACAAAAGTTCCCCACTCTTGGGGCTTCTGGTATGTCAGGGTTAGATTTTGGTTGTGTCTAGCTTTGACATTTCTGCTTTTTATTTGTTTGGTTGGTTAGTTGGTTTCTTTTTTGTTTGTTTGTTTTTGTTTTTCTCTAAGATAAGGTTTCTCTACATAGCTTTGGAACCTGTCTTTGAACTAGCTCTTGTAGCTCAGGCTGACCTCAACTTCACAGAGATCCGCTTGCCTCTGCCCTCCCCACCCAGTGCTGTGATTAAAAACGTGGGTCATCACTGTCTGGTGATTTTTCTGGTTTTAAAGTAACTTCTGGCTGCAGTAGTTCCCTCTCCTGAGACCTGTCCAATCTCACTGTACCTGCACACAGTCTACTAGGGCAGTTGTGGTGCCTGTGAAGGCTGCTGATGTGACTTAGATATAGGGCTTGTCTTAGGGACAGACAGACACAGGAATCACAGCCTCTTATGGATGAAATTATCTCCCCTTTCTAATTTTTCAGCAATGTATTTCTAGTCAAATGCATTCTCCTTGAGGCTGCAAATTCACTCAGTTTCTATGTCCTGTTATTTCATGTTATTTTTTATTTTTTTTACTGAATTATATATCTTTCTCTGCTTCCTTTCCTTCCTCCCCCTCCCTTTCTAGCCTCTCCCATGATCCCCACACTCCAAATTTACTCAAGAGATCTTATCTTTTTCTACTTCCCATGTAAATTAGACCCATGTATGTCTCCCTTAGGGTCCTCTTTGTTGTCTAAATTCTCTGGGACTGTGGATTGTAGGCTGACTTTTCTTTACTTTATATCTAAAAGCCACTTATCAGTGAGTACATGTTATATTTGTCTTTCTGGGTCTGGGTTACCTCATACAATATGATGTTTTCTAGATCCATCCATTTGCTTGCAAATTTCAAGATGTCATTTTTTTTTCTGTGTAGTACTCTGTTGTGTAAATGTACCACGTTTTCTTTATCCATTCTTCAGTTGAGGGGCATTTAGGTTGTTTCCATGTTCTGGCTATAACAAACAATGTTGCTATGAATATAGTTGAACACATGTCCTTGCGGTACGATTGGGCATCCTTTGGGTATATACCCAAAAGTGGTACTGTTTGGTTTTGAGTAAGGTTGTTTCCTAATTTTCTGAGAAATTGCCATACAGATTACCAAAGTGGCTGTACCAGTTTACACTCCCACCAGCAATGCAGGAGTGTTCCCTTTACCCCACAACCTCTCCAGCATAAGTTGTCACCAGTGTTTTTGATCTTGGCCATTCTTACAGGTATAAGATGGAATCTCAGAGTTGTTTTGATTTGCATTTCTCTGATGACTAAGGATGTTGAACATTTCCTTAAGTGTGTCTTTCACCCATTTTAGATTCCTCTGTTGAGAGTTCTCTGTTTAGGTCTGTACTCCATTTTCTTATTAGATTATTTGTTCTTTTGATGGCAATTTTTTTGAGTTCTTTGTACATTTTGGAGATCAACCCTCTGTCCAATGTGGGGTTGGTGAAGATCTTTTCTCATTCTATAGGCTGCCATTTTGCCTTGTTGACTATATACTTTCCTTTACAGAAGCTTCTCAGTTTCAAGAGGTCCCATTTATTAATTATTTCTCTCAGTGTCTGTGCTACTGGGGTTATATTTAGGAAGTGGTCTCCTGTGCCAATGCATTCACGTGTACTTCCCACTTTCTCTTCTATGAGGTTCAGTGTGGTTGGCTTTATGTTAAGGTCTTTGATCCATTTGGAATTGAGTTTTATGCATGGCGATAGATACAGATCTATTTTTATTCTTCTACTTGTTGATATCCAGTTATGCCAGCACCATTTATTGACTATACTTTCTTTTTCCATTTTATAGTTTTTACTTCTTTGTCAGAGATCAGGTGTTTGTAGGTGTGTGAATTGATATCACAGCCTTTGATGCAGTTCCATTGGTCCTCCTGTCTGTTTTTATGCCAATTCCAGGCTGTTTTCAGTACTGCAGCTCAGTACTAGAGTTTAAAGTCAGGGGATGTGATGCCTCCAGAAGTTCCTTTATTGTACAGGATTATTTTGGCTATCCTGAGTTTCTTTTGCTTTTCCATATGAAATTGAATGTTGTTCTTTCAAGTTCTGTGAATAATGTTGCTGAGATTTTGATGGGCACCTCATTCATGGACAAAATGGTGCAAAGATACTGAATAAAATACTGGCAACCCGAATCTAGGAGCACATCAGAAAAATCATCCACCATGACCAAGTCGGCTTCATCCCACAGATGCTGGGCTGGTTCAACATACAAAAATCTGTCAATGTAATCTACCACATAAACAAACTGAAAAAAACACATGATCATTTCATTAAATGCTGAAAAAGCCTTCCACAAAATCCCTTCATGATCAAGCTATTGGAGAGAGCAGAGATACAAGGAACATACCTAAACATAATAAAGGCAATATACAGCAAGCCATCAGCCAGCATCAAACTAAATGAAGAGAAACTCAAAGTGAACCCACTGAAATCAGGAACAAGACAAGGTTGTCCACTCTCTCCATATCTATTCAATATAGTTCTTGAGATCATAGCTAGAGTAATAAGACAACAAAAGGAGATCAAGGGGATACAGATCAGAAAAGAAGAAGTCAAACTCTCACTATTTGATGATGATATGATAGTTTACATAAGCACACCAAGAATTCTACCAAGGAACTTCTACAACTCATAAACACGTTCAGTAATGCAGCAGGAAAAAAAGATGAACTAAAAAAATCAGTAGCCCCCTTTTACACAGATGATAAATGGGCTGAGAAAGAAATCAGAGATTCACGATGTTATTTTAATATGTTGAAATGTTTCTTTGAACAAGCACAAAATGACAAGAGGCAGATGTTGGCAGTCTATGTTATGAAGAAAAATCAGTATGTATGTGTTGGGGGGGAATCCATGGTAAAATACTATCTATTATAGTCCTTTATTTTAATGAAGAAAATGCCCAAGAAAATCAATACTTTCTGACCCTTTTAGTTTGCTGTCTCTGCTTTGCAGGCACAAATGGTGAGGCTCTGTGTGTTCGTCAAGTTTCCTTGTAGATGCTAGCTCTGTCACGGCAGATGAGAAGGTTGGGTGTCCTGGTAGATGGAGACAGGGGCATGGATTTCAGAGGAATGGGGAATACAGCAGAACCAGTCAACCAGTCACTAGGTAAAACTGAGGAATGGAGACAGTAAGTTGAGAGCAATTCACAATTTAGATTTGTATTTAAATATTAGGATCAGAGTAGGGTTATATTATGCATTTGGGGATATTTTGTATCAGATCCTATATTGTGTCTTAACAAAAGATAAACTGCTTGTAGGTATTTGCTTGTGTTAATCGCTCATAATAATTCAAAATCTCTGGTAAACCTATGTCCAACTGAACAATTAGATGATAAACTGAAAGTTAAGCTAGTAAAACATATAAAAGAAATAAAAGCATAGTTTATCAGAAATGCAGGATATATCATGGTTCATAAGGTATTAAATTCAGTATGAGACTCCTGGCAGCCAGGGCAAAAATGAGAAAGATGAGTGCTAGCTAGATGCCCAGGTGTTATACGCCCAGGTGCTAGATGCCCAGGTGTCTGGCAGAAGCATGGCATCACTCCCTCTGAGCAATACCCTCTTGTCACCAAGCATAAGTGTATCTGAATGGATTGCTGACAGCAGAGATCCAAGCTCAGCTGACATTCTGGTGCCCCCATCAGTTAACTTGGACTTGACTTCTCAGTACATTATCAGATAGGAAGCATGGTGACCTTCAGAACTGTCACTAGTCCGTGGACACAAGTCTGACCTTGGTCCCATATGTGGTTTCATGTCACTAGCTGTGAATAAAGCAAAGACAGGCATGCAAGGATGGAACCTGACAAAGTGTCCCCTAAGGATTGGAGGCAGTTCTATTCTAAATCTTCTGATCTCTTCCATGCACAGTGAAAATGGCCTCCTTTTGTCACCTACCCTGTTTCTCTACTATTCTAAGACTTCCTGCCTTGTGCTAAGAGGATGTAGAGACACCTGGGAATCCCCAAAGTACGGTCTAATCAGAGCTTCCCTTCTCAGGTACACACAGTGAACCGCAGTCTTCCTGAGTTCCCGAAGGGTCGTCTTAGGTCCCAAAGCCTGGCTTCTACTGCAATATTTACCCCACATGCCTAAGCTGACTTGTAGGACCTGTGCACATTTAAAGTGTCAAAGACCAGACCTTTCTTGCATGCCAGCAGTTACGTTTTGGTGGAAGAAATGGAACATCACAGGCGTGATGTTCAGTAATCTGTCATATGGCTTCCTTCTCACCTTACCGAGCAGGTGAGAGCCTGACGTTTAACAACTCCATAAGTGGCTCACTGTGAATGTCTCTGAAAGTGTAGAGGGCCCTGCACAGGCTTCAGAAAGACCCCGGCAGATGACAGACACAGTGGGATCTGGGTTTTGTACACCGCTGGTGTCCTTCCCCAAACTGAAGGCTGGTTTTCTTTGGCTCGGTTACCGACAAGTGAAAGAAACCACTGCCAGTCTGGGCTGTGTGAGTGTGGGTTCTCTGTGGGTGTGAGCCTGGGCTGTGTGGGTGTGAGCCTGGGTTGTGTGAGTAGAGGTGTGAGTGAGGGTTATGTGTGTGTGAGAGAGCTTTGGGTTGTGTGAATGTGGCCCAGCTACCTCATCAAAGGTTTTGTCATTCATCTGGAGTGTGTTGTGAACTGACCCTGGGACACGAACTATAAGCCAGATGTCAAAAGATTTCCACAGAAATCTATTTCTCATCCTCAAAATACTTGTTACTCTATTTTCATTAATATATCATCAATTCTCCAACAAAAGATGAAATAAGAATGATGTTTTATTAGTACTCGCTGCAAAGTGCTATTAAACACAGTTTAAGAATTGGAATTTCAACTTTCCTCACAAAAATTGTTAGGCGTATATGCTTGCAATGAGTTAGATTTGCTTGTGTATAAATGATTTCTATAAAAGCCTCCCACACATCCAAGGGTGGGCAGTCAAGGGCTCATAGCCTGGACACATTTGTTACCTGCGTGCTTCATGAGCCTTCCGGATCGATTTGACAGTTAACCGAGTTGGTTTACACTGAGCTCTTTACTGAGATTTTAAACTCGTGTATTAGTTGAGCATGGGTGCCTGCCTAACTGGTAAGTTAAGCATAACTTGGCCTTGTGATCTCTGAGTACCTCACAAGCACCCTGAAGTTGGGAGAGGAGAACGGCTATATTTCAGCCCTCTCCAATTTAGAAAATACTAAGCTAAATCTCTCAGTTCGCATTTTTAAATTTACAAGCTTCAAATGGTAGCTTTTCTTTTTTTATTAGGAAATTACTGGATCCTCTCTGGCTTGTTGTGCGTACTCCTTGTTCAAATTCTCTTCCATTTCACGCACCTTTCCACCCACCAGCGTGATTGCCAGGGCAGCCGGTGGGTGAATAATTGCCTGTCTTCACAGGAGCTTGCTTGGGAGCTAAAGTGGAGGGCTGGCTTCCTGATGTATGCATGCCTCATTTGGATTCTGCCAACAGCCTTGGGGTGATATTATTCATGCCTTGACAGAGAGCACTCACTAAAAGCTTTGGAACCCAGCCAGGTACTGGCTGAGAGATAGGGGAGCATTGCAGCTTGCAACTGAGAGGAGCAACCATAATCCAAAAAAAAAAAAAAAAAAAAAAACAGGAAGAAAGAGAAAGGAGAAGGAACAGAGAGAGTCCCTATGCCATCCTCTTTGGTTTCATGTAGATAGAAATTTCATTTGCATTGAAATAAAACACCCTAAAAATAATTGCATTTTTTTTTCCTAACCACGCTTGAAAGTTTAACGCAATTTTCCACGTTTAATTGCAAAGCTGATTTTAATTAGTAAGGCCCTGCATGTGAAAAATGAAGATCCGCTTGGGTACGTGGATACATTGCAGCGTCTGCCGGATGTTCTAATTAACGACGGGGCTGCCTTGCAGCAGGGCGCGCCATGGGATGCTTATAAGGGATGCAGTGCACACAGCCACCTAGCCAGCCTCTCTCTGTTTACTCCCCTCCGTTCTTTATGAGGCATCATTGTGCCTGCCGTCACCCCATCCATAAGCTTTATGGCATGCCTGTCCTTTTTACTGTTTGTCACCGATTCTGTAAATCACAAGTTAGGGCATACATATTTTAACATTAATTTAAGAGCAGACCACAGCAGCACAAAGAGAAGAAATGTTGAGACCTAGGGATTTATTTGGGTGAAGTAGCTGTTCCCGATCACGGCTGCTCTGGGGCTAGGCTGTGAGCCGTCTCTGTGCAGATACATTTGGGCACTGTCATTTTGGACTGCGGTAGCAGATAACCTTTATTATCATAGTAAATCCTTTATTTTAAAAAGTCTCTTGGCCATTTTCCTGAGGATACAGTCCGCCTGCTGCTGTTTGCCACACATCTGGCCCCTGCCTCCTCTGTGATTCAGAGGACTTGATACACAAAACAAACATAATATGTTTACACGCATTCTTGATGTTTGACAAACTGAATATATATATATATATATATGTATATATATATGAATAATTCTACATTCAAAGAGAAGTAGCATAAATATTTTCAGGCAACGAGCTCATGTCCTGGCAGAGGACCTAAGGGCCTGTGAGTTAACAGGCCACATCTGGATTGGGCAATTATCTCAATTCGTCGCCTTGCCTGATAATCAGACATGGATGATCTTAGCAGCTTTGGACATCAACAAAATGTACAGGAATGGATAGGTAGGGTGGGTGGGGCTGGTGCTGACCTGCCAAAAGTTCCATGGTTCACTCACATTCATTTGTGTAGGAATCATAAGAAACAGCAGCTACTTAATATGCTCAGAGAGGGCTCCTGAGAAGGCCTTGGGTTGCCTACATGCCGGTGGCCGAGGAGCTGGCTCAGCTGTATAGTTAGGAGCACGATCCTTCAGGGACCCAGTGGTGTGACCCCCAGCTAGTTCTCACCTGAGAGGTGGTGTCTGCTGACGAAAGAATTCTTATGGTTGGTAAGCTGCATCTTCTCAGTGATGTGTGACCCTACGTAATAAAGAGGTGGGGAAACAGAGATCCGGAGCAGGGAGGTAAAGGAAGGTTGACTTCCGGTCAGGCTGATCTAAGATGGCTCTGCTGCCTGCACCACTACCAGCTGATTCAGCATCTCCAGTCAGTACCTAGTCTGTGTCACGTTCCTGTTACAAAATGCCCCAGACTGGACTCTATAACAGAAGGGGACCTTACATGTGGCGCCTGAAAAAAAAAAAAAAAGACCTCATGTTGTTAGGCAGGAAAGCGGAGGCTAGCAGGGCTCAGCAGCTCAGGAACTTGTCCAGGCTCTCTAAGCCTGAGCCCAAAGGGCAGTGTCCCAGGTGACTGGGTCCCCTGACCAGGTCCATCATTTTAAAGGCATCAATGCCTCAGCACCACAGTGCACCCAAGAGGAGGAAAAGTCACTTCTCAACCATGACACATAGTGGAGGCTTTCAGAGGACCCTGCATTAGTGGCGGTACTGCATTCATGTACCGCCCATATCCAGGGCCGTTCATGGATTAGGAAAGCAGCTATCATCATTTCGATTCACGATGAAAAGGTGGAGGACTAATTAGAAGAGCCTTCTAGACCATCTTCCACAGACCTGTTATTTCTTCTCTGCGCCCTCCCCTGCCTTACAGAGAACCGTGTCTTCAAAGTTTGGTAACAAAAGATGGTTAGAAAACAAACTTCCAAGTTAGAAAAGAACACTTGAAAGGAAGCAACCCTCCCTTCCGACTGTGGCATTGATCCAATGGGATTGCAATATTCTGTGTAGCTTTAGATGTTGCCAGAGATACATATTGGCTTATGAGATCCATCACCAACCCTCCACCTGGGGACACAGGTGTAGGGGTGAACCTACCCCACGGGCCATTGCTCCTACCTCGACTGCTCTTTCCATTCTCCTGTGGTCACCTCATACACACCGCAGGAAAACAGCTGCGGCTGCCCCAGACTCTGGAACACTTTGGGATATGAAAGTCATTTTCATATTTCTAGGGCTCCACAGGCTTCCACGGTCCTTCTGGAGCCTTCTGGAGACTTCATTTTCCTTGAGCCCAGAATGTCAGCACTGCCTAGAAACTCTTTAGAAAGGCAATCACTGGGCCTCCATCCAGATGTGCTACAGCAGAGACTGTGGGTGGGGCTCAGCCAACGGTTCTTCAGAGTTCCAAGGACTCTGTTGCTCTGAGTTTGACAAGGACACGAAAAAGAGCATTGTTGACCAAACAGTCCTGCTAGAAAAGGTGCTAGAGATGGTGCCTGGAAAGACAGCTAATAAGGTCAACCCAGACTAACTTAAGTGTCCACCCGGTCCTGATCCCATCTGAGATTTAACAGTGAATGAGGAGTGAAGTCCTGACTGCCCTGACACAGAGGGTGTATAGAGCAAGAACTCAAGAGTCAAACTATATGTGTATAGCAACCCTATACAAATTGGGTGAAGACCCCTGCTCTGACGTCCCCAGAATGTATAGCCCACCCAGTGTCCTCATCCTGCACCAGAACCTCCACCCAGTACCACTACCCTGAGAACAAGAACCATACACAAACACTAGTGGCCAGGATTGTGACTCCAACTGGCAGTAACCGAGATTTCACTTTGATTAAAACCACGGATGCATTTGTGTAGCTGGGTACTGACAGACAGTCTACAAGATGTAGCTTCTCCCTGGGGAAGGGGAGGACATCACTTCTCAGGGAGACATGGGACATAGAATGAGCCAGTTTTCCAGGGTCAGCCACCAGCTAACTGCAAGTTCTGGAGGGCCAGCAAATACTTGGAGACCTACAAGGTATTGCAGACGCCTCCCATTTTTATACTGCCTTCATAGCACCCCAGTGAAGAACAAAGGAAAGGCATCGAGGCTAGAAGCTAATCAGGATGTCTGCTGGAGACCATGAAAATCTGTCAGGACTCGTGTTGTCTCTGCTGCCCTGAGCACATTGGGATAAGTCACCCTTCTTGCTGTGGAGAGCTCACAGTGCCCCTGTGTAATTCCGGGCTCTGCAACCTGTTCCTTTCTCTCAGTGGCCACTCTGCAGGACTGTACATAGCAGCTAATGCTATGTGGGAGGACACAGAAGGATGCTGCCTGTACAAAAGGAATCATTTCCTGAGACTCCTGGGAGGATGGAGCAGAGACACACAAACCTCCTAGATGTAATTCTTCCCATTAATAATTCATCTTGCTGCGCTCTTGCCAACTTCTTATCACCCGAGCCAATCAGGAGACTCGGTGTACTCTGAATGACACCTTGGCTCCCAGCTGACACAAGAGAAAGGTAACAGGAGAACAGGGGAGCCTGAGTGTCACATTCTCCCTCAAAAAAGCAGAGGGGTCATGTGCCTACCAATCTCACCAAGGACAAGATTGGGAAATGAGATACAACAGGACCATGCATAAATGTGGGAGGGCCTTCCTACGCCTAGGAGCTGGCCTGTTGCTATGCCTCCTGAGTATGGTCAGGATACACCCTCCCCTGAGCCTCCACGGCCACCATAATTAATTCTCAAGCCACAACTAGGGGACAGTGGGACAAAGAAGGGCTCTAAGGAGTTAGCAAGGCTGATACAGCAGAGGTTACTCCTAATCAGCCATATCTTAGGACACATCCAGCCTACAAGATGGAGCCAGTTTCTTCCCCCTTGGGGATTTCTGGATTCTCAGAATCCCCTGGAAATAACAGTCCCAAGCACAGAAGTAGTGGCCTCTTGAGATGCACATCACAGTGGGCCCGGTCCCCTTCTATCACTGTGACTCAATCCTTTTGGCCACAGCCTTCTTTCTTCATGTTTCTTCCTACTCAATCTGAAAATGGTCTTTCTTTCCTCCAGCCTCACTCAACCACCCACACAGCCACTTACACCAAAGTGGACAAGCAGATTAGTTAAAAAAAAAAAAAGGACAATACCTATAGGGAGTAAGCAAGGAACCCAGCCTTCCCTGAGGCTAGTGGGACAATGACAGACATCTTGCATTTGACCTAGCTTGTTTCAAACAAATTTGAAAATGTGGGGTGGAAGAATCCTGTCCAGAATCTTCTACTACTCCACTACCGTGGGAGCGAGTCTGTCTATCAGCTATCTCTTAGTCTTAGACCTAGGCATACACAGGACTGCCAGGACAGCAGGACCCCTAACTACAGGGCAGTTTCCAGGACACTGGGAAGAGAAAGGGCAGCTGAAGAGAGTGGACTGTGTAAGTGCCCTTCGTGGGCTCCCGGGGGATGCAGGCAGCAGGAGAAATCACAGAAACACGTAGGTTGGCTCAGACTTGAGTTTCAAATAAAGGGCGAGCATGCTTCTTAAATAAGGACAAGTGTGAATTATGGCAGCCCCATGGGGATGGGGTGCTTCTACTATTGTCATGTGTTAGAGTTCTGGCAGTCAGTTTCTATCGCCTGACCTCATGTGATTCTTGTCCTGCCAACAATGCCTACATGTTTGGAGTCATACTTTTGCTAATACCTTCGGGGTCTTGGTTTCCCCTGGGAGATAGAATAGCCTTATACAACTGGGTTAAGGACATGGGGACTCAGTGTTAGGGTTTCTCACTATAGGATGGGGTCTGGCAATACCATATTCCTAGAGCAGAAGATCAGGACGTCCTTATTGTTCCCTGGAAAGAGGACGCTGTGTAATTGTGTCTAAAATACTTCTTGCTACAGAAAACAACCACCCTTTTAGAAGACTGATCACTTTCCTTAGAAGGTCTTTGCAAGAGCATTCTGGGAGACAAGATGGTTAGCATGTCAAGCAATGTCTTTCCCCTTCGGAGAATGAGCAAGGTACTTAATCTCAGGTTGGGCCAAGGTGTGACGGAGTCTCTAAACCTCAGTCAAAGAACAGGCTACTGGGAAACGGGCAAGCATGGGTCCCCAGAACTCAGCAGTCACCAATTCAGCCTTGAGCTCTAGACCCAGGGCTGAGAAGAGGAACTGAGGGATTGCCCTTCAAAGCCACCTCAAAGCATAGCTACAAAATGTGTCACCAGCATGCCCTTTGGGCATCTTGCACCTGTTGTGGTCAGACTGGTCATAGCTATATGAGGCCCTCAGTCACTGTGTCAGTCACCTAGAAAATTTCTCTATCCATCTACTAGACCCATTATAAAGGAGAATTACACTCTGGCCATTGGATGGGACATGGACAAATATGTGGACAGGGCCTGAAGGTCCCATGAGGGACCACACATGTAGAAGTGGTGAACAGAGCCTTTGATATCTGTTGGCCTCTCATTCAGTCAGGCTTCTTCAGGTTTAACTTCAGTATAAAGGTAAAGTTCTTGTCTCTAGATGATAAAATGAAGTCACCCAGCTCTTTACATATTCATATGTCATAGGAAAGGACCCGAAAGGGCAGGGGTGCCCCCATTCTATCTCTCGGCACTCTCTGAGGGTTCACATAAAGGGAGCGGACAGCCTTCTCTCTTGTATCTCACCCCCTCACACACATACACACACACACGCTCTGCCAGCTCAGCAGTCCTTTCCCCCTGGAGACTTCCTCCTATCACATCTGTCTGTGGAATAAACTCAGAGTCCTTCCAAATCCCGGATACCTGTCTTCTGTAGGTCGGTCCTGAACTCGCCTGTCCCTACTAGAGCTTTGCATAGTTTGTCCATGCAAAGGGTATTCCAATTAATTTAACCCTCTGGGAAATGAAACCTCTCTGCCGTTCCTGTCTAGTGAAGCTGTATCTGCTGACTTTCACAGCACGGGAGTCCATGCTGAGTGACTGTGGCTTAGGAGGCAGGGTGCCCAGGGCAGTCAGGTCCCTTGTCTGTCAGAGCTCCTCTAGGGCTGAACCCTGTCCCTGACACCTCAGGGATGCCTGAGAGGGAAAGACTTTCCATGGTGCAGATGGCTGCCACTAAATGTCCAGGGAATATAGAAACAGATGACACTAAAAGTCGATCTTTATGCCTGGTTGTCCGGAAAGGCATTAGCATCTCATGTCATTAATGAGGGCAACAGGACTGTATTTTTATATCACCTAAAAACAATAAAAATAAAAGCAGGAAGTAAAGGATTTTTTAATTAGAATATGCTATTAATTTTTTCCAGAGATGGGGTAAAATCAAGGAAACAAAATAATCCTCACAATTTATGGTACTTTGAAACAATTAGAAATAAAGAATAATTTTTGCGATTATTCAAGTTTTAATTATTGAATTTGGGTTTGAAATCGCTACTGGGGAGTCTGTATCCAAGAGGCAGTTCTTCCCACCTGTGCCCTGCAGGCAGGTCTTAGAGTTGGTCCTACTCTGATGGCACTCGGCACTCAGCCCGACCCCAGCATGCAGCTGCTAGCCTTGTACAGCACCTCCTCCAGGCACAAAAACAAGTGACAGACTCCACAAGGTAGTGATTGTAAAAGTGTTTGTAGCTTTGTAGAAGAGTGGGGACAGAGAAGATGGGACGAGAGGGTGGAACTGTGCTCCCAGGCAAATGACCCTGATGAGTTTGGAAACTTATCTAGTTTCTTTATCTCAGAAATTAACAACATTTGGTCCAGAATCACAAGTTTGAAGCGATCACCAACTTTTACGAACATGTAGAAGATACTGAGAGTCTAGAGAGAGCTACGGTATCTTCGCACTCTACTTAGAGAAGACTGACTGCATAGCTGACCCTGTCTCAGGAAACATGATTAAAAGTCAAGGAGATAGCGCCTGCCTTCAAAGATCATGTGATACATCAAATATACCATATCCAAAGAGAGGATCACATGTGTCCAGGGTGTGGGTGGCATTTCTGAGTTCTGTCATTGATTCTGAATACAAGGCAGAGACAGAAGTCTGACTTTATAAAAGCCCCCTCATCTGTTCTACTTCCTGCCCCTTATAAATGCCCTCTCCCCCAAACACGGGTCCCACACAAGTAGTCTAGTTTTCCAAAATATTAGAAGCTGGAAGACTCCTTTCACCCCAGTGTTGGCTCCATAAGGCTGCAGGGCTTGGACAAGACACATTAGCCACCTTCCCAGAGTGTCTTTTACACAGATTAACACCCAGTTCCTCCTAGCCATGACAATCTACGTCATTCAAGGGTCCTGTGATTCTTCACCTATCTAGAGGATCATCAGAACTTTCCATAGGAAGAGGCTTCCTTTTCTGGGTTACAAACCATACAACACAACACAGTGCCTGATGGGGCACTTGCTGCAAACTCAGTGCCCACTTAAAAATTCCTTTCCAGAGAGACTGTGGCAATTTCAAAGAAGACTGGTAACCTTGCACGTATTCATCTACCTGATACTAGCCTTTCACTCAATGTTTCTGGGAAATTTTGCAGCCTTGGGAATGAAAGGTTTGTAAAAGGAACGGTGGGCTGCATTCCCGCCTGGATCCCGGCTAGCTTACCCCTGAAATAATTACACGGAAACTGTATTCTTTTAAACACTGCCTGGCCCATTACCTCCAGCCTCTTATTGGCTAACTCTCACATATTGATTCAACCCATTTCTCATAATCTGTATCTCACCACAAGGTCGTGGCTTACCGGGAAAGATTCAGCATGTCTGATCTGGCAGCTTCATGGCAGGCAACTCTCTGATTCTACTTCTTTCTCCCAGCATTCTGTTCTGTCTACTCCGCCTATCTAAGCTGCTATCCTATCAAAGGCCGAGGCAGTTTCTTTATTAACCAATGAAAGTAACACATAGACAGATGACCCTCCTCCATCAAAGGTTTCTGGATAGGGAAGTGGTAGATGTAAGACCAAGTTTTACCAGTGAACTATTTGGATTAGGTTCAGTTCTATCTAGATATAAAAGCAATGATAAAGTGTTGTCTTTCCCACCTTAGTCCTGGTGATCATGGTCAGTGCTTTTGCACAGAGGAATACCCAAAGTAGGGACTTGACTTCTCCTTGAGGAGACACTTCAGCCAAAGCTCCCAGGAGATGTGATGATCTGAGCTGAAGGGAGTTTGTGAGCAGCAGGTCTATGTGTCCTGAGCAGCTGAGCATGAGGAAGGAAGATGTCTTACGGTCTCTACCACTGTAAAGAGACACCATGACCACAGCAACTCTTGTAAAGGAAGATATTACACTGGAGTGACTCACTTACAGTTTCAGAGGTTCAGTCCATTATCATCATGGTGGGGAGCATGGCCCTATGTAGGCAGACATGGTGCAGGCTATGTCTTTATCAGAAGGCCACAGGGAGTCAACCGTGACACTGAGAGTCGCTTGAGCATAGGAAATCTCAAAGCCCAACCCACGGTGATGCACTTCCACTGACAAGATCATACCTTACCCAATAAAAGTCACACTTCCTAATAGTGCCACTTCTTAGGAACTTATGGGGACCAATTACATTCAAACTACCACATTTCATTCCCAGCCCCCATAAGCTTTTAACAGTATCATAATACAAAATACATTTAGCCCAACTTCAAAAGGCCCCATAGTCTATCACAGTCTCAAAAGTGTTTAAAATTACAAAGTTCAAAATGTCTTCTAAGATTCACACAATCTCTTAACTGTAATCCCTTAAAAATTCACAATCATAAAACAGATTACATACTTGCAACATATAATGGCGCAGGATCTACATTATTATTCCAAAGAGCCGGGAAGGGAGTATAGCAAGACAAAGCAAGACAGAAAACCAGCTGGGCAAACTCCAAACTGTATCTCAGTATCTGAGAGAGATACATGTCAAAATGCTCTTCAGATCTCCAACTCCATTCAGCTTTTTTGACTGCAACACATTTTTTCTCTTGGGTTAGTTCCACTCCCTGTTAGCAACTTTCTTTGGCAGGTATCCCATGGCTCTGGCATCTCCAACATCATGGGGTCTTCAAGCCAATCCAGGCTTCACCTTCACAACTTCACACAGTGACCTCTCTAGGCCTTCATTGAGGGACACCCCAACACTCGCCTGACTTCAGCAGTTTTCCTTAGGCACAGCAGCAAGTTCCATAACCAATTTCTTTTATCCTTATCTTTAAAGCCAGAACCATATGGCCAAAACTGCCAAGTTCTTTTGCTTGCTGGGGCTGGAACGTGCCCCCTCTTTGAATTACATCTTTATCAACTTTCTGGTTTTTATTGTTACCTTCACTGTCTAAGCTTGGCTGTCTCTGAACTTGCTCTATAGACCAGGCTGAGTATAAATTCAGAGCTCTGCCAGCCTCTGCCAGCCCAACTGGAATTAAAGTCATATACCACATACCTGGCTCTAAGTTTTTGGGTTTTTTTTTCTAGTTCCTTATCACCAGTTGGAAACTTAGCTGGGTGGGTTCTTACCCTGAGATCACCACTCCCTGTATTCCATTTCTCAAAACTTTTATCTCTTTGAACATAGGATTTAGCTCTATTCTACTTCCTAGTGCCTCTTTTCTGAATATGTACATTTTGTATGTTCATTTGCTCGGCTTGCTCCTTTTCATTATAAATCTTTATCAGAGTTAACATTAATAACCACACACCAGAGTCTATGCTGGGCTCTTGTGAGATTTCCTCTGCCAATTGAATTAATCCAAAACTCTTGACTTTACTCTCAGGCAGACTTTTCAGGCAAGAGCAAAAGGCAGCTACATTCTTCACTAAAATATCACAGGAAAGATCTCTAGACAAAATACTAAAATTTTTCTCCTCTGAAACCTCTTGATCCAATCCCCAACAGTTTAAATAACTCTTAGCACCACCGTCTTCCATGTTCCTACTAGTATGATCCTTTAGGCAGTGCTTAAAATTTTCTACTTCTTTTCTAATCCAAAGTACCAAAGTCCAAGTTCCTTCAGACAAAAACATGGTCCAACCTATCACCATAATAGCCCAGTCCCTGGAACCAACTTCTGCCTTAGTTAGGATTGCATTGCTATGAAGAGACACTATGACCACGGCAATTCTTTTTTTTTTTCTTTTAGGTTTTGTTTTGATTTATTTTACTGAGCTATATATTTTTCTCTGCTATCCTCCCCTTCATCCCTCTCCCACAATCCCTATGCTCCCAGTTTACTCAAGAGATCTTGTCTTTTTCTACTTTTCATGTAGATTAGATCCATGTATACCTCTCTTAGGGTCCTCTTTTGGTGTCTACGTTCTCTGAGATTGTGAATTGTAGCCTGATTTTCTTTGATTTATGTTTAAACACCACTTATGAGAGAGTATATATGATATTTGTCTTTCTGTGTCTGGGTTACCTCACTCAATATGATGTTTTCTAGATCCATCCATTTGCCTGCAAATTTCAAGATGTCACTATTTTTTTCTGCTGTGTAGTACTCCATTGTGTAAATGGACTACATTTTTTTTTATCCATTCCTCAGTCAAGGGGCATTTAGGTTGTTTCCAGGTTCTGAATATTACAAACAGTGGTGCTATGAACATAGTTGAGCACATGTCCTTGTGGTACGATTGAGCATCCTTTAGGTATATACCCAAAAGTAGTATTGCCGGGTGAGAAGTAGGTTGTTTCCTAATTTTCTGAGAAATCACCACACTGACATCCAAAGGGGTTGTACCCACTTGCATTCCCACCAGCAATGCAGGAGTGTTCCTTTCACCCAACAACCTCTCCAGCATAAGTTGTCGTCAGTGTTTTTAACCTTGTCCATTTTTACAGGCGTAAGATAGAATCTCAGAGTTGTTTTGATCTGCACTTCTCTGATGGCTAAGGATGTTGAGCATTTCCTTAAGTGTGTTTCAGCCATTCCTCTGTTGAGAGTTCTCTGTTTAGGTCTGTACCCCATTTTCTTATTGGATTATTTGTTCTTTTGATGACCAATTTCTCGAGTTCTCTGTGTATTTTGGAGATCAGTCCTCTGTCTGATGGACCACGGCAATTCTTACAAAGGAAAACATTTCATTGTGGTGGCTCCCTATTTCTAGTTTCAGGGGTTTGGTCCATTATCATTACCATTATGGTAGAGAGCATGGCAACATGCAGGCAGACATGGTGTGGGCTGCAGCTATATCCGAAGGCAACAGGAAGTCAACCGTGACCCTGGGAGTAGCTTGAGCAAAGACCTCAAAGACCACCCCACAGTGACACACTTCCACTAACAAGGTCATATCTACTCCAACAAAGCCACACCTCCTAATAGTGCTACTCCCAAAAGCTTACAGGGACCAATTCCGTTCAAACTACCCCAAAGGATGTGCCACAAGATGTTGGAAAAGAAGCTGAGTCAGTTAGGAAGGAGTCATGCAGAGCTTCAGGTCGAGAGAAGGAACCACGATAAAGCAGAAGGCCTGGGGAGACCCCGCATGATCCTTCACACAACTCAGTCAACGCTGCATGTTGAACACCCAAGTTTTCAAGCCACCTCCTGAATAGTAGAGGGGAACAACCATGTCATCGTGTTGTAATCACTGTTCTAGTACCGCAACCACTCGACAATTCTTATAGCAGACGTCATTCAGTTGAGGGCATGCTCACAATTTCAGAGGTTTAGTCCACCATCAGCACGGTGTAAAGCACGGCAGCACACAGGCAGAAAGGGTGCTGGAGACGTGGCTGTGAGCTACATCCTGACCCACTGGTTAAGAGAGAGTCTCTGGGTTTGGCCTGTGTTTTTGAAAGCTCAGAGCATACTATCAGTAACTTTCTCCATGTACTGGGCCAACTTACCTCTGGGTTGCATCTTCAGGAGCACGCTTAGGGCCTGCGAGAGCTCACACTGGTTGACTATCTCTGATGAGAGAATGATGTCCACTTCACTATTGCCTCTGCTTTTCATTCCAGGTTTTCATTCTAGATTTTGCTATTTTGTTTGTTCAAATTTTTCCATTGTTGGCACAGTATCACAGATACTTTACGTCATTTTCACCACAATAGCATCTAGCAAACCCTGAGAAGCAAGCATCCCTAAAGGGGCCAAAATTCTGTGTGTTGTATACTTACTCATCTTTCAGTCTGTAAAACTGACCTATCTTTAAGAAAATGTGATGGGCCCAGGGCACTAGATGCTGCTGTAGGAGATACCATGAAATTCAAGAATGAAGGGCCCTCAGCAATCAAGTGATATATAGACCCCACTCTCTCTCACACACGTCTGTACACACACACACACACACACACACACACACAATTGCCTGCCCTAACAGCTCTGTACCTTCACACACGCACACTGGCCTCATGCACACACTGCCTTTTCACACGTACCTTTCATAAGCCTTGGCCTCTCATGAGGGATAGATGTTAACACCTTGATTTTCTTACACGTTGGCTTGAGATACAACCATCACAGTCAGGCCTGCAGCTCCATCTGCTAAGGTCATGGTAGCAGCACTGGAGAAACCCTAGGAGCTTCTGGGCAATGGGGACTATGGCACTGAGTACAGTGACACGTAGAATTGGATAGTCCTTTGCCAAGGAAGCTGTCACGTTGTCCACCATGAATCCAAAGACACATCTTTCCCAAGCTGAAGATAAACCCATAAAAGGTACTCTTTACCCCGTGTCTTCAAAATGCAATCAATATTTGCTGTCTGTTTTTCGTGTCCTCAAAAAACAACACACATCCATGTTGACTTTGATTTTTGGTCTAGTAGGTAACCAGGCAATCATCTGAAGAAAGAAAAGCTGTACTGTCATGTACATGCTCAACCTTTCTGATCAAGCATATCAGTGTCCCTTGAGTGCATGCATTTGGTAAGACAAGGTGGAAATGATACCATGAAGCCACAGGATGGTCCTGCTGAGTGTCTGGAGTTTGTCCCCAGCAGTTTTCTATCGAGACATGTTCTTTTGAGCTGATGTATGTCTAACCATGAGAACTAGAAACGGAGGGCATGGCTAGGTCCCTAGGAAACATTTTTTTCTCTGAATATGTTCATGTCGGTTTTCATTTTGGCTGGGTAGAAGAGGTGTTTTTGACTTAGAGAGTCTGATTTAATGTTTGACCTTGGTCACTGCATTTTCTAGGCTAAAGGTGAATCAGATTGTTTTCAAGGTTCCTCCCCTGTACATGTTAGTGGTGTGATAGGTCACTAGGCCATATCGAAATGAACACTTTTGGAAGACCTCTTAGCCACCTGAGCTCTTTGGTTAAAATAGAATCTCATTTAGAGCACGCCCCAAAAGTCTAAGGGCATGAATGGACCAGATTACTCTGCCAGTCTTACTGCTGACAGTGGCTTGGCTGTTGGAGTAGTTTTTACATCCTCAGCATTCTAATCTCACAAATGTCAAGAACAATCAATACCTTTTATGGAAAAGAAGCTGCATGCATTTTACTGAAAGGTAGGAGCTAGTAGAGCCAAGCATAAAAGCTTGTAGGCCAGTGCCAGGTGTTTCTTCAGTCAACCAGGAGTTCTGAAGCCTTCTTGCCATGCACGATGGAAACTCAGGATAACTGCTATCTGGCAGCATCCATAGCCCCAAATAAAACTGTCCCATTACTGTAATAAGCCAGCAGAAGCACATGTGAGGTAGTCAAGGTGGTTTACAATAGATAGGTAATATCTCCTGTGCAGAATAGAAGATAAACAATCCTGAATTCTAGCCTGATTGGGGACTGGCTAGAGAGTCAAGAACTTGAGGTGGACCTTAATGAGGGGTAGGAGAGGAAACTCCCGGAAGTAGGACTAGTGGATGAATGGCATCGCAAGACACCAGAATACAGGAAAGAAAGGAAGAGTCAAGGGAAATTTCTTTGCAGTTAGAATCACGCCAACAATTTTTGGCAAGGGTAGAGTAAATGCATTTCAGATAGGCAAGAGTTTGGGGCCTGGAAGATGGGCTCCAGAGAGGACAGGAAGTAGAACCAGCTGAGTGAGGAGCAGAAGCATCTGCAGGAGGATGGACACAAAGAGCCTGGGGTGAACAGGCACAGGCAGGGCTGGCTGCAAGAAAGCCTGACCTTGTCTGTATTACTAGGACAGAAACTTATGCACATGGGAGCCTGATGCCTGGAGGAGAATTAGAGAATTAAGTGAGACATAAAAAGAAAAATAGAAATATCCATAAATACAGTGATAATAGGCAGGAAAATGGAATAGTATAATAGTTGGCACTGCTGCCTCGGCAGACCCATCTTTCATGGTGGTCACTGGGATAGCTGTGGAGTGGACCTGCCCATCCATGGAGGTTCGTGTGGAGCTCTTATCTCCCAGAGGAGCCCAATTGGCGATTCTTGAACTGAAAATCAGGGAACGTGTTCTGAGCACTTAACTTAGAGGTTGTTGGAGAAGCAAAGCAGATGTGCAGAATTACTGGTTTTTCAAGCTGACTCTTTAAGTCATATGCCAATAAAAACCATTGCAAAAGGCAACCGTTGGGGTGTAGATAGGACAGCCTGGAGCAAAGCTATTAAAGGAAGCTGACAGACCTGACGAAAGTTGTGACTCGGAAAGTGTACTTGATTTCAAGCAGGGTTTTAGCAGCTGGAGGAGTTGTGTATAGCAGAATTTCAGGGAACCAAATCTCTGCTAGTGCTGGTTTGGAAAATGGCTCAGATTCTGAATTGGGTTTCTGCAGTGACCGCCACAGCTGCCTCTGCTCGGTTTCATGACTTAAAAGCTGTTGGTGTAGGAGAAAAAAAAGACAAAGGTTGCCAGTTGTTTTATCTGTTATTTCTCTGAATTACTGTCCGAGGTGATATGTTTAATGCTGGACTGTGTCATGTATGAACATTTTTAAAGCTAAAAAGCAAGTGTCTGGGTGTTAGACATTGATGTTTGTTTAAAATCTATCATTAAGAATCAAATGTACATTTGCGAGCAATTTTTATTAAATATTTTCAAAGTCTAGAATGTTTATGATTTATGGCAAGTTTAAACTAAAGGTGAATATGAAGTTTCCAAACAAACTAGCCATCTGTTAGCTACTGCTACAGAACACAGTTAACAAACAAGAACATATACCAGTGCCCAGTTACATCTGAATCAGATTTGCTAGTGCATGATGAAGTCTATTATGAAGAAGTTTGAAATTTTAGGTTTTTAGCTGAATAATACAGTGACTTAAATTCTTTTGAAAGTATTTTTAAATGCTTTCCTATACTCTACAGAGAGTCTCAAGAACAATCTGGAATCCTCAGCCCTGGTGACTCTTTAGAAGCCAATGATGGGCATTTTCTGACTGAGTTAACATGCTAGACAACCGGCATTGAGTCCTTTAGCCATCACCAGTGACCCTAAATCCTGATTCCTCCCTTAGTCACAGGGCTTTAGATGCTATGTGGGTCGCAGCCATGCTGTGGCCAGCTTTCCCTTAGGGATGCAAGTGGGACAGGGCTCCTAGGGAACAGGAGCAACCCTCTCATTCCTGGGGCTTTGCTCTCCTCTTCATGGATGCTTGGGAGCTGTGTGCCTTGTGTGCTTTGGTACCTGTGTGTTTGCATGTCTAAGCCCTTCTCTCAGCAACTGGGGCATCTCAGAAGCCCTGGCAGTCCTTGCTGTCTCTCTGTCTCTGTTGAAACCCTCTTCTAGTTCCCCCCGCCGTGCTAAAATCCACCGTACCCTGTGCTCTAGCAGGAGGACGGTGGGCAGTAGATCTGGCTGGAAGCACTGTTGGAATGGGCAGCAGTGGGTGGCGCCGCAGTTTTTCAGCAGTGTTTTCCTGGGAACGATGGAGTGAGGGCGTTGGACAGAATCCTATCCACTGACGGTCACCTCATACCTCATTTCCAGACCCACCTTGCTGAGGCCATCTACCAACTGACATCTACAAGGGGGCACAAGTACAGTGCACAGGCCTTAGTTGGCTTTTCTGTTCTTTCTAACCACAAATAAGCTGGTAGATATGAGTTTCCTCCTAGGTCCTCTCTATTGAGTTTTGGCACCTTCTCCCAAGCTAGAAGACCAGAAGCTGTTCTTGCCATTGACCCTTCTCCTGATGTCTTGGGCATGGGTCTTGTTTACTTCAGACCAAATCGAGGTGACTTAAGATTGATACCACTCCTTACATGTCTTTTATAGCCATCAGATCCCATTTTGTCTTCTCCCAGGTCACTCCCCATACTACATAGGAGAAGTCATCACTGCAGTGTGAACATGGCCGTATTTGTCACTTCTTACTCTCGTGGGGCCTCCTCTGATCCCACCACCTTATCCTGACCAAGGAGGACCAGACAGCTAGCACCACCCCAAGCTGTCTATCTCATGACTCATGGTGCAGCTCATAGTAACTCCGCTTCTCTCTTTCTGTGTCTGTCTGTGTCTGCCTCTCTTTGCTTTGTAATTGCTTTGTCTCTTTCTGTCCTTGTCATTGGCCCTCTCTATCTCTGCCTCTCTGTCTCTGTCTCTGCCTCTGCTTCTCTTCATCTCTCTCTGTCTGTCTTGGCCTCTCTTTGTCTACCTCCGTCTGAGTTTCTGTCTGCCCCCTCTTCCCTGTAAAGTCTTCCCAGGAAGTACTTCCCCTCCCTCCCCCAGGGCCCTATCTCTGCTGTCTCATGACATTAGGATCATGCGCACTGCTCGAGAAAACGCTTCCTGAATAAATAAGCAGACAAACTCGCTCAATCCTCATGCAGCAGATGCTTCCTGGATGCCTACTTATTACATAAAAGACTTTATAGAGAAAGCACCATTGTTAATGGACCTTATAATAACCCAGTAAGAAATCAGGGCAGAATTAGCAGACGACCCTGGCATGGACAGAGGGGGGAGTGCCCAGAGGTGCCCAGAGGCATGACCCGAAGCAAACCTCTGACCCTTCAAGAGGGAATGAAGAGCCCTGCCTCACAGGGTCATTATGTGGGTATAATGGTGATAAAGGTCTATAACCTCAGCTACTTGGGAGAGAGAAACAAAGAGGAAGAGAGAGTTCAAGGCCAGACTGAGCCTGGGAATGTAGAGTACAAACATATATGAGGCCCTGAGTTCTATCCATAGGACCATGACAATGAAAAAAATATTTGTCATGTATGTAGTGAGTATTCCAGCAGTGACATTCTGGACTGAGGTACAGAAAAAACAGCATCTATGGGTGAAGTAAATAGAAGTCCTGCCGGTGGCGTTCTAGACAGCTGCAGCTACAGCTCGGTACTCTGGGATGGTGTGACTTATTGCAAGGTGACTACTAAGCTTAACACAATGAAAACACCATGTGTCGCACAGGAAATAGCTACCTGTGGCCATAGAGAACCACTGGAGAGCTCTGAGTGAACTTAGCAATCACTAGATCCCTAGTACGCACAGCTCCCGGTGAGGCCACAGGATGCCTGCATGCTATCAGTGACGGAGCAGAGACCATGTGCAAAGGAAAGGCTGCCAAGCCCATTTTCAGGTACACGACTTCTGTTCCTGATTAGAACCTGTATGAGAAAACCACACATTTGAAATAAAACAAAAACAAACAAAACCCAACTCAATATAACCCAGAATTCAGCCTTGAAGAATTCAAAATGTTTCACATATTCAAATCCATGGAGGGTAAACCACAGTAAGTAACCTGTCCTCCAGAAGAGTCCACTACAGAACACAGACAGAGAACCAGTCAAAAAAAAAAAAAAGAGGTTTATATGTGTTTCAAAATTAAGAGACTCTGGGGGATGCAGAGGCTGGGCTGGAGAAGAGCTTGGGAACCATTGTTGGTCCTCACTGGTGGCTTCATGTGGCAGACAGAGATTAAGACACCGAGCCCAGACACCATTTCTGGTTAAGCATTACTTCCCTTCTCTCTCTCCTTTCCATTTTCCCTTCTATCTGCGGACAGAGATGTTACACAGACTTTGAGGGTAGTTTGAGGCCAGTCCACAGCCTGATTCTCTGAGGGGAGGCTGCGACTCTGATTGTGCCTGGTACCTGGACTAAGAACCACTTTATGGAAACACTAAGGAAAAATTATAAAATTCTTTCAGCCAATGAAATACTGCTGAACTACAGTGATGTTAGTAGTAAACTTCTCTGCTAATTCTTTGATGTTTTGTCCATGTATATAAAATAGAAATACAATCAAATTGCAGTGTTCACATTGTATTTTATGTGAATCGATGGGACTGGAGGAGAGGAAGAGCAGGTCAGCACACTACAAAGGAATTTGATCTCCAAGGACACACTTAATCCTCAGGTGTGCAGTGCTTGGAGACCAGGAAGGAACCTTCAGTACACAGCCGAGACTAAGTCACAACACTGTCCCAACCCTCAGGTATGGGTGTTTGGCCTGCAGGACACTCTCCACATGCCTTCCAGGATCACTTCAAGAACCTTATGCTGCCTTCCAAATTCCAGGTCTCTCTGCCATGGTCCATCCTCACCTTCACCTCCATAACATCCATCGTTTCTTCACTTGCCTCGTACGCATGGAGCAATCCAGAGAGGATATGAGACTCTCAAGTGACTGTCCAGGGGCACTTTGTGTGAGGATGATATTGTTTCTTGGCCTGACCATATAATAACTGTTAGCCTCATATAGCCCTGGATCTCGAAATGTGGCTAGGAAAGCCCAGAAACTGGACCTGCAGTTATCTTTAACTCAATGCCTGCAGATGTTAGGAGGCTACAATATGTTAGATGCTGCAATGCAGAAACTTAAGAGTCAACAGAATACAGACCCTTCTGTCATCACTCTGGGGAGCAATAAAGGCATCACGTGACCTGTAATCCCACTAGGGCATGGTACGCGCTCATCCTTCACCAGCAAGGACATAGTGGATTGTCCCATGTGTGTTCACTGAATACCGACCACCAGGCAGGTTCCGTTGGTCGCTCTGGAGGCGCACACCTGGTGAGGCCACACCATGCGATTCAAAGGATTAGAGAATGAATCCATGCGTTTTATTCTATGTAGCAATTGCTCTTGGGATGCTCTCTGCATGTGGAACATGGGGAGAGACACCAAAGATATTAATTGTAGCTCTCACCTGGATGGCTTCATGGATGCTTCAAGCACTCTGCCACCAATTCCACTTGGTTTTCTCAATCTGACGACGTCCGAGAACGGTGATTTTGTTGTCATTCGGAAAGACACGAATGTGTTGATGGGCAGGATACCAGCTGTGCAGTTCACAGCGCTCCAAGCATAGGTGAGGGTAAAACCTCTGTCCTTCTCCCACGCTGCCACCGGCCAGCAGATGCAATGTCCATAAAGCATGAGTCCCAAACACAGTCCCAAAGCTTTTCCAGGTCTCTGATGGCCCAAGCAGGCTCCTGAGTCAGCTACCAGCACAGGGTGCAATGTGACTGGACTCGGAACTTGTCACATTTAAAGTGGATACCAGGAGTTGGCAGTCAGGGAGAGATGCCAGGAGTTTGCATACAGCCGCGGCGAAACAATTTTCACTGTGTCTTAAGGACATAGAGGAACACCAGAGCACCAGACAAAACGAACTGGCAGGAAGTTCTACTGCTATCACACTAAACCCACATTTTCCAAAAAGCAGTTCAAAATATAAATAGGCTGAAAGACGGAAGCCTCCCTTAAATAGTGTGTTTCAGCGAGGAGAATGGTCATCAGGGAGTTGAACTGACCATTCATCCTGTAGATGGGCAAACGCAGGTCCTGCCATAGAGCTCAGGTGTGTCCGGTACAATGTTGATGAGGCCCAAGTGCCTTAGCACTCAGACCCATGCATGAGGGTCCTATGACTGGTTATCCTCAATTTTTGTCTTCTCAAATGAAAGAATTCAATTAAGAGATATGGACAGTTTAAGCAGTTTATTTAGCAAAAAGGAGCAGGGGTAGCGCCCTCCAGACAGCTTAGAGAGGGCCAATGAGAGAGCCTGGATTCGCTATTTTTGCAAAAGACTTTTAGGACTGTTATGGTAATAACGTTTATGGAGGTAAGGTGTCCCTTTTTCCTCCCAAGGGATAGTGAACCAGAAGGATCTCCCTTTTAGGCTGTTTCTTCCCATGGTCCTCTTGAAAAGCCCACAAGTATGGTGAAAGCAACAATGTAAATGTTATTAAACCCTGAATCTTTTGAGACTGCAGACCCTTCTTTGGTGTACATACATGGCAACTGGAAACATCCTTGATACCTTAGTTTCTGATATATCGGGCATAAACGGAGGGTAACTTCAAAGATGCTAAACCTCTGACCATCAGGAGACACAGTTGTCAAGATCAGAGCACACATCAATGAGAGGCCATTGTATATCATTCTGCAGCAAATACTACAGCAGACTGAGGACCTAATCAGGACCAGGCACTGAAACCCCCTCCTCGTGTTTATGTTTACATTTCAGGATCAAAGTATCAGTGTGAGAGGGACACATACTTTGGTGCCAGCTAGTGCCTCTGAGGTACAAAGTTGAATATCTGTCCAAAGCCACTCAACTGATAATCCCTGCCCACAGGCAAGCTCCATTCACCATGCTCGAGCACCGCGTACCCTGCCATGCAGGCCGACTCCAGTACCAAACCTCACCTCCTTTCATGAGAGGTTAGCGCTTCTTAGCACCATCGGGCCTCAGAGTGCAGGGGAGGCTCCCTCAGACTACAGTGTGTAGTGTCTCTACAGTGAGCCATGCAGCCATCCTCCTCAGTACCTGGCCCATTCCGCTGCCTGGAAGCCACACAGGCGTCCCTTTACCAGCCACCTCCAGTCTCACTTTAGTTCCTCATCCCAGCAGCTCGCCATGAACTTTCCGACACACAAAGCTGATGGCGTCAGTAACTGCCTGTGAGAGCCCCACAGTCTGCCCACTAAGTGGGTCTGCCCCTGCCTGGCACACCACACCATCCCCATTATTTTCCTCTCTTGTCCCATTTATCTCAGCTCCCTGGGGTCTGCATTTCAATTTTCTGAAGTATACTGCGCTTTCTCTTGCATTTATATTGTTTGCAGATTATTTTGACATGCACTCAAGTGTCTTTTTCTCTGCCAGATGGCATGTTTCTACCCTTCAAAGTTCTTCCCAGCATAACTTCTTTCTGGAGGTCTTCCTGGCATTTGACTGCCTGCCCCTTGGATATGGTGCCCTCCAAATATTGTATTAGAAGATTCGCCAACCTTAGTTCATTTATTTGGTCTGAACTGGCTTGGTGCCATGATATCCAAGTGTTGGGGGTATGTGGTATAGAACAGTGAGGGGTTAGAAATGAAAGCACTGACATTTCAGTCACTACTGGCCCTCACAGACCTGGAGTAAAAACCCTGTCCCTTTGGATCAACATCTCCTACATAGCACAGCACTTCCAGAGGACGGCACTGGATGGCCAAGATCTGTGATCATGTCACCATTCTGTGATCATGTCACCATTCCTAGGTTCCCAACTGAGCGTCTTAGGGTTTCTATTGCTGTGAAGAGACGCCACACCCTGGCAACTATTCTAGAGGAAAACATTTAACTGGAGCTATCTTACAGTTCAGTGATTTAGTCCATTGTTATCATGACAGGTGGCAATGGTGGCAGCAGAAAGACATGGTGCTGGAGAAGGAGCTGAGAGTTCTGTATCTTGATTGGCTGGCAGCAGAAGCTACTGTGTGTCACACTGAGCAGAGCTTTAATGAAGGAGACCTCAAAGCCCAACTCCACAGTGGCACACTTCCTCCAACAGGGTCACACCTACTCTAACAAAGCCAGACCTCCTAATAATACCATTCCCTATGGGTACCATTTTTTTTTTCAAACCACCACACTGAGCCAGTCCACATCTGAAGGAATCTCCTATCGCACTGACCAGTTGGAAGGGGAAGTCACATGGCATTCTAAACACATTCATTATTTCCCATAGCATTTTGTCGCTCCCTCTGCTCCTTATTTCTTGTAGCACATACAGGCTTTCCAAAAACAAAAAAAAAGAAAAAAAAAAAAAGAAAAACTAAACTCGTAACATAGTTGGAGAATCGTCCTTTCTCGGGGAAGAAATATAAGCTCAGTTTGGAGGGAGATTCTGGCCCAAATTCATCTTGATTTAATGGCGACTGTCAGTAACCCCAAAGTCATTCTCTGGGAGTTGGGGGAAGAACTGGCATTATCCAAGACTGACAGTGACTAGTAGCCTTTAAATGGGACAGTATCTGACATCAACATCTGTGGTTTGTCTGCTTCTAGTAGGTTTTCACATCCGAAGATATCATTGTGGCTTCTGAACACACAGACCCAAGTAAACCCAAGTGCTTTTAGAAGACATGCATTTTATATTTTCCATAAATAAATGTTAATATGATGTGTGTAATATATATGTAAATATCATGTGTGACACGGATATAGGAAACTATTTTTATGATTTGCATCTGAACTTTCAACTACTTGAGAAGCATCTAGAAGAAGGGTTTCATAGCCATCCTCCTAATCTAGGGTCTCCATGCCATTTGGAATCATCGTAATGGTGAGCTAGCTCACTCCAATTACATGCTAATGGCAATTAGACACATGTGAGCTGTACTGCGAAGTCATGTCATTTTCATTAGCAGAACTATGTGTGAGAGAACAGTGGTACCCTGCCCCTTTGCATTTGCATGGTAACGTTTGTGCTCAATCCCAAATATCTGCCAGGCATCCTATTGCTCTGATTTTCAGGAAGTAACAAAAATCTCTCTGTATCCTCTTTCTCTATTTTGTTTTATCAGTGTATATGGTTGTCCCTTGGCTAAAAAAAGGAAAACGCAAGATAAACAGCCCCAAGAACCTGCTCCCAAGCGAAAGCCGTTTGCCGTGAAGGCAGATAGCTCTTCAGTAGACGACTGTTATGAGAGTGACGGTACCGAGGACATGGATGAGAAGGAGGAAGATGAGGAGGAGGAGTTCTCTGAGGACAATGAGGAGCAAGGGGACGAGGATGATGACGAGGAGGAGGTGGATCGGGAAGACGAGGAGGAGATTGAGGAGGAAGATGATGACGATGACGATGATGAAGATGGGGATGATGTAGAAGAAGACGAGGAGGAGGAGGAGGAGGAAGAGGAAGAAGAGGAAGAGGAAGAAGACAATGGTAATCTTTAAATACTAACAAAGCTTAGGCCGTGATTTCGGGTCAGTTTTTGCATGAATTTTTCTAGTGTTCATACCGTTGGCATCCTAATGATTCCAGGACAAAGAATTCTCAACACCAAACGTATAAACTCCCTATGTGAACTGAAAATTTCTCCCAAACAATTTTTTGTTTCTTCTAGGCTTCAGATTTCTTACAAATTGTTATTTAGGTTGGTTGTCATGGCAGTTTGCTGAGCTATTTGTGGCAAAATGTAGGAAGAAATCTAGTGTCTCACGTCTAGTGTCTAAGTTGTTCTACTTGACAGGTACTATGATTGACTCAAGCATGGCTGCTGGCACAGCCCTCGCCTCTGTGCCTCCAGTGTGTGGCCTGGAGAAATAGATTCTATCTGTTGGTTGTTGAAGCCATACTTTGGTGACTGTCATGTGGCTAGAATGAAAAGAGATGCTACTTAAAGGAATGGTTGGTGGATTGGTTGTGTGCTTCATATTTGAGAACCAAGTTTCTAGTCTGAGGCAGAAGACAGTGAGTTGTTCAAGCAAGGTGCAAGCTTACCGGGCAGTGTATGGATTCGTTTTTGTGTCCAGTTTTCTGTTAGCATAAGACTCAAAATTAGGATTTATGAAACCTATTCTAAAAAACACTTCTAGGAAGAAGACATAGTTTTCTCATGATCCTAGATATAGCTAATTTTGTTGGCTTAGGGTTGACCTTATAGATATACCAAAAATGATGGTAACATAATGAGAATGTTTTTTCTCCCCTTTGTCCCTTGGGCTCAGAAAATCTTCAAGAATATGAATTCTGAAACCGCTAACTTTCAGATACAAAGTCATTATCTCATCTATTAGAGAGAACATATCAACATGTTTAGATCATGCAAGTGAGTCCGGCATCACTACTCCTATGCACCGCCATAAATGAACATACCTAACTCCAAAGCCAAGGCCTTTGTGTTAGAAATCATGAACCTTATTGGATAGTCCAACATTGCTACAGAGGCTTAAAGTTATTATGTTAATTTGCTACCCAATTTTTCTTAGGTTCTTTCATATGGTATGAGAGAAGGCTTAACAAATTACATCATAGCTCATGCCAATAATTACTGTGCATGCTGCCCAGTGTGCTATGGACAAATGTACTGATGTCACTAATGAGCTGCTAAGAATTAACTCATAACCCTATGTAATGAAATGTGTGGAAAGATGTAGAGGAGACCAGTAAGAAAATATTTAGGGACACAGTATCAGCTGTGTGCAATTCTAAATGATACCTTTGGTTGTCAGTGCTGATGAGTGATTTGTATCATTGAAATCATGTAAAATATTCTCTTGCATTGTCTCATCATGTCTGGGAAGCAGAAGACTTTAATGCTCAGGGTTATGAACATTCAGTATGCACAAAGAGTCTTGTCCAAATTTAGAATCTGCTCCATTTTCTAACTTAAGCGCTTCAATTTTGTTTGCTTGGAGTCAGAATTTAGGTAATCTACCTTTTCAATATACAAAGTGGCAAAGCACTCAGAAGTCTTACTGAGATGCATGACAATGCGGCCACACAGGCTTGAGCTCTTCTGACTTTAGCACCTAGATCCTGGGCGCATAATGAGCTCAGCAGCCGATCGGAACCAGACAGTTTTAGCTGGGGTGGTTCAAGTAACTGCACATAACCAGTAGACATGGGGCAGAATCATCAAACAAGCAACTTTAGAGTAACTACATAGGTCCCAAGTTTTTAAGTGTTGAGCACACCTGACCTGGTGTCTACTCAGGCTTCCTGCACATGCGGAGTATAAGCAGCATGTGGAAGCAGAAGCCTGTGTGAAGGGAGCAGGACAATCCCAGGCACATAGTCAGCCACCGAGGAACTGTTTTCAGAACACACAGCATCTGCTCCCCAGATCAGAACCTTCTTCAGTCACCTATTAGGTGACTTAAAAGGCCCATTGCATTACTGACGAGGAGCTCAGTACATGATCTGCTGTGAGACTAGTCTGTGTGGCTCCAATGAGGCCCATATGCCCTTGCCAGCATCCTCAGTAGAAAGGAAGGCCATTTGTCCCCTGCCAGGAACCTCTCACAGCCTTTCCAGATCCAGGCACTGCTCTCGTGGAGGATCAACCCCTATGGTTCTGATTGTTGTGAGTGCTCTGGAGAGCAAGTCAAAGGCTTGTTTGATTTCCCAAATCTATGACTATTAGTGGACCGCACTATAGCCCAGCTTTGTGAGCAAAGTTCCTGGAGAACCCCTCCTACGCTTCTGTCGTAGGGAGAAGTCTCCACTGCAGAGCCTGTGAGCTAGTGTCCCAAGACACCGTTTAACTAGCATTAGGCAGTGATGCCCAGTGCTTCCCATCCCAGGTATTTCCAAACCTGCCAGGGTCAGGAATCTTCATCAAAGGAAAACCAGAGCTTAGTTGATAGGCCAGCTGTTCAGCATGATCAGACTCTTATTTGTGCTCACACTGTTAAAATGAGGCTTTGAGAGGCAGAAATCCATCAGTCTCCTATCTTCATTTCCTCACCAGGCACGCCCTATTTTTACCATACTGTGGAAGTCTGTGCCAAAATCTCAATCGGTAAATGCAAGCTTGCCACAGGATAGCTCTACCACATGTCTGGGAAGCACAGTGAATGCAAAATTCATGCAGTATGCAAAAGCCACTATTTTTTAGTGCTGGTCGCAGTCTCTTAGTGCTGGCTTTTGTCTTGATGTCCCTTGGTTGACATCACAGCCCCATCACAGGCTGAAGCGGCAGCAGACTCCTCTGAGGTTGGCTGGGCCTCATTCCTGCCATCTAGGTACAGACTGTGACCTCAAGTGAGAAGCATAGGGAACAGAGAATGTCACGAGGCGATCGTAAGTAGCCCATGCTTAGGTCATGATTCGGACACAGTCTGGACAAATGCCAGCAGAGCAATGACATACAGTGTGAGGAAGTCAGGGAGAAAATCTGACCTGGCATCAGCCTGGGGACCAGGCAGGAAGCTTCAGGTTATCTGTGCTGATAACTGTATCCACACAGGAGAAATTATCTCTTGGCTATAATTTGAAATGTGTTTACTTTGTTTCTGATAAATTACATTTACACAAATCATCAGATTATTATGAAAGGAGTCCACTGAATGTTGAAGACACATTATTTAGAACATGGGGATTAAGTATTTTATTTCAAAGATCTTTGAGCATTGTAGTTAGACGTAAACTAAATTGGCCTGACACTAAGCATCCTGTGAGTGTGGCATTTATTTTAAAAAGGAATGTA
Organism: Myodes glareolus; assembly: GCF_982192425.1. Taxonomy (NCBI): domain Eukaryota; kingdom Metazoa; phylum Chordata; class Mammalia; order Rodentia; family Cricetidae; genus Myodes; species Myodes glareolus. The sequence continues at coordinate 51,458,166 of NC_142031.1, read as the reverse complement.
TATTTTATAAAGTAGACAAATCACAGGCTAGTCTCTTGCACAGTCTTATTTTCAAAATGCACAGCAACGATCCAATTTCATGTTTATTAGGTACCAATTATCTATCCTAAAGGGGAACTACAACTCTGTGGCCATAGAGTCATTATTAACAGATTTGGCACATACTATGGTCAAAGGTCTTTCAGGATCACTATGATGAGAAAAAAAATTCATTGCATAGACAATACACATAAGGTATGGTTTATTTCCATACTCCATCCACAAAAAAGGCCATTTAAAAAATCATAGGCAGATATGCATATGTATTTCATATATACATTTATGCTTGTCCTTTTGAAGCCACGTTTCATCTTCCCATAGACAGGAAGGTGAATTCTCTGAGGAAGAACTAGGCTGTGTGTGGTCTAGACTGAATAAGACCAAACTACTACCCTCCTTACTTTAAATGCTCCACTGTGGCTACTGCTAAAATGCTGGGGTTCCCAAGAGACACCTGCCTCTGGCATCTCAGAACTGCCCTAAACCCTGAAATCTGCAAGGTTGTCCCCACAATCAGTGGGTCCATCACTGCAGGTTCCTCTTCAGTTCGGGTAACCCAGCCTTTGTATCCCATGTCAGGGTGTGGTATCCTTGCAAGCTTTCTGAGGAATGGATTGTTGTGAATCCTGATATTGAGTGCCTTCTCTAATAGGCTAGACAGTTGTTCAAAGCCAGGCAGAATGAAAACACATAGCGTGGAGGCAAAGTAGGAGGGGCTGCTTTTGTTAGAGCAATTCAGCCTCCTCTGCTGTCCTTGAAGCAGCTGGGGGAATAGCAGTCCACACCAGTGGCAGATTCTGATTTGGGACCCTGTTCTCACAGTCCTTACTATGAAACAATAGCCCTGTCCATGAGATTGTCTTTACTGGGTGATTCCACTCTTCAGTAAGTCCAGTTCAATGACAGTTCTGTATGTATTCTTCCTCACAGAAGCATCTTTCTAACTGTGAGATTTCCTGGGGTGTGTTTTCTTCCAAAATGTGAAAGGCCCCCCACTTGCACTCACGTTCTGATCACGGGTGAGGCAGTGGCTGGTGTGGTCAGGAGGGGAGAGGATAAAGGTGCTGAGCGGTCGGCACTGAGGCCCCACAACTCCCCAGTTTCCCCTCAGGGTGCTGCTCTCCATATTGATTAGCCAATTATCCTTCTGTATCTTTCCCAGGGACAGGTCCCTGATGAGGGAAGCAAGCTGAAATGCAGACAGACTGTGAAAATCAGAATTAGCCAGTCAGTGTTCTACTGAAGTCAGCAGAAAAAGCAATGAGTTCTGAGACCAGCACAGCACAGAGAGGATGTGTTTAGTATGCAAGGCTTCACCTGAGGAAGGCTGTGGTCACAGTTGGGAAAATGAATATGGTGGATTTTATCTTCTTAAAATTAGCCTTCCCAATATACACAAAAGTCTTCTGTGGGGATACTGGGAGTGCACGTACATTGAGGTAGATGATGCTGTGGCTTGAGAATGAGGAAGCCTTTAGCCTCAAGTAGGATTTTTCTAACTGTGCGTCCATAATAAAAGAAAAAATCCAGCTTCATGTCAACTAGTTTTTGCGTAATTATAAAAGAAACTACATCAAATTTTGTGACTGTTTGAATACTTTGGGGCAAATCTGAAGACGTAATGCTTCCTACCCTTAAGACGCAAACATGTGTGTGAAGTGCAGGAGACTAGCCTTTTCTGCAGTAATGAAAACAGAATGTCACACGGCTTCTTCTAAAGTCCACTGTTGAGAATCAGCAGTGAATTTGGTGTGTCTTGTTGATTTAATTTTTATCCTAAGTGTTGTGCAGCCGCAGGGAAGCATGGCACTTGGATAGGGGATCCCAGCTCGGCCCGTGTAACTCATCTTGAGAAGGTCATCCAGCCTCTTAGGCTCAGCCCTTCATTCTCTCCCTGTCTTGCTATGCAACATAAAGCAAGCACAAGACACAAAAGAGCTCTCGCTCTCAAGTCTGACCTGTCTGCAGCTAGGATGCTGCAGCCATGATCAAAGGTACTACATGACAATTTCCCCTGAGTTTACTCAGTTCTGCATCAGTCTGGAACCTGGAGCCTGATCCAGTCATGCCTCATGCCGCAAGCCTGCTCTGCCCCGGGGGAATCAGTGTGCAGGATCATCCCCCTTAGCTCCAAAGTAGGAAGGGTGTGCCAAAGAGACAGGCACTGAGTAACACTGCTGTCTGCTAAGGCTGTGTCAGGACAAGGTCTCAGGATGACTAACTGCAGTCCAAATGCAGTATGTGCTTCCCATATACTCAAAGGGACTGGGCTAGCTGAAGCTTTTGTTCAAGTTAGGGTCTTTTCTTTTGTTTGTTTTCTTTCTTTCTTTCTTTCTTTTAAAATAAAGACTGAGTAAAATAAGCAGGAGCAATATACAGGCCAGGAAAAACACAGAATTGAGCTTTGTGCATTGAAGTGGTAGTTTTGAGAATTCAGACTGAAGACAGGAACCTAGGTAGCTGCTGGGGATCAGTAAACCTCATATTGCAGAGAAAAGTGACCTCTGTAGGGCCCCTTGGAAGTGAGTCAGAAAGGAGGAAGGGAAGACCCAGAGTTCCCTCCTAGACCACCACAATTATGTAAGAAGCACACTTACCTCAGCCCTGCTCTGGAGACAGACGGGGTAGGATTTTCACACCTACCCCTTCACTAGGATACACAGTCAGGTACAGTCACGCTGACACCTGCTCTGCAGGAAAGCAGTGCCCAAGACTGGCCAGTTAACTTTACACTCCGCCCTGAAGAAAAGAGAGGCAAACAGACAGGTGGTAAGGAAGAGGCACAAACAAAGACTGGCAAGGCTGAGAGACACAAACAGAGACAGGAGGACAAAAACAGGAAGAAGATGAGATGGAAAGAGACACCAAGTCAGAGGAGGAGTTGGTCAGTATGTCACCACCATCTCAGCGAGCTCATGGATTGGGAGAATGTGATTATCCTACTAATTTTAAATCCTCAGATCTTGATAAGCCAGTGCCTAAATGTTATTAAGCAGTTCCTCAAAACTTTATGAATAAATGAAATTTCATTCACATTCTGTTAATTTAGTTCCTTAATGAATGAAAACTTCAAGAAAGAAACACAGTTCACAGTTCCTAAGTTAAAAGTGACTTGGTTGTGAGAAAGAGAAATACCAATTTCTCTTTCAATCTACCTCATTTTGTTATATAGGAAATGTTGTTTTACTTACAACATGGACAATCAATAGGGGGATACAGTTGGTAGGAGACTTGCCTAGGATTTATAGAGCCCTGAGTTCAGTGACTACCACCATATAACCTGGAAAGGGTGGCACAAGCCTGCTACCTCAGAACTCAGCAGGTAAAGGCAGGAGTTCAAGCAACCTACAGGTTGCCATTCCCTGTAGGAAGCCTTATTCCTCTGTTCCTCTACACTGATCTAGTGTCCTAGACTCAGTGTGTCTGAGTGTGAAACTAGGATGCCAAGGGTTGGGTCCTGTAGCTTCGGTGGCCCTCCCTCCCATGGTTCATAAACTGCAGAAGAAACTTATCAGCCTGGGAAAAGTCAGAGGAAACACCAATAGCAAGGTTGGGACCCAGACCACTATGACTCAGGATGCAAGATGCATGGCCAGCCTTATGACCTTGAGTCAAAGGACTGGAAATTCTCGTTGGATGACTTCCCTCATCTGTAGGGCAATAAATGGTGAAGGGACTGCAGAGGGGTATCAAACTACATCGGGGGCCCTAGGAAACTGCCACCTCCTAGGGCAAAACGTGGTAGGTGTCCCAGCTCAAGGTTGTTGGGACCACTGCTCCCAGCACTTATAAGACACAGCCACCTTTCCAGACTTCAGGAAAAGGCATCTAAGACTGGGGTCGACCTTGTCTATAGGCAGGTCCTGGCCATGTCCCCATCCTCAATGCCCACTTTTTCACACACTGCATAGGCCATGGCCGTCTTGGCTTTTCTTCAGCCTTGAAAAAACTGGCACTTCCTGTTTATCATACTCCTGGCCTCTGGCAAAGGTCTCCTTTCTCAGGAGAACTGCCCTCATCCTCCCACTCAGGCTCCCGTCTTCCCCGTGTCCCCATTCAGCTCCATTGTTCAGAGCATGCAGCATCCTGATATCATACTCTGTCTTTCCTGGGTTTTTCACCAACTGCAACTTCTGGGACTACAAAGATATTCTTTTTATTTCACTGTTGAGTTCTAAATGTGACCTCTAGATTCGTATTAATGTGGGGTATCCCCCATGTAGTAAACCAGGATTGGTTTATGCAAAATGTGACAACCACAATATTTATCTTCAATTTGGGAAGAAGGCTGATGCCCTTCCCAAAGGCTTTACCTGTTTCTGTTTAATGAGGAACCCTGGGAGTGCCAGTATTTAGTTGGGGTTAATGAATGACTGCTAGAACACCACAGACATCTCTTTATCATAGGTAGCCTTTATTCTCTCCATACCTTGGTTTCCTGGGTCGGACTATTTCTGTGAGAGGTATGTTCCAATGGCCAACTGAGCTGCTAGCACCTTAGCATCTTGGAGAGTTTGGGGAAACCTCTAGCTTCTTACTTCCTTTAGGGTGAAAATAGAAATATAATATATATATAATATGTCTATTTGAAAAAGATGTAAATATAACATTTAAGACAATGTTAGGAACCAGGATCATTTCTGAGCAGGTGACTCAGTGGACGGTGTGATACCGAGGAAGGTATCACAAATAGGCAGTTATGAGCCAGTCTGTGTTCCCTTGGTACTGAATTGAGAAGCAATGCAAGACCATGTCAGACCTTGTTCAGGAGTGTCAGAGGCATTAGTCACGCCACAAGTTAGATTGATTTATAAGGTTGGATTGACAGCAAAGTGCACACAGCCAAGGAATAAACAAAATCAAATACCGAGTGTGCATATCTTCAGGCACAGAGCTCAGGTTTTCAGTGTGCGGACACTAGGAGGATGGAGAGGAAAGTGGGAACACAGCTTTCAGAAGAGGCTGAACACTCACTTGTAGCAATTGTCCCAGGATTTAGCAGCAACAAAAGCAAAGGCTCATGGGAAGGAGCTGCTGTATAGCAGGTACAAGGGAGCAGGAGCTCCAGAGACTGGGATTGCACCTATGTTGAGGATTCTGGCAGTTTCATGCTGCCCTCCCCAGATACCTTTTGTGTGTCCTTGTCAGGGGCAGCTGGGGACAGGGAGGCTCCTGAGGTGATATAAGGTGGCTCCTGTTGAGTGGGATCAACTGTATCGTAAGAACCTTTAGTCTTGAGAGGCAAGAGCTTCAAAAGTGGGACCCAGAAGCATGTGTCATCTTCCCTTTCAGTGATAATGTCAGACATGGACGGATTATAGTGTATGCTTCCGAAAGAAGGCAAAGCCACTGGTGTCTGTAAATGTCACATCTCTTACCCCTATCAACCCATACAGTTAATTGATAGGGAGGTATCGCTATTAAAAGGTCCTATTTACATTTGTTTTTAAAAGTCCCACTGAACCATATAAACTTCACTGACTATAGAAAACCAGACGCAAGTATCCATCACTCACTTGCAACAACTTGAAGAGAGAACACATTTTATTGCTATCTGAAAACAAACCTCCAGAGTCTCTTCCCTTCCATGGCTCACTGCTTCAGGGTTTTCACCCTATCCCATAATGCTTGCCCCTCTTCTGATTGTCACCTATTCAGCCCATGTGGCCCTCTGAAGGATATTGCTCAGATAGGAACTACCACTTGGGGCTTGGGGAGTCTGGAGAAAGGTAGGAAAGCCCAAGTTTGGTGATGAGTGTTTGAGCTAATCCTGTTCTGCAAACCTCAGGCTATCTGCAAGTGTGGAAAGTAACAGACATATCTATAAAGACATGTATCTATGATGGGGGGACGATGTAGGAAAGTCGGGGGAAGCTGGAGACACTGCTGTTTGTCATACTGATGACAAATGGGTACCTGCCTTTCTCCAAACGTAATTCAGTAGGAAGGATTCTAGTAGCTTTATGTTAGTCCTTCTATGAATATACAATGTTTCTTACAACACCAGTAACAAAGCAAACAGCAACACTGTGAAGTAGATATAATTGGGACTCAGGACAGTTGTGAGTGTGAGTATGGTGACCACAGTTAGTACCATCTGGCTATAGTGACACGTCCTTGCCTCACTGTCCCATTCCCACCCTTCTTCTTGATCTAGAAGGCTTTTATATATAAAAGCTCCTGAGGCGTTGTTTAGACCTGTTAATCTGTCCAGGATGGGAAGTACTTGGTTAAGGGCAAGGTGCTAAGATCCTGGATGGGACTGAATTAAAAGAAACAATGCTTCCAGAATCTATTCTGGCCCCCATTGCAGGTTTGCCAAGAGGGTGGGCACTGTCCATTAAACTCAGAATCTGGGGTTCTGAAAATAGTGACCTTTAATACTGAACAGCAGAGGGATAGAGGACAGCTTCTCTCCTACCATCTAGGGAGATGCCACATGTGCCGCCCAGTGAGGGAAGGGAGGCCAGAGAGCAGAGAGATACATGGTGATCCTAGTCTGCTCTGAAGAAGTGGGGTGTGTGTGTGTGTGTGTGTGTGTGTGTGGTGTGTATGTGTGTGTGTGTGTCTGTCTGTGTGTGTGTGTGTGCGTGCGCACATGTGTGCGCTTGTGTGTGACGTGAGCTCTTGGGGTTATAGTTAGCAGAATTATGGGCAGTCAGGATCTGCCCATGGTTAGCCTCTTTAAGTGCATCTCACAAGCTCTCCTATCTCACTTGTTAGCCCAGGTTAGCCCGGGGCCACCTTAACTGTCCATCCAGAGTACAGGCAATATCTAATTTTCTAATCTCTGGCGATGATGACTCTTCATTTTCACTTGAGGATTTTCTAGGAGACAGACTCTGGGTCTATCTTTGAGAGAGTTTTCAGAGTTCTTTAAAAAAAGGAGAGAAGATCTACCCTAAATGTGGGGCTGGGGACATCTCATAGGCTGCTAGAGTCCTGGACTAAATGAACGCATGGGAAGGATAAAGCAAACAAAAAGCCAGGTGAACACCAGCACTCTCTGCCCTCTGCTTCCTCGTTTGTGCAGCACCGTGTTCACCGCTATGGACTCTGCCAACCTCTTGCATAAAAGACTGCATCCTCTTGATTATGAGTCAAAACAAATCCGTTTTCCCTTACCGTGGTTCCATCAAGTATTTGGTCGCAGCAATGAAAAAAATACACCTTTCCAACCCAGAATAGACCTAAACTGCCTTAGTCAAGATGCTGGCCGGTGGCAGGCTAGCTGAGCTGGCAAGCCTAGCACAAATATCAAAGGCTGGTCATTGAAATATGTCCTCAGTCCCTGAGAGGCTAGGGAGGAGTGTCAAAGGGGGAGAATGCCAGAAGGCAGATGCTGAGACTAGCAGCAGTCACCTGGGGTGGGGGCTTACAGCAGAGACCAGCCTCATCTGCCGAGAAGGAGATGGGTGTCTAGCTGCTAGTCTGCACCAAGCCCACTGGGCTCCTCTTCCAAGAAGACTGCAGTCTGGTTGCTATGGAAACAAGCAGTGCAGAAGACTGGTAAAGCAATCATGCACAGCATCCCAGCATGGTCTCTTAACTCTGTCACTTGAACACGTGTGACTTGCAGTCTTCTGTGGTTGCCTTTCGGAAGTAGTAACCATTGAAGAGCCTTTCCTGGGGTCTCTATGAGGATCAGGAAGGACAAACAGACCTCTACCACCATAAGACTGGGCTTTGGGTTCTGAATTCCATTGGCTAGACACACAGACACACACACACACACACACACACACACACACACACACACACACCTTGTTCTTTACTGTCCATAAGATGTGATGTGGGTGTGTATAATGTGTATTCATGTGGCTTTATCAGTACCAAATATTGAAAAAGTTGTATCTCAGACATGTGTTTTAGAGACAAATTACCACAAAACTAGTCTATGAGGTTCCAGTAATTCTAGGATAAACCTCCCAACTATGCGATTCTGTGTGGTCTAAAATCTTGCTAGTGGTCAGACTTAAAAGAGGGGAGTTGCAGCCACAACATTCATAAAGCCTTCACGGGGCTCAAAATCACACGTCACAGCAGTTAGCAGCGAAGCTGGTGATCACGTGGGCAGTGCTCCTGAACTCAGTCACAAAAGCACCTCTACCTGCAGGCTCATCTCCATCAGTTAGGAGTGGATCAACCCAAACTGCTCTGATTTCCAGTCTCACATGAAGACTCTGGGATTCAGCAGGGAATACCTGGGGCTGGACAGGTCGAGAGGCAGTGCCTGGTCTCAGCCTAGCCCTACGGGCTCTGTGCAATGACAAATCCCAAGCACAGTATACAGAGGGAATGTAGCATGACATAATCTCCACACACATTGGTATTCATGTTCCTACTGTTTACTTAGGACAGAAACATGAGCATTTATTTTCTGGAAAATGCTTTGTTCATCACAAATACATCCCTCTTCTTTGAGAGAACATTAATCACTAGATAGAAACAAGTAATATTGACTTCTGAAAGTTTTATGAGCCAGAATGTTTATACCACATTTCTAGTCCCTGACTGGTATAGAAAAATTCTAGACCATTTGCCAAAGCTCATAGCTTAGCTATGATGGGGTCTTTTCGATGCTAGTCTCAGCAGAAACACAACTAGATAGTAGTAAATTGTCTAAATATGGAAAACCAGACACTGAATTCTAAATGCTCACCATGACAGGCAAGGCTGAGACAGAGCATGTGTTCAGAACCTATTTGCTGATGACACATGGAGCCTGTTTCCCTCCATTAGCCCATATAATTAGGAGTTTACTTTAGGCAATGCCTTAAACACTGGAATTCTATTTACCTGGAAGGATTTTGGCCTCAATATCATCTTCCAACCATTTCCACATCCGCTGCTCTCACTCATGAGGCCTCTGATGACACTGAGCGTTAGTAACTTAAGAAAAGGGAAAAACCAACCACAGCAGGCTTTGTCTTCACATGCATTCCCTACTGCCTGTGTCCAGACATCATCCCCGAAGAGGCAAGTTTCTCCAGGCATCTGCTCTTGGAGAGATGCCGCAAAACAATACCATCCATGCCAGGCATTTGAAATACACATAGTCTGTGTGCCTCACCCTGGGGCTTGTAGGAACTTGCCAGGAGCGGCCAGGCAGATAATTATCCCTGCCTTACAGATGAGCTCGTTACAGCTCTTGAAAGGTCACTGCCCTCACACAATCACTAAGTGGCAAGAGAGTGATGGGGCCAGTTGCATAACTTCCTATTTCAAATCTGCCTCTCAAGGCCACTAGAGCATCCCCAGTGTTCCCCCAGCACACGTCCCTGTGAGGAGCAGCCTGACACCTATGCTGGAGAATGCCTGGCACATTTCTGGTACTCAGGCAGGGAAGCAACTAACCCTGTCTTCAGTTCCTCAGTTTCATGGGTCTGCAAGGCTGGGATACTGTCTTTTTTCATCTTCTTGGGAAAAGGTGACAGATTGGTCATAAGAGGCACTCCTTAGCCATGTCATGTGGAAAGAAGGACAGGCAAAACAAACAGCAGACAACTGAGGACCTTCCTGAGATGTGTAAATGGAGAATCGACAGCATTACATCTGCCACATTTGGGAGGAAAGACTCGTGACAGCCCTGTCCTTTTCCAGAGCAGACTTCATTTTTGAGTTTAGATACAGTAACAGGGATTAGGCAGGATGTTTTTTGCCCTGATTATTACATTCAGTGACTCCCTTCTTGTGTGTGTGTGTATCTGTCTGTCTGTTTGTCTGTGTGGGTGCACATGTATGTGCAGGTATACATGAACATTGCATGAACATATGGCAACCAGAGGACAACATAAGGTATCTTCCTCTGAGACTTTCCATCTTATATTTAAGACATGGTCTGCCATTGAATTTGGGGGTCACTGATTAGGGAAGGCTGGCTGGCCAGCAAGCACCAGGGATCCTCCTGTCTCCACCTCCTCAGGTGCTGGGATTACAGGCACATGCCACCATACTGGGCTTTTATGTGGAGCTGAGAATCAAATTGAGATTCTTCTATTGGCATGGTAAGCACTTTACCAGCTGAATTTCCATGTGGGTGAAGGAAAGGAATTTCTCACACTGTCTTCAACCTTCACACATACACTGTGGCACATGTATCAAAATGTAGTCAAACACACACACACACACACACACACACACACACAAAGTATAACTTTTATGTTTTTAGTGTTTCAACTCATGGCACATATTCTCCACTTCCAAACTGTGGCTTACAAATTCATCTGGTTGATACTCTATAGGTAATAGTGAAATTACCCAAACTATCACAATTGCTGTGTATGGGTAGAATAGCTTTGTCGTTCCCAAGTATGATCTAGTTATAGCCCATGAACATAAAAACGTGTATAAATCAGAAGGGAAATATAAAAATCACATTTCCAGAGTCATGAGGACAAGATGTACTTAGCTTTCCAGAGCTGCGAGGCCAGGCAGCAGCAAGGTGTGCATCTGTGATTAGCTTTGTCACATTTGTGGTTATGGTTGCTAGTTCTAGGTTGTTTCTTTTCGCTGCTCTTTGTGACAGTTTTATACTTCTAATAAGGGAAATGGCTCAGGCAGAGTGTGGTGAAATGAAGAGGCTGGAGTCCAGAGAGACGAAATCTAGTTCATGCAGCAACTGCCGTCCTCTAGCTAACACACGCTGATGTTTAGAGAGTGGGTCAGAGCCCAAGTATCTGTTGACTCCAGGTGGGATGTTATTTTCAGTTATTGCTATATTGAGCTCCAAATCTCTTTTTCTAACATGAACCTTTTCTGCATAAAATCCATAACGAAAGCAGCAGAGGATCAGTAGCTCAGCTTTAGTCAGCTGCTGTTTGCAGCTAGTCGATACGCCTCATTCCTCCAAGTCATTATCAAAGTCTGAAAGTTCTCTGGCATTTGAATCATGAAAACACAGGACAGATGTGAAATGGCATCCATTAACCATCCAGCCAAAGGGGGACACATTTGAAAACTCATTTATTATTATCTATGTCTCACAATGCAGATGACAGCAGTTGTGTAGACTTGTGAATAGAGACTCAAATCCAAACGGCTTTCTAAGTGAACGCAAATGGGTTTCTGATGAAATAGAGGGGTTTACGTCATGCTTAACATGAACTTTAGAAAACATTTTCTCTAAGTATATTTGAGGTTGAGTACATCTTATTCAAATTTCTTCAAGCTGATGAGATGGGTGAATATATTATCACCATAGGTCAAATTAAATGATGGATTGTGAGAGTCACAGTTAAACAGGGCCGTCTGATCCAGTGACATGTGGTCACTCACTGTGCATGCCTAACTTATCCATAAAGGAAGCCTCTTTCCTCTTCCTCCCTCACGTTCATATGGAGCTCCTACCACTTCACTGTGGGTCTCAACACATTGGCTAGAAGCTATCGCGTTCATACTACTCAATTCAGTGTTCTCATGACCAGAACTTCCTAACAGGGTCTCCGTCTGTGTGACTTCAGCAGTCTGAGGCTGTGCTCTATGTCACCGAAATATGATAGGAAACGAACCACTTAAAGGTTACAGAGAACCACTAAGTGTAAGCAAGTAGGAAAGCTCAGGAACTTTTAGAAAGCTCGGTGTTTTGAGATATGTAATTGGTAGCCAACTGTTGGCTGTGAATACAGCCAATGAAGATGGTAGGTTAGAATATTAAAAATCAAAAATATTTATTTTTACATTATATTTATTTCATGTAGTGGGTAACTTTAAGATTAACTGAAGAAGTTTATAGCACTCTGGGCCTATCTTAAGTGGCCTCCTGGTCTTTATCATGATTCAGTTGCTTTATGTTTATATTTTCTACCAAGCAGCAGGTGTCTTGTAAGGTTCCCTCCTAGGGAAAGCAGGACTGAACCTGATGTGAGCTTGCTGTCCATGCTTTGGCAATAATGTTCAGAGTCTAGCCACGTTTCTCTCTTCCTTTTTGTCTTCTCTATTCCTTTGCAGACGACCATCAAATGAGCTGTACTCGAATACTGCAGGACACAGAAAAGGACGACAACAACAACGACGAGTATGATAACTACGATGAACTGGTGGCCAAGTCACTGTTAAATCTTGGCAAAATTGCTGAGGATGCAGCATACCGAGCCAGGACTGAGTCAGAGATGAACAGCAACACCTCCAATAGCTTGGAGGACGATAGCGACAAAAATGAAAACCTCGGTCGGAAAAGCGAACTGAGCCTAGATTTGGACAGTGATGTTGTCAGAGAAACAGTGGACTCCCTTAAGCTGCTAGCACAAGGACATGGTGTTGTACTAGCAGAGAACATTGGTGACAGAAGTTATGCTGAGGGAATGTCCCAGCAAGACAGTAGAAATATGAACTACGTCATGCTAGGGAAGCCCATGAACAATGGGCTCATGGAGAAGATGGTGGAGGAGAGTGATGAGGAGGTGTGTCTAAGTAGTCTGGAGTGTCTGAGGAACCAGTGCTTTGACCTGGCCAGGAAACTCAGCGAGACCAACCCACAGGACAGGAGTCAGCCACCCAACATGAGTGTGCGCCAACATGTCCGGCAAGAGGATGACTTCCCTGGGAGGACACCAGACAGGAGCTACTCAGATATGATGAACCTTATGAGGCTGGAGGAGCAGCTCAGCCCCAGGTCTAGAACGTTCTCCAGCTGTGCCAAGGAGGATGGGTGTCATGAGAGGGATGATGACACCACCTCAGTGAACTCAGACAGGTCTGAGGAGGTATTTGACATGACCAAGGGCAACCTGACTCTGCTAGAGAAAGCCATTGCCTTGGAGACAGAGAGAGCCAAGGCCATGAGGGAGAAGATGGCCATGGATGCTGGGAGAAGGGATAACCTGAGATCCTATGAGGACCAGTCTCCAAGACAGCTGGCTGGTGAAGACAGAAAATCCAAATCCAGTGACAGCCATGTCAAAAAGCCATACTATGGTAAAGGTAATATTTCTACCTACCGTAAGTCGCTTCAGGCAAATGTGAGCTAAGTGAGAAATGCTGATGATAGTCTGTTGTACTATAAATCACTACCAATTTTATGTCTAATGCACATTTTAGAGTATATTCTAGAACTATATCTCTGATACTTTGTCTATAGAACAAATAAAATATTTGTCTGAGAAATACATAAAACAACTAAGGGCACTGCCATTAGAGCAGGTGGAAGGATGACAGGGGGAAAGAGCATTCCTGGAGAAGACAGGGCTAGTGCGACGGAAACCCCTAGGAGAGAGACCATTGGGGCCAGGCTATGCCGTTACAGAGGAACCATGATCTATGCTGAATAGGGGCAGGGTTTAGGCAACCATTCGTCAATCAGAGACGAGGCACTGTACTCATAAACTGGACTGAGTAGATGGCTTCGTGACTTATAAAATTATCACGTAGTGACAGTTACTGATGGAACTGGCCCCACAGGAAATGCCCAGAAGAAACTGAACAGCAGCACAATGACCAATGATCTAGGATGGGCATAGTGGCTGCACGTGAATTCTCTATGACAGTTCACTCAGGAAATTAGTTGCCATGCAAGGCAGGGAGCAGTAATGGCTGAAACCAACAGTAATTTCCCCAGAATGCTTATTTTCCTTACTAGTCCCATTAACTTGGGGAAACAGTCGAGCCTCTGTTTTCAAATATTGTGTATTATTTTTTTTAAAAAAAATTCTTAAAACTATCCCATGACTGTTTAACTGAATTTTAACTTATGATATCAGGGAGCACATATTTGCCGACATACATAACTTACCTGATGGGGTGACTTTGTGTCCATAGCAGTGTCTGTATCCATCCGCAGTTGGTGCAAGTCTTGACTTAGCTTCACAGAGTAAAGCACTTCAGTATGGTTGATTCCTCACAAGGCTCAGAACTATGAAAGAAACTGTCTCAAAAATGAAATTGCTAGTTCCTTAAATCCTTTCTGTATTATCACCAAAATGTTCCTTTTCCTGCTTTTCATTTTGTTCTGTACATTATGAATATACAGTTTCCTCACTATGAATCTGATCATGAGATTCAGGAATTCAGTTTGAAAATCAGTTGCTGAACAATCAGAAAAACTCTGTCATCCCTATCGTGGCATAGGTGTGTGCTCATAGCTCCATGGACAGTTGGGCATGGCTATGACCAAGTCCAAGCTGGCAGAAGCCTTAGCCAGAGCTCTGAGAGTTCCTGGTTGACTAGTGCCTGGATGAATATGGGCTTTCCATTCCGTTACAAAGGCAAGCACAGACCACCAGAGGAGTGTATACAAGAAGACATTCCTTTCTAGAGGAAATAGATTATTCTGGTGCCATTGAGCCTCAGGCTTTCCTTAAAACATTATGGAACGGGGCACATGAGTTTAAATGATGGCGCTACCATTTGAATAAGATGTGATAAACTTATAACAATTAAGAAGTTTTGTTTATTTTTTTCTTTCTTTTTTCTTTTTTTTTTTTTTTTTGGTTTTTCAAGACAGGGTTTCTCAGGGCAACAGCCCCAGCTATCCTAGAACTAGGTCTTTAGCTTTTGTAGACCAGCCTGACCATGAACTCACAGAGATGCACTTGCCTCTGCCTCCCAAGTGCTGGGATTAAAGGTATGCACCACCACCATCTGGCCCCAATTAAGAGATATTTAGTTGGATATTGAGAATGATAAAAATCAAACAATTTTAGAAAAGTTATGCCTCCCCACATGACTGCTGTTGTTCAGATATATTTTAGGCTCGTGCTTTAGAATTCTAAGTAGTAGTCCCAGGATGAACTCTGGTCTTGAGAAGTACAGCGAGTGACCATGTGTGGAGGCGAATTACACACGAGAGTCTCTGCATCACCGTGGCTTCACTGGTTTGTGTAATCCACCGAACACACAGCTCTTTCTGTTTGCTATTATGTTGCTTTTATGCAAAAATGTGGAATTTGCCCTGACTGCTTCTTCCCCTACATGAGGAAGGGGAAGTGAATGCTAAGGCTGGGAGCATGCATTTTCTCATGAAGTTGAAGGCACTGGTAACCACTTCTCTCGGTTCCCAACTTTACTTCTGACCAAAGTTCTCAGCATTTTCCAACAACATTTTTCATGTTTTCTTGACTATAACTATAGTTGCATTCAGAGTCAAAGCCAAACTAACACACACACACACACAAAAAAAAAAAAAAAAAACTGGAGCAAAGAGATTAAAAGCCTCTCTAAAAAAAAAAAAAAAAAAAAAAACTCAAGTTGTGGGATCATATCTCACCAACATGCCTGAAGCTGCCCATCGCATCAAGATGCTGGATTGAGGCTTCTCTCTTCCTTCTGTAAAGATAAGAGAACACATATACCTATTCTCATTCCAGACATCTTAACTGAAAGGACTTCATTAAGGTACTAATGAGCAACACTTCAAAGGCTAGCTCCTTTGCCTTCCACATACACACACACACACACACACACACACACACACACACACACACACACACACACACACCCTCCAGGGCAAAAGGGGAATAAGCTGAAGTGAGCACACTTTTTTTTTTCTGTTAAGTCATTGCAAGGTTTCTAATTTGGGTGCCCGTGTTTTGTGTTTGTTTCGTTGTTTCCTGTTTGTTTGAAAGATGAACTTGGATTGCAAGAGACAAGGAATTAAGGGAAAGAGACAGTGAAGGCAATGGCAGGCCCCCTCTCAGCCACGCACTGAGAGCACACTGCGCTCTTCCAGTCTCTATACCCCAAGAGAGTTCTGGGCCATTTTTAAAGCATAAACGTCACTTAATTTCAAAACTGCTTCAAAATCTGTGAAACCATGTTATTTGTAACAGACATTGGGGTCCTAATGAAGCAGTTACTTTATGATGAAAGGGAATAGTAACAGTTGTAATTTTTTAATCCTGTAAAAGTCATTACTATCTAGTTAAAAATCTCTTCAATTAATTATTTTAAATTGTCACTGCTGTCCTTTGAAATTGTTACTGTGTGATTACTATTTTATAATGACATGGATTAACTTCTCTCAGTATAATGAAATTACTCAAAGAGCAACAAAATGTTAGGCTTTACTTTGTATCTATAGAAAAGAAATGTCAGGACTTACTCTTGAGTTTGTTGGCAGAGGCCATGAGGCAAGTGTAGGGTTAGGACAGCAGTTGGCAATGCCCAGCATTTTGTTCCACACCAGTGCTGACTGGGGTGGTTCTAGCACCTGACAGGAACATTATGTAGATGCTATGTTCACAGAAAAGGAAAGGGGATGCCCTTCGCTTCAACAGGAGACCATTTGGAAGATCCTGGGAGTTGTTTATCTATCATGCTTGTAAGGAACACAGTAAGGCCAGTAAGAGTTCAAAAACTTCAAAATCAAGCCACGTATCGTGATTCATGATTGCAATCCCAGTATTTAAGAGACTAAGGCAGGAATAGTACCCTGAGTTTAAAGCCAAACTGAGCTACAAAGTTGAGTTCCAGACCAATTTGGATTACAGGGTGACATTCTATCTCAAAGACCTAAGCAAATAAACTTCAAACTCAAGATATTTTTTCTTGATATAAATATTAACCAAAGTAGAGCATTATTTTCTAGTATGATTGGCCCAATTAATAAGTTATTCATATAAAAGAATTAAACTAGTGAAAACTTAACTCTAGCATTCGCTGAAGCAAACGTAATAGCTACTATTGGTGACCTGAGCAACTGGTTTTCAAATACGTGTTCCACAATACGGTGTGTCACAATCTATGATTTAGAATTCAGCCTGAGCTGGCCTTCAGAAACAATTTCTAGAACTGTTGTGATGCATGAGGGTGAACTGTGGTTGATCTGGGTGTTTAAAAAAAAAAAAAAACTCTATCAGGATATCGTTACATCTCTGGCATCCAGCATTCAATCCTGGACCAAACGTCTGCTCTGATTGGCTCTTGGCTGGCGCTGCAGAGGAGCTGGCAGCGCTCTAGATCAGCCTGACCTCCTACTTTGTGTGTGCATGCACAGCATTACACGAGCCTTCCTCTGGTTCCCAAGCACAGACGAAGAAATCAAAACAAATGGTTGCTCCAGCGGCTTCTGAAGCGTTTTTTGATTGCCCATCACCCTGCCAGGTGGGATCGCCACCCTTTCTGTCATTTGCTTACAGTGCCTTCTGAGAGTTCAGTCGATTTTCCAAAAGAGCGCTGAATTGCTATGCTAAGAAACAGTGTTGCTTAACCTCAGAGGGAAAAGTCTGCAGGCAAATTCTGCGGTTTATGGCATGTGAGACCAGAGCACGTAAAAGAGGGAATCGGGTGAAGGGTTTCTGAGCAGCACCTCACTCTGGTTGAAGTATATGGAGAAATTGCTGAATGAAAACAATTATGAAGCTTTGTTCTCTAAGAAGGTCACTGTCTCATCCTTATTTACATTGATTTCTTTGAGCAACACAGCTTATCATGTAACACACGGGAAACCAATTAATCAAGAGTTAAGATTAGAAGCCGGTGCTTTTTTTAAACTTTTGGATAAAAAACAAAATAATTTATGATTCCTGATTACACTGTACAAGGTTGGAAATACCACCCACACCTAGAGCTATGAAGCACAGGCCTGATGTTCCAGCCTGCCCTGACACCTGCCTAATTTCTCTCTTTAGCAAAGGTCTCTTCAGGTTGCTGGATAACCGCAGAGTCTGCAGTTGGTAAACATTCATTTTCTTGACACCTGTTGTCGCTTTTAGATCCCTCAAGAACAGAAAAGAGAGAGAGCAAGTGTCCAACCCCCGGGTGTGATGGAACCGGCCACGTAACTGGGCTTTACCCGCATCACCGCAGTCTGTCTGGATGCCCGCACAAAGATAGGGTCCCTCCAGAAAGTAAGTCGTGTCTCGCCGCTCCCCGGGGCGTGCAAGCACTCTGGCTCTGTCAATCATCCCCCAACCTCATCTTCATGACACCTCAGTGAAGCTGTCACTGACCAGACCCTTTCTCCGCCTGGAGGGCACCTCAGGAAGCCTCCCCATACATCTTCTGGATATTCTGGGTACCAGCTCCCAAGAATAGCTCACCCTGCAGCTGTGTCTCCGGAGTAGGCTCCCAGGTCAGCCTGGGCGCTAGTCCTCAGTTCTACTTATTCCATTATCCTAGGCAGGGAATTTCTCTACTTGGTCTCACACATTACAGAAAACTAGTCAGCCTCTAACCCACTCATACTGGTCTTAGAAATCCCAGGAAATCTTTGGGATTTCTGTCCAAATTCCTGAACTACTGCATATTATCCAATTGGCATGTACACCAGGTGTATGCATTCACTGTGGCCTGTTCCCTAGCACAGGCGCTATGGCATTTGCACACTAAAGATATCAAAAAAAATGAGCAGGTTTGGATCTGGTGGGGTTTTCTTTTACATATTCTTTCTAGAAGATAGGTTCCAAGGCTATGAAGCTATGAAAATGAATCTGCGAAACGGTGTTCCTTTTACATCTAAAATGATATATGTCCTTTTTGTTTACCTTTCTCTTGGCAAGAAATATAGCAACTGTGTAAAATCAAAGAGAATCAGTTGTCCAAAGCACAGACTTCAGCTTCCAGTGGGGAAGGTAGCTAGGAGGTGTAACTAGATGCCCAGCTCAATAGCCAAAGGCATTTGGAGGACCAAGCTGTTACCATGAGCACCTTTGGAATGCCTGAGAAGCAAACCAGTCAGAGGGCAGGCAGCTCTCATATCAGCTTAACATTAGAAGCAGGGAAAGCTAAGCACCCTGCTGAAATATGTTCAGATGGTCTTGTGACTCCAGGTTCTCAGATGCCTACTAAAATGACATGTGTATGTTTCCTGTAACTGTCTTGAGAACAATTATGAAAAAGTTGTAAAAATAAACAAATCCAGGTGTGTCTACAATCCCGTGTGTTACATGACAGGGAGACGCATGGTTGATAACAGCGGCTTCCACATGTGAGCACTGTGGTGGGTGCTTGGCTGGCAAATGCAAGCACTGGCCCATTCAATGCCATAACCCTCCCAGGGAGCACTACCCTGTTTACCAGATGAAGAACATGGGAATCTGACTCCATCTTCTTTCTCTTTCAAGGGAAGCACACTGGCTGGCAATAGGTGGTGCTCAGTACTTTAAAGTTCATCTGAGCAAGTATTAATGGGCCTGAACTCAGCTGTAAACCCATGCCAACTCTCAAACCCATCACCAATGCAAGCCCTGGGCCTGGTGTTCCTGTTTCAGCTCTAACCTGCTTCCTGGCATCAGGCATGTTGCAGATTCTCAGTACAAGAGGAGGCACCAGGGCTGAGAACTCATGCTTTAGGAGGAAGTTGGTGGGATTTTTTTTTTCCAGGGCATAGGTTTTTTTTTAACCTTCCATATTCATCCTTTTCAATGGATAAGAATTCTTCTTGATGGGAAATGTCTAGATGTGGTTCAATTACGGGTTGTGTTCTGTTGAGCTCGAAACTGAATGGGCCTGCTCTGGCTGACCACATGTGGGCCCGTCTTAGCAGGCAGAAAGTAGGACTCAGGTCTGACATGGTCTTACAAACTAGGTGTCTGCAAAACAGCATTTCTAAAGCCAGGCATGGTGTGTGATTGTAATCCGAGAACTTGGAAGGAGCAGGAAGGTTGAGTTTGACACCAGCCTGGTCGATAGGAGACCCTTTCTCACAAAGGGTACCCATGGCACAGGGGTACAGAGGAACCCTAACTACTTTCCCATGAGTAGTTCTTTATAACACCACAGACTATAAAGGTAAATAATACATAAATGAAGTACTCCACAGTGGGTAGCATCATTTGTTTTTCTGGACTAGCCTCCCTGCCCATTTCCACCCAAGTGAATTAAGTGGCAACTTTTCTGCTGTAGCAAACTAAGTGGTCGGCAGAGGGCAGTTCTGATAATAGAGACCCCAGCTGAGCCAGAGTTGCTTTTACCATCCACAAAACAGATTTACAGCAGTGTGGGAGGGTATCTGAAGGAGGTGTACTGGGTGGTGCCCTGTGTGCACTCCTAGTACAAAAAAGAATGAGTTGCCAGGGAAAAGCATGAACTAGGAGAGAAATGAGCCCAAACATAGGCTTGTGTGGAAAGGCAAGGTAAAGAAAGAAATGGGGGGATCTGTAAACCAGGTAAAAGAGCATTTCTCAAAAGCTCCAGGTGCGATGTCCATGGCTGAGGTTAAACAGGAGCCTTGGAAGAAGAGCTATAGAGGTCATTGGGCCTCCTGTTTGAAAGATTCTGTAGACACCCCAGAGAAAGATTGAAGGAACGTAGTGAGGGGCAGCACTACAAACTAAAGTGGAGAAATGGTTTGAGGCAGAGCCCCTAGCGCAGCCTGCAGACGGAAGAAGCAGATGCCACTACAGGTATGGACTCCACTAAGCAGGATTCAGAGACAGCAACTTGAACTCTGCCACAGAGTAAAGCCTGGAAGGTGTCTGCTCTCTCCAGGGAAGACTTTGTAATAGAAATAGTTAGCATAAGGAGAAGGAAAGGCACATAGTAAGGTGAAGAGAAATATGGACCATTCTTGCAATGCAATAGGACAGTAGAAAGACTAGCAAAACTGCATACTTCAAAGAGAGGGCACATTCTCCTATGAGACAGGGACTCCTCAGAAAAAAGATCTCCTATCCCCCCCAGACCCTGCCCCCCGGGACATGAGTTAAATGCTGACTTTTCCACCTTGATAAGACACTAAACATGGCCAGGTACAACAAGGGCATGCAGAAACTGAACACAGTGCCAACAAGACACTGTAATGGGGGAAATGACAGGGGTGAGCAGACCTCACATGACCACCGACCCTAGTCAGGCTTTGCAGGCAGGGAGGACTGCCACAGAGGCCACTGGGGTCTGCAGACACCCAGCTCAGAGAGGCAGAGCACGTAGCCAGCAGGCATCTTTGGAGTTAGCTGTCTTGATTTCTCCAAAACTCCTAACCCCACGAGTCTCAGCAGACACATAGGATGGAGCTGTCAATGAGGACCAGCCTTCATGGGTGGCAGGAGGCAGTGTCCTTGTGCTCTGGGGGCCATCTCTTTCATCTTCCTAATTGTTGCTTTCATGTGGTAAAAATGCAGAGATCTTACTATTCCTGTTCATTCTACTGAGAGCACAAAAAGATACTAATTTCCTAAACAAACATGGCTTACTTTAAAGACAAGGTTTAAAGTTCTGTTCACTCACATCAGAGTTTGAGGACCCCATGTGTTTCCAAAGCACAGGCATGTCTTTAAAGCGCCCCGGCTATGTGCTGTTACATGGCTGATGAGCATCCAGTGCTTACCCATCGGATACACTAGGGTGGCCCTTGCTTTTCTGTCTCACGTGGGACTATTCAGTTTCGGCGCTCTCTGACCCCCGTGGCTCCCTGCCAGTGCACCCTGCTTTGCATGCCTGAGTAGAATCATACAACCTTCTTTCTCGTCCCACATGTATTTCCTGGCCATGCACATCACAGACGTTTGTAGGCCTGTCTTTTGTAAACTAACTTAACCTGTTAAAACAATTGCATATTGTATTCTCATCATTTCTCTCTTTTAATGCTGGGCTATTTTCTTTGCCTCTCCTTTGTCAAGTTCTTGCCATGCATGAAAATGTTCTCAAGTGTCCCACTCCGGGCTGCACAGGGCGAGGGCATGTGAATAGCAACAGGAACTCGCACAGAAGGTAAGCCGCACTCTGCTGGGGTGTACGCTAGAGGGAGCCATCCACAACCCCGCCCCCATGGGAGCCCTAGCTACAGGCTTCTCTCCTTTCCCCAGGAGACTGCTGGACCTCATACATTACTCCTAAATGGTCAGTCAGGTGCACCCATGTACAGGAAGGTCAAAGGCGTGGTTGTCCTTTTTTGACGATTAGATTTCTCTAGTTATTGACATCTGTGGTATAAACGAACACTGTTTCCTCACAAGAGGGAAGCCATAGCTGCTTACAATGATGGTGACCAGAAGAGAGAGAGCAAGAGTCTATCATCTCTCCACATGGAAGAGACCTGGCAAGGGTCTATCATCTCCCCACATGGAAGAGACCTGGCAAGGGTCTATCATCTCCCCACATGGAAGAGACCTGGCAAGGGTCTATCATCTCCCCACATGGAAGAGACTATCTTTCACTTACATGACAGACAATGAGCTAGAACCCAGCAGGCTAATCCAGATGACTAACTTGGCTGCTCTTGAATTCTGATGAATCCCTTGGCCAATAGCATGGGCATCATTAAAATGTGAGCAGATGTCCCAATCTCTGGTCGGGGCACACCGGTGGTGTCAGTACTCTACATCAATGGCTTTAGCTGGACTACTGCTGAAAATAGACATGGTAAAAGTCACATTCAGGACGGTGACAAGTCCAGCTTTCTTCCCCATCCTTCAGACATTATCAGAGACGCCAAGGTCCTCTGAGAATACAGGTGATATCAAAAATCACTTCTTTATGGAAGTAGCAGGGTGTGATTCTGTTAAGGCTTGTTCCATGGCTTAGGTTTCTTCCTAAACACATGAAGATGTAATATTTCTCTTAATTTTTGCCTGACTGGTTAGTCACAACAAGCAGCTTGGTTACTGGTGTTAAGTTTATAATAAAATAAATCACAGCTCTATGCCCGGTGGACCGTCTCTGGTACTAAGTCTGAAGGAGCTTACAGTTATGCAGGAGATCCCCACACAGTCCTGTGCAATGAGCCCCCAGTGTCAGTACCTTCTTTTGGCTTCAATACATATGTGCATTTGGATAGATAGCCATACATACCTAGAACACATGGAGGCAGCATGCAGATACCATGCTTTCCTGAGGACAGCTCAAACAAAGAAGCCTCACTGCTTCCTCTGCCCTACTGACTACCTGAACTAGTTACTAAACACAAGCAGATGCAGTCCTGGGGTGTTCCTATTGCACCTCCCTTTCTTTTTCCTTCCCTTCCTAAGCTGTCAGAATCCCTGACGCCTTGCAGGTAGATGTCTCTGTGTCATCAGCTCAGATCACCATCTTCTGGTACAGGCAGCCGACTGCTTCTCTCGGGTTTGTCAAAAACTGTCTGTAGCTGCCACTGCCCGTCCTCCAGAAGTGGCCGATACTCCAGAATCTTTGCCTGGAATTTTAACCAGCTTGTTGTGCATTTGCTTCTGGGAATTTGGCATGCCCACTGGAGAGGCCTGCTGTTGCCATCAGAGCTGTGTGCCAGAGCCCAGGAATGCAGAGTACCAAGCAGGCTGGGAAACTCCCTGAGTTCCATCTACCTCAGGGTCTTCTTGGCTGGCTGAGAGACAAACGTGGTGGGTGTATCAGTGTGTGACAAGGCATTTCTGACCATCAATTTAAATCTTTCTATCATTGTAGCCTCTCTGGATGCCCTATTGCTGCTGCAGAAAAACTGGCAAAGGCCCAAGAGAAACACCAGAGCTGTGACGTGTCCAAGTCCAACCAGGCCTCAGACCGCGTCCTCAGGTACTTAACAGAAATGTGTCATTCATGGAATTCCATCAGAATCCATCTAAGACACAGCATGGGGAGTGTCTGGGACATTTCATATTAGAAATTGAGACTTGTGCCTTCCCTTATGCATGATTTATGTGGAAGCCTGGAGGTCAGTGTAACTCCCAGGTCTCCAGGGGCTCAGTATGGCCTTTGAACTGAGAGAAATGAATATAGTTATATTGTTTGTAGCTCTGATAATTCATCATTCTAGGAATGCTAAATCAAAGAGAAGTTTTAAAAATTAGTAGTGTTAAGTAGCCCAATGTAATTGTATCTCAGTTTGGAGCAAGGTGCATCCCCTACTTAGGAATGGCACTGCTCTTTCTGAAAATGCAAGAAACATGAATCACAGAAGTTTCACGTACGAAAAGTCATCAAAGCTGCCATCACCTTCTATCCTTGTACACCCTAAGACGTGGGTGGAAGTAGGTGGCATCACTGCCATCTGACAGGCAAGACACTCAGAGTGCAGGGCTCATGACTTACCTGAAGTCACTTAGCCCCACGTGGTGGCGTGGGAAAGGCCTGAGGAGCAGGACTGAACTCCCGTTTTCCAAACTCGGGAAGACGAGCATTGGTAGAGAAAGAAATCACCATTCCTCACCGGCTTCACATGCATCTCATGCGATCTCGGGCCGTCAATGGACTTCTGCCCTCTTCCTCGGTCTCGTGACAATGTCTTTGTCTCTGGACACGGGTGCTAGCTATCATCTCAATAGCCACATTTGAATACATCTGGTTAGGTGGATGCCACACCACAGCCAAAAACTCAGTGCTAGCTCTGAGGCAGACAGGCTGCCTCTAAAGAGCCATGATGAGTGCTTTCCCGTAGGCACAGCACTTGGCTTCTGCAAAAGGTATTTTTTTTTTTTTGGAGAAGTTATTTGGAGAAAATCACTAGACAAGAGGAAGAAATGTCTTTGTGTCCTCATTTAGTATTTCACGGGTTTTTTTTTTTCAATTAAACTTCCCTTCTCCTGTGGCAACAGGTTAAAAATATTTATAGAAAATTTAAAATATTTAAATAAAATAAGAAAATTGAAAATAGATATAACCCCTCTATTCCAAGATAACCCCTTTCTGACTTCTGATATTCTGTACACTATGATGAGAACTTTGAAGAGCCCCTCGTCTGCCTCTCAGGTCCCTATTTGCTGTCACCGTCATTTTGCAGGACAGGACTGAATACATAACAGCTTGTAAGACTTCTCCAATGCTCAGCCCATTAATCAATGGTAGCATGAGGATCCCCCTGCACCAAGGGAAATGTAGGAAATTGTGAGCATAGTTTATAGTTAGAAGAATTTACTCATTTTCTTCTGTCAGATTCAGCCAGTTGTGAAAGGCACAGAGTTCCATGCACAGACCTTTCACGGCTGCCCTGCAAACGCAGGTGCAGGTTTGAGTCTCCCTCCTCCATAGCAAGTGCTGAGCTTGGGTGATTTGAGAAGCTCTTTGGTCCTTCAGACTAATAAGACATATAGGTAGCTGCAAGTTTCACCTCCCTCCTGACGATCAAAACTGAGGTACACCCTATCGTACTGTTTCTGTGGCTTTATGACTCAGGGTCCCTCTGAGTTGGTGCAGTGGACAGATGCACCCAGCACCACATAAACAGGAGGGAGAGGACAGTAACTACAAAGGCCAGAACTTCATGCATTCATGAAGCACTGTCTTGCCTAATAAAATGCCCTCAAATGACAGTCCAGTTATTGTATTGCTTTGGCAAGAAGTAACCTGGCTGAATTGATAAACTGAAGACAAGCAAGCTGGTAATTTGAGGCTGCATTTTACCCAACCTGTGCCATCATAAAAGCGACATAGAGATACTGTTGAGTGACATAGAAAGGCCAGGTCACCTAGAGACACAGCTCTGTGGTAGACTGCCTAGAATTCAGCAGGAAGGGACCAAAGGTGTGACTCTATTATACACTAGGTTCAGTCTAGTACCACAAAAAAAAAAATGAATAAAAGCAAAAACAACTATAAAATTTAAGAAATAATCAGTGAAAAAACAGCTTACATATATGGATGAATATCATCAAAAGTTATAATAGCCAAAAAAAGAAAGAATATAGTTCAGTAATGTAATATTCACATTCTAATACCACTCAGTGAGAGCTGCTTTCAAAACCTAAGCAACTAAAATAAATGGCAAATGCCGTGTAAAATTCGGGGCAAAGTACGTCCATTTTTAAATACTTAAAAATTATACCAAGATTTCAGCAGTTTTTAACAGCTGCTATTTCACACGCCGTGGCCCAGCACCTGATGCCCGGGGAGGTATGGGGCCGACCGCGCTTCCACAGAGAAACAGTCAGTGCGTTCGGCCATGCTTCCGGCCTAGGAACAGTTAGTGTTTCCGGCCATGCTTCCCGCCGAGGAGCAGGCTGTGCTTCCTTCCGGCCGAGGAGCGGGCCTCATTTCCGGTGAGTTTCCACAGAGAAGCAGTCGGTATTTCCAGCAGCACTTCCAGCCGCTTTTCCTTCCGGCCAAGTTTCCACCGAGAAACAGTAGGCTTTTGAGGAGCAGCATTTCCGGCCGAGTTTCCGCCCCCGCTTCCCTGCGTGAAGCAGCGTTTCCTACCTAGGCAGACAGCGGCGGTGTTGAGGATGGCGAACCGGCAGTATTTCCCAGTGAGGTACAGCAGTAGATCCGGTGTGCATCCTAACAGGACAGAGTTTCTCGTCCTTTGTAATAGGCTGTGAGCCAACACCTATCCATGGAGTCACTTTATTTTTTTTCGTGCGGAAACACCCAGTTTTCTTGGGATCTTATTTTTTTTTAAACGTTTCCCATAAATCAGAATTAGAGTGATCAGTAAGCCCTCCTGAAATTAAGGAAGTTTTAAAATAGATTGTTCAAAAAACGATGCTGGTGTGGTGATGACTGCAAGCCCTTTTAACAATATTTTACCTTAGAAAAATGTGAGTCAGTGGGTGACAAGACTTGATACTGACAGGCATAAACACTTATCCATTCATATCTATGCTGTAGAACAGACATTGGTTAAAGAGTATAAGGGGACCTTTTATGTCATAAGTGATTTCCACTTACGAAATAGACACGAAGGACAGAACATCAGTAAAGGAATAAGAATCAAAAATTCATCCATTTTAATATTTTATCCTAAAGTCTAAAAGAAAGGAATATTAGATAAAAAAAACATTGAAAGATCATGAATATTTGATCAAAGGTTTTCCTACAGCTCCATTTTAATACCCAGCTAAATAAATTCTGTCCAATTCTGTCTCATTCTATGTCCCTAAGTGTTTTCATTTCCTGTGTTTGGAGGAAAACTTCACAGGAGTCAGGGTCAGTTTGTGTGATTCCATTCCCCTTTGTAACCTCCACAGATGCAATGCCTCCCGTTCGGGCATCATTTCCATCACCTTCTTCCTGAGAATGAGAGAAAATGATAAAACACATTTTAAACATTTTATTTCTCTTTATTTCCAGTATTGACTTTTAGGCAGATACTTTATTTATGATATATAACTAAGTAAGACTGTTTTTTTGGGGGAAGGGTTAAGTCATAACTTGTAAAAGGTCCCAAATCATGAAGGAAGTCATATGTACTAGGATAAATGTGAATCATGTTGCATGCACAGCCATGAGAAAGCAAGCGTTGTTTGTTGTCTGTTTAATTTTCAGGCCAATGTGCTTTGTCAAGCAACTTGAGATTCCTCAGTATGGCTACAGAAACAATGTCCCCACAACAACACCGCGCTCCAACCTGGCCAAGGAGCTTGAGAAATATTCCAAGACTTCGTTTGAGTACAACAGTTACGACAACCATACTTATGGCAAAAGAGCCATAGCTCCCAAGGTGCAAACCAGGGACATATCCCCCAAAGGATATGACGATGGTAGGAGGTGCACACTCTTATACATGAGAGACACATTGCCATTGATGATGTTGTTGTTGTGTGTATCCATGTCCTGCAGATCAGCCAGGGTTCATCCTTACCCAGTGGGGGCCAGGGGCACAGCACACACGGCACAGCCCTGTGCTGAAAGCCACTAGGCCCAGGAGGGACAGGTGGACACACCTGTGGGTAGGAGGGGCACAGTTTTCTGCAGTGACTGCAAGGCCCTGGCTTCTGGCTATTTATATGCTGTAGAGAACAAGGCCCTAGGCTCTCTATGTTTTGAGGTGTGGCTGAGCTGGTACTTTTATCCAAAAAGCTTTTTTAAAGGCAAATATCCAAGACAAGTTTCACTGGAAGAAACAAGTTGAACTCTTTTGAGAAGTTCCACATTAACAGGGCTCTTCAAAGGTACACATTAGAAGCCTCTGAGGAGAGGGCCTTTCTCAAGATCTATGCACAGGCTGTACCCTAGACCAGTGAAGGTGGAATCCCTGGCATCCTCTGTATATTAGTATTTCTTAAAAGATATGCATGGCTCTTTGATACACAGGCATAACTGTAACACCCACCCAGTCAGCTCTATGAGTTCCAGGCCCGAGTTCCTTCTCTGTCTGAATATTGAGGAAGAAGGCGGGGCACTTGTCCTGAGCCTTAGAATCACTGCATTTTTAGAGCTGATGGCACAGATTACTTACAAAGCACCTGATGATGTCAGAGTCTTGCTTGATACCTTCTAGCAGATGGAGGAAGAGAGGCTTTTAAGGAATCAGGGCCCTCTCTGAAAAAAAGAGTCTGGGGATTCAGAAACTTCTTAAAGTTCAACATGAGCTGCTACATATATTTCTAATCTGTGTTTATTTCTTACATAGAAAACAAGTAATTTGTTTAGTGAATGAAATTTAATATTTCTTTGACATAACATATTGATTACCCATGTGTATCAGTTCTGTAATACTCAGACAGAGAACAAAGAAGAAAGGTAGGGCAGCCGATGTCATAGAAATAAGTATTTTGGGTTTTTTTTTGTCTCTTTGGTAATAATTTGTTGGTTTCAAGTCCTGTAATTCACTCATACACTCAGTTGCAAATGAAGGACCAGAAGAAGTTTATGTTCACACAGATGTGAATGGAGTTGGTAGCCTTTCCAGTCCTCTGACATCATGTGGTGATTCAGTTCATCTTTGTGTCAGATGATCAGTTTCACACGCTTACTCCAAGGCTGTGGCATGTGCTTTGTCACACAGCTGGACAAGACTTTCTCTTTTCAGCTTACTGACTTTAGCCTGGGCTCACAGCTAGGGTCATGGCGTGTCATGATGTCTTTAGAGCCATACACCCATTCCTGGTCTGTAAGTGATTCTGCTTGGGCTGTGGCTTTGCACTTTATGAGCCACAGGGTCCTGGATCATAGAACCTTCTAGTGTTTTCACTTCCTTGGGAGTAGAGGGGGACCAAAACACTGAGAGTCCCTGCTCAAGGCCACTGTGATGAGCAGTGGCAATGAGGTGGTTTGTGTATACTCTTTTTCCCACCATAAAGACTGGAGTGAGCATATTTATTGAGCTTGATTCTCTCAAGCCAGATAGATACCTGTCTTGCAAACTTGAAATGAGTTACACTTTCTATCGGTCCACCAGAAAAGACCAATCTATTGAGCATGCTCAGTTAAACCTCCACATTAGATTCTCAGAAAACCAAGAAAAGGAAGAGCAGCCTTCCACCACAGCTTTCTGGGAAAACAAATAAAAGTTCTAGTTCTCTCCAACTGTCTCTGCTGGCAGACAGTGATATCTGAAAAGGGCCTGCCCTGGACAAAATTTTCGAGTCACAAGGCTATGTAGAAGACCCCACCTGGGAAAGCCATCCCTGTGCCTATGGCAGCGCCCTCTGTTTTCCTCAGACTTCTTTTAGACACACAAAGAATGTATCTCATGCTCTTGGGAAAATGAGAGATTTCTTGCATATAAATCCTGGTCTGACATAGAATTTATAGATCTCAAGGACTGGGCACACTGGAGGTGCAGAGTGGTACAGCTAAGGTGTGGGGCCTAGATGTCAGTGCTCTACCTTCCTAGTCTCCTCTGCAGCATGGGGCCTAGATGTCAGTGCTCTACCTTCCTAGCCTCCTTGCAGCATGGGGCCTATATGTCAGTGCTCTACCTTCCTAGCCTCCTCTGCAGCCAGCAAACCTCCAACTTGCTTCTCCCAGACACCTCACCAGTGGTCGCTGTCTGTTTACCTTCAGTCTATTTGGTCTGTCTTTCTGGGAGGAAGGGTTCATAGGTGAGATGGAAAATACAGATGTGTGACGTGTACTCATGCATAGGGAATCAGGGTCCATTGTGTCTGAAGGGCTGGATGAAAGCCCCCAAGGGGCAGTTGGTGCACTTGTGCCCAGAACTGAAGTAGGCTTGTTATACAGGGATACCCATGGGTTTGAAAGCACACAGTGGCCTAGGAAGAACAAGGTACAGCTGTGGGGGCTAAGGAAACAGTCTCCTCATTCTCTGTCACAGTGGGGATTGGGACACCTCCCATAGGAAGAAGATGTATACAGGATGAGATGGGAGGGGAGGGGAGGGGACAGTGCAGTCCATGAGTGTGAAGTCTGCATCTCCCTGCCCTATGGAGCACTAAGAATGGCTCTTATGTCTTTAAATTTTAACAAGAAAGTCAAAAGAAGAGCATCTCATGTGGAAATTATATGCATTTTTAAATTCCCTATTTGTGGTTATGAGCCCATGGTCACTTTCCATCTCACCTGTGGTCTAGCCTGTTGTCTAGGTTGGTAGCACAGTCCAGGACTTAACTCCTGGACCTCATAGCCTCAAATTTTTGCCACCAGGTCATTTTCAGGACAAGTTGCTGCCCCAGGTGTTACATCTTTGGACTCAACTTATAACCTTAGGTTTGTTACAACTGGTTAGATCCCAGGACTGCCATGGCCCCACTCTTGCCTCTTCCCTGAGACTGTTCCCCCTTCCAAAGTCTTCAAACCTCTGATTCTCTATGAGACTTTGCCGTGTCATCCGCCAATGCCAATACACCTTCCAGACCAGCCCTCCCACCTTAGCCCAGACACCAGCAACAGGCAACTGGCCCATCAGCCTAGGTCCTCCACATTAACCCTTTGTAGCATGGGTTTTTCTGTCTGCCACAGCCATACCTAGGCCTTGCTTCTCTTCTGCTGCCTGAAAAAAGCTTTCTCTTGAGCCTTTTCTGCATATTCTTTATGCAGCACCCAGTGTCTGGCTTAATTTGATGACTGCCTTCCAGCCTATTACAGCAGCTGCCTGTGTCCTTTCCAGACATACTGCCTGCCTGCAGTGGAGCTCTGTGTCCCATCCATGGGTCAATTCACCAAGGAGCATACCAGTAGCTCCAGTGGACAAGGTTACTGGTCCTCAGAGTCTTCAGGTCTTACCATGGGGGTGGCTAGGAAGACAATGACTCCAACAGAGCTGGTAATCAGGCCCTCCTTAGGTCTGGTCCCCCACATATCCTCTTTTCCATGGAGGATTCTGCATCCTCATCTCTGCCTGTTTGTAGTGCACAACATAGAAGTAAAGGGTTCAGGGAGCCATTTCCCCTTCTGAAAGCCCCTATATTCCTGTCTGTCTGTTTTCCCCAAAAACTCATGATGGTATAGTCATATGTCTGTTCCCTGAAGGAAACTGAAAATGCAAAATAGATGGGTACCATCCAAGGAGTGTGGGAATTTCTGCAAACAGAGTAGGCTGCTGAGGAGGTTCTAACTGCAGGTTTTGTGTTGGTTTTGCCACTAGGTTTTTAGTCTTTGAAGGCAGCCCGTGTTTAGCCCTGGGTATCCGTGATGATATGCTGTCTTCTTCAGTCGGGGCAGAGTGTAAGCAGATGCAGCAATTAATGTGGCTGCCTGGCTATCACCCACTGAAGGCCTCTAGGGGAGAAGCCTTCACATTCTCATTCCCCATCACCTGTTCTAGGATACATGGTTTCATGTGAAGTAGATCTTTCTGCTAAGAAAAAGTAATGTGTATTGTGCCACTGTTATTCCAGTCAGACATGAGTGAGGACAGTGACAGTAGCATCCCAGGTAGATGCCCTCACTAAGCAGTACTTTTGACCTCAGCATCATGAATGAATGTCATGCTGAGTATGGCCTTAGTGACTCAGACTGACAGTTCTGTAGACATCTGGCAATGTTAGCAAGATGAAGAACATTGCTTTCTTGAATTACTTAAAAGAATAGATTCTGTTAATTTTATTTTGCATAAAACAAAAGTATTATTTAGACTCAGTAAGAGGAGCAGTGCAGATGTGAACATCACCCTGGTTGTGTGAGTGATGGAAACGAGCAGGTGCATTGGAAGTTACTGACAATCCAGCCACCTGCTAAACTGCTGCACTGCCCGCTTGTCAGAATGCAGGCATCATCTCCATGACTTCAACCACCGGAAAAGTGCGTGCACCACCATATTTACCCTTCCAACTTCAAGATAGTAGAAAGTGACCAAATTAAGAGAAATGCTATCATTTTAAAGATTTATTTTAATAAAATGTTGCTCACGGGTGTAGTGTTTTGAGCAGATGAAATGCTGGGGCCAGTACAGGACACATGCTCCTGCACTGTGGCCTGGATGCTTCTCTGTCCACTGCTGCCCTGACAGCCTTAGTGTCTGCATTTGCGAAGTGGATATACAGCAGAATCCACAGGGAGGTGGGAAGCTAGAGAATCTGCTATAATTGGCCTGGAAAGCAATCATCATCACACCATCACACAGGATGCTGCAAGACATAGTTAAAATTCCAGAGACATCTGCCAACTCTCCCTTGGCTCTGTGCCAAGTATCTGAGTAGGACCACCCCACAGCCCTGAGTAGGGATGCCATTCTGCTCTGACACAGCCCAACATAGGAATATTCTGTCTCAAAAATGAAATAAGGAGATATCAAACTATTTTTTTCCTGGACTGGTGGCTATCCTTCCCCATTTGAAAAAGAAAGCAAAATAAACCCCTCTTGGAAAGAGGTAACAAGTACCTGTAATGCCAGCCCTTGATTTGCTGGGCAGACAGAGTAGACTAGATATAGTAGAACTCTTCCATTCCAGACCAGCCTGAGTGATGTGGAAAGCCTTATCCCAAAGACATCTTAACATGAATATTGAATTTTTCTAGAATTTTCATGCTCTTCTTTTTTGTCAAAAATTTTAATGACGCAGAATCATTAACTTGAGTCCACATCCACAGTATGTCAAAGCATGGCAGTGTCCATGTGCAGGCCTCTGCCTAGGCCCCCAGTACTGTTCTTGCTCAGTTGCTCAGTGACCCTGCCATAAGCTGTTCTTGGTTGCAAATCCACTGTTCATACCCATAGTTCTACAATCATACTAACGGAATTTACAGAAGAGAGAGAAGAGAATGGACAGGTGGTTACCGACCCCTCACCCACCCGGTGCAGGCGCTGCCCCTCTGCTCCTCTGAGGCCCAGCAGAGTTAACAGTGTGCCCCAGTGACTGTTTGCCCTGCGTGAGCTGTATTGGAAACTGACTATGGGCCCTTGGAAGGAATCTGGATGAAACAGTTGCTTATTCAATTTGTTTCCTAGTGTGAGGGCTGAGGTTAGAATGGGGTGGTCACTCTTATCCCAGAATCTGGTTGTTATGGCCCCACCTGAAGTTACCTGAGTTTTATTAAAATGTTTTCCCAATACCATAACTCTTCTGAGTCATAACCAGGCAGCATTTAATCAAGACTCACATTACCAATGAGGGTCATTTCACTATGGCTGTTCATTTGTGTTTGGAGATGATTTTATAGTATGAGTTTCAAAGCCTGTATTAGCTCTTTTGGAAGGTTTATGACTCATTTTGTGTATTTTGTCCTCTTTGGAGGACAATCACCAATATCAGTCTCTCAGTTAAGAGCAGCTAATGACCCTGAGGCCACAAGCCCGGGAAACAGTAGCCATCCATAAGGCTTCTCACGGGCACAAGTACAGTTACAACAAGAATGGCTAAGGTAGCCACTGCTCATGAGGGAAAGATAACCCTAAGCATTGCTCCAGCCTAGCCAAGCAGGTCCATGTATATCCCCGGCCCCTAGTGACATTATCTGTCCCCTGAATTTCTCTCTCTGAGGAGGCTGGGAAGGGTCTCTATGTTGACTTTCTAGTCTTGCTGAGAGTGAAGAGAGCTTAACTAGGATTGCTTCTGTGTTAGTGCAAAGGACCCATCCTGATATATCAACCACTAAGGAGAGACACGCTAAGCAACTCTGAAAATTAACCCTACTCCCAAGTCCTTGCTAACTCTTTATGAAGTTGCTGGCATAAAAGGATGCTGATCGAGGGACCTGCAAGGAAAGACCCCTGCAGGCAGATAAAGAGCTGACCCCAGTACCCTCTGGTGTCCCACATTTACCAGGGACATATCTCTGTCCTCAGACATGCCAAGCTCATTCTTCTCTCAAACTCCAGAAGCCTGTATAATAATTACAGGATAGAGGTGTTTGGCTAACAGTAACTGCTATGTGTACCCTGCCAGAAACAGTTTCACAAAGCCCATCATCCCTACAGCCTTAGTGGTGGTTCTTGGGGATGCTGAGAATCTTAGTCAACTGCACAGGGGACACTAAACCCCAGCTGGTATCCATAGCCACATATGGCTAGAAAGAGTGGTCATCCTCTTAATGGCTCTACCAAAGGATTAGTCATTTATAGTAGCCAAGCCTGTCTTACCCAAGTGGGCAGATGCCAGAGCAGTCATGAGCAGCCTGTCAAAACAAGGTGATCCTCTCCTAAGGTCACCCCAATTCTCTGTTCATTCAAGCATGCACAGTGCAGAATGGGCAGAATCTGGGTTCTTCATGAATAACCCCCATTTCTGTGTGTGTAAAGATGGGTGGGTTGGGACCAGCTGTGTGTTCATCATCCTGAGTACAGGGGGTAACCACACTGTCCTCTCTCTCTGCAGCCAAGCGGTACTGCAAGAATGCCAGCCCCAGCAGCAGCACCACCAGCAGCTATGCACCCAGCAGCAGCAGCAACCTCAGCTGTGGCGGTGGCAGCAGCGCCAGTAGCACGTGTAGCAAGAGCAGCTTTGACTACACGCATGACATGGAAGCTGCACACATGGCAGCCACGGCCATCCTCAACCTGTCCACACGTTGCCGTGAAATGCCACAGAACCTGTCCACCAAGCCACAGGACCTGTGCACTGCCCGGGTATGCCCAAGGCCTCAGCCGTGTCCCATGGGTGCTGGCTATGGGTGTATTCACTGCCAGCCCTACAGTGCTGTGCCTCAGAACAGGGGACAGGTGTCTTGGTCCCCTCCAGCTCTAGCTTGTGTCTGGGACGTAAACACAGCCATCCTCCCTGGCACTTATGGTATCTCAGCTTCAGGGTACACACATCCCAGGAGAGGCACAGCTTGACATCCAAACAAGAAGGTTTGGTGGTAGCATTGTTAGATAAATGTGAAGCTATCCCTTTACCCAGGACAGGGAAGTGAAGAGGTAACATCTGACTGCACTTTTGATAGTCTGTGGTCTCAGCCAATACTGTTACAGCTCAGTGGTACCCTCAGTGCTACAAGATTCAAGAAAGGTTTCTATTGTGTATTTCTATTTTCAAAAAAGAAAATAATTTTTCTTATTTGTTAAAGAAATCTATCTTTTAGTATCTTTTTATTTTGAGATTATAATACAATTATACACATTTCCCCCTTTTAAGTTATTAATTTTGTGTGTGTGTGTATGAGTGTGGAAAGAAGCAGGTAAGCCATGGGTCATGGACAGAGGAGCGAAGATAGCTAGCAGAGGTCTCTCCTCCACCGTATTGGCCCACTTAGCACTGCTGGCACTCAGAGCAGAAGAGGAAGCCATTAGGATGGGCAGGGAAGAGAGTGAGCTGTCTCCCCGGAGCTCTAGGCAGGAAGCAGTGTGGTGGAGGTAGAACCTGTACACTGACCACCTGCCCTCTATGTATCTGGCGGCTCCGGGCGCTGACTGGAGTGGTCATAAATCACTGTAGTTTATGTGAGTGGAGAAAGGTTGTGAGTGTTTTCACACCTTTGGTATTTTACTCTGCTGTATGGGACAGTGTCGGGACCTGCACTCTTTATGACCATCTGGACAACTGAAGTGCAAGGCTAGTACAGAAGCCCTGACTCCCCATGAGAATAAATACAGGAGCCTCCCCTGTATTATTAGAATACTAGTCTTGGGATAAAGGTTCCAATATGATGCATCTAAACTAGTATCAGAGCTTAGAGTCTGGGGTGCTTTGTCAGAATTTTGGCAGAACAACACTGAAAATATATGAAGAACACAGCTCCAAAGACAGAACCCTTGTCCCCTGTGTCCTCTACCTGCCCAACCAGAAGAAGCGGTAGCTAGACATCAGAGGCCACAGGGTCACTCCAGCTGGAGGTCACATTTTTCCTTGAGAGAGTGAACTCTCCTGGGAAGATGGAGGGCTGTTTTCACTGTGCTTGTCCACTGCCCTCTTAATACCTTCACTCCTCTGCCCGCAAAGCAGACTTTGAAGAGCTTGACCTCTTTCAGTGCATCAGTGTGTCTGTGAGTGCACGCACGCACATGTTCTCACTTTTCATGTTTTACCCATTTGACTCAGTAGCAGATATGAGGACACCCAGATCAACTCAGAACTGAATCCCTATAAGGTCTTGGGAACTCTAGTGCATATCACTTGTTTTGAAATGGAAATCTCATGGCACCAGATCTAATGTCAGAAGGAAAATTCTAGTTCCTTCTCCATCCTTCCATCAACATTCAAGTATTTTCCTTTTCCTCCTCACTCACTTTGTAATGATTACCATCAGTGAAATGAAGGGAAAAAATTAAGCTGGTATATTATGGATGTATGGTAGGGTGGAGGATGGATCTAGGAAGGATGGATGGATGGGTGAAGGATAGATGAATACATGGATGAATAGATGATAGATGGAGGGGGAAGGGAGTAGATATAGTTAGATAGGTGATAAATGGATGGGTATATAGATAGATGATAGATGCATGGATGGGTGAATCTTCCAAGCAGTTTTTCTGGGAAGCCTGTGGTAGCAGGCTTGCCTCCAGACCATGATGGTTCATGTGTGTGTTAGTGGGGTATGGGGAATGAAGGGTTATGCTGACAAAGTCAGTCTTAGCTAATAGTCATCCTGTCAGACCTTCTGGGTGATACATCCTTCTTTCAGCAGAACCCAGACATGGAAGTGGATGAGAATGGCACCCTGGACCTGAGCATGAACAAGCAGAGGCCTCGAGACAGCTGCTGCCCAGTCCTGACACCTCTGGAGCCCATGTCTCCCCAGCAGCAGGCAGTGATGAGCAGCCGGTGCTTTCAGCTGAGTGAGGCGGATTGCTGGGACTTGCCTGTAGACTACACTAAGATGAAGCCTCGGAGGGTGGATGAGGATGACCCCAAAGAGATCACCGTAAGTCCTTCTCCTTGACCCTTTCTGTATTTGATATGAGCCCAAGAGGGGCCTTGGTGAAGAAGAGATTTTTGTACACTCTTCAAGAGAGAGTGCATTTTCTTCCTAAATCTTACCGTTAGCTGACAAGGGCATGGAGGAAATTCTTGGTTGGTTTGGGAAATGTATAATTGACACCAATTTGAGAGAAACAGACTATGGGGTCCTTCAAATTTTATTTTCTAATAAATGTACATCATTACAAATGGTTTCTCTAGGAAATACAGAAAAAAGCATATTATTTTATTTTCAAACAAAACAGTGCTGCATTTTCCTGGGGCAGTATAGACAGAAAGGTCAAGAGTTCTAGGCCTTTGATCCTACCTCAAAGGGATGTGCCATATTTTGACTCCCCAGAGGAAGCCTTACCCTCTCGGAGGAGTAGATTGGGGGGGGGGGGGAGTGAGAGGAAGTGGGATTGGCATGTGGAATGAGAAAATATTGTTTTAAAATAAAAAGGAGAGTTCTAGGCTAACTTGAGCCATATAGTGAGACCCAAGTTAATTAAAAATAAAATGAAATAAAAATGTATTAACTGTGTGCTACAAATAAGCTCAAGCATCCAGGCTGTACTTCTTGCTAGTATATCTTAGAACAGTCCTCTGACTTCTTGTTTGTGGCAGCATTTCTAAGATTCCCATGTTAGAGCATTTGTTTTCAAGTAGTGTGGATTTTTAGATTAGTTTACTACTGTCCACTGGACAAGACCATTTCCTTTCTTCTTTTGTGCTTATGGGTATTGCGTATACAGGTACACCCACACACAGAGCTCAGAACAGGAAGTCAGGTGTCTTCCTGTGCTACCTTTTTCCTTGCTGTTTTTAGACAGGCTCTCTCATTGAACAGGATGCTCACCATTGACTTGGCTGGCTTACCAGTGGACTCTTGGTATTCTTTCTCCTTTCCCAGTGCTGGAGTTAATGGTACCCACAACCATACCCAGATTTTTACAAGGGGGCCTGGGATTCAAACTTGGGTCCTTGTGCTTACAGGGCAAGCCACTCTTACACACTCAGCCATCTCCCTAGCCCCAAGAATTTCTTTTATTTACCTGGAGACTTTTTTCAATGCTCAAATCTAAAAGTTCTGACATCTTTATACATTGAATAAAAATATGCGTAGATCCCACTTATCAAACCAACACTGCCTTACACTGGAAAAGGAACAGGTAGAGAGAGAGGCCTTCCCTTGAGCCTTTTTCTTTTTGTGCTGTGTAGTCCTGACTGACCTCAAAGACACGTGGTCTCCCTGCCTTCCCTGCTGAACACTGAAGATAGAGGTACTCACTGTCTCACTCAACAGAGGCTCTGCTTAGTTCCTTTTCTATTGTTGAGATCAAACATGACCAAGGCAACTTATATTTGAGAGTGTTAAAATGGCCTTCCAGTTTCAGAGAGTTAGAGTCCGCCATGGCAGAGAGAAGGAAGAAGAAACAGCTAAGGGCTCGCATCTCAAATCCAAAGTAGGTGTCAGAAGTACACTGAGGGTGCCAAGAAGTGTTTCTAGCCTCAGAGCCCACCCTGACTAAAATACCTCCTCCAACAAGGCCTCACTAATCCTTTCCAAACAGTTCTACCAAATGGTGACCAAGTATTAAAACCTGTGATCCTTTTTTATTTAAACCACTTTAGGTTCTTAACTTCAGTCTTTAATATTTGAGTAGCAAGGTAAATTTAAGCATTCTTTTTCCCACAGTTAAGCCATGACCATCAAGAAAGAAATGATAGTTGACTCCCTGAATTTAATTAAAATTAAGTCTTCCTCCAGTGACAAAAACCTCTTCATCATAGACTATCTCAGAAGTAAACTTGCCTTTCAGCTTGTAGCATGGACTTAGGAAACATGTATGCTGAACATTGTCCCTTCTAGAAAAATCTAAGTTACTGTGTGTAGACTCATCAAAAGTAGATACTTTATTTTTAAAAAAATAATTTAAATTACAACATTAACATAATTGGTCTTCCATTGCCTTGATATAGAAAAGTACATGTAAGTGAAACACTGACTGGTAACTGGAAAAAAAAGTCTACTCTACAATGTTTTCAGGCAGAGCATTAGATTTACAGGTCCCTCTTAATAAAAGGTGTCCCCTGTAATAGCCACGTACATACAACTCTCCCCTGGACACTAGATACAGAAAAGACCAGGTGACATGATTTCTCTGACTTCTAGAACACACACCAGTCCTGAGCAAGAGCCCTGTAAAGTTTTAGTGGCCCATGGACAGTTCAACTTGTGTTTTCAGAAGGGCCCCTTATCACAGCAAAGATACATTTGGGTTTTAAATATAAGAGAGTCAAAAGAACAGACAGGAAAACTCTGTAGCCCGTGAACCTTCATCTAGTGAGTGTTGTTTCTGTGTGTGGCTCTGAAACTGTGTTCTGTCTACAGCCAGAAGACTTGGACCCATTCCAGGAGGCCCTCGAAGAAAGACGGTATCCAGGAGAAGTGACCATCCCAAGCCCCAAACCCAAGTACCCCCAGTGCAAGGAAAGCAAAAAGGACTTAATAACGTAAGCATATGATAAGGTGACATGCTGGCTCTTACCTCTCCCTTCTCTGGCTTACTTTTAAAGCACAGACATGTATATGCCTTGCTGTGTGAGCATGCACATTCGCGGCCCAGGAATTTCCAGCTGCCAGTTGAGCAGAGCCAGAGGCTGCCTTGCACCTGCTTGTTCTCAATGATGCTCTACCGTGTGAAGGCGTCATTTCATTTAACCCTGTGCATTTTGCAGCTTTCTCCAGGGTGCTTAACTCCCCTTGCAGACATTGCAGCTAAACTGGAAACAATGAAATTTTTTAAAGCTTTTTTTTTAAACATACTTACTATTCTGGCTGTCTTTGTTTTTGTTTGGTGGCAGATGTCCAACTCCAGGGTGTGATGGGAGTGGTCATGTGACTGGTAATTACGCCTCACACAGAAGGTGTGACTTCATTTTTCTCATGGTGGATTCTGTCTTTTCAATTTATTGTTTTCAGCTTACCTCAACAATGCTGTCAAAGTACAAATGTTGAATTCTGTGTCAACCCTCTGAGTGCTGTATGCTGTCCTTCAAAAACATACTAAGTTACACAATGACTGTTAGAATACTAAACTTTCAAAATTCTTCTCAAAAATTTAAACCAAAGAGAACATGTATTATCTTGTGATATAAAAAATGATTATTAATAGAAATGCTTTCTTAAACATATGCTCGATGACATTCATAGTTAATCAGTATACAGCACTTGGCCCATTGCTC
This sequence comes from Myodes glareolus, assembly GCF_982192425.1. Taxonomy (NCBI): domain Eukaryota; kingdom Metazoa; phylum Chordata; class Mammalia; order Rodentia; family Cricetidae; genus Myodes; species Myodes glareolus. Next base: position 51,418,141 of record NC_142031.1, on the reverse strand, counting down.
TTCTGCATTGAACTTTTTTATTTTCAACTCTGTGTTGTGTTGTTCGGGTGCTACTGCTGCCTAGGGGTTCACTCACTGTGTCTCCTGGCCTGTCTTACAGTCTGTCTGGCTGCCCCCTGGCGGACAAAAGCATTCGAAGTATGCTGGCCACCAGTTCACAAGAGCTCAAGTAAGCATTCATGACACTAACTCTCCTTCAAAATCTCTTTGTTGTTAGTTCACAGAAAATAGTGTGCTGCTTGCCAGTGAGTTGTCTGTGGTATTTGTTTCTGATTTGGTTGGATAGTCTCTGGTCCTTTCCTATCATAACCTTTCTATCCAGAATCTCTTGTCTTCAGGAAAAGTGTTTCAGAGTTATTCAAATTTTCAGAAAATTAGTGTGTAACCTTTTAAAAAATGGACGCCAAGGACCTGGTAACAGCCTGTTCCGTAAACTTGTAATCTTTGTTATAATCACTGCCCCGACCAGTGACGGTTCAGCTCAGGTTCTGTGTGGTGTTGGCACACACATGCACATGCACACATGTGCACGCACACACAGCAGCAGCCATAGCTCCCTCTTCTCTCCTTCATATTGTAACTTTTAAACATAAATCTGGCAAAACTGTGAGCCCAGTGCCAGGACCAGCAGACTGAGGCTGTTCTCCTTTGTAATCAAGTGTATGAAACTCAGTTCCTAGCAGACTGTAGAAGGAGCCAGTGAAAATGTAAAAAGAGCATTGAAACCTCTCCACTCCTGTCAGTGTGGACTTGGTGATGTCTGTAGGGATAAAAGGCCAAACTGGACAGCACAGCGTGATGACAGCCACTGCCCCTCAAATGATAGCCTTTGCTTACTTGACCTTTTCTACCGGTGTATCCTGTGTGTGGCTGTGAAGATGTTGCCCCCTCCCAACCATCCCCTGCCCTCGCCCGATGTCCATAGTTCAGGGGTGACCTGAGTGCAGCCTTCTCTTTGACACCCGTGTCATCTTTTTCAGGCTCCCTGTCCAGGGCCCTAGTGCCATAGACCAGCTGCTCATGTTCAGTGACTTCCTGAACTAGCCCTCCTGTCGCACGCAGGACTCTTGCCTTGCCGCTGTCTTCCTGAGCTAACTGTAGGCAGCTGGAGGGTCTCCTCTTGTCTGGCAGTCTAGCAGCGCTTGAATCAGTGCCTGGCGGACACGTAGCTTTAGCACATCAAAGCATCAGCCTTAGGAGCAGCAACCCGGCACACTTTGCTCGGGCATCTTTTGTCACGGCTTCAACCCACATTTCCCTCATGGTCAGAATGTGACCAACTGCACTTGGATCTTGGTCAGCATATCAGGATATGGCAACCTTCTTTTGACTTCTTTGATGAGGAGCTCTTTGCAAAGCCTGATGTGTCTCCAGTTGCAGCCGCCTGTAAACAAGAAGCTGCTTCCGTGCTGTTTGTGCATTCTGACTGCTTAGTGTCTTGAGACCTGAGACCAGAACATTCTCTGACAGTGTAGTCAGATGACATGGGCTTACATATTTTAGGGTTGGGCTTGATGTCTTCGGTCACCTAAACTTTCAGGCAGACCTGCCATTCCTCCAGACCACAGTTCTCTTTGTCTCATTTCATCTTGGGAGATGGCTGGTCCTCATCAGAACCCTCAGGGAAGGAACTGCACTCACATCTTTGTCTCATTTCATCTTGGGAGATGGCTGGTCCTCATCAGCACCCTCAGGGAAGGAACTGCACTCACATCTTCCAGACAGCATAGTCTTGGCCAGCGCCCTCCTTTTCCCTTCCTGCCAGGAAGCTGTACCATCCAGAAAAACAGATACCTTTGCCTGGTTTGGGATCATCTAAAAGTTATACACACATTTTCTGTTTGTCTTTGCAAATAAGTCCTTTTTGGCTTGACCTCTGCTGGGAAATCTAAACTTGACTTATTTCCTAAAATGGTTTGTTTCTGATAATTGAACTTCAAAACTAAAGATTTGGTGTCTTCTTTAAAGAGACTAAAATTTGAACAGCCACTGACAATTTGTTCTCTACACACAAAATAAATAAATACACTGTCATGATAGCCCTTTCTCTCAGCCTTTTCATTGATGCCTCTCAGTCAGTCATTTCCTTGTAGAAGTCAGGAAAGTTTGCTGGGGGAGCTTTCTCAAACAGACAGCATAAACATCCTCTTTCGGTTGTGCTGCAGCTTAGAGTAACTCACGACTGTTGCAGTGTGTTGATGTTCCTGAAAGCCCCGATCAGTTTGTGCAGTAGCATCTCACCTGAATAAGAACTGAGCTGAGTCCCTGATTGTTATTCATGCAACACTCATCATCAATCATGAAGTTAGCAAGTGGCTTTCAGTGACTTTAGCTACCACGTGGAAATTTTTAGAAATTTTCCTGTTATCATTTCCAATACCTACATTTTATAGGTGTCCCTTAGAAGAACATTCTTAGCCATGGACAAAAAAGTTGTCCCAAAACCCATTGACCAAACTCTTAGACTTCATAAGTAACAGTTTGCTCATTCATCTAGAACAGCCACTGTGGGATAGTTTTAAGAAGAATTCAGTGATTTTGTGCTTAATTGTGTACAATGTGTAAACTAAAAATGTATTAAAATGATACATGAATCTTACCAACACTGTGGAATGGCCCCTGGGTCCCTTGTGTCTCTGTTAAGTATATGACATGTCCTGGGGGGAGAGAGACTTGAGGGCCAGAGAAGGGACGAATGCTCAGCCAAGTACTTCCCTACCCACCCTGGCTGTGAGATTGCGGCCACAAGTAGCAAAGTATCAAACTAAGAAGTAAGGTGACCTTTGAGGGGCACTATCCCAATGTAAAGTCTGATTCTAAAGGTACTTTTCTCCTTTTGAAATGTCATTTTCTAAAATTCTCCAAAGAGTGTGCATAAAAAGGCAGCCACAGCATCGTGGCTTCTTTGAAGGGCCATAACCTCCTGGCCAAGGACCCTTTCCTGTAAGAGAGTCATGTTCGATGGCAGACACTGGCAGATGATGGCCTGTATGGGTCTTAACCATCTCATTAACCAGTCTTAGTCAAGAAAACCAGCTTCAGACAGGAGCCGTGGGCTTGCTTATAGTGGCCCCAGTTGGACAGGCTTCTATTTACCCTTGAACCAGATAGAGGAGAATTCTAGAATTAGAGTGTTCATAGTTTGCTTTAGATATGCACACACAGATGAATATACAAATCAGTAACTGATAAGCTGAAGTGGATTATTCAGGGATTGGCTCACTGCGTCCCTGTCAAAGAGGTAAAGCAAAACAGCCTGTCTCCTCTCTGCCCCTCTGATGTGTGTTTATGCTGTTTGGGAAACCCTCCTTAATAGAACTCCTAGGATCCAGTAGAGGGCCATAGGAGAGTTCATAGCCTGACAATTATCCTTGGGAGTTCTCTGCCCTGAATCTTCTTCCCATTTTCTCTTCTTCAGGAGTGTGGATGGATGGGATGAGTAAGTGGGAACATCGATCTTAATCCCCTGTAACTACACACACACACACACACACACACACACACACACACACACACACACACACACACACACCAAATAAACAGTGTACAGAGGTCTATGCTGCACAAACCTCAGAGTTCTTCAGATGGAGCTTAGCTCTGCTGTGTTTTTGTACATCACCTTCAACTCAGATTATAGTAAAGGTCACAGAAAATCAGATTCAGGTAATACAAGGAAAGCAGGTATCATGATCAAAACATACTCTTTTCATGAAGAATATGCTGGAACATGAAATGCAGAGCATAGACCCTCTAGACCAGCAGAAGGTCATCTTTTCTTTGCCTCAGTTTCTTTATCTGTAGCCTAGCCTAGCACTGGGGTAGCTCAGAAGACATTCAGTGGATGTCAGTATAACCAACAGTGTCAAGGTCTAGCAATCTTTAGAAAGTATCCAGCAGCTGGGACTCAGAAAAGGGGAAATGAACAAGGTTATTGATGTTTCTGAAGTGGCAGCATCCCTTGCTCTTTGAAAAGTCACTAAAATAACTTCATTCACTCAAAGGTCTTTGGGAAAAACTTAGTTTCGTATTCTTTAAGGCATGTGATAGCACATGCCTATCATCTCAGCCCTCTGCTGAAGCAGGAAGATGGCAAATTCAAGGCTAGCCTGGGCTACAAAGTGAGACCCTGTTAAGAAGAAGAGGGGGAGGAAGATGATGATGATGATGAAGATAATAGGAAAGAAGGGGTAGGACACTGAGCATGAACACGGTTAGATAGTGTGGGGATGTGGAAATCTGAAGGCATGCATGGAATGTCCTATTGTGCTATATCTAACATGTCCACACAGTATGTTCTGTAAGCCTTTATATCATGACTTTCTATCGTGGTTGCTTCTCTTTGCAGAATTAATCATCTTAGTTCTCATATGTTCCTCATTTAACCCTTATACCCAAAGTTCCCCCAGCCACCTTGGTCCACTGTCATCCATGTCCTCACATCCCAGGGTTCCTTTGGAAACAAAGACAGTCTAGAACCCCCTGAGCTCACAGTCTTCCTGCACTGAAGTACAAACCATGAGAGGACATTTTCAGGGATTACTCAGAATGGGTAAAATTCTCATTCATTCATCCATGCATTTGTTCAATCATTTCAAAACTATTCAATTCATACCTAGGGATAAGACCCAAGTTGTATCACCCCTGCCCCAGAAAGTCATGTCCATGTACTCATAGCAGACCAAAGGGAAACCCTACACTATTCCAGGGGTCATCAGAGGACAAGCCAGACAAGAGAAGTGGTACTAGGTTATTGGGACAGGCCAAAAGAGTACCAGAAAATCAGGTGAACTTGGGCTACATTTGGGTTAGTCAGGGCAACAATGAATGTTGGGGATGCATTCATACCAAGAAGTGTAGTACATCATGGGCACAAATTCTATGCTACCACAAATAACTTGCTCAACATAGGGAAGAGGATACAGCTAGATATGGCAACTAGAGATGACAGCAGAGATGTAGTCCGTGGTAAGGTATTGAGTTAGACATTGTCCTAAGACTCGACAGGGATTAGCTGGCAGAGCCACAACCAGTACCCTGGAGTGGTAGTGCCCAAAACTTGAACTCTAGCCAAAGGATGGAGGAGGCTGTGTCCACAAGAGATTCATGGAGAGAGTCTGGGAAAGCCTAGAGTTTGGATCCAGTAGCTTCCCTGCTTTCTGGTCCCCCACAGAACGGAAAGAGAGCATGTGTTAAAAAGATACCTCCCGCCTTCCAGCACTCCTACCATGTCTGGGTCTGCAGCCACCTGGCCAGGGCGTGTGTGGCCATCATTAATCAGAATCAGAATGTGGGCCAGTGTTGAAACAATGACTGCTCACAGGAAACCAGCAGCAACCATCCTTGACAGGAATGTAGTTTTCAGGACAGAAAACATGGGAGCTGAGCTGTCCATGCACATGGACTTGTGAGAGACGCTTGTCACCACCTGTAGGGGCAGTAGGTTCAGCCAGATGAAGAAGGCCACCTTCAAACTCTCTCCTCTATCCTACATATAAAATAAAATTCCTGAAATATTCACTAACATCTTAGCTTTTTAAAAAATTTTATATATATGAGTGTTTTTCACCTGTCTTGTTTATGTGCCATGGTGTCTGTGCCTCGTACCTGAGGAAACCAGAAGAGGGCATCAGATCCCCAGAAACTAGAGTTACAGACCATTGTAGGCTACCATGTGGATGCTGGAAATTGAACCCAGGCTCCAAGGAAAAGCTACCAGTGCCCTTTACTGCTGATCCATCTTTTTAGTTTCATCACCATCTATTAAAAATGAAACAAAAAGTAAATACAGACAAGATCTCCCAAAGTCTTACATGACAATGAAAAAAAGTCCATCAAAAAGTAAGTCATTCCTGGCTTTCTCAGTGGGGATGTGCCTTTCAGACTGGCCAAGGACTCACTTGAAATGCAAGCAAGTTCATGAAAGAGCCTAACTCCAGCAGACACTGGCATCTTGCTCACATTTAATTGGCCACGGTTCCTGGATACCCACTGTAAATATCGTTGCACTGCAGCAATTCACCTACTAAGCCTGGACACAGGGAAGGAAGCTCAGGGTCCTTCCTCCACAGGGAGAGCTTACTCTCCATCCTTCACTGAGAGCTAACTTGGGAATTGTTACATTTTCATCATGACAAACGTGGAGAATATTTTAAATTCTGAGCAAGATCTTGAAGTACACTTCACTCCACACATAGAAATTATGTAGCGTTCAATTCAGGTATCAAAATCTACTGAATGATGCTGCTTACTTGGAAAAGAGAGGAATTAGTTGTTTTTTATTGGGAAAGAGTGTTGAAATTATATAGTGTATTTGATACATTCTAGCCTAATGAAAATTTTGTGTTCCTCTTAATTTTGAGTATGTGTTTTAGAAGCATTTTAAGTCTATTTGCATTTTTATTGTTTTAGGGATAAATTTATTTATATAAATTTACAAACACACACTCAGACACATACACTTTGTGACTGTTGCATAGACATTTTCCTTTCACAACATATAGTTGTCTGAATGCTCTTCATACCTCATTGTCAAATTTGGCCTTTCCTACTTACTAAGAATGAGCCTATTTTTATCTCCTCCTTGAATCCTCTGGGATGATTCTGAAAAGCAAGAGCCTTTAGCATTTTGGGGACTTTGGGCCCATAGCAGATGCCAGGCCCCATGCAGTGTGAGGTGCAATCCCCTGGGACAGAAAATCTAGTCAGTCATAGACTCTTATGCTGGACTTTAATTGTAAATCTGAGGTTTTAATCTTGTAGAAACTTCAGGAATTTATAGTTTGCTGAAGAAAAATGAACAAAATTGTAAATAAAGTAGATGTTCCCTTTGGAAATTTATTGACAGGAATTTTGGAGAATTGTTTTTCTGACACATTCAAAAGAGGCTGTGATTCTCTTCTACATTTTTCTGGTTTGGAAGTTTTTGACAGATAGGGCAGAGACTGCTTGCAGGCATGAGTGGACTGGGGAGCACTCCTGGATTTAATTTGTCTGCATGTCTGATATGCTTAACCACTTCTTCTTACCCATGACCTGTGCTCTCCCGGAGTGACAATCTGATGATGCTCACACATAATGTGTTCCGGTCCTTTGCTGCATTTTTGCAGATCATTCTTCTAACTGCTGTATTTCATCTGACTCCCCTGAAATTATCTGAGTACCACAAGTTCATGGATTTCTTGTATTGATAGTTAAAATGTATAAACTCCTGTTTCCCTATTTTAAAAAATGAAGACCATTCTAATCATATAGAGTGATTTGATATACTCCTCCTACGTGATCTTTGTTTGTGGGGGGGGTTCCATGCAAATACCTTCTGATAGGTGGAAATAAAGTTGACTGTGAAATAAGTGACTACATACTGTCCAACAAAACATTCTAAAATGACAGGAGGTCCTTTGTGCACTGACCCACAGAGTACTGTACCTGAGGATAGAGTTCTTAGTTGTGTTTAATTTTTATTAATCTCTGGGGCTGAGGATTTCACTTCATTTGTAGCGTGCTTGTCTACCATACATGAAGCCCTGGGTTCATTCCTCACCACTGCATAAATAAAGGATGGTGGTGGCCCATGCCTGTAATTCCAGCGTTCAGCAGGTAGAAGCATAATGAAGAGGAGTTCAAGGTCATCCTCAGTTATAGAGCAAGAGTTTATTATTCTAAATAGCTACATAAATCAAATGAGATCCAGGCCATCCATGTCAGCTCTGCTTCTTTTACATTGTCCATATTCATTTTACATTCTAGTCAGTATGTGGGAGTATTTCATTTCTGCAGCTGACTAGCTAGTGTTTAACGTCTTAGTCCTCAGTCGTTTTGTTACATTATCAGTGGACAGCAACTAGATTATTGTTTATTTGTATGTTGTTCCAGGCAGATTGGAATCAAATATGACATAAGCTTCATGGTATTACTTTTCTTACAGGAATCTTTGCTTGCTAAATAGGAAAATACAGGAAACCGCACTGCTTAGGACATGTAAGAGAGTAATTCATAGCTCGGAGTGAAGGTTCAGTTCTTTGATTTTTGTTTTTTTATTTTATTCAACTTTATCATGTTGAGGCACGAACAAAAGTCCAATTCAAGCTTACCATTTGTGGTAGGAGGCTTTAGGTATCCTTCTAGCTGGACTATTGTTAATCCATCTGCTGATTATGTCAGGCATTTGCTCGTTTCCCACTCAGATCTGGAATATTCCCTTTGGGGCTTGCTTTGGTTGGTAATAAATTAAGTCTTTCTTTAAGGACAGCTCTGAGTGAAAAGGGCAGTGCTGCTCATTCAGGTTTATGTCTTGATGCATTTATAGAGTTTAGAATACAAATATACATGGCTTGTCTAGCTTTCTCTTTATTACTTTGTTTTATTTGTGTGTTTGCGTGTGTGTATGGATGTGTGCATGTGTGTGTATGTATGCACGTGTGTATCTGTGTACGTGTGCACAAGACTATGGGGCCTTTTGAAGTTATACTAAACGCATTTTGTAGTGTGATATGGATATGTGCATGTGTGTGTATGTATGCACATGTGTATCTGTGTACGTGTGCACAAGACTATGGAGCCTTTTGAAGTTGGACTAAATGCATTTTGTAGTGTGATATGGTTGTGAGTCTATGGGGGCCATGGAGTGGAATGTGGTAGTTTGAATAAGAATAGCTACAATAGACTCATATATTTAAAAACATGATCCCCAGTTGGTAGAACTACTTGGGAAGGATTAGAAGGTGTGGTCTTGTTGGAAGAAGTGTGTGACCGAGCTTCAAAAGTTTATACTATTTCCAGTCTCCACCCCCTTTCTCTGCCTTGTGTTTGTAGATCAAGATGTAAGCTCTAACTGCGGCTCTAGCACAGTATCTGCCTGCCTGCCTGCCTCCATGCTCCTCAACATGATGGCCATGAACCCTAGCCCTCTGGAACTGTAAACCCCAATTTAATTACTTTCTTCTATAAGTTTCCTTAGTCATGGTGTTTTGCCACAGCGATTGAAAATTAACTAAGACAGCGTATGAAACTACTAACTGCTGGCGTGTGGTCACAGTTGAGGGAAATGCAATATTTGCTAGCAAGGAAATTTTAAATGACTCTTTGAGTATAAAACTAATACAAATTAAAAATGATAAAGCAAGAACAAGGAAAATATTAATAATCAAATGTTGGTGTTTTGATTAATTGCAACCTTGTAGTGTGCCTTTCTGCTTAACAGATTTCATGTTCTTATATTTGGAGTTGTATAACATAGGGTCACATTTCCAAAGCTGTCATCGCGAGGAAGCAGTGGAGAAACCTAGACACTGGTATACCCCGTGTTGCTTTCACCAGTGTCACTGGGAGGGTCCTGCCTCCTCTGCATATCTAGTGTGTGATGCTCCACTCCTTCAGGGCAGATATTCTCCCATGGTACCCCGTGGGTAGATTGTGACCACAAGTATTCTGTAGGGTGTGACATAGTGTCCTAGTTAACTTTTCCATTGCAATAACAAAATGACCAACAGCTACTCAGGGATAAAAGGGTTTATTTCAGTTTCTGGACTGTGGTCTATTTTTTAAGACAGTCAAGAGCTGAAGCAGGGTCCCAGGAGCAGGAACTGAATCAGAAAACACAGAGGAATGCTCGTCCCTAGCTTGCTTTCCCCTGGCTCTCTCAGCTTCCATTTTTATATATCCCAGACCTTTCTGTTTAGAAATTGTGTCACCCACAGTGGGCTGAGCACTCCTACACTGGTTATCCATTAAGAAAATGACCCTCCCAAGTGATGGAAGCAGTTCCTCAGACTGCCTCTTTCCAGTGTCTAGGTCTGAGTCGGTTGACAGAAACTGTGACATGTCCGCAGGTGGTCATTTATGAGTCATGTCTGGTTTTGGGAGACTCCCTGCTACGGTGCGTGAGCCATGTCCTACCCCTTTGCTTCTGACATCTGGAAGACCACAGGTGGATGCTATATGCATATGTAGAGCATACCAACGAAGTCAACGCATGGGGCAAAGAAAAGGTCTCCAAACATATAGCAGTTGGATCCACTAAAAGATTGCCAGTCTTTATTAAAGAGCTTTCAGGAAAAAGGTGACATCGCCTGACGTGGCTTCCCAAATTCCAGAAGAAAAGTAGAGGATCTCCATGAAGGTAGGGAGTAGGCAGTGGAACGGAAGTCAACAAACAAGAGGGAATGTGCCCCCAGAAATAAGGGCCCAAGAGATAACTGTCGTTGCTGGAGCCCCAGCTTCCCTTCAGCATAGATGTAGATAGAACTCAGTTCCAAAAATCAAAACTGGACCTCTGACTCTAAGATCCCACTATTGGGGATATGAACCCTATAGTTTTTTAATTTACAAATGAAGATAGAGTATTTAATTTAGGGAGAAAAAATTGGAACCAGCAGTATTCTTAGTCTGCCTTGTGGATTCTCTCTCAGACTGAAACTTTACCATCAAAACCATGGGAAAGAAAGAGTGAAAAGGGGTGTATTTGTAAATATTGATTCCTGGAATAATAGATCAAACACTGGCAGCCAAAGCTTTTGTCATGACTGATGTCCACCTGGGCTTAAGTCTGCTACTGCCTGGCACATGTAGGGTACAGGAGCAAGGGAAAGTAACGGTGATTCCCACAAAGAGAAAGGCTGGTGCTTGTTTTCAGAATATTCCACTTTGAGGCTTGAAGAATAGTAAGGATCTCCAAGTACCCCTCAGTTTCTCAAGTAACCATTTAAATTGCATGCATCCTTGAGAAATGGTATGATATACCCTGTCCCCTTGCTATGCAGGCATATATCCTTGAGAAGATTTCCACAGCTTTCTGTTAATCATAATCTAACCTGTCAACAAAAGCACAACAGGATGATTTCCATCATCGACTGTATCCCTCATCACCTTGCACTCGTACACTCCTCCCAATTCTGATTTCCTCCAGCAGACAGCATTTGCCCTCTTGCTCTGTAGTTATCTGTGCCTATGTCATGTACTAGAAAGTAGGTTCTATAGCCGTGGCTGTCGTTCTCCCCTAGTATTATATATCCAAGGACTAATAAGTTATTAGTGAGCAAAATGAAAGTATTCTTACTTTACAACTTAAATTTGAGATATTCCAGAGAATTTCTGAGAACTGTTGAAAGCAATGGATGGATCAATGTACAGACTAACCAGTCTCGAGAATCCTAGTCACTTTTAAGTGACAAAACTTGGAAAGATTATCCAGGAGGTTCACCAAGACCTTGTTACCTGGATGGGAATAGACCCAAGATTATGGGACTGTTGATGGCATTGTCTGCTATCTCGAAACACAGAACAGAGCACTGGTCATAGTGGAATGCATGTGAAACCAGGTGCAGTGTCACAAGGAAGTGACAAATGGTGGCACATACAGAATGATGCTACATCACATTCTGCTGCCATATAAACATCTCAGCCATGAAGCAGGACCAGCAGCTACTGAGTAAAGAGTAGAGGATGCACAAACATTATTGACTACCAGATCAAATGCTGGAATGAAAGTTATGTCCCTGTCCACCAAGGAGACCAAATTGCCTTTCAGTATTATGGCCGGGTCTCCGTCTGCTGTGTGTTACTGCACAGACAAGATAGCCAGTGTCAACTGGAGCCAGCAGAGTGACATCCTTCCCAAAATGAAAGCAGTCTTTAAAATGTGAAGAAGCAATGTGGCATGACTCCTCTTCTTCTGTGAGTAGCTGGCCTGAACTGCTCTGTCGAGCAGAAAGCATGGACTTCTGGAAGCAGCTGCTGGGACCTTTGCATTGAAACCCATATGTGCTTACCACGTCTGGAGAGCTGGGTTATTTGTGGGAGCAGTGGGATGGAAGTTCAGGTATTCTGAGCATTCCCTCCACCTGAGGTGAGTTGAAGACCTCTTGACTCTGCCCTCCGTCCTCTCTCTGCCCTCCTTCTGGTTGAGAGTTCTTAGACACTTGCTTATCTTCCTGCAGGTTCCAGTAGATCTCTGTCCTCCCAGGGTCAGAGCCTTTCTGCTTCAAAGTCGTCAGACCAAATGGCTTTGAATGTGCACTGCATCCCAGAGCCTGTCTCCCAATTTTAGATTAAATACACTTTGTGTTTAGTTTAGGTTCACGTGTGTGGGACAAGGTCTCTGATAACTCAGTAGAAGGTAGGACTCCTGACTCTGGGACTTGGACCTGCTGCTGTACAGTGCTCTACACTAAGATCCCACATGGTGCTTGACCATACTGGACACTGATTGGACTTGAGTAGATGGTCAAACTGCCACTTCTAATTGGCTTATTAACTCTGACCTTCCTCAAGAGAACTCTTTATACAAATGATGGTGCTAGGTTCATGGTTGAGTTTTGGTTCTGCCAAATCACACAGCCAGGATGATGCTACCGTGCCAGATATCTGTCTTTGGATGACCTTGGGGATTATACATGTCCTTGGGGAAATATTTATTTTTCTTCCATCTATTCATGTTCAGAGCTGTTGCCACAGAAACTGCAGTAGTGCCACATGGACATCAAAGAGAGCAGCTGTGGAGACCAAGTAGAGACAGTTTCTACTACTGTTTTTTCTTTGGATTTTCCTTTAAAAATTTTAGTCCAATTGTTTAAATTGTATTACTAAGATCTCCCTCCTCAAAGGCCTAGAGGTGCATCTGAAGTGATGTGAGGGAAATTGTACATCCCAACCCCACCGTGTACAGAGCATTTGTGGCCTGAGTCCCTCAGTTGAAGGCTGCAGTAGGGCAGGAATCAGAGCCAAGGTCAGCACAAACAAAAATCCAGATTTGGAAAGTCAGACTATGGCTTGTTCATCTGACCCTGTAGTCCTAGTGAGCTGGTCCCTCTCTTGTTTCCATCTGCAAATTGATGCAGCGCCAGCAGATTGCCATAAAGACCAAATGAGTGACGTCTACATCGTACTCAGAATGGCACCATAAAGATGTCTTTATGAGAGATGTCTACACAGGATGTGGAATGGCACTTGATGCCCAGTGTATATGAGTTCAGAGGATTCAGGTTGCCACAAAGAGAGACCAGAAACTGCCCAGAGTAACAGAAGGGCCAGACTGAAGAAGCCCTGAAATCATTTGGAGGGAGAGGTCAGGTGATATCAGGGAAAAATGACCAAAATGATTAACACTTTCAAATTTAACCCAATTCCAACAAGGATTGACATAAAACTTTTTGCATTTAAAACTTCAACAACTGAGATCAAAATATTTCAAAGATAAAAGAATTCCATTTCCTAATATGTCTTTTTCTTGCTCTTGTCTAATATGGTACAATTTTAAAACTCTTATATCAGACTTGCAAATCAGGTTTAAGATCATCAAATAAAAATGCCCATCAGCCCGTCAAATTCACTTGATATCTAATCCTCATTTACCACCACCCCACCCCAGATTCAGAAACATTTCCCAACTGGCATATTTTGATCATCTTTATTCTCTGTCATAGCTTTATTTCTCAAACTACTTTGAATTCTTGCTTCATTTCTCTTCCTTTTTTGGATAGCATGTGTTTTAGGATGAGAACATGGTAGAAACTGAGGCACCTTTGTTCCCCCGTGGATCAGGGTGAATAAGAGCCCCTTCTCCCGGTGTTAGAGCCTTGAGAAACTCTGTATCTGACTTCCACCTCTGTGGATTCCAAATGAGGCCAGCCCGGCTTGAAAGTTAGCCTATTAGACAATGGACTAACTTGTTTCTCAGCCTGCCTTTGACACCTTCTGGAGCCTAGCCCATTACCACCATGGTTGGTTGTTTAGTAACATAAAGCCACAGGGTATTGTAGCATTCCTCATACAAAACCCACTTCAGTTCTTCTTGTGTTTCTCAACTGTGCTGTCACTGCAGAGCCTGGGACTCTCTATGGAAGATGGCCTTAGCATCTTATACTTGCTAATTCTTCTTTCCTTAGTGTTCCTTTCCTCTTCGTCTACACACCTAGTACAACCAGTAGTTACATACATGTCTGCTTTCTGCTGGGCCTGATGAGAGGAGAGGTGTCTGAGAGAGTGGCCTTCTGGGCATGATAGGCCAGCAGCTCAACTGGACCAGGTCCTCATTCTGTAATAAAGAACAAGGGATTCAGAGGTCCTCAACTCAGACTCTATCTTCCCTGACTACATGGGCTTTCAGCAAGTGGATGAAGCTTTTAGGATTTGTTTTCTTGTCTAGAAAGAGTAGTAATAAGATCTGCTCCCAGCTTCACAAGATCTTGTGGGGCCCAATAGATGGGCATGTGTCTGTCTCTCTGCAGAGGCTGGAGGTTATATCATGATCATCAGGGAGAGTGCCATGGCCTCAGACCAACAGAGAGCATGGTTCAGCCTGTCTATAGTAACTCTGCTGGTGGCCAGCTCAGAAATGCACTGTTGTTCCAGTTTCTTCTGGCACTTTGAGGATCATTTTGGTATTGAAGATGTTTCCTGGGCAAAATGAAAGATTTAGTTTGAACATTTAAATTGGCTGGTTTTCTATTCATACAAAGTTTTAGGGTTTTGTTCTACACAAGGGAAACATGTTAACAAGACACAGAAGCAAGGCAGCCATGGCTTTTTGGTGGGCAGACAGAGCCCTGGTCCAGGTGGCTCATGTGGGCCTTTGAGATGCCCATCTTCTCCTCTGTGGGTACCGGGTGACACAGCTGACTTTCAGTGTGTTCCTCTTGTCATTCTGTGGCCCTGTGGCAGAAGGCAGAGTGGGTGAGGCAGGAAGGCTGTGGAAAGGACCAGAAAATCCCATTTCTGGCTGAGTGAATGGTTCCTCCACCTTGTAAACCATTTCACGAGCAGAAAACTATCCCAGAAAGGTGACTTATCAAAGGCCATGGCTTTCCAAGGTAAGCATTGCACTTCATTATTTGCTATGCTACTTTCCACAAAGGTAGGATGCTAACTCAGTCTTCCATATCCAGGGGAAGAAATATCGCTGGTCTCCTTTGTCTACAATAGGCTCTGCTGATCTGTATGAACACATGGTAGTCCGTCTAGAGCAAAACAGTTCAGATTCATCAATGGGCCTAGCCCAACATGGTCCTACCCTTAGGGCATAAACACATGTGCTCATACTGCATGAATACATGACATGTATAGGTATATGCATAGATACACACTGAGCCAGCACAGGAGAGTAAACCTAGAATGATGCACCAGCTGGACGAGAAGATGAAGCCGGGGCCCAGGAGACCGTTCTCCCAGTGCAGTTTCTAGAATGCCATTCACTGATTCCCTGAACTGTTTTAAAGTCCTCTAGCTACCAGACGCACAGAACTGCAGTGTGTGTGCTTTAAAGAAGGCATAGTGACATGTGCAAAGAGAAGTGCAGCAGAAAGTTTTAACCCACACTCGGCACAAGAATGCTACCTGATCTCTGAATTGAGGTGGCTGGGTCACTCCCTGGTGGCCTGTCTGCAGAGCTCAGGGTTGTGTTAATGGATTCTGTGTTTGTGCATCTTCCCCATTATACACGCTCCTTGTAATACACAGTGAGGTAATCCCACTTCATTGGAATGGCTCCACCCTCCTAGGGATATGAGGCCACCTATCCTCCGAATGCCTCCTGATCCCTTCAGTGCTGGCTGCTCAGCACCTAGGAACCTAATCTAGCCTTTAAAAGAAAACACAAAAACCTTGCACATTGTAGAATGAGCCTGCACCACAGGGATGACTGAGGAAACTGGGAGCCTGGCAACCAGGTTGCCATAGCAACTCACTCTCTTTTTCTGCTTCTCTTTGCAGCCTCAGGGCAGGCCTAGCCTGGCACGGTGTGCACAGAACAGGCAGGATATAGAACGCCCCCACTGCAGCAGGGGTTTCAGAACCTTCTCTCAGGCTAGCCACATTTGCCAGCCTCTCGAGAGGAGAGGGTGCCCTGAGGCCTACCTCACGCAGGCAATGACCCTGTCACTCAGCCTTATTTTCTGAGTGAATTTCCCAGTCATGCAGTACTCTTCTCCTTCATTCCCTCTCTCACTTCCTCCTTCTTTCCCTCCCCCCACCTTGTCATACCTGTTCTTCCCTTATAGCTTACATAAAGACAAATCATAAAAATGAGATTCCCTTCCTAAGAGACATAATTTCGGTATTAGGCAAGTGACATTTCTGTTAATATGCATATTGGGGCAGTCACATCTTGAAATTATTTTCTTAAGAGTAAAATCCAAAGATATTAAAGGGTCAGTAAGTAAAGATATGGTTAATATTCATACTTGACATGTCAGCCAACCCACAACATGTTCTTTTATTTGGAACAGTTGAGATTCTCATATTAATGGGATATAGTGAATTCAGTGAAGGCTGTGTATAGCAAAGGCCCAAGCCAACATGTTTGCATTAATGAGGATATCTATATTTAATCACTAAACTTTTATTGCACAGAGACCCTGCAAGCTCAGTGCTGCCCAAGTGCTGCTCTCCCCTAGTTCTCCATCTCCCCCAAAGCCTGTAGACTCTGCTGCTTTTGACATCTGCCCCCCTTGACTGACTTCCTGCCATCATCCTTCTCACAGAGCTTGCTTCCTCTCCCCTGCCATGCTCTTTACCCTTGAGGACAAGAATGCTTGTTAGAACTGACTAGTTGGCAATTCAGAGTAGCCTGGCTCTGTGGCCCTACCTACAATCCTGTGTGCTGGTGTGCATGTAAAGATGGATGTAAAGCTAAAATCTCCACACTGACAATGTGACGTTTCAACACCAAGTAGGCCTGTGCAGGTGTGTCTGTGTTTCCATGGTACTGTGAACGCCACAAGATCAATGGACGTAGAAGTCTAGATAGGGTTTCTGCAAGGGTCCAGGCCCTGGACTGGACAGATATATTTTACACCCTGCCATCTACATAGCAAGTTGTGAGTAGACTCTGCTTTCCTGGACAGTCCTCAAAGCAGAAATTGAGCCCTCCAGCCTAGCCCAGCCCAGCCCCTGACCTAGATACCAGGAGCCATCCCAGAACTCAATGAAATAGCTTTACTGCTAAGTCAGCTTGCTCCATGGAGAAGTGGCCTTCAGTTTACCTCTCCTGCAAAAGTGGCTTGGGGGACAGCATACTGGGTCCACAGAGCACAGATCTCTAGCAGATATATAGTGCAGGCTCTTGCTGGAAAGAGAACCAGGGATGAAGCAAGATGTGACTCAGTTATGGAGGGAACAACTACATCATGACCTGACTTCCCTGCAATCGAATAGAGAACAGGAAGGACATTAGGACAGGTTATACCCTAAGGCCATAGACTGCCTGCATTTCAGGTTAGGTCTGCAAGTCAGAAAACAAGAGCCTAGTGGCTTCCCTGAAATTGGTGGGTCCTAGTGAGGAGGGGCTCACTATACTTCCCACCTCCCTTTGCTTCAGAGACCTAGAGCCACTGTGGCGGGAGGAAAGAATGGAACCAGGTGGGAGAAAGCACCACTCAGCCCTGTCCTCAGGGGCTACATCATAGAAGGAAGAGGACAGATGACAACTTCCAATATGAGTGTGTACCTGGAAGCTGTAGAGGTATAGCAGAGATGGTAGAGGGGGAGAACCTTTATCCTAGGGGCTGTTGAAGATTGCTTACTCGAGGAGAAGGTCAAAAGGGCAGAGTCACCAACTCTGGGGACTCTCCCCTAACAGTGACTGTTCCTCCAGATGTCCATCAAAGGGTCCTATACATATCTACTATTTGACAACAGAACTCCCTGGGCTTCCGAAAGGATTCCATAGATGTGTATTTGCTGTGATCAGCTGTCTCACGCTGATAACACACTTGGAGTCCCAGCCCAGAAGGTCTTTGAGTCACTAGGTGACACTTCAGACCACTCTGTGAGGTTCTCACGCTTCTTTGAAGTCACCAGTGTGTCTTCTTATGCCTCTGGGAGAGAAACTGCCCTCCATGTTAGTCATCCAAGGTCAGAAATCTCTTCTGAAAGGCCTAGGTCTTGCAATCTAGTGGCAGATGATCTGTATTCTCCTCTTGAGACTTGCTTTTCATACATATTTGTGACAGTACCTTTATTCCCCCGAGTCCTCTTTTCTCTGAACTAAATGACCCTAGTACTTCTGGGTCAAGAAACATACCAGGAAGGTAGTCCTTACACCTTCCTGGGCTTTGGGAACATGGTCCTACCTGTTCCTCTTCCTGGCAGGGTCCAGGAGGGGCAGGAAGTCCAAGTTGCTGTGACTCCAATGGTCTTTTGCAGTCTAGCATGGAAGAAGGTGTCAGGCATAGATATGATCTTGGGTCCTGAGTCTTAGCACAAGTCTTGCTTACCACTCTGTCTGCATGGTTTCATTATGTCCGTGTGAGCTCCTCTATTCTTTTGTACTCTCTTTCCCTGTCTTCTCTTCCAGCAAACCCCGGATAAGAGAAGCTCTGCATTCCTCAGCAGGTCCCACAGTGGACACCACTCTCTTGAGTGTCCCTAGGAAGAGAATACCTGGTCTTCACACCTAGGTCCCCTGCGTTATCCATGTTTGGTTAGGGATCTCTGGAAGTTAGAATTTTTGAGAAGGGTTCTTGACCTTCTCTCTGAAAAAGGGACTGATCCTAAAGTGAGCGGAGTTGTAATGGACCTCTGCCTCCTCCTGGCCACGTGGACCTGGGAAAGGTCCCAGGGGAGGCCATAGAGTAGCATTCAGTCCTGTGTGTTCTTAGCACTCAGCAGCTTCTCAACACTGCCTTCACTTCCTCTTCCTCTTCCTCCCACTCTAGCACTGCACCCTTATTCTGACTCTCTCCTACCATTGTCCACACTGTGGGGCACACCTCACCCAGGCCAAGTTTAGGGCATGGGCTCCAGTGTAGTTGCACTGACTCTTGACTCCAGCTCTCTGGCCCACCCTCCTAGAATTCAAAGGGAAACACGATCTCTCTCACCCTCCCTATTCCATAAGCCCTGAGAGGCCTGTGGAAGTCAGAGCATGAAAGCACAGGAGAGAAGCACCCGAAACCTTCAGTAAGGACCGAGCACATGAAGCCCTGATAGGGACAGACATTGAGAAAACAGGCTCACGACCTAGAATGGGAAACATAGCTGTAACCTCAGAATGTGGAAGGCTGAGGCAGAAAGACCACAAGTTCAAGGCCAGCCTGGGATATAAGACCTTGTTTCAAAAAGAAAAACCAAAAGAAACGACAAAAAGATTCCAATCAAAGAAAACATCAGAAAAGGAGAGGGTGGAAGAAAACTTTGTGTAAAACCTGCCTCACTACTATGGAATCCATACATTTGGATCTTTTTCCTTTCCTGTAAAATAAGGAATTTGATTGACTTATTTCTAAAATATTTTATAAGACCAAGTCTGTGGAAAACCTTATTGATTTGAGGAAACAAATTGCCATAAGACCAGGGAGAAAGGTAGGTTTTGTGATAGAAGTATGGACTTTCTTTCAAGTTAAGGTACTAGAAGGTAGAAACTAAACTGAAAAACAAATTTAAATGAACAGAAAGAAGAAAGCAGAGAGATAAGATGTAGGCAGAAGACATCAACTGGCCCAGAGTCCAGGACAGTAGGACAACAGTTAACTCTGGGGTTTTATGTGAGGCCAGCAAAGGGACTTCAGAAGATAAAGGATCCTGTTGGATGTGGTGATACATGGCTGTCCCCAGCACTCAGAGGCTGAACCAGGAGGATCTGGAGTTTGAGGCTAGTACCAGCAACATAGCAACACCCCGTGTAAAATTCTCAAGTAAATAAATGCATGACCCACAAGCATAGAAAATTCATCAAACAAAAAGTCAGATTAAATATTAGAAGTGACAATTTAGTTTCAAAGGAAAACCAGGTATACCACCCAACAGGTGACTCGATCGTCCCTCTGCTATCCCAGAGAACCTGCCTGTTTTCCAAAGACTGGAGCCAGAAGCCTTCAGAAACTAGCTTAATTTTAAATGACTCAAGCTCTCTCTGCCTTTAGCTGAAGGGGGAGGGGCACGTTAAGTCGTCTATGGTCAGAGAAGTGGAGCTAACTTCCAGTGCCTCCATGTGTTCTGATGGCTTGAGCAGTGGCCAGCCATGC
Organism: Myodes glareolus; assembly: GCF_982192425.1. Taxonomy (NCBI): domain Eukaryota; kingdom Metazoa; phylum Chordata; class Mammalia; order Rodentia; family Cricetidae; genus Myodes; species Myodes glareolus. The sequence continues at coordinate 51,398,186 of NC_142031.1, read as the reverse complement.
AGCATTCCCTCATTCATCCATCCCAGAGCCTGGGTGGGAGCCAATGAGGTAGGTTTCTCCTACAAACTGAGCCTTAGTGTCCTTGGGAAATGTGTCTGAAAAGTTCTCCACCCTCAACTTGATATGTAAACAAGTGCAAGATGCTGGTAGTGGGTGAGGTGGAAGACACTGTGTATGAGCTAGGCCATTGTCAGTCGATCTGTCTGGAATGGGGCCCAGTTCTCCATGATTGGGAACCTGAGTGCTGTCATGTGAACCTCTGGTCATGAATCTCCACCCTTCCCTCCCTGTCTCTTTTTAATTCACCTTGACTGAAAGATACTATGGTTATTTGACAACTCTGCTTGAGGTAATTGGATATGTTCACTAGTGCCTGTTCCTTCTGCGAGAACACTTTGGACCATGCAGTTAGTGTGGAGTAGAGTAGATGCAGTTATGTTTACAAACTTCCACCCTGCAAAAGCCTTCATAAAACCTTTCACTGCGGCACTGACTTAGGGTCCATGTAATCAGCAGAAGGTGAGTATCTCTGAGCCCAGCCGCACCTTCCGGCACTGGATGAAATTCCCTTGCATGTTAGATGTGGAGCCCCAGCACCCACCGTGAGCTCAGCTGTGTATGTTCTTTGCTCACCTTAGAGGGTGAGAGGTTAGGAATGGTGGTTTCTGTTGCCTTGAGCCCGTTGCACTAGTCACCTTTTGTATTTTTTTTTTTTTTTGCATGGGTTCTGACTGCGGCTGCCCCGCCTCTTGTTTAGCTGGTCCCCTGCTGCTGGACGTGCATGTGCTCTGGCAGCAGTTTCCCATGGACACATCCCGTTAAGTGAATGGGACGTCAGGATGTGCTAGGTACGTTCTGCCGCCCTGACAGGAGCCCACTGCTGATGTTCCTGGGACACCCTCCAGCCGTGCAGTAGGTCACAGTGTTGGCACCCAGCGGTCCGAGTTAGGTGCTTTCCCACAGAGTCCAAGGACAGCATGATCCACACAGTTGACTTTCCAGTTAAGACTTGTAGCTGCATGGTTGATACACGAGAACAGAGCTGCATGCAGCATGCCAGTCCAGCTGCCTCACAGCCTGGGTGCTGCCCTTGGGTTAAGCCTGAGCTCCAGTGGCCCACAGAAATGAATCAGCCGAGACCAGGCTGCAGGGCAATTCTGAGATGGGTCCCCTATCCCTAACACCAAGGGCACTGTGGTGCCAACAGAGTTGAGTCCATGGCTGAAGGCTGGATTGACTCAGTGCATGTCTGAGGTTACCCCCACGCGGATAACAAGCTTGTGGTCTCCCAGTCAGTGTTAGACTGACATCAAGAATTTCCTATTCCCAGTGGTTGTACCATAAGCCTGGGACCCAAATGTGCTTTATAGAACGTTGTATATTCCGACTTGGACTCTTAGTCGTGCACTGCTTAGCTCTGGCTGGGTCAGTGATGGACATATACATTTGTTTTTGTGTGTTACCTATCTTAGCAAATCTAACCCAATGTCTGCTAATATTTTGGAATGTGTAGGTTTTCTCAGTATACCTGCATCCTGAGGTATCCATATCACACTATGGGAAATGCTTTCTGCCTCTGGGGTCTCAGGACAGCATGGGAACTCCTCTGCATAGATTCAGAGAGGTGCTGATCCATGCCCAGGGCCTGCACTTGTTGGCACTTGGTGATCTAAGCATTTCCAAATAGCAAGCTCATCCCCTCCCCTGCCCCAAGCCTCCCAAGGAACCTTGGAGAAAGCAAAGCAGGGCAGTGGGGGACAGGGTTGAACAGGACTTCTGGGAGAGAAATGGGTTCCTGGAGGAGAGAGGGGCTCCACCTAGGGAGGAGACATTAAGAGGTGGCCCACACAACCCTGGTCCCAGATCTCCTGAGCTATGTTAGAGTTAGGCAGCAATCCATATCTGCACAGCTGGGCTGGAACTTCAAATAAAGAGAAAGTTATCAAATACCTTACAAATTGAAAAGCTCCTGAAAGATTCTGTCTTCCCTTGAAGCTGAGGTAATGTGTTTAAGAAATGTCAGGCGCCATGTATGTTCCTGATTAATCACCAGCTCTGTATTTGTGGGGAATGTGTAGATTTGTAACCTAAGAGTGAGCCAATGACATTTGTCCAGTTAAAACTGTCTTTATTATTCTGTCTTTACATTTCTTCATTATTTCCATTTACACGATAGAAAAGCTGAAAAGGAATATGCTTTTATAGCCACATTTATGTAGAAAGAAAGTGTTCTTAACTGGAATTTCTGCATAGCTGGACAAAAGATTGTAGCCAGAACCATTGCACTTCAGAACTGTAGTTAGCATCCAGAGACAGGGCTTTACTTTTACATTTTTATTTATTTTAAAATTGAAGGCACTAGGAAAGAGGCTTTTCCCTTCATGTTTTCTGTTTGACTTACATAGAGCTTCTGTGAAATAGGGACAAAGGGGGCACTGTCAAGGGAATCTCTTGACATTCTTCAGACATTGAAGGCCCCCTGTCCCACATTGTGTGGTATCATTCCAAGCATTTGGTGTTCTCTGCAGTTTGACACCAGACTCAGAATTCAAATGTTTCTAAAAGTCAGTCCTCTGGGCCAGTTCAGCCTGAAGTGGTCAGCTCCAAGGACAGTGAGTCCAGGTAGGGTCACTAGGTTGGCAGTGCTGGGCACCTTTGTTAGAAGATTTCTTAAGTGAGCATTTGCCTCTATGGTGAGGACTCAGGAATTCTTGCACGTACTTCCTTGTATGGATTTTGGTGCTCACTGAATGTTTAGGGGCTCTGTCTTACCCAGCAGAGGTGCTAGGTTCTGTGCCAGCCACACATTGTCCATACCATTCTGGGACCCTGCACTTGGGAGTATCTTGCAGTATGTTTGAAACTGTGACCCCTTTCAGGTCACATGGAGAAAGCTGGCCCTGCTTAACATTAGCACACACGTTATGCCCAACCAGAACATTTGGGCATATGTGAGCCCTGCAGAAGAGATGTGGAAGGATATCTAAGTTGGAGAGTTGCTAGCCTATATCACATGACCTTGGCATGAAATGGGGTCCCCTTTAGCCCACAGTGATCAGAAAATATGTTACACTGTGCATACTCACTTAACCAGAGGATATATCCATCATAATGCTATACTCCATTAACCTGAAGGCATGCCTATCATTGATGTCATACTCACTTAAACAGAGGGCGTACCTACCGTGATGTCACAGCCTCATTTAAACAGAGGGCACACCTATCATGCCACCACATATTCACCTGACCAGAGGACACGCCTGTCATAGTGTCATGCTCACTTTACCAGAAGGCATACCTACTTTACATCATACTTTACATTCCTTAACATAATTCTAAGTACTGACTTAACCCTCATAATATGTCTTTTGAAAAGAGTGTGGGGACAATATAGAGGAGCCATCTTCAAGACACTTAGGAATAACTAGCCAGGAAGACAGCTGTAATTGGTGGATGTAACTATTCCCACTCTTTCTCTCTCCAGGTCATGTTTCTATAAAGAGGGTATCACCAGGGGCTGTGTAATGGGACTTCAGTCCCTTGAGGACAAATTCAAGTCAGAATTAAGACATGGTTATTGTCTGCCTTTTTGGCAAGTGCTAATGCAGAGTTCTTTGACCTTAAGATAGATTATCTACTCCAGTACACTGATAGCCCGTTCCCCTACATTAGAGGATATTTCTGATGCTCTCTGGGTAGCTGGTTGCTGTGGCCAGTGGCTGTTCTTAAAGAGGTTCTGTGTTTACTTGGTGGTAAAAAAATGGAAAAGCAGGAGGCAGAGGAACCAGGGGTTCAGACTCCAGTAAGCAGCAGACAGCTTCCCTTACAGAAAAGAACCAACCCCTGGGGTCAGAATGGACGGTCTAGGAGAACCTTTGGATTCACATTTTAAGTATTTTGCCTGAATCTGCATGCCTCTCCAATTAAGCACTATTTAAGACTTTTTTAAAGTTATTTTTGTGTCAGTGTTCTTCAGTGTCTAATAAGACCAGCATTCTTAGCTAGAGAGTAATATGCACTACCAAAAATTATTTTCTCTTAATATCACAAACACGAAACCAAGTTATAGCAAGATGATCAGGATGTCTCAGTCTCAGTCTTAGAAGCAGTAAGTATAGAATGAGATTACTTATTCATCATTTCCTTTCTCTGAGTGTTTTTACCCATCATCTCATGGTAATAGAAAAGGAAAAATATACTGATAAAGTCAAGCATTTTGTTTAACAAACTTCCCAACCTTAACCATAAAAGCCTAAATAAAATATCCCGAGTGCTACTGTCCACAGTAGCTATTAGGAAAGCAAGAAGGGTCATTGAGCAGTGTCCTTTTGAAACCTCCTTTGGCCTGCTAGAAGCACTTCAGTACTGACAGCCAAGCCATTGCCTCCCCCAAGGGAGCTGAGGGCTGTTTCCATGGAAACCCAGCCCATCTCTTCTGTGATTTCAAAACCCAAGCTGTGCGCACAGGCTGCTTCTGATTGTCCCACGTGGGCTCCCTTCCTGGGAAGATGTGCTCCTAGAGGGAGTGCTGCCAGCATTACAGGGAAAAGTGGATTCCATACACCTCCTACCACCAAGGCCCCAAGCAGACAGGCACGCGAACAGGTTCCTTTTTAGAGGGATCATCATTCCCTCACGCAAGGCTGTAGGAAACTGTGGTTTTGAATATTTAGGTTTCTTAGGGCTGGAAAATTTGTATGTAAAGCTGTGAGTTTAAGAAAGCCTTAAAGTCGTGAACAGTCAGATAGGAATGAAGGCCTAAGGGGAGAGCAGGTGAAGCCACTTGAATTGCCTTTCTCTGTGCAATGGTGCCACCTACAGGTGGAGAATGGCAATTCTGAGCTCAAACAGGGCAGGGACAAGCGCAGAGCCCTGCCCTTGTGCTCTGCTCTTCACAGAAAGAGGTCTTCCTTCTAGCCCCACAGCTACCCTGGAGATAAGAATATCTTGTCTACAGAAGGGTACCAGGATCTTATCTACATAAGGATACCACAGCAGCTCCACAGCCTCTCAGCTAACAGCTGGCCTCACTTGGCCAGGTTCCAGGAAAAAAAACAAAAACAAAAACAACCTTCCAATTCTCATGGTGTTTTTCTCTGCAAAACAATGAAAGCCCTGAAAGTGAGAAAGTTTTTTGTTGTTGTTTTTGGGTTTGTTTTGTTTTGTTTTGGAGGAGTAGTAAGAGTGCATTTTGAACCTCTTTCTTAACTGCGTGATAAATCAGACCTTTATAAAGGACAGCCGAACACACAGAAGTTGATGCAAAGGTTTCTGTGGGTGGAGGCGGTAACATCTGATGATCCTTGCTTTTCTATGGTTGTAACAGCTCACTTTCATTTGGAGTAGAATAAGACAACTTCTCCCACAAAAAGACAGGTAAAGAATGTACTCATACTAAATGAGTAAACTCTAAATTAACTTCTGTAGCACGATTAATAAAAACCCAGATACAGAAATTGGGGTTCATCCTGAAGGTCAGAAAAGCAAAACAGCCAGCCACTGGCTCTTACCTCTACCTCAGTCTGAAATGGCCATCCGGCCTCCGGGAATCTCAGAATGATACTGACTGAGAGCTGTCTCCTCCCATTTTATGTTCCTTTCTAGGGCTGGGATTAAAGACATGCACTACCACCAGGTTTCTATGACAACCTAGTGTGGCTACTTGGATTAAAGATGTGTGTCACCACTGCCTGGTCTGTAAGGCTGGCCAGTGGGGCTGTTTTACTCTCTGAACTTCAGGCAAGCTTTATTTATTAAAATATAAATGAAATGTTACTACAAACTTTCACTAGGTTTTAAATTGGGAAGAGCTTGAAAATCTCCCTACAGTAGAAAATACTGGTGGGTAGGAAACACAGAGTCTCTTCACACACCTCCAGACAGAACTGTTACAATGTTCAGTGTCTCTCAGAATGTTTTCACTGCTTCTAAGATTGTCTGTCAGGTGAGTTCCTAGCACTTGGAAAACCAGCCACTTAACAAGGTCACTGAGCCACTACTTAGGAAATACCTTCTTAGCCATGGAGTGGCAGGTCTTATGATCACACAGGCAGTGGAGACCAACACAGTTACTTTGTTCAAACCCTAGTCTCCAATCAGTGCTGGCACTTCTATTGACAAGCAGGATTCAGTAAAACAAGCTCAATCCCATTCTGTAGCCAGTGCCTATCTCAGAGTCCCATTTCCTGTATGGACCAGAGCGCTCTTCAGACACTTCCCCTGCCCTGCCGCTCGATTGGCTCTGCTCCTCCCTTAACATGGGCAATAAATTAAATTCTGTCCTTACATATGGTGTGGAAGATCCTGACTTCTCTACTCTGATATCTACATACACATTCCCTTTCATAGCACCGGGGGGATATTAGAAAATTTCTAAACCCTGTAAATTGTTTATGCATCTAAGTGTGGCAATCTGCCATTCACACATTTGAAACTTGTCCAGTTCCTATGTGCCCACCTGCTCCTTGGCACTGTCATCCAGTCTAGAGAAGGCACATCTGTGGGTGACTAGTGTGCCAGCCTCACTGTACCAGGCTTGTGAACTAGCCTCATTCTGTGCACAGGTAGCCTGTCGGTCTCACTTCCGTACTTGGCTAACATGCTTGCCCCCCCCCCCTCAGTACTGCTAAGCACATGTGTGCCTTTGTTCTTGACCTGGCTTCAGGCTCTCACTGGGTAGGGATGAGCACACAGAGCATGCTCTGCTTTTCATTAACAGAGGGTAATTTGTTCACTGGGTCACTGAATCTGTGATTTAGTGGAAAGGGTATCTCTTCTTAACTTCTGCCCCTTAATTTTACCTTCATGGTAGTAGAAAGGCAATGGTATTGCTCTGACAGGCATGTTTTTGCATTGCTATCTGCTTGTTCTTAGCATGGTATATTTAAGAAGTTATATGAAAGACTGAGAGATAGCTCCATGTTAAAAGTGCTTGCTTTGCAGGCATTAAGACCTTAGTACTATCCCCAGAACTCACTGTAAAAATAAAATAAAAAATTAAAGCTAGACAGATGGCACATGCTTATATTCCCATCACTGGGAGGTAGAGGCTGGTGTACCTCTAGGGCTTCTATTCAGCCTAGTCTACTTGGTATGTTCAGGGACAGTCAGAGACTTTGTCACTAAATAGATGATTGACAGATAGGTAAGTAGATGATAGATAGATAGATAGATAGATAGATAGATAGATAGATAGATAGATAAGTAAGCAGTGCTTGGGGAATGTGTCTGATGATGTCCACTGGCCTCCACATCCGCATACCCCAACCTATGCACACACAGGTACACACACACACACACACACACACATATACACACACACACATATACACACAAGTTACTTGGAGAGAAACAATTTAAAAACCCCCTAATAATGCAAACTGGCCTTAAGGTGCCAGATGAATTAGTTTTTGTGGTTTAAACAGACTTGGTAGAGGAACGTATGGCTAATATAAGATTCCTGGCAAGGCGTGCAGATATGCCTCCTACTTTGTACCCCAAAATGGAAAAGTAATAGGTCTAAGGTAGAAAAGACCTCTGGAAGGTGCCATGACTAAAGAACTGTGGGTATGTCCCTCCCCCTCCCAGCACAGGTACCAGCTGTCACCTTTCCTGGGCTCTAGGATCCCCCAGCTTGGACAGAATTGTGAGGAAATGGCTGGGCTCCCTGTTCAAGGTTGGCTCAGAATAGGCCATGTTCTTAGTTATGGCACCTATCTTTCCATGTTTGTATCTTGTCATGTGTAGATTCTTCTACAGCAAGCCCTGCAGTAACTAGCTATGGCTAAGTTCAAAGAAACATTAAGGAGTCAGAAAGGTCATCTGGAGGGTCACAAGCCTAGTGACAGAGGATGCTAGGTTCTTCAGAGACTGAGGATTCCTAAGTAGTCACAAAAACCAGTGGTCCTTTGCGCATGTCCATGTGCTGGGAAACAAGGAGGCAGAGGTGGATCTGTAGGTGGTAACGGCCGTGAACGAGCTAGGGATCTCCCATGTCAGCTTAGTCTCTCTTAGTAGCAAGGGTGCACAGTACAGAGTTTGCCTTTTGGATAAATAAAGTCAACTACCCACGGGGTTGATTTCCTTCAAGTAAATTACCCCATTTGCATTTGTACTTGTAGGTGCCCCACCCCTGGCTGTGACGGTTCTGGACACATCACTGGCAATTATGCTTCTCATCGAAGGTATGTAGACTCATCAGAACTACCCTCCTCCCCAGAGCAGCAGCTCCATCGTGATAGGGATGTTGCACTCTTGGCTGAGGTGCAGGCTGGATATGGTACTACTCAGCAAAGGACATCTAGACTTGGAGTCACAGGACTATCCTCTTGAGGGCTGCTAGGATGCTCATTTCTTCTGGGTCTGTATGCCACCCTAGAGCAGCAAGAGGCCACGAAAACATTTCCAGTCCGCCGTTCTCAAGGAACAAAGGAAAAAGACTCATCGACAAATATGTTATAAGATTGCCCATGTAGGAGAATATTCTCAGATACACAAACCCTGTTGGTCCCTTTAATGTTGGGATTTGAAGCATAAAGCTGCACAGTTGCTATAAGCAGGGTTGATGGCCACAGAGAGGTTTAAGCTTCCATTCCTTACAATGAGAACAGAGAAGCTACAGTATGACATGAAACCCCCAGCATGGACAAAAGGCGTCCATACCTGTCATCCCATCAGCATAGTGGCTGTACACTCTATGACAGGTCCTCTGATGGAAGAGCGTTAAAAGAAAATCTTGGCATATACCATCATAGAATAAAAGTAAGTGGAATACTTGATAAAGGTGGCGAGGCTGACTTCCCTCAAGAGGCCTTGTGGCAGGGTTCAGGAATCCTGCTTCAGAGCCTCAAAGCCTAGCACCTGTAAGGAAAAATGAGGATCAACAGCTTGGGGGCAGGCTATCTGTAGATTGCAAACCATTGTCTGAACTAAGGCTTCCTGGCTGACCCCAGAGCATCACTGCTGGGAGCAGCCGGAGTATAAGATGACCAGGGAGCAGGCACCGAGGGCTTAGGATTTTTACTAAGCTAGCTTGGCAGGCTTCTTGTTCATGCTTTCCTCTGCAAGGACAGAGTGGGGATCCAAGGTTTAGATTCTCAGACTTTGGTCACAGAGGTTGATCTTGATCAGCTTCCGAGAACACAGGAGTTCCGTGGGGCCATCCCTATCTGTGGAAACAGAACATGCACATACTGCCAAAGTTCAGAGAAGCATGCCACCTCCACCAGACTTTTCAATTGCAACAATGCTGGCATTTGTGAGTCAACAGTTCTGTGCTCTGGGGTTTCCCTCAGACCAATGCAGAATGGTGCCATGACCTCCATCCTTAGATACCAATCATGATTTCTCCGGACTTAGGCCCACTAGGGCAAAAGAGGTCTGTTCCCCTGACTAGTATCACAAGATGTGCAAGACAGACTTCTGAAAGGGTCTCGGGAGTAGATGGTTGGTTTATAGTAAAGAGAATTCAAAAACACTCGTTAAATATGTAGTCAGATATATTCTTTTCTAGTTTTTGTATTAATTTATCTTTGAAAATAAATGCCTCTAGAACATTCAGCATTTTGTAAATCTGTGCAACTGAAAATAGAAGTTTCCTGGTTACCCCATATCCAGTGTTTTATTTTCTACTTTAAAAAGTTGCCATTGTGTACCTACTTTCAAACATAATGCAGTATAAACATGTATTCATTTTGCATTTGATTTAGAATTTTAGGTATTAGTAAGATACAAACGTGTCATTAAAATGTAATTTAGAACCAGGCATGATGGTTCACATCTGTAATCCCAGTACTTGAAAGCTGAGGCAGGAAGATCACCAAAAGTTCAAGGCCAGGCTAGACTGCACAGATTTTGTCTCAAAATAATGTGGGATTAGTGAATGGCCATGTATGTATGTATATGATATATATGGGTGTGGTGTATGTATGTCTATTGTGTATATATATTTGCATGCATATGTATGTATGTTGTGTATATTTGTGTACATGTATGGTTTGTGTGTACACTTCTATTTGTATGTGGGTATATGACATGTATGTATGTGGTATGTGTTCAGGTCATGTATGTGTGTTTTGTGTCTTTGTATTTATGTGTAGCAGTGTCCATGTTTCTGGATGTGTTTGACTGTGTGTGTTGTATGTGTTTATATATTTGTATGTCAGGCTTATATTTAAGATATGATCTGTTCTGAAGTAAACTCTGCTTTATCAACAGAGTTGCAAAGCAAATTTGATTTTGAGGAGACAACTTTGGGCAGTTGTTACTTTGTGGCATTTTTAGGGAACAGAAAGTGGAGTTTACTGGAGTGTCATATAGTAAGCTCCTTTACACAGAGGTTAGAATAGAGTCAAGAATATTAAGCCAGAACATTACATTTGATTCACAGTTCTTATGTAAATTTTCTACAAGGGAAAGACTGTTGTCACAGCTAAATAAGCAAAGGTCTGGGTAAGTTGAGCAAAGACAGAAGCCGAGAGTTAGATGTGTGCTTTCTTCAGGCTCATTGGTTCTTGGCCACAGGATACTTAGAAATCTTCCTTCTCTTTTATGTTCCTGAATCCCTTCCCAGAAACATAGGCCATAAGATACTTATAGGACAGAAACCCTAGAGGAAAGTTTACATAGACAGGGAAACACTGCCGCCCACCCCCAAATATGTGACAGTTCAGCTCAGTTGTTAGTACAATGTATCTCCGTGCTACAGTAGGACGTGAGGTCTCAGAGCAAGGATTCCAAATAGGCCAATGGTCAGAGTACTGTCGATAGCTTCTGGTACACATGGGTTTGTCCTTCCTGGTATATACATTGCCTTGTGTGGGGTTACAGGTTGCCTCTGTTCTATAACTCGAGACCCTGCAGGAATACATAGCCATCTTTGTAATAGAAGCAAACTGAAGTCTTGTCTTAGTTACTGTCCTATTGCTATGAAGAGACAGCAGCTCTTAAAGAAGAAAGCATATGATTGGAGCTTGCTTACGTTTCAGAGGCATAGTCTATTATCGTGGCAGGCAGCCCGGTGGCACACAGGCAGACATGGTGCTGGAGAAGTAGCTAAGAATTCTACATCTGGATCCATAGGCCTCAGGAAGAAAGACACTGGGCCTGTCTTAAGCCCTTGAAATCTCAAAACCCACTGCACAGTGACAAACTCCTCCCAACAAGGCCAGTAAAGGGCGTGGTCCACCGGTAGTTAGAATTAACCAGACCAGCTCAAAAACAAGGAATATAATTTTAATAATTGGGATAAAGACAGACTTACACGACCGAGGTCCAGCAAGAATCATGCGCAGCAGAGAAAGAGACAAAACAAGGTGCGGGCACCCAATCCCCAGGTGCTTCTTCCTTCACCCCAGGCAGCCACACCCTAGCCAAATGTGATTGGCTGAGCTTCCCCATCAGGCCAGACTTCCTAACCCCTCCAAATTAGTGCCTCTCCCTGATGACTAAGCATGCAAACCTATGAGCTTATGGAGGCCACCATTCTTACTCAAATCACCACAGTGCTCCATGCCTTCCCCGTGCTGCTGTCTACACACTGGAAACAGGGAACCCATTCTTTTTTGGGCCTGAGGAAACTGAAGCTCTAAGAGATGAATTAGAGCTGGAATTAAAGCTGTGGTGTCTAGCTCAAGTGTCACGTCTCCATGGACCTGTGAGCTCAAAATGGTACTGGAAGACCACACACGGGTAGGTGCAGCCCACAGGGAAATGGTATACCTAGAGACATGCTAGACAGGATGCAATTGGAACTCTCTTGGTTCAACTTTGAACAATGTTGCATCTTCCAGTCACAATAACATATCTGAAACCCCCGAAATTCATCTTAACAAATACCTATAGACTGTTATGTTTCCTGAAACTTTCCCCCATTGCCTCCTCCTCCCACTGTCCTCTGATGGGCCTGGAAAGCTCTCACAGTCTACAGTCATCAGCTGACTTTGTCTTCGAGTTCTTTACCATTTCCTTAGCTTCTCAAAGATCTTCTATGTGTTCTTCTGCTGAGGATATTCATTGGAGCCTTCTTCATCTGCAGTTTTTTTTAACACAATGGTGCAGTGACTTCTGAATATTCCTACCCCACAGAGGTTCCCTTTGTTCTCTGACTGAACCCTCCCATTTGCCTTTCAATAGGCTCATACAATAGCAAGACACTCCCAAGACCCCTTGGCTCCTACTCTGTGTCTTACATTCTGTGCCTCCCATTTAAGTACCCCAGCGTCTTAAGGAACAGCTAATAACCTCCCAAGCACAGGACATTGTTTACTGACCACTTCTTATGTACCAAGTATTGCACTGAGCTTCCTACAAATATGGCCTCAATGTCCTGTGAGATTATTTTTTTATCAAAACTGAAATGAGGACTTAAGGCTGGAATGCAAACTTGCCATGCTGTCAGCTCAGTGTTCTCACAAGCCCTTTCCTGTTGTCTTATGATGTGAAAGACCCAAGGCTCCAGCCTAAAGATTGGTAGCACCATCTACCTTGTTCCATTGTGCTCCAGGAAGTCCAGACAGTGATCCAGAGGCCTAACCTGCGATTAGGAGAAGCATCCCAAAGAGATGGATAAAGACAGCAGGCTTGTTGGCATCCAGAGGCACAAAGAGAAAGGCGTCTTTGAGGGTCATAGAATCAGAAGGCTGTAACCTTCACGAGGGAGCTATGGAAACTGCATCATGAAACTTCTGACAGAAGTTGTTCACATGATGCAGGGAAACCTCTCTTCTTGTGTGAGCTGGCTAAGCCCACCACAGCCTGTCTAACCCTAAGAAGTCAAGTGTTACAACAGTGGTTAGAGTTCTCAAAAAAAGTCTACAACAATTCAGTAAAGGATCAAATTTGACTGTTTTCAGTTCTAGGACCATGCAGTGCTCACTCCACAAAGCAGCAGCTACTCTCATAAGTAGAACAAAAGAGGCTGCTGGTATACAGAGGAAATCAGAAACTGCAGCTCAAAACTGCCTCCCTAGTAAGGCAGGAGACAGAACAGTAGACTAATCACTGACACCAACTTCAATCCAGAGGCTTCTGGTTCTTTCTTTAGAGATAGATTTGGGCAGGGAAGATTGTTGCTATGCCAGGTAAAACTGCCCTGCATAAGAAGTTGGCTGTCGTCTGTCTAACCCTTTAAAGTTTAAAGTTTAAAGTCAGGCAAACAGTTGAAGTTTGGCTCAGAGATATGAACATTAGTGTGGCATGTTGGGGTCTACCACCAGAACTTCCTGTGATTGTCACATGTTTTTAAATATATACTGTTCCAAGCAAAAATGTAAATATCTAATGAGCCCCTGAGTCACTGGTAGTGAACTGTGAGGAACAAAGTTTCAGCATAGAATTTATAGAATGATTTCACATTCAGACCAAGGTTCACAGAAACCTAGGATTCCGCAGATATTTATTGAGCACATGCTACATTCTAGAGGTCAAGCAACAGTGATAACTAAGAAGGCTCTGTCCTCAAGGTACAGCTAGTCTATGGAGCAGAGAGAGACAAAGGCCTGGGGGAGCCTTGGGCAGCTCCAGCAGGACAGGGATTTGGATACGCAGTCTGGTTTTCAGGATGAGGGAAACTGGGAATAGTGTGCACTGGTCATCTCCCCAACAGGAGCCATTGAACATACATGCACATTCTATTTGGTACAGAGGAAACCCAAGGGTAGAGGAAGGAAAGCTACCAGATAGGTCGGGGACTGGTTCTGTTTAAACACATCATCTCTGAGGGTCTAAGAAGCAAGACCTTCTCTGACCAGGCAGAAGACGTCTGAGGGAGTCGGTGGAAATTCAAAAGAAAGCAGTATTTACGAGGGGAAAGATGGGTTGAAAGTTAGATATGAGGAGTGGTCCATAGAATCTTAGAGTTCTCGCAAAGGTTTAATACCTGCAGTTCTGTATGTCCCTCATCCAGAAAAAGAAGGTAGCTTCCTTCTTGTAGATGTCAGTTTGTGTCTTAAGGAAAGACTATAGATGTAGTGGGGTCACTATACTGTCCCTGGCCTCCTATTCTCCTGTCCTTCTTATGGGGACTTCTTGAAGAGTCTGGTCACAGGAACCATGATCAGAGACATGGCCAAGTACTACTAGTAACAGGACAGACACTTCAGAGCCTGCCTGGTGCCATTCCTAGATTAATCTATAGTAAAGTACCATGGAAATGTACATTATTCTCTGGAGTCAAAGAATAATGATGGATCTCATGTCCTTGCTTATGGCGAAAATAGAGTATTGAGTCTGGGATTGTAGCTCAGCTGGTAGTGTGCTTGCTTAGCTTCCATAGTTAAGTTCTCAGCAACGTATGAAACCATGGTGCATGCATCCTGAAATCTCAGGATCACAGTACTGACAAGGTGGAGGGAAGAGAATCATAAACTTGAGGTCATCATAGGCTACATAGTGAATTGAGGCCAGCCTGCTTGTGTGTGTGTGTGTGTGTGTGTGTGTGTGTGTGTGTGTGTGTGTTGTGTGTATCATAGATATCACACAATACAAAAAGAGTAGAGTAATGTGTCTCTTGAAAGTCCTTGGCAGTGGCCTTGGGGGCTCTGGGAGGCTCAGCTGGGGATAGAAATCTATGTGCTTCCTTAGTCAGGAAGAATAACATGAATATCAGACTTTCCGGTGCTGAAGTGCTGCCTGTGAGAACGAGACCCCGTAGCCCAGGGTTTCTAAGTACTGACCATAATGGGGAGGGAAACTAAACTTCACAGTGTCGAGAGAGAAGCCTGCTTCCTGAGCCCGTCCTTCCCATCATGTTCAGACTGATGCACACAGCAAATCCTTAACCGTCTCTTGCTCTGTGCAAGGCCTTGAGCAGGAGTTAAAGGTGCAGATGAATACAAGGTAGCTTACCTATCCTTAGGCTCAGCCTCATAGAGGACCCTTTGGAGGAGAGAGAAATGAGCAAGGGCTTCTTAGTAGATATGACCTCCATGTGGAGGCCAAGCTCATGGAGAGTGGCGATATGGTTACATGAGGCTGAAAGGATGGTGAAAGTCCAGGGGGCAAAGCCATCAGGGGACACTGAGCTAGAGGTGGCAGATGAATGCATTGGGACAGCAAGGAAATGGACAGCCTCATAAGCTATGCACAGGCCGAAGCCCATGTCCAGCATGTCCAAACAAGAAATGTCTAGGTACAGGGAGAGACGCTCAGAAGAGACCTCGGGCATGAAGACTCCTTGAGAAAATCTCCAGTGCCTCTATATCTAGAACCTAGAAAGTGAACAGACACATTCAGACTTTAGCATCCCTTCTGTAGGTACAACCAAACGTCTGCACTTGGGTGGGATGGAATAGCTCCCCGCACAAATCTGGGATGCAGGGTTCTTCACTTCATCAAGATGGGCCTGTCTGCTCTTCATGTTACCTCACCATCCCTCTCTCCCTCCCTGTCTCTCACCCTCCTTCTCTTCCTCCCTCCTTTCATATCTATCCACAGAACCTTTTCCAGCCTCTTTTCTAATTAGTCCTCGCTGTCCCCACTTCTCCAACTGGCCATTCACCATATCTGCAGTACCTAGTCCACTCAAGACTCTGAACTCCTTGAATGGGAACTGACAGAGTATAAAGACATCAAGAAGACATAGGGGTTGCATCTAAAATGCACTCCCTTTGGCCCCCAGATTTTTAATTCATTCCCCAAATCCCAGGCTGTGGAGAGAATCAGGTCACCATTGATTGAGGAAATTTTCTCCCCAAGTCTCAGTGTTTCATGTTTCTGAAACCTCTCTCTCCTTCAGCCTCTCTGGGTGCCCACGAGCAAAGAAGAGTGGCATTCGGATAGCACAGAGCAAAGAGGACAAAGAGGACCAGGAACCAATCAGGTATGGGGGCCAGCAAGGCCCGCACCCATTGAACATCCATGAGATGGTGCTGGTGGGTTATAGGAGGCATCTGCTGAGGTTTCACTAAGCAGCTAGGCCAAAGTACATCTGCTAACTGTCAGCGAAGTTTCAGGGTCCAGCCACAGTCCGTGTCACCAAGAGATGCTCCCTTCCCCAGAATATACTGGGGACTGCAGGCTTCTGAAAGACCATGAAGGCTTAACATGCTACTGAAAGCAAATGTCCTGCTGTCATGCTGACTGGATAACACCAGGACCAGTGCTCTGCCTTTCCTGGGTGGGCTGGGGAGGCCAGTGACTCTGAACCTTCCTCTGCGGGCCAAAGGGCTGCTGGATCTGCTTGTATTTCATTTTTTATTTCTCCCTGCTTTCCCTCCCTCCCAGGGCCCCAAACCTCACAAGATAAACTTGGTGGGTCTGCATTAAATTTCAGTATCAATACTGAAATAAGAGATGTTTTAACTCAAACAAAAATTGATGAAGACATAGATTATTAAGATAAACTAAAATGTATCAAAATAAAAATACAGATTCTGTGGTATGTAAATTTTGCTATTCAAAAAGAAATGTAGAGTTGGAGATATAGCTTAGGTGATAGAGCCCTTGCCTAGCATGTATGAGGTTCAAAACTCAGCGCTGCATAAGTAAGCATGGGTGGCACAGCCCTATAAGATGAAGACAGGAGAATCATCAAGGTCGTCCTCAGCTACATAGCTAGCTCATCAGGCAAACCTGGACTGCGTGAGACCTTGTTGAGAGGGAGGAAGTAGAGAAAGGAAAGGGAGAGGGAAAGAAAAGGGAGGAGAGGGAGAGGAATGGGAGGGAAAGGGAGAAATGGAAAATGAAAAGCAAATGCACAGCCACATGGCCCTGAGCAGCAGAAGTTGTGAAATCAGCCTCGGCTTTCTCTGAGGTACACTGGGATACTTTCTTGGCTGAGTCTGGGTTCCTACCATACTGTGGCAAGCAATCAGCAGTCCAATCCCAGGTGGGGCCCTCCAGCTCCCTGCACCTTCTACTCGAGAGCTTCAGATGGCTCCTGCGATATGCCATATCTCATCTAGCTTTGTGTCCCCCAAGAGCATAAAGCACACACAGAGCACATCCTAAGCCTTAAGAGTGAAGGTTGATGGAATTGCCTTTGCATTAGTGTATGTTAATTGAGCTCCCACCCTGACCCATTGGCTTTGTATTTTACCACCAGAATTCTGTCCAAAAGTGGCATTGTCTGCAGATACCTACATCTCACCAGTGCTCCTTGTGTGAGTCACCATACCTCCCAAATCACAGGACATAGTCCCTTGAGCTGCTTCTCTGTCCCTGGTGTCCATTTCTAAAAGGGGGAAATACCACATGTCCCCACTAGGTGGTATCTTTCTAGGTCGTCCTCTTTGTCCTGATCCTCCTGCCTCTGCTTCCCAAATCCTAAGATTACAGGCATGTGCCACCACATCTGGCTTTTCCTGTTCCCTTTCTCTTGTTCAGTAGAGCATGGATGTGTGTCAGTTAGTTAGTTAGTTAGTTAGTTAGTTAGTTAGTTACTGTCACGTGGGGTGACTGTGTTACATAGTCCACCATGCCCATGATGCTAAAGACAATGAAGTTTGCCTCCTATCTGTTGTTCAGGTGCCCGGTCCCTGGCTGTGACGGTCAGGGCCACATCACTGGGAAGTATGCATCCCACCGCAGCGCCTCCGGGTGCCCCTTAGCGGCAAAGAGGCAGAAAGACGGGTACCTCAACGGCTCCCAGTTCTCCTGGAAGTCAGTCAAGACTGAGGGCATGTCGTGCCCTACTCCTGGGTGTGATGGGTCAGGGCACGTCAGTGGCAGCTTCCTCACGCACCGCAGGTGAGTCCCTCCTCACTTGGTGGGTCCACTTTCAGCAGCAGTGGTGGATGCTGAAGGGGGCAGACTTTGCCGTCTTCCTCAGCATTGATGCTGAGAAAACCAAGACCAAAAACATCTGTCAAACTTACAAAACATGGAGATTTGGGGAAAGATGTGTAAAGCTTCAAATCTATCTCAGAAGCACAAACCACTTCAACTCTGTCTACCTTCCAGGACCATGACTTTCGGGCATTGTTTTTAAATCAGAACTCACGGTAAGAAGCAGACTTTGATCTTACATGAACCCACAAGAGCACACACATAGATGTCTGTAGACTACAAGATGTCCTGCTTGGAATTCCAAGCACCCTATCCTGGAAAAAGAGGGTGGTGCTTGTCACAGTGGCCTCATAGCAGGTCCCCATCCGATACATGAGAAACCTCCCAGGGAACTCAGCCAGCCCCATTCATTTTTATTAGCTTAATTTGAATGGAAAGATGATGAATATCTTGAAAGATACCTGCTTTGTGGTGTGTCTTGGCTTCTCAAGAAAGCAGTGGGTCTCAGTGGCAGCCCGTCTCACAGGAAGGCAGCAGGTCCCATTAGACATGGTGCTTGAGTGTCAGAACCTACATTGCACAATATCAATGCCTGCTAGCTGAGGAGTCTCGGGGGGTTTCCCTGCTGATGCTCCATGATACTTCTTGCATACAAGTATGCTCATACACACACCTGGGTCTATATAAAACCACCTCAAATAATAAGCAGGCCAAAGAAGTAATTTTAGCTTAAGTGTTTGTGACACAGAGCCTGAACGCTTTGAAGTATTTTTAGTTATTGAGGAAACTCCCGGGCTAGAGCAGTGACTCAGTGGATAAGAGCACTTGTTGTGTGGACATGACTTCAGACCTGACTTCAGATCACAACACCCATATAGCAAGCGAGGCCTGCTCCTGTGTCTGTGCTAACCGTAGCACCGAGGGAAATCACTAGGTCCTATTGGTTGCTGGCCTAACCAACCCCCCAGCCACCCTGAGCTCTAAGAGCAGGAGAGATTCTTCCTCAAAGTAACAAGATGGAGAGTGAGAGAGGAGGACACCCAATGTCCTCTGGCTCCCATGTGCTCACAGGCATGCACACCCTTCATATTAATTTGCATATTAATGCGCCATACACACTTGTATACACAAAAAAAGAAGGAAGAAAAAGTCCTTCTCAGGTAGAAAAGTCTCCAATGACTTATTTTGTAAATGAAAAATGAGGGCCTTTCCCATGATACGTTCTCCCAACTACCTTCCAAGGCTAGTGGTTCCTGTTTTCTCTCATATATTTCTCTTATACAATAATATGTATATACAAAGTACACCTACCACCAGGCCTAGGAAGTTTGTCCCCTTGCTCATACAAACAGGGCAGGGCCCTGTGTAGACACAAGAGGACCTATCTGTTCAAAACATGTCTAGAACCAGCAGATAACAGGGCAGTATCTCTGGTGGTACCCAGATGCCTCCTCCAGGCCTCTCCCACCAGGCACCACTCCCTGACACTTTTAGGTTCAAATATTGCAAAGAAGACTGAAGATTCTTCCATCTTCAAACACCTGTATGTATGTCTGGTGTTGTGTCAACAACACTGTAGGATCCAGTCTGCAGCAGAAGTATGTTTATAAGATTTGAATGGATAATGCCTTAATGCCCTCCACAGAGTTCCTCTTCCTATAACTTCAGCTAACAGTAACATTTTAAAATGGTACAAAGCCCTGATGTGAGTCAGGGCACATGTTTCTAACATGACAAAGATAAAGTTTCATACCATGACTGAAGTTAAGCACCCGTGGTTATAGACTATCCAAGTTGCAGACAGGACTAAGAAGAGGGGGGGCATTCTGTGAAGCCCCTCCCTGAGAGGAGCTTCTTAACTTCTTAGTAAGGAGTCTGAGGTGTGGCTAGGTGAAGTTTATTCCATCCTCTAAGTCTGCAGTTCATTTGGCACAGTAGATTCTAGGAAGAACCTGCTGTTCACAGACTGCTCTCAAGGCCCCCGAGGAAAGGAGGAGGAGCACTGGAGCTCGAAAATCATGGTGATGAGGAGCAGCCAGCAATACAAACTGTCCTTCTTCCCAAATATACAAGTGTCTTTGCTGTGAGGCAAACTCCACCTCACCCACTACACTTCTCAATCTTCCCTCAAAGTTCTTCTCTCTAAGAACTCCATCTTTTCATCCCTTCCTTGTGGTGCTTTCTTCGTCTTGTTATTGGTGGAGATGGTGCTTTGGCATGGAGAAGTAGTGCATCGTGATCATGTGTGTACAAAATGATCATGTGTGTACACCATGATCATGTGTGTACCCCATGCACAGTGCACATCACATGCTCCGCAGTGTGTCTACTTTCCGTACCCCATGCACGGTGCACATCACATGCTCCGCAGTGTGTCTACTTTCCGTACCCCATGCACGGTGCACATCACATGCTCCTCAGTGTGTCTACTTCCCGTACCCCATGCACGGTGCACACCACAGGCTCTGCAATGTCTTTACTTTCACTGTTGCTCTTCTCCACGGGGCCCTGTCCCCATGGGTCCATCTGTGGTCAGACCATCTGACTGTTACAGCTAATATCACTGTCAGGGCCAAGGGGTCCATCTGTGTCCTGAGAACCACTGTAGGCTGCTAGTTGTGGACATTTCTGAATGGGTATTAAATTGTAATGTTCAAAGTCACTAACATGAGCAGCTTAACATAGTTCCTTTCAAAAACCAGGGCAAATGCCTAGGGACAAAGTGGAAACCCCCAAGAGGAAGTTAGTAGATAGTATTATAATGATAGTATTATCAGATATTGGTGAAGAGAATCATGATTTTATATAAGAGGAAGTGGAAGCCTAGACATGAGACAGGAAAATGATTCTCCCTCTCCTTGGCAACCTTAGAACCCAGCCACATCAGGAGAACCAACCAGGGTACAGTACAGTCCATACATACAGAAAGTTTCATCAAACCAACATGCGGATGCTCACTAAGGCCAAGTTCCGTGCAGGACACAGCAGTAAGACATGAACTCAACTCAGAGCCACCATGAAGGTCTCAGACTCAGGGCAGATAGAGTGGGACACATGCAACGAAAAGGCAGATCATAGTGATGCTTGGAGTGGGAGCCTGAGTGGAAACTATGGATGCTCTCTGGAAAATCAAGGCATTTTGAGAATTCCTCCAGGGAAATGTCGGCCTTCAGCCATTCTCTCTCTGTCTCTCTCTGTCTCTCTCTGTCTCTCTCTGTCTCTCTGTCTCTCTCTCTCTCTCTCTCTCTCACACACACACACACACACACACACACACACACACACAGCTAATGGTAGATTAGCCATTCCCTTTACTCAGGGACATCAGTGGAGATACTTCAGCTATAGAGTCAGAGTTAAGGTGTGTTCTGCAAAGCTGTATCTCAAGGTGTGTTCCCTGGGGAAAGGAGATTATGCTAAGAGCAGGGGATGTTGCACAGCAACAGGGTAACCCAGCACCATCAACTCCAAAGAGAAGGCTCTCATCCCCAGGAATGAGTGAGCATGAGCCCAGATGGATGCAGATGATGGAGGGAGTTATGATGAGGGCTTTAAAGGAAGCCTCACTTTTGTGGTTCTACATAAGGCAAAGAAGAATAGAAAAGGCAGTAAGAGGCAGGAGGAGGAACTGGGAGGAGGGGGTGCTGAGCAAGGGGATATGTAGTCCCAGACACAGCAGGACTAGGAAAAACTGGAGCATCGGGCACAGAAAAGAACTAAGTTTTAAAGCAGGGCATGTCAGTGGACACTGGCAATTGTAATAAAATGTTAGGAGGCTGAAACCATTCTCTATGCCATGGAGTCAAAGCCTGAAATTAAAATGGAGGCCTTGCCTTGGAGGCTGCTGATAAGAACCATTTCCTCGGTTGCATTGCCTTCCCAGGGTAGAGAGAGTGTAAGTCCTTTTTATTGGAACTAATCTAATCGGGTCATGGCCCACCTCATTAAGGATTCTGTATCCTGATACATCCCTATGGAGTAGGTTCATGGACTGGGAGGCTAGGGATGTTGACTATCAGCTGAGTGTTGTGGTAACTGCAGGACCAAGAGGGAAAGGGTCAGAAGTTCAAGGCTATCCTCAGCTGCACAGCAAGCTGAGAGCTAACTTGGGATACATGAAACTCAAACAAAAACAGCAACCAAAACTATGTGATCTGTGATAGAGACATAGAATGGTGGTTAACCTGCTCTTGCAGAGAACTTGGCTCAGTTCCCAGCAACCACATAAGGTGACTGTAACACCAGCCTCAGGGAATCCAGTATCCTCTTCTGGACTCTGTAGGTACATGACCTCATGTACACATACATACATACACACACACACACACACACACACACACACACACACACACACTTTAAAATAAAAGTAAAGCTTATTTTTAGAATGTGAACTTTGAGGCACACAAACATCAAGACTGTGACAGAAGAAGTCTATGCTGGATTCATCTTAGAGATTTTGTCTTGAGATTGTCTGGTACTGTAGACAGCTGGAAATAGCTCAGGGAAGATCCCCAGTAAGATCACCATCTGGTGACACATAGGTCGGTGGCTGACAAGGAGCAGAAGTAACATGGAGAGAGTGCTGTTCAGGAGACCTCTGGGAAATGTCTCTTGGCTAGTGGGCTGGTAAGGTCAGTGGCAAGACACCAAGGTCACAGTGGCACTGAGACCAGGCTCCACATCAGGGCAGGCCAACAACAACAACAACAACAACAACAAAACCCTAATATCACAGAGAGGCCAATGACTAAGAGGGCCTCAAGGTGGAGTTTTAAATGATGGCTAAACTCCAAAATGAAATGTTTCAACGTGGGTACCCCTCTCATTCTGTGTAGGACTTAGGCAGAGGGCTGGGAGCCGGAACCAGACCACGGTAAGTTCAGTCAGTAACAGTGCCCAGGTAGTCACAGTGGACGTTTCCAAAGCCCAGACCAAAGGGAGGGGGAGAAAGTAACAGAAGGGAGGAAGCATTTGTCAAAAGAGAAAGGAAAGAGCAATTGAGGACATGATCCAGGGAAGAAATGAAGCCCAGTCTTGGTGGGGGAGTGCTGTGAACGTCTGTGAGAGCACCTAGGGAGGGGACATGGCCGTGCTGTGGGAGAGGGGAGGCTAGGACACTGAATTTCCTACAAGTAGAATGAGAAGAGGGACTTGGAGGTGAATACACAGCTCCAGTCGGGTTCCTCATGTTCTTGGTGTGTGCTAAACCATTGCCATCTCCTTTGTACCTTCCCCATCTCAGTGCTGTGCAAAACATGCATGCATCGTGACTCTATCCATATGAGGAACGTGCTCTAGTGTTCTTTGAGATAGGACACTGTGTTCCCTCCCACCGTGCAGATCTGAGGACTTGCGGTGTGGAGTAGCCAGGTGAGTGCCGCTAGGTCGGCGCGGAAGAATGGGAGGAAGACAGGTGCAGGAAAGACCTCTGCTAGGTTCCAACTGGCTCGACTCCACATTCTGGCAAAGCTTCAGTGTATCTGTGCAGAAGCAGCATTAGCCAGGGACATGCACACAGCAGCTTCACAACATCTGGAACCCACTATCCATGTGTGAGTGCAGGCAACTTCTCCATCCCAGGAGCCAACCCACCACAGGTTACCTGTGTTCTGAATGCATGTACACTTTTTCCTGTTCACTCTTCCCAAAGCAGCCCATAGTACTGGTTTCCCCAGCAGTCATATTGTTGTTGTTTAAGATTTGTTTTTATTTTTTATTATGTGTATGTCTATGTGTATTGTGGGGGCAGTTCTATGCATATGTGAATCCATGAAATCCAGGAGTCCATGGAGTCCAAAAGAGGGCATCAGATTGTCTGGAACAGCAGGTGGTTGTGAGCATCTCAGTGTTGGTGCTCGGGAACACACTCAGGTCATCTGCAATAGTGTGAACATGTAACTCCGGAGCCATCTCTCCAGCCCCTCACGCCCTCTCTGAAACAGTTACTTCATATGAATAGTATAAACCATGTGGAAGAGATTTAAGGAGAAAGGCATAGCTCTGTGGTAGATGCCTTGCCCTATGCTCAAGGCCCGAGGTTCAGTTCTCAGGACCACAGAAAAAAAAGTGGAAAGGAAGATGGGATGCCCCATGCGAATACTGCACCAGCCCATGAAATGAGTGCATTCGTGAGTGTTGATATCTGACTGGGGCTTTGAAAACAATCTCAAATACTGAAGGATAAGTGTGTACTAAGTGAGCACCCTCATTTACTGTTCCCTTAGTTCTCATTACACAAGGAAACCAGAAAGAGTCTCTGAAATTACAGTTTAGATTCACCCTCTAAAGCGGGTAGTTTTGTAAGTAAGACATGTTTTCTTTAGAGGCATTGCATAGATCTTCCTGGCCTTGAGCTGGGCCACGAAGCCCCCACAGTTTTTCTAGAGTGTTTGTTTGGCTTCCCAGAACCTTAGCAAAGCAGGCTTCCAATGAGACATTTAATTCTCTATAAATGACAGACCAGCAGAGGACAGGAGAGTGGATTTCAGGTATCTTAAACACACTTTCCAAGGGTGTTTTATCTGCAGCATAGAGGTTTGTGGTGGTAGCAGTGGTAGATGTTGTACTGTTTGTGGTACCAGTGGTTTTAGTTGTGTGGTATTTGTAGTTTTTGTGCTTGTAAGGGTGGTTGTGGTGCTTATTATGGTGATGGCCCTGGCTGTGGTAGCTGTTACAGTATGGCAAGTGTTCTGACTATGGTTGTGCTAGTTGTAGAAGCTGTGATTGGGATGAGTTTTGCCTTGTGGTTGTTATTACAGGGCCTGTGGTAGCAGATGTTGTGGCGATTGTGGCTGTGAGAGTGTGATTGTGATTGAGGGAGCTGTGGCTGTAGAGGCTGTGGTGATGCTGGTTGTGGTGTTTGTGGTTGTGGGGACTCTGTAAATGGTTGTTTGCAGTGCTGGTGGTTATAATATTTATCGCAGTAGCAATTTGGTGGTGGTTGTATTAGTCACCATGGCAGTCGCTGTGCCACCATAACGACCACCATTGCAACAGACTTCACCATCCCCACAACCACCTCAGCCATACAGCCTGATAGCTACCCATTCATGCGCATACCTGAGCAGTCTCTGCAGCAGAGCTATTCTCGGTTAGCTCTTCTTCCCATATCTCATTGCTCGTGGAGCAAAAGCAGCCTATATGTCTAGACAGGAAGATGGGAGCACGAGAAGGTTCTACAAGAAAGCTGATATGTCAACAAATGGGACTGCATTGATTTCCAAAGGCACCCAACAAACCAGTGAGCACTGGGAAGTTTAAGGCATAGAAATTTCCCTCTGTTACTAGTGTGGAACTAGCAGAAACTTTGAAGGCAGCCCTTTCCAGGCCCAAGGACTCTGTCACCCCAAGCTCTGCTTTCCTCTGTCCTCACAAGCCTTTCTCCCCTTGTCCTGTTGTCTGATATGGGTAGAGTTACATTAGGGTCACACTAACTTGATCTTATCCTTAAAGACTCTCTTTCTAAATAATGCTGTACTGAAATAATGCTCACAGCTTGGAATGTCAGCCTTTCCTATATCCAGAATCCCTAGGCCTACCCTGAGCCACATGCACCCCAGTAAAAGGCGGTGGAGAACCTTGGTAACAAGTGCTCTGCAGGCTGAAAACAACCAAATCTCGACAGAGAACAGGATCTAGGGGTGCAGTGAAGAGGCCCTACCTCCTTCTTGGCCTCAAATTCCAGCTGAGACACTGACCACTCCTGCAGACCTGCAATCCCTGCCAAGTCCAGCCCTCTGGAAAAGGGGCCTGACCCTCCATTAGAACCAGCAGCCAGGCAAGAAATGCTGATGATCACTGGCACCTATGAGAGGGAACCAAAGCCAAGAACCACAGCCAGTTAAGGGGAGTGTTGCTTTTCTTGACAGAAACTGAAGCAAACCAACCCAAAAAGGAGAGGTGAAGCAGAAAGCAACAACAAAGCAAACAAAAACCAGAAACACCAGGGGAACAAAAGAAATATTTTTCAAGCTTATCATTTGTCGTCAGGCATAAAAGGATGGAAAGAGTATTAAAGTATATTATATTTATAGCCCAAGGGGATACATATTTCTTAAAATCCTAAGTACAAAGGAAGGATTACTGGGAACGTTCAGGTGCAAAATTGATGATGTCTCCCATGAATTGTAAAGAGATAACAGGATGCCATAAATACATTTCAGAAAAATGCATGAATAGTTCAGGAGGACTAGTAACCAACTACTGAAGAGTACCAGAGAAAAACAAGCAAACATACAAAACATATAAAAGCATATGAACACCAGAGCTGAGAAAATTACCAAAGAAATAAAGCAAGGAAAGTTCCCGGGTACAGATTCTGAGCTCTTCAGGGGAAAGACCTTGTTGAGAAACCAGGAAATGAGGGGAGCTCTCCGTCAAGCTTTCCCAGAGAAATGACTCCCATAGGAGATATGGATGTGGCAAGAAAGGGGTTTCTCCACTAGAGCTGGGAAGCTTGGTACATGCATCAGGGCTCCACTGACACTTCGGTTTCTGGCTAAGTTCTTTCCCTGGGAAACCTGTCTCTTCTCAAAGTCTGCCAACTAAGTTTTCCCTCACTTTCTTGAAATAACTGAGGTAGGTTTTGCTCACCACAGACATCCTCACGACAATACACAGTGCTGGATGAAATAGTAAGCAGCTGGAAACAGCAATCTTTCCATACTGACACAGAACTGACCATCACAAGCAAAATTCGGGATGAGGGGAGACAGGAGAGGAGAGGGGAAGGGAGGAGAGAAGAGGGGAGAGCAGGGGAAGAGGGACTCAGCAAGAACATGGGGAATTAGAAAGCAGCGGAGTCTCCTCTGCCCCTTGTGCCTCTGGGCGGTGTTCTCTCCTGTACCACTGAACCACCTCAGAACTCAGCTTGCTTCCCCACACCAGCTCCACTGCTCCCTGGCCTTCTTCATAGTCCTTTGTAGGTATTCTCCATGATAACTGCCAGCAACACAAGCTTCAGGGTACTGTCCTTAAATCCAGTGCCCTCAGCAGAGAGGTCAGCTCTCCGGTCACCAGCCTCTGCCTACCTCTGCAGCTCCGTCTCTCATTTTAATGCTGGCCATACCTAAGCTTCAGGCTGCCCAGCTCTACCCCATCCATGGCTGCTCCTTACCCAGCAGCTAAATACTAAAAGGAAAATATCTGCCAGACTTCCTTCCTATCTCTGTTTGGACAAAGGTGTTATATTCCGAGTTAGGGAGCCAGTGGTTCACAGGCATTAGCCCAGCAACTCCAGATCTCCTAGGAACCCTACCAAAATCACCTTTTCCTCAGGGAAAGTGCAGAAAACCACAGAGGACAGAGGACTCAAGCTGGTGCTTGGCAGCTGCTGTAGCACAGCATCTCATTGCTATTATTAGGGCCTCCTTTTGTCCAGTGAGTGCTGCCGCATGTGGGACCACTATACAAAGTGTTGAATGGCTGAAAATGGTAAGTTCAATGACCATACGTGGACCTCTCTGTGTAGCCCAGGCTGACCTTGAATTGGATGGAGACCTGCCTACCTCGTGTGTGACTATGCTCAGCTCCTGGCATGGTTCTTGGCACTCTTTTAGTGTTCCAGTGGCCACTACTGCTCAGTAACTCCAACACTGACCTCGTAGGAGAGCGCCAGCCTCTTGGATGTCCCCAAGCTTTGGGGGGATATTTGTCTACGAGACTCAGGAGGCAGGCTCTGGTTCTGCCAACTGAAAAAGCTAAATAGCTTGGGTAGCAAGAACTTGGATCTGGGTAGTTGGTCACACAACAAGTTCCAAGTACATATAATACTAATTGGTTAGTGAAGGCTGTTGGAAGAGAAGTGGCCTACACAGAGACAATGGATGTTGTCTCTCTTCCATCTCTAAAGGCTCTAGAAGTCTGAATCTAGGACTACCTGGTTTTGCTGATCAGATCCCCAGTGGACTCTCTGATCCCATACTTCCCCAGGGAACCATTCTCCAGCATGCATGTTATCTTGTGGTCTTCTAAGGCACAGTCCATCATTGAATTTCACGTGGGTTCTTAAAGTTTCCATTCTATCCCTCTGATTCATCATTCTCTTATTGATTTATAGCTGCTTCTACCCAGGCTGGACTCTAAACTAAGTGGGTAAAAATGGGTCGTGTATCTGCATCTCCTTCAGCCCTTTCTACCTTTCATGGCTGTGTTGGGCAGCTGTCCTCAGAAGCACAAGTGAACTGTAGGCTTTCTGTGTTTGCTATGGCCCTGTCTAGAGCCATATGTGGAAGTGGCCATCCCAAGGGGTTTCCTCAGACACAGTTTAACTCTAAAGTACCCATAGTCCCCTAACATGGCATAGCGAGGGAAATCATAGAGCAAGAACTCCCAGAAACCCAGGTCTCCGCCAGTGTGGTCACAGTGCAAGACCTGGGGGAAACAAGCAACACCAGCCAGGCTCTCTGGGTCTCTGAGCTGATCACATGGTTGGTGATGCATCCAGGCATCCAGACACCCTGTTTCCCCATGTATCCTGGCTGTCTGCCTGGCACAGAAGCACCTGAAATTCTCTCTCCAAATACTCTGGAGCTTCCTGTTTGGCACAGATTTGAAACTAAAATCTTTCAAATTATGGATTAAGAGAGATCACAGGGCTCTCCTCCAGTTGAGACAGAGAGAGGCAGGAACTCTATGGGGCTCTCTCTTCTTGCCCCTTTCTCATGGCGCTTCTCTCAGCTGGTCATCGAGAGAAATGGAGCTGTGGTGTGGAGAAGCTCAGCATGGCCATGCGTGTGTCTGGGTGCAGGTGAAGATTCTCCAGGAGACTAATGTCCTGATCCATACTGGGACCCTTTTCTCCTCCTTGTGCCACCATTAAAACTCTTGCTGGGTCCTACAGTGATACCTGGTGCCAGACTAGGAACCCCAGGCAAGGAAGAATGGGGAAATGGGCATTAACTGTGAGTTGCCCAGAATTTCTCAACAATGAAACTGCAAATATAAGCTCAGAAGCCTCCTGTCTTCATTGAAAGCACACTAGGCCTCTTCACTCGGATCTTGTTTTCTGTGGCAGGGAGCCTGGCTTTGTGTTTCTTGCCTGGAACCGGTATGTGTGTGGAGTGCCCTCCACTCTCCTAGGGTCAGCCTGAGTACTGCCATGCAAAGAGGAGACTACATGAGTGGCCAGCAGGTGGCAGTATGTCTGCGTGGATTCCGACACTACCCGAGGTCTGAGCCAAGAAGCTCAGGGCTCACTTCCAAATTTGACCTCTTGGGAAATAGACTTACGGGTTGGAGTGGCAGGAACTGAATGAAATATTGGAGCAGGATGCCACACGTTCTTTGCGTCTGCCTCTGTTTCCTGATTCGGTTTCTCAGACTCCCACCCAGGCCTCATCCTCCTGTGAAACAGTTATTCTCCATTCCCACCAGGTGGAGCTATTCACTGAAGACAGAAAAGCCACTTAAGATTGCCATTTCTAGGCTTTATGTTCAGTTCAATGTGAGGTGCCATTTTTGTTTGTTTGTCTTTTATTTCCACTTACAAATGTAAAAAGGAAAATTTGGGGATTCTGGGCAGTAAATACCCGAGAGCTAGACTGAAGCAGAGTGGCCCAGAATCCATCTGGTTTTCTCCTGAGGACTCCAAAGAAAGGAACACAGCCGTAAGTCCAAAGCTCTACTTCAGGAGACCTTGACTAGCTCCTGATACAGCAGATCCACTGGGCAGCATTTGGGAACTCACGGGAAATGGATTCTGTATTCCTCATTGTAGAGAATACAGAAGAAACTAGAGGAATTCTCGTAGGTGGGGACCCAGATCATGTCCCATGAAAACTGAATCGTGGTTGGGGGGACCCTCTGCTGCCATTTTTGCCACCATCATTGACTACATGCAATTTTACTGAAGTCTACAAAGGCACTCCTAAAATTCCTGATGTGGTATGCTTTTGGTCTAGGAATAGCCTGAGATGCACAGGTATGATGTCTGGGAATATGATCCCTGAGGGCTGCAGGTGTCCCTGAATTGGGAGAGGAAACCTGATCTGGGTGGAGACTGTATCAGAGGCTTCCTGGAGAACATGATCCTATTTAATAGATAATTGGATGAAAAGAAAGTTGCAGTGTCAGTACACAGTGCTGGGGCAGGAAAATAAGACCAGAGGCCCATGGGTCTATGCAGTACACAGTGCTGGGGCAGGAAAATAAGACCAGAGGCCCATGGGTCTATGCAGAGATGCAGAGAGGAGCCACTCGGGTGCAGAACCTTCCGCTGACAGTGTGGGCACTTAGGAAACACCTGTATTAAGGAACTGAAGAAACGAGCTGAGGTCTTAGGACCATTTCACGGGGTGTGTGGTGTGTTAGATTCAGCCCTGCAGTTCCATTAAGAGACCTGCTTGGGCCCCAGGGAAGGTGACTGTGAAAAATGACAGGTGGTTTAGGATGTATCCTGACGCAGCAGCCTGGGTACACAGTAAGGACTTAGCACTCCACACTCTGAAACTCTGTCCAGTTTCCTGAAAATCAGATGCAAGAATGGCCAGAGGCTTGCCTGGGAGAAGATAGTAACTGCCATAATTTGGTAGATTCATGCTCTGTGGGGCTGAGCCAGGCCTGAGGCTGGAGCGAGGTGCTGTCCTTGTCCATAACCACAGTCCTGGGAATATCTGCAGGAAGCCTTACTAGCTTCTCATGACCATGTCCGACCTACCCTGGCACTGGGGATGGGCCCAGGTATACTCCTGTTTGAAACACATCAGACCAGAAACTCTCATTCCAGGAGCTGACTAGCAAGACTAATGCAGCAATGTGCAGAAGTTACTGCAGTCATTAAACATAGGCCCAGCTCTAGTATGACTTTACTCTCTTTTCACGAGTGAACCAACACAGCTCTATACAACACATGCCCTTGATGCATCCTTGCCAAAGGCTGACAGAGATCTCACAGATAACACTGTGGCTGAGGCCTCTTATCCCTGGGATGCCATACCTATCATTTATATTTATTATTATTCATTTATAATATGAGTGGCATACCCCAAGCATTACATGTATGTTACAAGCAAAGCTGTAAATAATACCCCACCCCAGAAAACCTGGTCATATCTGAGCCCAGTGCTTATGATTATGTGCAGAAATGATGCTGATAATAGAACTATGAGCAAGGAGCTGCTGTGGAGTCTGGCTGTAGGAGACTTCTGTTATTTCAGAGTGAGGTCCTTCTAATTGTCCAGAGAAATCTGACTGTAAAACAGTTGCGGTGTCCCACGACAGTAGCCTCATCCAGCACCTCATGTTTGTACAATACACTCGCTTGTACAGATCACCTGGCATTGCATTTTTCCAAGCACACAAAGGGGCCAAGGGAATGGGACTGTGACTGTTCCGTGTGAGCAGCAGCAGCAGCAAAGGTTCCCTGTGAGGCTGGCTTTTCAGTAGGAAAACATGCCAAGAGCAGTCTCCTGCCTTCAGGTCTCCTGGAGCCTGCAGGCCGGCTCCCCAGAGGGAGAAATCTAAACAGTGGACTTAGTCTAGCCTCGATTGGCCTTGACCTCTTCTTGTGACTGAAACTGTTCTTGAATTCCTAATCTTTCTGCATCTACCTTCCAAGTGCTAGGATCATAGGAATGTGCCACCATATCCAGGCCAACCTGGCAAGGTTTGACTTTGTGTGTGTTGTGGGGGGGGGGGGGGACTTCACAAGTCTTCCACTGATCTTCTTTTATAATATGAGCCTGAAGCGCACAGTCAGAAGTGATTTTATCAAGACAATGGGAAACTTCAGTTTCAGCACCCCACTGCTGTCGGATTTCAGAACCATACTGGGGTCTGTACATGGTTGGGGGCCTTGGAGGAATCATGAGTAGGTGATGGCCTGTGACTGCCTGATGGGGTCCTCCTTTCCCGGTGGGGTACTCCTTTTCCAGTGGGATCATTCTTTCCCGGTGGGGTCCTCCTTCCCAGTGGGGTCCTCCTTCCCGGGCGGGGGTCCTCCTTTCCTGAGGGGGGGTTCCTCGTTTCCCTGTTGCACTGCCAGCAGAAGAGCCTGTGTTTTAATTGGCATGAGGAGGCCCACATATTCCTTCCATGGAGAAGAGCTCTGTATAAAGGACATGCCTTTCTGGCTCCAGCACATACTCAGTTAGGAGAGCCCCTCTGCAAAGGTCCCATCAGACATGTTCATCAGAGGTGCAGTGGAGAGCTAGGGTGGAACTGAATTAGGCATGGTAATTAAGGAATCACCAGAGAATTGTGTATTTATTACTGTGACCAAGAGCAACTGGCAGGAGGGAGGACTCACTTTGGCTCATGGTCCAGAGGACGCAGTCTATTATAGAAGGAAAGACATGGTGGCAGCAGCTGTTCAAGGCTGTGGGGGTGAGAACTTGCTCACATCTGGGCACATCAGGGTGCAGAGAAAAGGGAATGCACTCAGTTGTCTCCTTCTAAAACCTTTTCTGTTTAGTCTAGAATTCTGGTATGTGGAATGGTATTACCAACATTTGGGATGACTCCTCCTTCCTCAGTTAAGACTCTCTGGAAATGCCTTCCTTTGAAGGTGTTTCACAGCCGGAGGTGTGACTCCTAGGCAGTTCCAAATCTAGTAATAGTGATACTGCTGAAGAACCATTATGGTGGGGCCACCTTAAACCAGGCTCACAGCTTGCTGAGTAACAGGTCTGGTTTTATCTCAAGCCGTTTGTGGAGAGATGGGGTGAAGGGGAGCTTGCTATGGGGTCATGATAACCAAAGCTGGCTTGAACATTCTTGCTCTACTTTGTTTTTATGTGTTTGAGATTGGGTTGAACCTTATTGCTACATAAATTTGATACTGCTCACAAGAAACAAGTTTTTAAGGAATATAATCACCCCATAGAAGTTGCAAAAACTCTTGAGTTATATCAGAAGGAGCGTGTATCCCTTCATCTCATATGCCTGCTCTGGAGTTCCCATTCCTGAGGCGACACTAACCATGCACCCACGATCGGCCCATGAGTGTGCTCATGTATGTATAGACTATGCTACCCTTGTGTATATGTGCTGACACATGGCACCATTGATCTGTGTTTCTCAGCAGCCCTATGATAGCAGTTGAACTGATAAAGAAACACTGACACACCACATGTCACTGCAGGGCTTGGGCTCTGCTAAAGCCCATGGCTAACAGCCGTCTCTTGTCTTATTAACAGCTTGTCAGGATGTCCAAGAGCCACCTCAGCAATGAAGAAAGCAAAGCTGTCTGGAGAACAGATGCTGACTATTAAGCAGCGAGCCAGCAATGGTAACCACACCCTGGGGTCCCCAGCATTCCTGCTGTTTAGAGAGGTGGGATGTCACTGCCTGCCACTCTGCATCAGTGACTTAGCCCACTGTTCTGAGACCACAGAAGCAGAGATAGTTAGACTTGCCTATATCCCATATCCCAGGATCTCCAGCACTGGGTCAGCTTTCTCACCAAAACCATGGCACACCTTTCTTTCCTTTTTCCTAGGGCTCCCATTCTTAAGCCTATAACCTAGGAGCCAGCATTAGAGCTCTCAGGACACAAAACGAGGGTAGCTGCCTTCTTCCGGCCCTCTCCTCTCTCTCAGCATGTTCAGTAATTGATTGTCTTGAATTCATCTTCAAAGTCCACCCACTTCAAGAAGCCCTACTGCTGATAACTAGTTTGTATGTGTATACAAAGTTTACCAAGGGAGATGAGAGACTTTTGGAGGATTTTGTACCATCTAAGCCATGTTAGTCAATAGATCCTAGACACACCCCATAGTCTATCCTCATGACTTTTGGATCCCATAAACATAGTTCAGCCACCACTAGTTAAAACCAGTTTGCATGCTCAGAGTCAATGCTGTGGCATGTTTGGAGTTATCTATAGATAATGTGGCATGTTTGGAGTTATCTATAGATAATGTGGCATGTTTGGAGTTATCTATAGATAATGTGGCACGTTTGGAGTTATCTATAGATAATGTGGCATGTTTGGAGTTATCTATAGATAATGTGGCATGTTTGGAGTTATCTATAGATAATGTGGCACGTTTGGAGTTATCTATAGATAATGTGGCATGTTTGGAGTTATCTATAGATAAGCATGAAGAGAGGCAGCAGCTAAGTGCCAATGTCAGTCCAAGCCAAGATGGAGGAATGCTCTACCTTGTTGTCTGGGGTCTCAAACTGTAAATGAGTTTCTTCTTATGATATAGCTACATGTTTACTTTGTTTGTGTATCTGTTGGTGAGTTTTCTTGCGGGAACAGGTCCTCAGGCATAGAGATGAAACACTGACTAGTGTCTCTGAGAGCATGAAGCCATGATGTCCCTTGCAGAAGGGATGCGTCCTGTGGGAAACATTAATGCGCTTCAGGATGTGGGTTTAATTTTGACCCATGGACTAAGGAGTCTTTCTTAAAAACACAAAGGACAAGGCTGGGGAAGAAATCTCGGTAGGTAGTCTCTGATCTTCAAGCATGAGGACCTATATTTGGCTTCCTAAGACCCATGAGAAAAGCCAGTGGTGAGAGCATGTTCCTGTAACCCTAGAGCTGTGAGGAAAGAAGACAAGCAGATCCCTGAAGCTCATTGGTTAGCCCGGATAACCCAATCAGTGAGCTTCTAGTTCAGTCATTGACTCTGTCTTTTAAAAAAGAGGGAGAAAGAGAAAACAACCAAATAAAGACATGTGTCAAGAACTTGAACCTCCACACATACACACATACACACACATACACACACACACACACACACACACACACCTTATGCACATAACACCACACATAAGCAATAAATAAATAAAATAAAACACATAGGACATGTCAGTTATTGAGGAGCTGACCAGAACTAGGATGTCTGTGTCTGGCAGCACCTCCTAAGTCTCCCTAAAACCTAGGGCTCAGCACTCACCCAAGCTGGCTCCAGTAACCACTAAGCAGAACCTGTGAGGAAGATTTGCAAAGTTGTGGAGTGTCCTCACCAAGGAGCAGAAAGTGTCCTCACTCAGAAGCTGTCACCCTGAAGCAGGAAAGGTAGACTCGGAGGCTCCTTTCGTATGACACATCCTAACTCAGAGCTCTGGATACACTACAAATATAGTAGCCAGGGCTGAGAGATCCTCACACCAGACTGGTGGATTCACGATGGCATCCCAGTTCAGACCCTGGACCCTAAGTTACACCTCTGGTCGATGGCTGTCTCCTCTAACCCCAGCTTAAGGACAATTACAGTGTGTAGATATGTAGGCTCAAGTCTTACCCTTTCTGTTTATCATTTCATATTATTTGATATAACCTTTTCTCTGCCAATGATAGGTATAAATACTAGCCTGTGGCCCATTATTCTCCAGAGATATACCCATAGATGTGGTGCAAGCTTAGGGACTTGAGATGCTGTGAGCCAGTGTCCCTTCAACCCAATACAAAGGCCAGGGAAATGGAGGTCAACTAGAGTTTCTGCTTTCCAGCAGGCCTGGGACCCATCTGCATGCTCTCTTCTTGAAGCCCCAAATAGTCAGCACGGAGAGCTTGCATTGAGACACCTGCAGGCAATGTCCACCACTCTCTTGCTCACTAAGAAACCAAGTTCCTTGCTGGAAAGAAGATAGGTGCTGAACTCCAGCGAGGCAGCAGGCACTGGCCAGACATTGAGCACTGCATCTTACAGACTAGGCCTGACCCTAAGGCAGACATCTCTTAGTAGATCGCTCGAAGACTGTACCCACAGGATGCTCATTAGTGAAGGAAGTAGCCATTAGACAAGGGGCAGTTCAAAGGAGAAGAGAATGAAGAAGCTTGGGGGACAAATGTGCATGTCCTAGAGAAGGGACAGCTCACACTGGACAGCGCTATCCAGACAGCATGGGCAGCCAGCTCTCAGCTTCAGACTTCCACCCTCTGTTGGCAGCTCTGTTTGTTTTAACCCTCTATCTTCCAGTAAAACATTTTTGTTTTCTACCTATCAAGAACAGCCCCAAAGGCTCAACCACCGAAGACCTGTCTTTTTTTCTTCTCTTCTTGGACTCTTGACCAAATTCTACCTCTCTTCAGCCAGGCTTCAGTGTTCTGAGGTGTCACTGGCCTCCATCCTGAGCCCTTCTGTCTGCAAAGTTTAAAAACAGATTCTATAAGGCCTGGCCTACCGCATTATTATCCATTGGTCGGCAGGAGGGGCAAGTGATCAGTAATACCCACAAGCCCAGGACTGTCGTGTTTGAGGATAATGGCACCTGCAATTCTTCTGTACTTTGTGTGTCCTCAACTGTGTAAAAGAATACAGTCCTAAACAAGAGGATCCCTGTCATATTGGCATTGACGATACAAAGGTGCCAGCAGTAGAACACAGCAGACCAGATGTTGGAAATGTCCTTTGTTAACACAGCATTAGTCATGTGCCTTGGCTTCCCAGGGCTGGCCTAAGGAGACACCTAGGCCCTTGCACATTGACAGTCGCTGATCTGGACTGCTCAGCCTGAGGTAATCAGGTTCACACCCTTCCCAACTTGTGAACAAGTCTGGGGTCATAGTCTCTTAGGGCTCAATGTGGAAGCCTTGTGTGACCAGGATGATAGAATTAAAACTGAGCATGGTAGGATACTAGGCATAAAAAGTGACGAGGGGGTATAACTAGGTGTAACAAGGGTCTACAAAGCGACTTCTGCCCAGCATCAAAGGGCCAGATCCCGAGGCTTTGGGCGTTCAGCTGGAGATCTTACCAATCAGTACAAAAACTGTCTTACCAAGGTTCTTTCTAAAAGGTCTTCACGTTCTCTAAGTTCCTTGGTCATACGGCAGACTGGGATGAGGAAAAAAGCCATGCACACAGTGACTATAAATTCAATGGTGCATTTCCCAGGAAAGTCCAGTTCCATGTGGAAGAGAACAGAGAAAACGATGTCTTTCTGCTGCATTGTTTTCAGGCACGTCAGCTCTAACATGTGGATTTTTGCCATTACAGGTATAGAAAATGATGAAGAAATCAAGCAGTTAGATGAAGAGATAAAGGAGCTCAATGAGTCCAATTCCCAAATGGAGGCCGACATGATCAAACTCAGAACTCAGGTAACAGTTTGTGAAGCCGCAATCCTAACTCCAGCATGGAGCCTGCTTCTTGTTCTCTGTGGTTGCTGTCTCTGTTGTTATTGAGAATGTGTGTCCCTATGTGCTTCAGGTGGCCTAGAGCTCCTGTGATGCTCCGGTATCAACTTTGAGAGCACATCCCTAGCTACAGTGCTAGCTCCAATATGAAACTTTCAAATCTACTTCTCACAGAGCTGCAACCCTGGCCCAGTGACAAACCGGAGTTCTAGTCCTGTGTTGATGCCTCAGTTCTAGTATTAGCAATTCAGTCTCAGTTCTTGTCTTAACAAGAAGTCTCTATCCTAGTGGGAATTTGTGCTATTGCGTGGAGAAGGACTGGAAGCACCTCCTGGGGAAGTTGTGGTTTCTTTGTTTTCCCATGTGTTGTCCATCTACCTATGTATGCTTCTGTGTCTGACCAGACCCGTTTGTGAATAGCCATTCCCAGAGTATCACTGTTCTATGAAAGATGTGGGTTTTCTCTCAAGGGGTTTAGGCCCTAGTGCTGTTTGATCATTTTGCATCAGCAGTGATGGTGGAAGCTCCTAAGATTTCTGAGAAGCGTTGCCTATTGCCTGTGTCTCTTAGCGTGTGGGCTGATGGGAAGCTGGTCCTGCATTATATTGAATCTCAGGGTTTCATGGCCAACTGGGAAGGTGAGGGGAGAGGTTCTTGGAACACTTGCATTAGTGTCTAATGACAATCACTGTGGCACTCATGTCACACATGCCCACTCAGATCCTGAGTGAAGCACTTTTCTCCCAAGGCTGCTGCATCCTCTTAGGCTGTACATTAACACAGAGGTAAACTGAAATAACTTCCGTCATGTTCACACCCTTCCCAACTTGTGAACAAGTCTGGGGTCATAGTCTCTTAGGGCTCAATGTGGAAACCTTGTGTGCCCAGGATGATAGAATTAAAACTGAACATGGTAGGATGCTAAGAACTAGACAAAGTCACAGCAGTTGTGGTTTCCTTAGGTGACTGGAGTCTTGCTCAGGAAGAGCCAAGACTTAACTCTGGCAAAGAACTAGGTCTTTGGCCCTATATAAAGTTAGGTCAAGGGTCCTAAGTGCCCAGACACCTCTCTGGGCCAGCAGAATGACCAAGGACAAAATACACTTTATTCCAATTCAGTTATATTCAATGCAGCACAGGGAATGGGGCTCAGGGTGTGTTGGGCACCCAGCCAAGCCCTCCCAGACCCGAGTCTCAATTCAGTAAGTTAAGTACAACACATCTCATCTGGTTTAACTCAGTTATCATCCACTGTGTATCAATTTTAACAGCTTATACAGAGATTCAAGCAGAGAGCTACAAAAGTGAGCTGAACCAAGGAAAACATAGAAATTGAATATGCACCTGATAAAGAACAATAAAGAGACTACGACTTATGGAGCAAGACCCTGGGGGCAGGGACAGGAGGAGTGAGGTGGATATAAACTGTTTCTGAGTGGCTGGGAGATGGTTCAGGAGAAAGAGAGGATGCCATGGGTGATAGGAAGGGAACATTCTAGCACAGAAAATGCAGGAGCAGGAGGAGGAGGGTTCATATTGGAAATCTGTCTGTAAAGAGCCTGTCCCCTGTTGGGGACGGCAGTTGAGCTCACCAGTTTTGTTGGGGAGGGAGAAGAGAAAGAGATGCTAGGACAAGAGAGAGAAATTATATCTTAGACAAGATTCTGACCCAGCCCTCAGCCTACAGCCTGTCTTCGAGGTGGTACAGGCTCTTCCCAGACCACTGTTGGGGACCAGTACTTTTGGGAAAGCCTGGGGTCAGGGAAAGAGATGCTCCTTCTCCATATACTCTCCCAGTAGCACTCTGACTCAGAGAACGGCCCCTGTGTTTCATAGATTTGACAGCAATGGTATTAAGCACCCCAGGAAAACACGTATTTTGCTGCTGTTGTATAAAAGGCTCCTTCTTATCTGAAGTACAAGGGAACTAGAAAAAATAAGGAAAAGAACTAGGAAGCCAGGGCTAATCACCTGAGTAGACTCCCAGGGTCATGGTATGTAGCATGAGGGGCCTGCTTGTTGGGGTTTCTGTCCCACCCTGGTACCCCACAACAGGCAAATCCCAAAGAAAAATCACACACAGGACTCCATAAGATTATAAAGCTGATTGGCCCATTAGGTCAGGCTACTTATTAGCTCTTATAACTTATCTTAACCCATTATTCTGATCTATTTTAGCCATATGGCTTGGTACCTTTTTCAGCTGGGCCAGTTTACATGTTGCCTCTTCAGTGGTCTGTGCAGGAATGGCAGAGGAACCTCCCTGCTTCCCAGAATTCTCCTGTTCTCATTGTATCACCTTCTACTTCCTGTCTGGTTTTCCCACCTATACTGCCTGCCTGGCCAATCAGCGTTTTATTAAAATATGATTGACAGAATACAGACAATTCTCCCGCATCATTTCCCTCTTTTTTTTTAAACAAGGGAAAATACCCATAGTCCATTTGTTGGGAATGTGGGCGTAGTATTTCAGGCTACTTCCTGCTGGTTGGGGGCGCTGATGATCTTATGGGGACCTAAAGAAAATTTAGAGTTATAATCAAGTCCTGACTGGAGTATCCTGTGAGACCTAATTATCTCAGGCAGTGCCTTGAATCCGTTCTGGATGTAGAACTCAGACATCTGGGCCATCTATTCCTACCGGAGATTTTTCAGGTGGCCTCCCTTGGTCAAAGGTGATTTTTCTTAACTCTGAATAAATCCAGAGCCTCTCGTTTTCTGTGGAAACAAAAGCAGAATCTCTTCTCCAAAGTAACATACCTTTTGACTTCAATTTTGAAGTCAAGGTATTTTCAAAATATCTATCTTGGATTAATTCAGCAGCATTTATAAACAAATATCTCTTAGCAGCTGTTGCTCCTTTCTCAGCATTCAAACAATTCAAAGAGAGCATAATAGCATACAGTATCAAGATTCTATGTGTATTTTCCATCTTTATGCGGCTTTTTTTAACCTCTATTTCTTTTATTTTTTACTTTTAACTTTTGGCTTTTGAGACAGGTTCTCTGTATATATCTTTGTCCTGGAATAACTCTGTAGACCAGGCTATCCTTGAACTCACAGAGATCCTTCTGTCTCTGCCTCCCCAGTGCTGGGCTTAAAGGTGTGTGCTACCACACCTTGAACTCACAGAGATCTGTCTCTGCCTCCCAGGCATTGGGATTAAAGGTGTGTACCACCACATCTTGAGGTCACAGAGGTTAGTCTACCTCTGCCCCTTGAAGTCACAGAGGTCAATATGCCTCTGCCTCGCAGGCATTGGGATTAAAGGTGTGTACCACCACACCCTATTTCTCCCTTTCTTTCTTTTTTATTTTTAATGACTTTAACCTTTAGCCTGCATATATTTTTAACACACTGTAAACCATTTAGAGGTTTTCTTCATCTTTGAATCTCTCTTTACTGTATATCTCTCTTTTTCTGACCACATGAGTCTTTAAGGAGAGGACTAAAAATGTGGCTTTTACGGCTGGAATTAGCCCATTCCTTAACTTTCCAGCCTCATGGCTGAGGTACTAGCCAGAGCTGCAGTTCACTGCCACAACTCTATGGCATTTCAAGGTCCTTGCTAGCAAGCAAGCCGCAGCATTCTGCTCACAGACCACACTCAGTCAGACTGCCTGCCAGAAAGAGTCAGAGATTGCCCTGGCAGGACAGCCCAGAAAGCCGGCATTTTAAAACAGCACAGCTTTTTTCCTGCTACGGCTGAAAACTGAAAAGCTTGCATTCAGCTTTTCATCAACACTGTTTAAGTGTTTCGTGGCAGGACCTCTTAAAAGAGCTGCAAGGTTTTGCAGCTAAAGCTGAGTCAGGAAGCCTCTCTTAGATGAGAGCATTTGCTTGCCTCTAGCAAGCAGAGCAGACCCGAGAAATTGCTGCTACCAAGAAAACATGCTTTACTCTATTCTTTCCCAAACTTTCTGTGGATTCAGTTATCCACATGGGCGCCATATGTAACATGAAGGCCGGCTTGTTGGGGTTTCTGTCCCGCCTGGTACCCCACAACCGGCAAGCCCAAAGAAAATCAATCACACAGAGATCTCTATAAGTTATAAAGCTGATTGGCCCCATTAGGTCAGGCTACTTATTAGCTCTTATAACTTATCTTAACCCAATATTCTGATCTATTTTAGCCATATGGCTTGGTACCTTTTTCAGCTGGGCCAGTTTACATGTTGCCTCTTCAGTGGTCTGTGCAGGAATGGCAGAGGAACCTTCCTGTTTCCCAGAATTCTCCTGTTCTCATTGTATCACCTCTACTTCCTGTCTGGTTTTCCCGCCTATACTGCCTGCCTGGCCAATCAGCATTTTATTAAAATATGATTGACAGAATACAGACAATTCTCCTGCATCAATGGTACTGTACCATAGACCTCAGACCCAGAGATCTGAGTCTGCAGGAGAAACTGAGTTCAAGGCCCACTTGGAAGTTGGAAAGTCAGATAGTTGAGAGGAAGGAGGCCAGACTGTGAGACTTAGAGGTGGTTACAGTTCTGTGTATCCAGACCCCCTTCTGAATGTCCCACCCACTCTTCTGGATGGTCCAGGTACCCCACACATGGGCCAGGTGTGTGTCTGAACAACCTGGGTCCAGCTGGGTTAGTCTACACCTGGAGATTGGAATTTCTAGGCCACAGCTGCGGCTCAAGCCCCTTTTCTGATTAGAACTTGTGTAGGCCTTACCACAGTCTCCATAGCTCCCTCCATGGCTTAGTGGCATCTGCACATGAGATTGGTTTATTTGGGGAACAATGCAGCTTGAGTCTCTGTCTTCTCATGGTGGTGCTCCTGGGGAACATGATGGCCTGTATCTGACTGGAAAGATGTCTTAGCCTCCTTTAGACACATGAGTGGGAAATGCAGGATAGAGGGGAAATTGATCTGAAATAGCCAGGGAACGTTGGTTGGTATGTCTAAGCATAACCTGAGACTGACCCATTCAGGCTGCTCTGACCACTCCTATGAAGTCAGGCTAGCTGGTGTAAACCCATTGCACAGCAGAGAGAAAGCTGACACAGAGAGGTGGAGCTAGAGCCCTGAGAGGTTTCCTGAGGTAGAGAACTATGGAAGGTATAGGGCTCTAGGTACAAATGTGAAGGGTTGCATCCTGGGGACCCATGTGACCAATAGGGAAAGCATAGCTGCCCTGCCTACAGCGAAGCCATGATACCCATTCACGGAGCTATCAGGATCTCTGTCCCCACTTCCACCCTCGCTCCCTCTACTCTGCCTCCTGCCTGAAGTGTTTGACACCTCTGGCTGTCCTGTTACCTCTTTGAATTATGTTTTAATCCCAGAAATCACGCTTTTAGGTTCAGTTGTCCAGAATACAGGAAGCCTTGGATTCCATACCTAGCACCACACTAACTGGGTATAATTACACCTGATTGTAATACTAGCACTTGGAAGATCAAAAGTTCAAGGTTGTCCTTAGCTACATGATAAGTTTGAGTCTAGTCTGCACCACTTAAGACCCTGTCTCAAAAGAAGGAAGGAAGGAAGGGAGGGAGGGAGGGAGGGAGGGAGGGAGGGAGGGAGGGAGGGAGGGAGGGAGGAAGGAAGGAAGGAAGGAAGAAAGGAAAGGAAAGGAAAGGAAAGGAAAGGAAAGGAAAGGAAAGGAAAGGAAAGGAAAGGAAAGGAAAGGAAAGGATGGAAGGCCCCTGCATAGATTGATGTCCCACCAGCCAACACTGGCT
The DNA here is from genome assembly GCF_982192425.1 of Myodes glareolus. Lineage (NCBI taxonomy): Eukaryota > Metazoa > Chordata > Mammalia > Rodentia > Cricetidae > Myodes > Myodes glareolus. Next base: position 51,355,733 of record NC_142031.1, on the reverse strand, counting down.
CTAAGGAATCGAACTGTCTAGAAGAGCACATCTTCAGTCATGCCCAAGGATGGCTGCCCCTGGGGCCTCCTTCTTCCACAGTGACTGCTCACACATCCACTTCAGAAACCTGCAAGGTATCACTGGGATGGTGTCTTAATACTGTTCTATTGCTGTGAGGAGACCCCATGACCACGGCAACCCTTTTAAGGGAAAGTGTTTAATTGGAGGCTTGTTTCCAGTTTGAGGATTTAGCCTATTGTCATCATGGTGAAGAGCATGGCATCAGACATGGCAGACATCCTGCTAGAGAAGCAGCTGAGAGCTACACCCTGATCCACAAGAAGAGGAGGTGGAGAGAGAGGGACTGGTCCTGGCATTGGTTTTTGAAACCTCAAAGCACACTCCCAGTGACATACTTCCTCCAACAAGGCCATACCTACTTCAACAAGACCACACCTCCTAATCCCTGTCAAGTCCCTGGTAACTAAGCATTCAAATATATGAGCCTACAGGGGCCATTCTTATTCAAACCAACACAGATGGAAACGTTAATCTGATTCAAAAAAAAACAAACAAACAAACAGAAAGTTGACCAGGGTATCAAGGGAGGAAATCATATATATGGCTTCAAGGGATCCCCACTTCCTTCCCCCATAGGACAAAAGGAACATGTTTCTTCCATGGAGAAGTCACACTAACGCTGCTGCTCTGTTTCTCAGATATGCTGAGTGTCTCTCAGAGTGTCGTAGGCCCTGGCTAGAGGTGAGAGGTGAGAGCTTAGAACTCAAGCCAAGTGCAGTTAGAAGTTGACAAGAAAATGGGGAAAGGAGAAAATAAGGGAAAGAGGTCTAGAGATGCTCATGAGAAAGGAACTCAGTGTAGGCGACACATGGCAAGTGCTGAGCGTGGAGCATCTCTGCTTCCCGTCTATGGGAGATGGAGGAGGATTCCCCTGCTATTAGCACTCAAGTCCTTGACCGTGGTGATTCTCCCTCTCTCCCAGATCTGTGGGTCCCAACCCTTTTTGGGGTTGAACAGTCCTTTCACAGGGGTTACCTAAAGACCCTTGGAAACCATAGATATTTACATTATGGTTCATAACCTAGCAACATTACAGTTATGAAGTAGCAGTGAAAATGTTACAGTTGACTCATCACAACATGAAGAACTATAATAAAGGCATTAGGAAGGTTGAGAACCACTGTCTTAGAAGAGGAGGCAGACCAAGAGACCAGTCAAGCCTCCATGTGCATACACCCACTAACCACATGCATGGACACAGAGCACCATCAGAGCAGACAGTAACACCACAGAAGGAAATTATCATCAGTTCTAGAGATTCCTAGGGTTCCCACAGGATATCAGGGACAGATGGTTGGATAAGAGTGCCCAGACTTGAGAACATTCAGTGGGGAGAGCAAACAGGCAGGACACCTCCATTGCTGCTGTGGCCAGCACCAAATGCTCAGATATAAAGACATGAAGACACAAACCCAGGTCTCCAAGATGCAGCCTCTGCTTCTGTCATTATCCTACAACCTCGTCCCTCACAGACAGTGAGCATGCTCCCAGCAGCCTGCCTTGTGTTACATGTCACCCAAATGTGTGATTTCAGATCACCACAATGGAGAGCAACCTGAAGACGATTGAGGAGGAAAATAAAGTCATTGAGCAGCAGAACGAGTCGCTCCTGCACGAGCTGGCCAACCTGAGCCAGTCCCTGATCCACAGCCTCGCCAACATCCAGCTGCCTCACATGGTAAGTGACTGAGCTAGGTGAGCGCCTCGGAGCCTCCGCGGTCCACCTCACTGAGTAGATGTCTGTTTCATTGTCCATGGTCCTTCAGCTTTTGGTTGTTTTTGGTCACCACCCTGAAACCATACCGTTAACCACTAGGAACATTGGTGGGGCTGATCATATAACATTGAGTGTGCTCTGAGTAGGCCTGTTAAATATTATGGAAACAGTGGCTCTATGCTATGATACTGTTTTATGCTTTTGTGAATATACTATTCAGAAAATAAAAGTTGTATATGAACTACTATTTAATATCTCGTAGGATCCAATCAATGAACAAAATTTTGATGCTTACGTGACTACTTTGACGGAAATGTATACAAATCAAGATCGTTATCAGAGTCCAGAAAATAAAGCCCTACTGGAAAATATAAAGCAGGCTGTGAGAGGAATTCAGGTCTGAACAGCTGCTCTAGTGGTGACTCATGCTTAAAGAGGATGCCTCTTGTTTCTTGCTGCTGTAACCTACCAGAAAGTGTTATATATTTATTTCTGTCGGAACAGTGTTATGCTCCAAGACTTCATAATGGTTTTGTGTGCTCTCGAGATAGTACCTGCAGACTAGTTTTGGATACATTCACATTTTGTACGTTTTCATATAAGCTGACATAGTGTGATTTGCCATGTAATGTTTATAGCTGCTGCTGTCTGCACATTTGGGGGTCTCTATATTTCTGAAGAGGTAAGCTGATCAAAATAAATAGAGTGTAAATTCTTTTTAATGCTTTAGTGATTAAATGTTTTAGTATTTTGAACTGAAATGGACAAAAAAAGAAAAAGGAAAAAAAAGCAGGTTTGAATGATCACTTTGTGGTCTTATGGCCACTTTTAGACATCATCATTTTGCCTCAGGTTGGAGGACTTTGTGGAATTTAAGAAATACATTTTGTGTGCATATTGTTTCATAGCAAGAATTGGTTGCAAAAAATGCTTTATTTTTGAACAATGCTTGGAAATATTATGTGACTTTTTTGTTTGTTTGTTTTAGGAGGATGGTGTATGGTGGGGGCAATAAATGAGGTTTTTTGCATTCCAAGGAAATGGCATATGGATTAACTATAAGAAATGAAATAAGTAATTTATTGTAAGACAACATCAAGCCATGGAAACTTGGCAGAAGATTCAAAGCAGCTTAAACAGCACTTTTAATTAACTCCTAGACATTACATGGTGGGACTGTGGAAACTCCGTTAACACAGGAGCTTGTCAGAGGTGGACAACATGAAGATTTCCTTTGCATTTTCAGTAACTTTGGAGCACCCTTCTCTTATTTCTCCTAGAGCCCCGTGCCCCTCTGAACTGTCACCACAATATAGCTTAGCAGAAGTTGATTGTTTTTCAATTTGAGAAAAAAGGTAATTTAAGCATTTCTCTCCCCTTTTCACTTTCACAAATCATCTCCACTCGCTATTCTTGGTTCACATCTGAGGATGAAGGCTAACGGCTGTGATTGATTGCCCCGGTTACTGGATGGGATTCTCTGCTGGGCGGGTGGGAAAGCAGCTCTACCCTCCCCCCTCACCCCAACTCTGACTTTGAATAAGCCTTGGTCCTATTCAGAACACTCTGGACACCAAGGCCAAGGACGTTCACGTTCTGCCCTCACTGGGTCCAGCTGACTCTAGCGTCTGCACAGCCTTGTTTGGTTTATGGTGACCTAACCTGAGAAGGAATGCAATCAGATTTTAAAGTTACTAAATATACTTCGGCACTTTTTTACTTTAAACTAGATCATCCTAGACTTGTTGATACCTTTGAAATTTGATGGTTTCATTCCAAATGACTGCACTATATGTATGCATACGGCCACTTTTGATTGCTGTGCCCCCTTCTGAGTAGTCTTTGACAATGTGTTGTGTTCCCTGATGTTGACTTGATTTCCTTTTATTAGCATCTCTTTCTTCCATGTCTTGATGTTATGCAGGAAGTACAAAAGTACTTTAAAATTTTGTTATGAAATAAAAAGATGGGTTTTGTAAAAATAAAAAAAAATATTTTTAGCAGAACAGGACTTACAGGGTCATTGTCCCCACAACGTGCCAGCCGGCTCTTTGCACTCGCCTTGTCCTATATGTCCACACGGAGGTGTGCAATCCTGTGTCCGTCGCCTTGGGACACTGAAGTGAATGGGCTGTAGAGGAGCCCTCAAGGCTGACCCAATACAGTTACCAAGGGAGACTACAGGGATCTCACGACAAATATTCTGATACAATACTCAACCTCGGTATATATATATATATATATGTATAAATAGAAGAATATCCCAGCGGCACTTTATACTGTTCACTGTACAAAAGCTTACAGTTTTCCACAAGGACTTTAATAACTAGCTGGGGAAAAGATTATGTAATTACTTGGGGCTCTGCAGGACCTTCTCTGTCCAGCGCCTCCTTTCTGTTGTGCGATTAGTTGTAGCTGCCATGCTCAGAATTGCCTTTTTGAGAGCTGAAGCAAGGTGCTTACTGTCACCTGATGCCATACACATGGTCCCAGACCCTCACCCGGGGGGACGGGGAGGGGCTCTGTTCATAGCGGCACATGCATTTCCCCACCGTGTCTTGTCTGCAGCTTCTTGGCCAATGTAGTAATGCTTTTAGTAGAGTAGTAGGTAGTATCAGTTTGGATTCTTATTGTTATCACCTATGTACAATGGAGAGGGGTTCTAAGCACAAATCTGCTGCTCATGTAATGTTGGTACATAATATCAAATCAAAAGTTATCTGTGACTATATATAGGGATCACACAGTGTCACATGTTAGAATGCTGACCTTCCACATGGGGTTATTGTGAGTCATCAGAGCATATTTATTATAACTTATTGTTCATATTCATTTCTAAGTTAATTTAAGTAATCATTTATTAAGACAGAATTTTGTATAAACTATTTATTGTGCTCTCTGTGGAACTGAAGTTTGATTTATTTTTGTACTACACGGCATGGGTTTGTTGACACTTTAATTTTGCTATAAATGTGTGGAATCACAAGTTGCTGTGATACTTCATTTTTAAATTGTGAACTTTGTACAAACTTTGTCATGCTGATGTGAACACATCTTACTCTGAATAAAAAGGTGTTGCCACGTTTGTAGCACGAAGGATCTCTGTTGGGTCTGAGTCTTCACTGGAGCCTGGAGAGTCATCTGGGCCCCTGGAGCCCTTTCCTCTGCTCTGTTGCCTTTGGCCTGGTACTGCGGGGTTGGGCTGGGACGTGGGGCATGTGTGGGTGGATGTGAGTCCTTGTGCATCCTGCTTGCTGTGCTTCTCAGAAAAGCAATGCTGCCCCCCTTTACTGTTGTTCCTGCCCCATCCACACCCTCCCCAGCTGAGATCCAGCCTGAGCCCTGAAATTGCCTTGGTGCCCATGTCTCCCAGCAGCTTGGTCCCCTTCTGTACCTCTCACTGGGAACGACACTGCTGTTAGTGAACATAGCCCAGATCCAGAATGCCCAGCTGGACCGCAGTGGCTTTCCTCAGATTTTCCCTACCTAGAACTCAGTCTGTGATAACACACTGGTTCAGGTACCTGCTCATCACGACAATTCTGAGTCTTCCAGGACACAGAGGCGTCATGAGGCCAGCCTGATTACTTCAGAAAATGTCCCACACTGGCTTCTGTGACTGCAGCCTCCTGGCTGATTCATTTTCGAGGAGTGCTTTGTCCTTACACACACAGAGCAAACACATGGCATCACGGGCTGTCACTGGTTACTAAACCCAGGAGCTCACAAAGGATGCAGTGCTACTTGCAGACTATTGGCGAGGAGCTGAGCGACAAAGTCACCTACAAAACATGACTGGCTCTGCAAATACCACACACACACATCATTCTATTACCAAACTGTTAAAGTCCAGCAGTACCCCCTCTAGCGTGCACATCCACTAACATACAGAGTCTAAGGAAGTAGACCCTGGAATCTTGGTTAATCTGGAACCCCACTCCCTGTGGAACCTTCTGCTGCATACCCGGGGTCATGTGAACTCCTCAAACCCTGTTCTAGCAGACTGCTTCTTGGAGAGCTGGCAACAGCAAGAAGGTGACCGGAGCCATTGTTGATCTCTTCCAGTGCAAGCCGGCGAGTGGTAACTCTTTACCCTGGGTATTTCATTTCTGCCTCAGACCTGCCTGTGGGTTCTGTCAGATCCTGCCATTTAAAACAGAAAAGCTAGTGAAGGGCAGCTGTCCATGGCTGAGGTCAGCCAGCCTCAGAGCAACCCTAGATGGAAGATCATTATTTCAAACAGTTTAAATAATGTTCAGAGTCTAAGAAAATTTTAAAAAGTTAAGCTCACTGTTTTTGGTCTGGAAATATAAAAACACTTGTGAATAGGCAAAAACTAATGCTAAGAGCCTATGATAGAGGAATGGGTGAGCAAATCTGAGAAATGCACTTTGCAGAGCATCACCAGCTGTGATGACGTTAGGTCAAGGGTAAGTGGCCAAAACCCGGGGCCAGTGCCAAGGTGAGCTGTGTACACACAGAGTGTTGAGTGCTCACAGGTAACCCAGAGATGGAGTGCAGTGTCGGGGTGGACTGAGAGCTCACAGGAAACCCAGAGTCAGAGACAGTGTCAGAGTGGGCTGAGAGCTCACAGGGAACCCAGAGACAGTGTCGGGGTGGGCCGAGTGCTCACAGGGAACCCAGAGACAGTGTCGGGGTGGGCCGAGAGCTCACAGGGAACCCAGAGACAGTGTCAGGGTGGGCCGAGTGCTCACAGGGAACCCACAGGCAAGTCACAGCATGGGTTTAGGGGCAGCAAGCCCAGAGCAGGAGAAATAGGACAGGAAAATATTCCCAGGTCACTGCCCAAGAAAAATCAGAGGACCAGGACCCTCGAGGGTCATGGCTCCCAGCACAGCACCTCTGTGCAGGACAACACAAGCAGGACAAACAGTGGACATAATGGCATCCCATACTTTGTCCGAGAGCCCTTTGAGACTTTCCAGTCTTCCCAGACTTACCAGTCTCAAGGAGAAGGGCTCGGTCATATATTTCTCACCATGGCTAGAAAATTTGATTATTCTTTTTATTGTTTATTTATTTAGTTAGTTTTTTTAAATTTTTTTCTACACGTGACCCTGACTATCCTAGAACTCATTCTGTAGATCAGGCTGCCCTTGAACTCAGGGAGATCCACCTGCCTCTGCCTCCCGAGTGCTCTGCCACTTGAGAAACTGATTTTTATACCCACAGCACCCAAGCACAAGAGCCAGGGTAATGAGGGAAGAAGCCATGGTCGAGAAGCGTAGCAGATGCCTAGAGTGCTGAACAACAGCTTCGCGGTGTTCCTTCCTCCGCGGTGTCCCTCCATGGTGTCCCTTCCTCCTGGTGTCCCTTCCTCCTGGTGTCCCTTCCTCCGTGGTGTCCCTCCATGGTGTCCCTTCCTCCTGGTGTCCCTTCCTCCGTGGTGTCCCTTCTTCCGTGGGCTTTAAAACAGCATGGTGAGCACATAGGGTGCAGGGGCAGTGAGGTCAGGTGACAGCAAAAGATGGCGCAGTCAGTCTTAGGCCATGGGCCATAGGCACTGACCAACCATCCACAGGGCTCCTGCTGAGTGCCTCCTTGACTGTCTTCATCAGCACAACCAGGACTGGGCTTCTTTTCCACTAACAATGACCGAGTTTTGGGCAGCAGGACACACCTCTCACTGCCTCCTCCCAGTTGGTGTCCAGACAGACAGACACTGTGTACTTTAATAGAGGAGCCAGGGTCGTCTTAACCAACATTAATTTAACTGTGTGCTGAGGAAAAAAAACAAGCAGTACACTTTGTCTTTCTATTTCAATTGCTGTCATACACACACACACACACACACACAGAGAGAGAGAGAGAGAGAGAGAGAGAGAGAGAGAGAGAGAGAGTCAGTCATAAAGACGACTCTGAGCAAAGTGGAAAAGAGCAAAGATGAAGCACATTCAGTATACGATAGACATAGAAAGGTCAAACCTGCTGTCCTCTGGGGCCATTGGATTCTCACTCATCCTTACTTTAAAGGTCCTCTCCCTTCTCTTCTCCAAACTACCAGGGATCCACTTCCCACTTATGTATTGGACCTATCGTATATGTTGCCTCAAGTCCTTTTTCTTCAGCAGGGCAGGATGAGAAAACAAAGAATAAGTGAGTGTCAACAAAATCAGCATGTTGCATGGGGGAAGCTTAATGATGGAGATTTATTAATGGAAGGAAAACAGGAGGGAGGAGATGGGGCACAGACTCACAAATCAGTCACCTCCCAAGGCGTAAGAAGCAACCTGGTCTCAGGTGAGTATTTTCTGTCCTGCTTGAAATCTGTGGTGGGCTAAGAGAGATGTGTTCCCCACAAGCTTCTGTATTTGAACACGTGATCCCAGGTGGTGGAGCTGTCTTGGGTGGGTTAGGGGTGGTTGTGAAACCTTTGGCAGATGGAGCCTTGCTAGAGGAAGTATGTCATTAGGGGTGGACTTTGGGGGATCCTCACCTCACCCCACTTCCAGCTTTCCTCTGCTTCACGTTTTCAGTTGAGGATGCCTTTTTGCCTTGGCTGCCTGCTGCCTTGCCTCCCTGGCAACGAGGAACTCTGCTTCTGGAGCCAGTAAGTCTAAATAAGTTCTTTCTTGAGTGCTTTGTCATGGTGTTTTATGACAGCAACAGGTAAATAATGCGAGGTCTGGGTTTGTTCTGACATCATGTCGCTGCAGTCTGTCATGTTGAGCCCCAATATCGCTTCCCCGAGAGGCAATGCACCCTGCTGGGGTGGTGAGCAGAAATCACCAGAAACAAGGATGTTCTTTCAGGTGCTGGCCACAGCTGAGAAGCTGACATAAGTGTCAGCAACTGCTTGTTTTGTCTCAGTTCAGAGTAAGTTTCTTCACTTCAGGTTGTATGCGTGATAGAGGCCGTAGATACTAAAATAATTTTTTCACCTAATATTTGGGCGTACCAAAACCACATCTAAGACCATGTAGGGAGTGGTCTGAAAAAGAAGGACCTTACTAACTTCCCCAGTCACCGACCTGAGCTGGATCTTCCCAGTCACCTTCGAGAATGTCCTCTGGACCCCAGAGCAGCAACCACCACAAAAGTTAGGTTTGCAGAGGCCCGTTTGAAAGCAGCCTGTTTCTTAGAAAACACTGGGCAGGGGACGGGACAGTGTTCCTCCCTCTACCTCTTCTCAGAATAGAGCATTTCTACCCATGCCCTAGACCGTCACAGTGGGGTGATGTAGTAGGGAGCTGCAAGCAGCTTAGCCCCGGAAATAACAACACACAAATTGTATTCATTTAAGCACTGCCTGGCCCATTATCTCTAGACAGTTAGTTACTGACTAACTCTCACATCTTGATTAACCCATTTCTAATAATCTGTGTAGCACCACGAGGTGGTGGCTTACCGGAAAAGATTCAGCATGTCTGACCTGGTGGCTGGCTCCATGGCTTCTGCCTCACTTCCCTTCTTCCCAGCATTCTGTTCTGTTTACTCTGCCTACCTAATTTTCTGTCCTATCAAAGGGCCAAGGCAGTTTCTTTATTAACCAATGAAAATAACACATAACAGAAGGCCCATCTACATCAGGGTGAATAGAGTACAGCAGCCTCTCTCCCTCTACTGGAATGACCCCTGACAGAGACATGGCCCAAAATACTGAAGTCTAAGTAAATGTGTCTTCAACACAGGCTGAGGTCCCTCCTGTCAGTAAAGGGTGAGGACAGCCTTGCTCCAGGTCCACCTTAGCATAAAGAATGGCCAATAGTAGTCTGGGAGAACATGGGCTTCATTAAGAAAAAATTCAAAACAACTGCTCAAACTCGGGCTTCCCAGCAGCACCCAAAAGAGATGCTTCATTTTATTTTATTTTATTTTTTTTGACAAGAATGAGACTTTAATCAGCTTTCAGTGGAGTTTATAACACTAAGATAAAGGGTTGTTAACAAACACAGTAACAAATGGGCATCTGATTGGCATGAGGCATTATCCTGTACACGTCATACTTGTGTATCCTCAGTGCATAGCATTTGCACACAGAGCCACTGCTGCACCGCACAAGAGATGCTTCATTTTAATGGCTCCCAACCCTACCCTGGGCCCGTGCCACACTCAGGGTTCTGAACCTCAGTAGACTAGGAAGGTAATTTTTCCAAGTGGAAATTAGTGAAGACCCGGAATAGGAACAGTCAAAGGCTGTGTGTTCAGAAGCACTGGAGCCTGGGTCTGACCACTATCACTGCTTCAGAAGAACTGGAGCAGGTGAGCCGTGGAGGTGTCTTCAGGAAGGGAAGGCTTCAGATGAGCTGGATGGCAGCTGCCAGTCTCGGGAAGCTAGAAATGGCCCTGGGCTCCATCCCCAGTAATGCATAAACCACATGTGATGGTGCATGCCTGTAATCCCAAAGCTCAGGACCTAGAAGTAGGATGTTCATAAGTTAAAGGTAGTTTTTAAGTTCCTCCCCTCTCCCTCCAGGTCTAGGAAGGTGAGCATCCAAACAGACTAGGATCCCAGAAAGCTAGTTGAACTTCCCACAGGGCAGGAAACCCTGACTGCTCTTAGGACTGGAGAGGAAGGAAGGGAGGGAGTGGGGGGGGGAGGAGGAGAGGGAGTGGGGAGAATGGGAGGGTATGAGGAGGAGGGGAGGAAGTGGAAATTTTTATAAACAAATAAATTAATTAATAAAAAAAATGTAAAAAAAATAAAAATAAAAGTAAGTGTTAATAATGATGTAGACTCCAAAAAAAAAAAAAAAAAGAATATACACAAGAAACTTTTGTGGGATTTTTGGAAATAAATGGTTTAATGAAAAAAAATAAAGGTAGTTTTTAGGGATATAGTGAGTTCAAGGCTACCTTGAGCTAGAGATGGGGTGGCGAGATAGGAAAGGGACAGAAAAGAAGGGGAGGGCAAAGGAGGGGAGGAAAGGAAAGGGAAGAGAAGGAAGGGACGAGGAGGTATAGACGTAGATGGTTTCCATGAGTGAAGCAGATAAGTAAGATCCAAGGGTCTACAATTCTTAGCATGCCAGTGTGGTGATTTTTTTTATTATTATTATTTAACAAATGAAGCTTACCTGAGGATCAGAGCAAAGAGCTAGCCACACTAGTTAAGCCATAGATGCCAGGCAATTGTGGCACAGACCTTTAATCCCAGCACTCAGGAGACAGAGGCAGAGGGATCACTGTTAATTCAAGGACACCCTGGGCTACAGGAAATTGATCCAGTCTAAAAGAGAAGCGGAGCTCACACAAAGGTGAGCCCAACACGTGGGATCCCACACCTTTAACCCCAGCACTGGGGAGGTGGAGACAGGAGTCTTAAGGCTGGGTGGCGAGAGGAGTATAAGGCAGGAGGGGGCAGAAGCTTAGTCAGTCGGAAGCAGTGTGAGGAAGCAGTCTGAGAACAGGATCACCCCTTTGGTCTGAACATTGGCAGAGGTAGGAACTCTCTAGTGGCTGGCAGTTCTGCTTCTCTGATCTTCAGCATTAACCTCTGTATCTGACTCTGGGTTTTTATTATTAACAACACCACTTAGAATCCGTGCAATATCCCAGGAATTCAGAGAGGGTTGATTTCGAGAAGGCACAGGCTGCTCAGTGATTCATCAAACACAGAACAGGAGCCCAGGGCTCTAAGCCACCTGGTACCAGGACTTCAAGAAAAGCCAGAAGGCGAGGAGAGGACTATGCTCCAGAAATGCAGCCTCACAGCCAGGGGAAAGGTCAGAGGGGGCAGCCTGCAGAGAGAGACCCAGTCGCCAGTATTGAATGGAAGGCAACGGCACCAGTGAACAAGCAGATTTGTTGCAGGTGGAAGAGAGCTTTCTTCATTGTCTTCAGCCTTTGGCTTCACACACACACACACACACACACACACACAAAAAAAAAAAATCACCTGCACCTTCTCTTGTCCTTGAATAGGTGAATTAGTTTTGAAGCTTGATATGAAATCATCTTAGTTCCATATGTCTGGTTCACCCTCAGGACTCCTACGCATGTTTTTAGCATCATTAGTGACTGATTAATGTGACCAGCTTCACGTCATCTGTCCCCTTCTGCTTTAGTCTGTGTGGTTCTTCCACTTCCAGCAAGACTGATCAGAGACAATGGCTTATGGTCATTTATTCTCTTTTCTGTAAGACATTGTCTCCATCAACATCCAGGGGAGCCTGGACAAGTTTGATTTTGAATGCACTATGTGAACAGCTGGATTCTCTATTCAAATGGGTGCTAACAATACATCTCTCTGACCTCCCCCAAAACTTCAAAAGCCTCTTCCATAGCTTTCACTTCTACTTCTGTACATCCTGCAACATATATATTGTGGTTTTTGTCTTCTCAGAGTATTTTAGATTGTAGGAGTCAAGCTTTCTTCATTCCACAGTATCCCTAGGAGGCTGAAGGCAGTCACTGAAATGCTCACCTACCAGCCTGAGTCCATGGTGGGAAATGATGTCTCCGACCCTTCAATTTGTAGGAAAATAAGGAGCTATGCAGCACCTACCCATGGTGGGACAACTCTCAAAGGGACAGACATGTTGCATCAGGGTCCTGGGACAAGCAAGTGCTGCTCACTGAACTGTAAAGCTCCTCCTCTGCATGCTAACTAACAGCTTGACCCAGCTGGTCCCCAGCCTCCCTCTGTCACTGGCTGATACCAGAGGAAGGTAAGGGCCAAACCCATTGTATCTAAAGCTACAAAATGTGAAAATAGTCAGTAGGAAAGCCCTCTACTAACTGAGCTGTATCCAGGTCTGTGGTGCACATCTTTGGTTTTGTTTGTTTGTTTGTTTTATAAACAGTTTGGGCTGGAGTCCAGTATGCTAAGAGAACTTTGTAGCTCTTTCCTGGTACTGTTTGTTTATTTTAGGCAGGGTTTCTCTATGTCCTGGCTGTCCTGGAGCCAACTAAGTAGATCAGGCTGGCCTTGAACTCAAAGACCTGCCTCCCTCTGCCACCCAAGTGCTGGGATTAAAGGTGTGCACCAACACACCCGTTTTGAATACTGTCTTTAAAGAGTCTGAAACTGTTAATTTACAGAAAGGACTGGAGCCTAGACTGTCTGACAGTCATTGTGAATGCCTGGAAAGCCAAAGGGGATGCAGAAGAATCCGGGGAGACTCTGTTGTCTCTATGAACATTGTTGCGGTTTTTAATAATAAAGTGAGGTACTCCTATAATTTAAAATCTCTGCCTGAAGCGCGTGGGACTCTGCAAGGTGCCACTCTTCTTGTTGGTTGCACCTCATAGAACACAAGACCACATCTGTGGTGTAGGAGGCCGCTTGTTCGTTTCTGGTGGCCCAGACTCCCAAAATAATCACACAGAAACTATATTATTTAAATCACCACTTGACCAATTACTTAAGCATTTTGCTAGCTAGCTCTTACATTTAGAATTAACCCATTTCCATTATTTTATATTTTACCAGGAGACTCGTGGCCTCCTGGCAAAGTTCCAGCTGACAGCTCGCGTCTTTCCCCGATGGTGGCTACATGATGGTTTGCAACTCTGCCTTTTTTCCCAGCATTCAGTTTAGTTTTCCCCACCTAGCTCTACTCTGCCCTATCACAGGCCAATTATCGACCAATAAAAGCAACACATATGCAGAAGGACTTCCCACATCACATCTAGAAGGTTTGAAGGGGAATCACAGAAGCGTCTGGCCTCACTTTCTGGATCCCATCAAAGGAATCCAGGACATCTGCTCCACAGCAGGGTAAAACTGACCTCTAGGAAGCACTGGTGTAATAGGAGATATAATATAGTAGATTCTCACGCTTCTATGGGCAATGTGACTTCACATTTATTTTAGGCAGGGTTTCTCTGTGTCCTGGCTATACAAATGAGTGTGGTCGGGCAGAAGTGTAATTCCAAGCTCTCAGGAGGTAGAGGCAGGAGGATGAGAAGTTAAGATCACCTTTAGCTACAATGTGAGTGTGAGGTCGATATGATCTAGACACCTGTCAAAGATGATAGAAAGGGAAGGGAGTGAGAGAAGAAGGAAGAAAGAGATGGAAAGGGAGGGGAACTAAGATCTCACCCAAAGGGTCTATGCCACTCACATTTTTACTGATGAAGAGAGTTGGGTGTCTTAAAAAAAAACTGCAGACTGATTTGGGGCTCACTCTCCTTGTAGTTCAAACAAGGACACCTGCCAGTTGGTTTTCTGTTTCCTAACAGTCTCAAGGCATAGTCTTCCTTTTTCATAACTGAAATGGTCAGTCTATTCAAAGCCAGGAAGCTGGCCAATGAATCTGCGTTTGGTTCTAGACTCAGGTGGAAAGAGAAAGGATCTCATATTTTTACCAACCACTGCAAAGATGATTCTTGGCAGCCACAGGGCAGGAAGCTTGTGTTTTTTCCCTAGCAGAGCACAGCTTTGGAGCCCAGGGCTCCTAAATCCTAAGTTGCTGTGTGCTGTAGGACCATCAAGAGCACTCTCTGAAGACACTCTCATTCGTGCTCCAGCTGGGAGGTGCTCCAGCAGCTGAGCTGAAGTCTCCTTTAGGCGCTGTGCTTGGCATTCCTTGACTGTCTGGTGTGCGCTGGGAGGTAAAAGGTCAGGTAGCTCCGGACGTGTTGGCAAAGCTTGTGGCAAGTTAGAAACATGCCTCCAGGCATCACAGGGCACTCCCAACTCAACGAGGGCTTTGCTGCAGCAGAGAGTGATGGCTGCCCCTCTTCTAGAGCTCTTAGCCATCCAGCAGATTGCAGGTTCCTTAGTGGGACCCTGGGGGCTTTGTCTGGAGAGTCAGCCTGTCTGAGAACAGAAAGTGGGCTCTCTAGCTTGTCCCCCACCATTATGACAATACTCTCTACCGGCTCAGCAGTCTGCTCAAGGTCCTTCTTCGTTTTGTGAAAATAATCTTGAGGTGCGTGCTTTTCAGTGTTTCTCAGGGCCTCAGTTTACCGAGTGAACTTGTCTGTGGCCCGAGACAGCCTCCAGTGTTAGCCGTCTGAGGAGTTCCCTTCTCGAGGCCTCTCTGCTCAGGCACAAAGCTGTATCAGTTCTGGCCCACTTTCAAGCTTGGAAATGTCTCTCCCTTTTAATGAACTATTCCCCTTTCTGTGAGTATCCACATGTCCCTGTGTAACCCGTGGTTCAGAGCCACAGAACTTGGAACTTGCCGTGGGTGCCCTTCAATCTCAGATCTGACCTATAACACCATTTTGAGGGCTCTCAAGTTACAGACAGGGTTGCTCTGTATAATAGCCCTGGCTGTCCTGGGACTCACTTTGTAGACCAGGCTAGCCTTGAACTCACATAAATTTGCCTGCCTCTTTCTCCCAAGTGCTAGGTTCAAAGGTGTGCACCACCACCACCTGGCCTCAAGTTACATCCTGACAGGTTGCTAAGATTTTTTTTTTTTTGATAAGTGAGATTATCCAGTGGTTCCCTAAGTCCCTTGGCTACAATTACAATCTGATAAAATAAAATCATCATCTGTGGGCTGCCCAGGGGATTAGGGAATATCTTTTTTACTGCAAGTGGGATATCTGGTGAGATTCCTAGAAAATTCCAGCTTTACAGCCAGAAAAGGACAAAGCCTTACGTACTTACCCCTTCAGCCCTGTCGATAGCTGCTTTAACATTATCATTTTAAATAGCTCTGTATGAAAGGAGTAGTGTTATTACTTTGGGACACTTTAAGAACTAACCACGCCCACCCCAGCTACTTCTGACCCCATCTCTCTCTCTCTCTCTCTCTGGTGTGTGTGTGCGCGCGCGTGAATGCGTGCGTGCATGTGTGTGTGTGTGTGTGTGTGTGTGTCTTTGTTCTCTCTATGTTTGTCTATGTCTCCCTTTCTTTAAGTAATAAATGTCTAGCTTTATGTATAGCCTTATGTCCATTTACTCTGCCGTCCACCGCATCCAGCCGCCTGACTCTGCCGCTCGCCCGGGGACCCTGACTCCCCGGCCGCATGGCGCTGCCGCTTACAGCTGCTCCGCGAGCTGCCCGGGACATCCCACCATGGGATTATTTTTAAAAAAAAGAACAATAAGTAGTATCTCTATGTAGGCAGCCTTCACAGCACATGCTATCAGTTGTGCTGGAATTCTTGAGTCTCAGCTAGACTCCAGGGTGAGAGGCTCCTCTCTCTTCCTATATCCCTGTACTTTTCCTTATTTCTCTCCTTCTCCTGTTTCATCTCAGCCCATTTGCATTGTCTCAGGGACCTCTTTGTCCATGCTGTATGGTTCTCACATATATAAAAAGTTCCTTTATACAGTTTAAAGTTAAGATTGCGGCAGTGCTTCTTAATAATTTACTATTTCTTAGACTCTAATAAGTTTTATTTTGAAATAATGATAAATTCACAGAAAGTTGCAGACACAGTGCCGAGGCCCCTGAGGCCCCTGAGGCCCCTGAGGCCCCTGAGGCCCCTGGGCTTTTCCCAGTGCTGGTGCATGCAGGGATGAAGCCTTTCAAAGCCGTAGCCTCCAGCAAGACATGTGTTGCCCGCAACACGGGTGCTCATCCACATATTCTTACTGTGACTACAAAGGGGCCTGAGCCAGCACATGGGCTGGGTCCACCCTCTTGCTGGTCACCTCATACTCAAGTGGTATTTTGTTTCTTTTGAAAACCAGTCCCCCTATTGTCCTGTCTAGCTAGCCTCCAACTCCTGGTCTCTAACAACCTCTCTTCTGTTGCCTCCCAGGTATCTGGGAAGACAGGCACACACTAAGACCAGCAGCCAACTGAGTCTGCTTATCTTTGGGACGGTGTTATTTCTTGGGGTTGGGACTTTGCGTCAGGGCTGGCTGAGCATTCACTTCCTAGGAAGCTGAAAGGATGTTTTGCTGACTGCAGTCTTTCCCGTTCTCATTTCAATTTCTGCCCTGCCTTGCCCATCCTGTATTTGGGACGAACCTGACAGGGCGAATCACCAAAGCTCAGGATCAACTGACTGACATTTAGGGCCATCTAGTGTCCCCTCCCTTTCCCTGTCTCCTGGAGCCAGGATTGGACAGTAGCAGAATATCCTTTGGATGGGTATGCCCCAGCTGGGCTCCACCATAGGTAAGTCGACGGCTGGGATCAGGTTAGGGAGTGGAGGACCTGAGTACTCCCTGCCTCCGTGGACAATGGGGGCACTGTGGAACTTTCCTTGTCTAGAGTCCATGTTGTAATCACTTCCTGCTGGGCCTGGAGTGCAGCCTGAACACCTCACTGTCCTTACCAAGGAGAATGTGTGTCCATGTTTAGACACAGGATGTCAGGACTGGGAGAGAAGCCTGCCTTCTGGCTCAGGACTAGGGAAAGGAACATTACTGATCCTTGACTTATTTTGTCTGTGCTTCCTTGGAGGCTGAGAAGTAAGCTCCCAGGCTCTTAGCTGTGGGACCTGAGGTGACCCCAGCTTTCCCAGTAGGCTGTATGTGTGTATAGTGATTAACTTTGCCTGGGAGTCAGGCGGAAGGGTCAGGGAAGCAGGTGGGGTGGGGCTGACTTGCTGAGGGTTCTCAAGTATTCCCACACCAAGGTCATCCAGCCTATACTGGAAAGCTCTCAGGAAGAATGTGTTCACGGCTCATTACCTCACTTGCACAGCCCACACTGACCCAGGAGGAACCAGATGGGCACCTCACATGTGCCCACCCAATCCTCACTGACTGTGGGTAGCAGCTGACCTTGCTGTACAGATTGAGAAACCCAAGCTGAGAGAAAGGAAGAGGAAGACTGCCTCCCTGCGAGCCCAGGCTCAGCTTGGTGGGGCAGAAGAAAGGATCCTGATGCCCATACTGAGGCTGGAAATTGAAGGTGTGGTCTGCACCTCAAGAGGAAGTAGGGCTGCTCTAAGCGTTGGTTCTCTCAGTCACAGAAGGGAACAAATGTGGAGCACAGGAATCCAGAGGGGGTTGTGTGCCCCGCCCTTTGGCTCAGAGATGATTGAAACAATGACCCCTAGGATTTGGAATTTCCCAAGAATCTCATGCTGAGGGAGGAAAAAAAGGCAGAAGCCCTAATGCCTGCCTGGGTGTGGGGTGGGGGGGAAAGGAGTGGAGGGGTGGGGGAGATCTCACACAGTTCTGACAACTTGTCAGTTTACAAGAGAAACCAGAGCTGAGACAATGATGGACCAGCAGTGGGTGGGACCACACCTTGACTAGGACCACTTAGTTAGACATTACCTCTTGCTCTCTCTATTTAAAGCCTAAACCGCTCATCAGGACCCTGAAAATGGACTTATGTGTATGGAGGGATGGGAGGTAATTGGGCCTACTTATTTTTTTCCCAGTGTGGTCGTATTTAATAAATTCTCATCTATTTAATTGGCATATTGAGGACCCATGGCTGAGCCTATCCTGTTGGGGCTGCCAGGGCCCAGGCTTTGACCGAAGCTCTCTGATGACAACATTTGTCCCAGAGGTTGTCATGAGGCTCCAAAACGGAAACACCTATGTGTATATGGGTTGGGGGTGGGGTGGAGAGAATCACAAGATAAATGGATGTCAGGAGTCAGGAATAGCTGGGAGGGGAGCAGACAATGGGCCAGCCACTGTTCACATGATCTCAGTCGGTCCCATCACTGGGTGGAAATATTAGAAGATGCTATCACCGAGCACTTCTCTTGCATGAGCACAGTTAGCACCTGAAAGATGTGTTTGCTGTGGAACAATAAACAGATGGAAGGATTTGGAAAGTGCTGGCTTATTAGAGGGAAATAGGAATTCTCCAGTCAACATGGAGCTGTGAGTCTCCCGAGAGCCTCTAGAGGGCGCAGGAAGGAGCTGATGAACAAACAGCATGGGAAGGACTTTTGGCTCAGGGTAAGAAATTCATGGGGGAAAACACACATTCTTTAGGTCCTTAGTCATGGTCCTGGCTCCTCGTCCCCATTGTGCTTCATTGTTTAGAGCTGTACAGATGGCTGCTATGCCTATCAGGCATCGTCTGAGACCCAGAAGCAACAGGGGAATGGATGGATGGATGGATGGATGGATGGATGGGTGGGTGGGTGGGTGGACAGACAGATAAATGTTTGGGTAAGTGGATAGGAGGATGAATGGTATGGATGGGTCAGGGATGAATGGAAGGGAAAATGGGTGAGTGGGTTGAAGGATGGATGGATGGATGGATGGATGGATGGATGGATGGATGGATGGGTGGATGGATGGATGGGTGGGTGGATGGATGGGTGGGTGGATGGATGGGTGGGTGGGTGGGTGGGTGGGTGGGTGGATGGATAGGTGGATGGGTGGATGGGTGGATGGATGGATGGATGGATGGATGAGCAGGGCTGTTTTTAAACGATGGCTAGTGTGGCCCCTATAGAAAAAGAAGAAACCAGAACCAGAGGCAGTGATTGCTCAGCAGAATTCCCTTTTTCCTTTTCTTGTGTCTCTGAGTACACTATATGTTTGAGTGTGTTTCTTATACCCGTGTAAGCTTATGAAGACTGGAGGTTGATGTCTGGTCTTTCTCAATCACTCTCCATCTTAATTTTTTGAAACAGGCTGGACTAGCTGGCCTGCAAGTTCCAAAGGGCCACCTGTCTCCTTCCATTCCAACCAAAGTCCACACACTCTGTCATTATATATATATATATATATCCATGCTTTTATACATGGATGTTTGAGGGCCAAACTCTTTCCCCAGGCCCTCGCAACAGAATTTCTTCTCTTGGAAAGCTCAGTTTTTATTCCCAAGATTTCTGTTGATTTAGTAAGATCAAACACTTAGTGAGATCACCCTTGTCAAAGTCCACGGATCAATTTTAACCACACCTACAGAGAACCTCCAGGGGAATGATCTGTTCTCAAGCAGTCATTGGATGCTCTTATCCGGTCAGATGGGCACCTAAGACCACACATCTCAGATGGCTTAAGACACAGCAGCGCCTGTGCTGAAAAGAAAGAGCAAGTGCTCCGTGCCACCTGGAAATACGGCTCCTGCTGTGGGCGCTACAGGTTGGGAGTGTTTGGGATGTGAGGGGTGGGTCCACTACGTTTGAGGGATGCTGGGGAGAAAATGGACCTCTGTGCCTGGTAAGAACTTAACTATGCCATGAGACTGCCCGCAGTGACGACAGTTTCCAGGTTGTTGCCTATAGAAAATCAGTGTGTGTGTGTGGGGGGGGGAGAAGATAAGTGTTAAGTGGGAAAATGCAATTTTGGGGAAAAAAATAGTTTTGGGTTTTGGTATCATACACTTGACAAAGTTTGTAACTAGGTGAGACATGAGTGGCCTAGGGACCCTGAATTTCGGCTGCTGTTGAAGGCAAGGCTGTCAGTGCTGGGGTCCACCAGGCTCGTGACTGGCACTAACTGCAAGAGATGTCTGGTCTCCATCACAGTACACAGGCTAGCCTGCCCCGTCTTTACCTCTGCTTATCTCTGCTACAATACATACCTGGGAATTCTGTCCTCAGAGAAACCTAGCTCTGGTTCTGCAGGAACTCAGGGCAGGGTGGAGCTCTTCTGGGGTGGGCGGCCTCACTGGAGGCTGTGTGGTGATCAATCTCACTGGTGGGGGGGGTACTCGGGGAAGTGTGGCAGGAGTCCTGAAGAGTGATGGTATGCTCCAAGCTTAGCGGGAAGGCCGCAATCCTGTTCTCCCTATGGAGTACAAGCTGCAGATTGCTGGAAGTGTGCCAGTCATGGAGACATCCCATAGGAACTGGCACCTCCTCTAACGGCCTTCAGTTCCTCCCTGACACAACCCGTCAGCAGTGCAGCTGAAGCCTTGTGACTCCGACCCTCGGCAGTACCCTGATACTGGATGCCCTAGCAACACTCTTCCCTGCCTGATATCAGTAGGAGCACATTAGTTTGAAGGTCAAGGCCTATCTGGTGTGTTGGTTTTCCATCAAAGTAACTAAACACCGAGGTCAAATAACTTCAGAGAGAAAGGTCTATGTTATCTCAGTTTCTGAGATTTCCGTCTGTCCAGAGGGCCTGGCAGAGCTAGGCAGTTCCTTTCAAGTAGACAGAAATCACAGAGTGCACCTGGGTAGATGGACCTCTGTCTTCCCATCTGGACTATTACACAGCCAGCCGAAGGGTGTCACTCTGGTTTCTAATGAGTCTTCTTTTTTCAGGTAGCTTTTTGTCAATTTCTCTTAAGACACAACCAGGGTTTTACAGTCTCCCGAGTACTCAGTTCAGTCACGGTGAGAATCAAGATCAGCTGCTACACCTGAACTCCGCTTTCAACTCTGATAACTGAATTCTGTTCCTTTGGTTGCATTGCCTAACCTGGCCCTCCTGGTCTGAAGAATGGAGAGACTGGCACCCTAGGGGGAACTAGGGAAGTGGATAAAGTGTCCACATTTGAACTTTCATAGCACACTCGCATGCTAACCTCAGGGCTTCCCTTGTTTCCTGTTGTCCCTGTAAAATCAACCTGAGATGGCCACAGGTGTTCTCCATCTTTGCTACAAGGGAAAGCACCTGGTGAACAGGGGCTCTTCACAGGTAGGAGTGTTGGAGGCCTCAGGGAACTTCTAATTCTGCAGCAAAGCCTTCCTATAAACTACACACCACAGGGCTGGCCCTCAGTTTCTCCAATAGGACGGAGGAGAACTTAAATCAGAGGTGAATGCTTTTGTGTGGGGGCACTGAGGAAAAAGAGGCAGGGTATGAAAGCTCACTTTCTAGAACACCCAACACAAAACAAGGCATTCCCGGCAACAAAACCCTTGCATACAGGCAGAAAGTATGGCTAAGGGGGGTTGCAACACTGCCGTTTTAAAAGCAGAATCAGAGATCCAAACCCGGTCTCAACCCTCGCCTCTGCACTTCCAGGCGTCCCCACAGTGGAATTCTTGTTCACTGATCATGCTGTCCAACGAGGCCAGGCTGCACCCCCGGGAAGGGTCGCCGGGATCCTACACCAGGGCGCTGGTGCTTGCCTAGCCCCCGCCTTCTGCGAGGCCGAGAGGGGAGGAGCCACGCGCATGTGCACAGCTGGCGCCCCCCCGCCCCCCGCGCACAGCTGGGACGTGGGCCTGAGACCTGAGGGCTCAGTTGGGAACCGGCGGTGGATGTGCCCGCCGAGGCCTCCGCTGCGGTCCCAGCGTATCAGCGCCTGTTCTGTCCGCGCCGTCTACCATGGCCGTGCGCCCCATGCGCCGCCGCTGCCTTCAGGCGCTCGTGCTATGCTTCGCCTGGGGGGCTATGGCGGTGGTCTCCTCGAAGCCGGGGGCAGGCTGTCCAAGCCGCTGCCTGTGCTTCCGTACCACCGTGCGCTGCATGCATCTGTTGCTGGAGGCCGTGCCCGCCGTGGCGCCGCAGACCTCCATCCTGTGAGTGCGGCCCGGGGTCGCTGGGGTCCGCGAGACGTGTGATTCACAGTGATTGGGGGGAGGGGCGTGAGTAGCCAGGGGGACGGGGGTTTGGGTTTGGCGGAGCGGGGAATCCCGGCGTCCGGTGCAGGGCTGCAGGGCGTTCTGGGCCTTTGTCCGTCCTGGCTGGGACGCCAGGGGCGGACCTGAGCGCAGCGCGCGCGGCCTTGGGAGCCGCCTTTGTTCAAACTCAATCTCCCGCTGGCCCGGGAAGTGGTAGGGAGTCGCCAGGGAAAGCCCCGTGCGTCTCGTGCGCCCTCCCCGACTGGCCTCCCCTATGGTGTTTTCTCAACTTCCACTCAACCCGCTCCCCCTCCTCACCACCCCTTCTTCCACCTCTTCCCCTCTCTGCTCTCCCCCTCTCCCTCTTTCTCTGCCTCCTCCTCCCTCCTGAATCTCAGGCCTTAAGGGTGAGTCGCTTCTCTTCGGACCTCTTCCCCCCTCAGTCTACCTGCCCCCCTTCCCCCGCCTTCTGGAGTGAGGCCCACCCCACACCACCCTGTGCCAAGGAAACCTCTCCCGCAGATTCTGTCCCGTGTCACTAGCGCCAAGTGTATACTCCCGTCAGCTTCTGCGCTAGAGCCTTCAAGTTAGCTGGGTGTCCTGGGGACTCTGTCGGGTGCAGCACTTTGTAGATTTTTTTCTATGCCTGAAGGGAGCCTGATATCCAGGGTGCCATGGGGGACCCATCACTGTGCGGGTGACGATGTTCTTGGCCGCCCGAGGGGCCCCTCTTGCTGTTTCTATTCCCAGCTGGTCTGTTTCGCAGAGCTAAGGTCCCCCACTTCCTGGATACTTGACTTTCACCTGGAATCGTGCACTTTTGTCTCTCTGCAAGACCCAGATCGGAAGGAATCCCAGTCCTGAGGGAGAGGGGCCCGAGTTGGCTGCAGGCCTCAGTGTGCTCTGAGGTTTGGTTTTGCGGAGGCAGGCATGCGTTTTAGGGGCCAACTGTAATTCAGGGCCCTGCAGCTGCACTTCTGCTTTCCAAAAAGAGTTTTCACTTTTTGTGGCTGGGCTGGAGGACTTTGGCATCTCCAAGGAGCCTGTGAAAGTTATAAAAATCTGAGGGACCGATTTACGGAGTGGGCGGGCAGCATTCTCACTTCTGAAAGTGCATGGGTGTCCTACTTCCTCTGGTAGAGATTGTGCCCGCGGCAGCAGGGCCAGGCTAGGGTGGGAATGCCTAGCAGAATTCTCCGGAGAGCTAAATAAGGCTTCCATTCCAGAGGGGGTGGATGGTCAGCCAAGGCTGCATCTGAGAGGACCAACATTCGAGCCCTAAAGCAATAAACTTTTAAAGCTGGCCAGGATGGACCGTCTCCAAGTGCGGAGGATTTCTGTAGTGAGTCAATGGCCAAAACTTGGACCCTGAAGCCATTTTTCACATCTGGGCAAAGTCAGATACTCAGACTATGTGTTCCCAAATCTTAATTGCTTTTTGCAACAGTGTTTTAAAAGGAGTGCTGTCGAATAGAACTGGAGACCTCCACTCTTCTTGGCTTCTACCAGAAATGTATGTGGGTTCCGAGTTCAGTGGTTAAGGACCTTTGCAGCCAAACTTTATAACCCGAGTTCAATTCTCAGGACCCACATGGTAGGAAGAGAGAATTGACTCTTGCAAGTTGTCCTCTGACTTCCCCATGCCCACCCCCCATTAGAGAAATAAACTTTTAAGAATTTAAAACAGTTTCCGTGTAGCAGAGGATGTGTAAGGTCCAGAGAAACAGCAGAGACAGTGTTTGGAAGATTCCCCGAGAAGGTATATTTGCAGAAATTCAAACCTTGCACTTTCATGGATGTCTGAAGTTTCCTGTAAGATTTTGTAACAAGGTACGGCTGATTCTCTCAGGCCAGCACATGACAGAACATGCTAAGTCAGTCCCCTTCTGTGTCTGGGTCCAGGCTGGGGCGGGGGGGGGGGGTGGCCCAGTGGGATAGTAGCACACAAAAGCACGGCTCGCTTTCAGCTTCTCTGACCACTCCCTGCTCTCATGTGCTTGCTGACACTCTCTGTACTTTTCTGCATCGGAGGCAAAGGTGTAGCTCAGTGAGGCCTAGAGTTAGATCCCTAGTGCTGACAGAGCTTGTGAGACATAGAGTTAGATCCCTAGTGCTGACAGAGCTTGTGAGACATAGAGTTAGATCCCTAGTGCTGACAGAGCTTGTGAGACATAGAGTTAGATCCCTAGTGCTGACAGAGCTTGTGAGACATAGAGTTAGATCCCTAGTGCTGACAGAGCTTGTGAGACATAGAGTTAGATCCCTAGTGCTGACAGAGCTTGTGAGACATAGAGTTAGATCCCTAGTGCTGACAGATGAAGCAAAAGACAAAAAGAAAACAATGGTCTCGAAGACACTGGACGTAATAGATGTGAACTTACAGAAGCCCACCTCCAAAGTCGGGACCATCCCGTTGTCACAGTGTGTGCTGATGCTGTCTCTCTCATCTTCTCCAAAGACTGAATCGGGTTCTGTCGTTCCTAATGATACAGAGGTTATGTTTTGGCCAAGGAGAATGCCAGATTGTTTGGGGCTTTTGAGTATTCTCAGGCCACCTTATGGTGCAGATTGGTACTGGCTTTGCTTTCTGGCACCTGTCAGTTCAAGGTGGAAGACATCAGTGGTACCCTGTGCCTCTCCGTGCTCAGTGCCTTGAGCCTCCTTAGGAAGTGTGACTTGGAAAGCTGCCTGATTTTCTCATAGTATCCTGAATGAAGCACTCCTATCAGCTCTTCCTTCCTCTGTACCTCTTCGCCCTGGCCTTTTTGGGGAAGTGGCCTTAAAGAACCAGCGCGGGGTCCTGTAGATACTGGGCTTCTCACTTCACCCCCTGTTCCCTTCACAGCCTTTTCTGTCCCCTGAAGTCTCCACTGCTGAGGTCATAGGAACTGAGCCTGGACACTTAACATTCACTCGGCATTCCAGGCCACTCCAGTGCCAGGGAGTTGTTACAAACTGGTGGTGTGGAGGAAGCCCCAGTGCAGGAATGACTGAGGCTGGGAGTTTGGGACAGCTTCTCCACGTGCCTTGCAGAGGTCCCAGGGCAGTCACCGTCTGGCCTCTTGGGCCTGCCCGTCTGCCCGGTGCCCAGTCTTCATTTTCTGATGGCCTCTTCTGTGTTTGGACTTGTGATCTATTCTAGACCCGCCACTTTAATAAAGACCCCATCCCTGTAGTCAGCCTTGTGGGATATCAACTTTCCTGTTGGCGCACGGGATAATGTTCAAGTGTGCCAGGCCCCTGTGGGATAGAACTCTCTGGTAGAGTGGATGCACACTTGGCTCGTCCACATGGACAAAACTCCCAAATGCTGACATCTCTTGGACTCTGGAGATGGACTCTGTCGTTCAGCATGCCCGTCCCATTTGTCACAGCTTGTCATTGACCAGCACCACATCCAAATGAGGCACTAGGAGAAAGCAGCTCCCTGCAGCTGCCCTTGTAGAATCAGCCGCCTTCCCGCAGGAAGCACAGTCATCCCGACCTGAAGACTGCAGGAGAAGGCATTGTTGGTCGTGCGCCAAGTTCACAGGAAGTTCCCTGACTCCTGACCACGTCCTCTGGGGACACCCTTGGCTCTGGCTTGCTGGGATGTGCTCTCTGTGTTATGTTCAGTGGCTATAACATGAGAGCTCATGTCCCTGGCCTCGGGGCTGAGAGAGGCTTAGATTCATGAAATCCCTGTGTTTTCCCACTGCTCCCAGCTCAGCCAACATCTGGGAGGCTGCTGTATCCATTCTGGATTCCTGGGTGTTGGCCAAAGAGGAGAACCCTCAGTGTCCACCCAGGGTTTGGTGGGACTTGAGTCTGGGTGGCATTCGTTGAGATCATTGGGATGCTCTTTGAGGGTTTATTCTGCTGTGACATCACTACTTCCTTGACCTCTGAATACTTTTTCTTGCGTGTCTCTGCGTGGAAGACATTCCTGTGAGGAAACCATGGTGGTTCCCTTGTTCTTTAGCCTTTCTATCCCGCTCTTCAGTGTGTTTTAACGTCAAGGAAATGGTGTGAAAATAATCCCTTCACCTGGGACCCTGGACCAGGCAGGCGGCTCTGAGGACTGGAAACTTGGCTCCATCCTAATGAAGCCAGCTTCCTGCAGTTTTCTCCTATGCTAATGGACTCAGTTGGTGGTAACTGAGCCTGGCTGGTTTCCTTGCTGTGGAGTTGGGGGGAGGGGGCAGAGCTTGAGTGTGGTGCAGGGTCTGTGGGCCAGCTTGTTTGTGCTCACCTCAGGGTCACTCCCTGTCGGCAGTCTGTGTTCCCTGCGATGAGGACCAGAAACTGAGGACGAGTCCGGTGGTTTTATCTGAAGTATGCGGTGCTGGGCGGCCTGGCCAAGAGGTGCTCTCTACACAGATCAGAGGCATAGCATTGCCACATATAGGCCCAAAGCGTATCTCTTTATCACTGTAAAACTGGGAGAGCTGGAGAGTCGCCATTCTCTGTGCATAGTTCCGTGGACAGAGTAGGCGCTCCTGCCTGACCTGTTGGAGAAACTGGCCTTTTCCTTTGTACATGGAAATAAAGAGAAACGTAAAACAGATTCAAAAGGATAAAATAAGCTAAGGCCATTATGGAGTTAGGTGGTCAGGACTCCAGGCCTGGAGCGGGAGCTGTTTAGAAATCAGGAAATTAAGGAAATGAAGAGGCGTCTGCAGGTCGCTGGCCTCTAGTGCCACGTGAGTGATGGTGGGTGGGGGGCTCTTGAGTTTCACAATGGCCAGGATGGCCACTTGTTTTCACAGTGACAGCTTTGTGGACTTTGAGGTGCAAAAGAAAATGATACATTTAAAATATCATTGTTTTAGCGAACTCGGGTTAAGAGCAGTTTAACTTGACTGTGGTGCTTACATAGCTGGGACTCCGTATCAGTTACCTCTCTGCTACTGTGGTAAATCCATGACCAGAGCAGTTTGGGGAAAAGCTTATTCAGGCTCGTGGTTCCCGAGGAGTGAGAATTCATGTCAGGGGGGCATGGCAGTAGAAGCAGGAAACTGGGGGAGCAAACTGGAAGTAGGCAAGGGTTTTTCTCTGTGTCACAGCCCTAGCTGTACTGGAACTAGCTCTGTAGACCAGGCTGGCCTCGAACTCACAGAGATCTGCCTGCCTCTGCAAGCATGCTCCACCACCACCTGGCTGGGTTTAAACTCTTAAAGCCTGCACTCAGTGACATACTTCCTGCAAGGCCACACCTTCTAAACCTTCCCAAACAGTTCTACCACCTGGAGACCAAGAATTCAAATACTGGAGCCTACAGGGGTATATTCTTATTCAAACCCCTGCTGACTCTCTTAGGATTCTCTTCAGTCTCTGCAAGCCAGGAACTCTTAGGTTCAGGATGGGGCTGTTTTCTTTATCCACCATGTGCACCTGACACCCCAGCACTTTAGCAGTGTGAAGGGATGCTTTCTTGTTGCTTGAAGTGATGCAGGTGATGGCTTTAACATCTTTCAAATTTGGTGATTCCAGTACTTTGTGCTTTCTTAGTTTTGGTGATTGGAAAAACAGGAGCCCTGCACCATCTCCCACCTGTTTGCTTATTTGCATGTTCTATTTGCATTTCTGGTCCCGTGACAAACACACTGATCAAAAGCAACTTTGAGGAAGAAGTGGTTTATTCAACTTAAAATTACAGATCAAAGGCAAGTTCAGGCAGAAACTCTAGACAGGATTGGAAGATAGACCTCTATGCTATTCCACAAACCATCATCTCAGACCAGGAAACTCACTTCATGGGCAGAGAGGTGCACCAAGAACCAGATAAGATGGTGATTACTGGATGGCAGACAGGCTTCTTCTTCGCTAGCTTTCTATTCTGACTGGTTTTATGTTAACTTGACACAGAGTACCACCATGTGGGAACCTCATTTGAGAAAATGTTCCTACTGGATTGGCCTGTGGGGCATTTTTTTTTGATCCATGATTGATGTGGGAGTGTCCACTCCTTGTGGGCAGCACCGTCCCTGGGTAGTGGTCCTGACTGGTGTAAGAAGGCAGGCTGAGCAAGCCATGAGAAACAAGCCAGTCAGTGAGCTTCCGTTCCTGCCTCTAGGTTCCTGCCTCGAGTTCCTGCCCTGACTTTCCTTAGTGATGGAGTGTGACCAGAGAATTAAAAGGGGCAATACACCCTTTATCCCAAGTTGCTTTTGGTCGTGGTATTTCTATTAGCACAGTAATAGAAATCCTAACTAAGACACTTGGGGTTATATGTGTTTCTATAGTACTTTTTAAAATTTTATGTGTGTTTATGTTCAAAGTGCATTTCTTGTAGGCAGTATGTAGGTGGACCTTGCATTTCATTCATCTTGACAATTTCTGTCTTTTCGTTGTGATATTTGACCATTATATTTAATGTGATAATTGATGAGTGGAATTATATCATCTTCTTATTTGTCCCATATGTTCTTTGTTACTCTAAAAACCTATCTTTTGAATTCATGCGTTTTAATTATTTTTCCATTTTGTGTTACAGGTTATTTACTGTGAATCTGCTGTTTCAGTTGCTACATTGTATGTTATTTTAGTAATGCTTATTTAAATTGTGCTGCGAAGCACATAACACGAGAGCGTCACAGCAGTTTGCTTCCGTTTCTTCCTAGCCTGACTTCTGTGGTAGAATTCTCTAGCATTTTACGTTTTCATTAATTACACATGCCACCGCACCTTTGAAAGAAATGAACAAACGCCAGGGTTTAAATGAGCAGAAACCATCTCCATTCTTTCCCAGGCCCTGCATTTCTATGCATCAACCTTTCTTTCTGCTGTGAGATATTTCCTATTGCAGTCCTTGTCGAATAGACCAGTGATGATCCTTTTCCCAGTGTCTGGAAAGCTCTTGTCTGCCTCCTTGTTTATGTATGCGTATGTGTGCTTGTCTGTGCCTGTGGATGCTGGAGAGCTATGCTGGCTGAATGTCTTCCTCAATCTTTATCTCAATTTTTGAGGCCGACTCTCTCACTGACCCTAGAGTCAGTGAGATTTAGCTAGATTGGCTAGGGAGAAGGTCCCAGGGAATATTCCTGTCTGTTCCTCTCGAGACTGAGATTACAGACATGGGCTGCCATGCCCAAATTCTTCTCTGAGTGCTGGAGATCTGAACTCAGGTCCTCATGCATGGTTGGCTACTGTTTATCAGCTGAACCCTCCAGCACCACGATATGTTTTGTTGAATAGATCCCAGACATCATGAACTTTACCTTTTTGAGGACTGTTGTCAGCCCCAGCTTTGTTCTGCTGCTACTGAGAAGCCACAGGAAGTCAAGTGCCCTCTTCCCCCAACCCTGAGTCTTACTACTAAGATTGGTGAGGCTGGACTGGAGGCAGGGCTCCTTCTTAGACCAGACTTTCAGGGTGAGACTCTTAAACACTACAGCCAGTGCCTCATGACTCCTTCACTGTGTGACGGATGCCGATGGGCATTGTTCACCTTGGTCCAGTGTGAGTGTAGCCTTTGAGCCACGTGGGTGCTTCTGTCCGTGTTGTTGGCTATGACCTGTCAGGCCCTGCTCCACACTCTGCAGCTTCCTACAGTCTTCTTCCCCTCCTCCTGGTGTGTTCTGGTGTTTCTGGCATCGGTCCTGAGAGTTTTGGCTGCCTTAGTCTCCGCATTCCTTGTGTTCCCTTCTCTCTCCAACAGTTTGCTAGACTAGCTGCATGCTCACCTCATTTGTTTCCCATCTCTCTGGGTTCATCTCCAGTTTTGACTGAGGTGCAATACCATGAAAATAGTTGCCCATGCGTTATCCATTTTTGGGTTGTTTATGATGGGAGACTTTCACCTGTTACTCCATCTCATTTAAGAATGAACAGCCATCTTTGGCTTTTTTTTTTTTTTTTGCCTTTTTAAATATCTTTTTCAGAAAGGTGTGGTAAAAAGAATTTGTGTTCAAAATAAAATGATGAGTTAACATTCACAAGTTTGAAAAGAATTTGAAACAACCGTGGTGTTTCCCATTTGTCTGTGGGCCGTTTAGCAGGAACTATTCCGACATGCAGTGGCAGGGTCCTGGTGCATTCCACCATGCGGATTCCCACACAGACGTTCTTGGCTGCACGGTTTTTCTGCTGGGAGTTCTGCTTAAAGCCAGGGGTTACCAACCACAGCTGTGGGTAGCCTGCCTGGTAAAGCTTGAGGTGTTGGGACAAGCCAGAGCGGGGGCTCCCATTTGGTCTGTGGCTGCCTACTAACCACAAAGGCAGAATGGAGTGGGTATTTGTACAGACAGACAGACCGGAGTTGATATTTGTACAGACAGACAGGGTGTTTATGTAAACCAAATGGTGTTTACCACCTGGTTCCTTCGGCTGCATCATGTTGGGCATAGACCCAAGGACGTGTCCCCTGTCTATCCTGAACCTGTCTCTCTTCCTTGGCTTTGAGGCTGTGATGGAGACAGAGAGGAGGGGGCGCTGAGCCTCCGGAAGTGACGCTGCACTGCTACTCACATGCCTTGGTGAATTCTGGTTACATGCTTCACCCCACTTCAGGAGTCCCAGTGTGTGGATCGGGCATGTACCCAGAAAGAAGTGTCTTCGAATAGCTCATCTTCCCCAGCTGCGGCAGCTTTAAGTTTCCTTTCACCGATTGATTTTCTGTGCTGTGTACGTCTTGATGGGAAGCTAGGTGGAAGGGTACTGAACATGGCCTCTTCTTGGAGAGGGTCACCAGATGTCATGGTGTGTGTCCCTCTGTTTCCGTGTGCTGTGACTTAGGGGAGATTCATGGGATGTCATGGTGTGTGTGTCCCTCTGTTTTCGTGTGCTGTGACTTAGGGGAGAGGTCACCGGATGTCATGGTGTGTGTGTGTCCCTCTGTTTCCGTATGCTGTGACTTAGGGAAGATTCACTGAATGTCGTGGTGTGTGTGTCCCTCTGTCTCCGTGTGCTGTGACTTAGGGGAGAGGTCACCAGATGTTTCTGAGTGACACAGGGTGATCTGTGCTAAGGGGACAGTGGTCTTTGTTCTGGTCCTCACCTGTGCCCTTCCAATAGGATGACTGCCCATAATTTGCATAATAATGCTTCAGGTGATTATTAAAATGATGGGCGATATGGTGAAGGACTCGAAGAGAGAAAGTAACATGGGGAATCCTTCATCCCTAGACTCAAACCATTAGCTTCTGGGGACCAGTGGTCAGTTGAATTTCCGAACAGGTTTGGCTTCTGGTATGACCATGCATCTTTGCCTACTGTGTCTCAAGGACGTGAGGCTGCAGCTTAGGGTCTTGTCCTCTGGCTGAAGGACTCTCAGCCCTTCCTGTTTACTTCCTATAGCTCTAATGCTGCATATAAACGTGCAAGGTCTTCAGAAATTCACCCCTTGATGTCTCCCTTAGGGTCTCTGAACCGTTCATCTCTGAGAGTAGTTTGGTGCAATAAACAAACACGTTAGATTGGCTTTTCCTGCCGGAGAGCCCTGAGCAGCAGTCTTCACAAGTTGTGCTAGGAGTTATAAAACCTGCCATCTACCCACCGATCGACCATTTTGTTTTTCTTCTACAGGTTAGCAATTTTGTTTTTGTAAATAATACATGCTTATATTAAAAATACTTTAAATATAGATAAAGCAAAAACAGATAGCTTATATTCCTGCATTAGATCATATGCACATTTATACAAATGTCTGTTGGAAGGCCAAGGCATATCAATGTTGACATACCTGTCATGTCTGTTTTCAAAAATTAGGGCAAGATACATGTCCTGTTCTGTAATGTGCAAGTATGCTTTAGCATTTGGTCACATGTCATACTTTGTGTGTGCACATGCATATGTGAGTACATGCATGCATGCATGTGTGTGTGTATGTGTGTGTGCATGTGTGTGTGTTGTATGTTATGTGGGTGTGTGCATGGAGGCCAGAAATTAATATGAGGTGACTACCTTTTTAAACAGGGTCTCTCATTGGTCCTTGAGCCTACCCGTTAGACTAGCTGACCAGTGAGCTCTAGGGATCCATCTTTCTCTATCTCCTAGTGCTAATAAAGTTAATGATGTCCAATGCTATGCCTACTGCTGCAAACTCGGGTATTCATGCTTGCACATGGCAAGCACTTCACCCTGGGAGCCATCTCCCCAGCCTCACATCCTTGTTTTGATCATGTGTTTATAGGTAGATAGATGCTAGATAGACAGGTAGGTTGATAGGTGATGATAGATAGGTAGATAGATAGATAGAGAGATAGAGAGATAGGTAGATAGATAGATGATAGATACATAGATAGATGATAGGTACATAGATAGATGGGGGGGGGATAGAGGGATAGATAAGGTGGTTGTGGTTAAAATGAGAATGGCCCCCGTTGGCTCATACATTTGCATACTTGATCCACAGTAGCTTGGGAAGGATTAGGAGGTATAGCTTTTTGGAGGTGTGCCATTAGGGGCAAATCTGAAGGCTTGAAAGGCCTCCTGCCATTCCTAGGATGCTCTCTGGCTCCTATTTGTGGATCAAGATGTGGTGAGCTCTCAGCTGCTGCTCCCGCTGCCTGTCACCATGTCCTCTCTCCTCCATCGTAGACTCTAAACCTGTGGAACCGTAAATCCAATTAAACTTTTTCACGGGTTGTTTTGGACACATCATTTGATCACAGCCATAGGAAAATAACTAATACACACACACATGCATACATACACGCACATTTGTGTACATATGTTGGGGATTGAATCCAGGATCTCAAGCTGTACCAGCAGACCACACCCTCTGTCCTGCCTTCTCATTGTTAATGAACACAGTATTCATTTCTATGAAATTGCCAAGTTTGCTTAACCAAATTCTTATTACAGACTATTGCTTTGTTTCTACTTCTTAGCAAACCTAAATCATACTTCTACAATGCACAGTGTGCATTTTCTGGGTGTCTCTGTCTGGGTTATTTTTAGGGTTTGGTTCTGTAATCCTGTAAATGATGGTGGAGTTTCTGTGGTCACTGGTTGCAGTGTGGTCACACCAACAGATCCACAGATGGTTTCTGTGTGTTTCAGCTTGAAAATGCCTAGTGTGAGCACATAATCCAT
Organism: Myodes glareolus; assembly: GCF_982192425.1. Taxonomy (NCBI): domain Eukaryota; kingdom Metazoa; phylum Chordata; class Mammalia; order Rodentia; family Cricetidae; genus Myodes; species Myodes glareolus. The sequence continues at coordinate 51,322,675 of NC_142031.1, read as the reverse complement.
CCATTAACAGTGAACCAGACTCGATCTGATGCACCGTTTGTCTGCAAGACCCATGCCAGCTTCCTGTTTAGAGACCAGGGCACGTACCAGCATCATGCCCAGCTGTGGGGGATGTTTTAATAGCAATATCAACAGTACAGAATATGGAACCACCAAAGCTGTGGTTCTAAACAGGCCTCAGAAGGGACTGGAGCCTGCAGACAACATATGGACCAGAGCAAGAAGGCCACCTGTCCATGATCCTCGGCGGAAGCAAATGTGGCAGGTGCCTCAGATTTTCCACCACTCTGCCCCTGTCTGCAGCTGATGGCTGAACTCCAAATATTGGCTTTGGGGTAATGTTTCACATAGATGTAATCTGCAAATAGAGCTCTCCTTGAATTCCCAGAAGGGACACCGTCCAGAACTCAGGGGCTCCTGGCCTAAAGAGAGACACTGGCTCAAGGTCAAGGAATTCTTAACCCAAAATGGGGTGCTGCTAGACCTCAAGGACTCCTGGCCTGGGAATCTGTGCCTCCGTCTACATCAGTTGAGGACAAGGAAACTCTATGCGAAGTAGTAGGTTGTTTAATGGTTCCCAAGTCTTTGGAGATACAACCACCTCTAAGTCGTTCGGTTTCCCTTCTTGTGCAGAGAAAACACGGTGCAGGTGCAGTGTAGGACGTAGGGGGTGCTGGGGTGGGTTAGGCAACTTGATGATAAAGATGTAGTGCTCGGATAGGGAACAGGAGACCCCTTCCTTGGAACCCTCATGTTATGGGGGTTGGCTGGATCTTGAGAGAGGTGAGGACCTGGACTCTGGAGCCAGGCTCACAAGGTAATAGGCTCAGTCAGAAAGGCCCCATCAGAGTGTGCTGGTCAGGGTGTGCTGCCAGTTCTGCTGGTGAGCAGGCTGCGAGCTTGCTGGGCTCAGTCCTCTGTATTTCATGCTTTGACTTTAGTAGACACAGAGATTTTAATGCAAATAGGAAATTGTGTGAGTGTAGTTTTTCATGCACGCTTCCATGGGTTTTTCTAACGGGCCAAAAAAGATGCTTAAGAAACATCTAAGTTTTTCCTTTTGAGAATGTGATATGGGAATACCCTGAGGTTGTGGGTCCTGTCCTCAAAGCCACTTCCTTAATTTCAGAAACAACTTACCTTTTCTAAGACACGACAGACCTAATGTCACTCACTAGAAGGGAAGACAACAAAAATAGACATTTAGACTTCCTATGAAGAAGGCTGTCAATAGACATGGGAAATTTTGATTTAGCAATGATTCAAGCTCAGGCTAATATTGTTTCTTTCTTAAGGAAGAAAAATAAGATCACCAAAACTCAGGAAGATAATTTTTTTTCCACATAGAAATCTAGGAGGGTTGAGGATGTAGCACAGTTGGAAAAGTACCTACCTTAAATGCCCAACGTCCCGAGTTCAATCCCCAGCCATGCTGTATAAACTGGCATGGTGCTACGTGAATGTAATCCCAGAACTCAGTAGGATCTGACAGTCAAGTTTCTTCACCGCTATGCCAAAAGTTCAAGACCAGCCCGAGCTGCCATAGACCCTATCTCAAACAAAACAAAACATGTTATAGGAAAGAAACATGCCTTTTGGATATAGTGTGAGAGGCAGTATTGTGTTTCTTCAGTGGAAAACAAGAGCTGCAGCGTGTCGGAAGTCCTTGTCGTTAAAGTCATGGCCCTCCTCTTCCTAGTCACCGCTGGCCTTCCTTTAGGGAGTAAGATTAGGCTCGTTGCTTCCTGGAGGGAAACAAATGTTTCTAACAATCTATAACCAGAGTAGCTGGACTTTTAACTTTTAAAAATAGCAATTAAATAGATTAATGGTCACCATTGTTATTTTTTCAGATGTGTGAGGTGTTTGTGTTGGCATGGTAACTAACAGGTTGATGAGAATTAACGTTGAACATTTGTTTTTTTGTGTGTGTTGTTTTTCATCATATGTTCTTCTAAAATCAGTGCCCATGTCACCCCTTTATCCACCCATCTACCTACTCACCCACCATCCCACCTACCCACCCGCCGTCCCACCTACCCACCCACCATCCCACCTACCCACCCACCATCCCACCTACCCACCCATTTATCCTACAACCCATCTGTTCATTCTCCTACCCATCTCTCCATCTACCTACCCATCTGTCCATCCACCTGCCCATCTGTCCATCCACTTATCCATCTGTCCATCCACCTTCCCTTCTGTCCATCTACCTATCCATCTGTCTATCCACCTACCCATCTGTCCAACCACCTTCCCTTCTGTCCATCCACCTATCTATCTCTCCATCTACCTACCCATCTGTCCATCCACCTGCCCATCTGTCCATCCACTTACCCATTTATCTACCCATCCACACTTTTCTCTATCCATCCACCCACCCTCCTGACTACCCGTTTATCTGCTGGCACAGTCATCAACTCACCATCCTTAGTCACTCACAAAGGGAGTCTTTGTGCTGGTGTGTACATGTCCCATGGTCAGGTACTGTTGTAGGAGAAGGGCTCAAGCCATGAGGCATATCCAGTAGTATTAGAAGATGCAGCAGTGTTACCTAGTTACTACCCATCCTCTGGTTTAAGTACAGGACTGATAATCCAGCCACCTCATTATAAAAGAGCTAGCTATAGAAGGAGTCTAGCAGAAGGCTTCTTCCCTCCTGTGCTCAACCTTAGAGAACACTTGTTTGCTGTGAGGCTCCCCAGAGTCCTGTGTCCAAGTTCATTGGGTTCCCTACAGACCATGATTATTTGCCTAGCTTTCCAGGGTTGTCCCTGGCCAGTATCTGGAGGAAAGAGAGCCCTTCCCATACCAAGGTGGACTATTGTGCTTCTCAGGTGCCCAGGGAAGAGCAGTTCTGAGCCTAAACACTGATTGGCACTGGGGCAGGGTGGTAGGGGATTAGTTAGGATGGTGACAAAGGAGCCCCAGGAAGGGATATGAGGAAGTCCTCATGTCCTTCAGAGGGACTTCCTTGGCTAAGAGTTACTTTTGTTCTCTTTATAATGGTCCATCTATTTCACTTGGTGCTTCCAGAGTGCTGAGGATGCAGGTAGCCACTCTGATACATAGACTCTCTTAAACATTCCTACTACTTAGTATACATGTTTGTGGATTCTGATTTACTATTGCTTCCTCCACAGTCAGCCTGATTGAGCCTTAGGAAAGCAGCAAAGATCAGCTGGGGCCAGGAAGGCTGGGATCAGCTCTTCCTTGGGTAGAGCGCATGCTGGCCTGTGGCCTTCTGCTGGCCAGGCAGCTGACTGACTCCTGGATGGCTGCCCAGTAGGATAACTTAATTTATCCATCTCCTCGGCTGCACCCAGAGTATTCTGGTCTCTGCAGAAAACCTTGGTTAACCCGCTTAGTTGTTTAGATAGCAATGTTTTTGGTAATCTACCAGGTCTTACAGACGAAGGGTGACCCTTCACCTCATGGCCAGACTAGCTGTCCATGATGGGGAGTTTCATGTGCCAGTGTAGCTAGGCACAGCTTCCAAACATGTAATTATATATTCAGAGTGCTTCTGTTACGGTGTTTAGATGAGACTGAGATTAAATGGGTATCCTGTGAGTAAGGCAGAGTTGCCCCAAAAACCTTTGTAGGCTTTGTGCAACCAGTTACTTAACAGAACAGGAATAGGTCTCCCCTGAGCAGGAAGGGATTCTGCTGACAGCCTGTGAACTTAGTTCATGTTCACAGAGCTTCTCTTCAGGGCTGGCCTGCTCGCCCACCTTCAAACTTCTGGATCTCTTTCCTTCTGTGTCCACAGCATCCTCTTGAAATCCCTGACTAGCAAGGTCCCTGCGATCTGCTGCCTGATTCAGATTCTTCTAGATCATGGGTGACTAGATCTGGTCGAGTCCTGATCTAAGCTAGTGCACTATCACTGACTGTCAAGCATAGCATAAACTATGCTGTCTCCTCAGAACTTAAACCAAGAAGCATAGAGGGAATGACTCGAGGAGCCAGGGAAGTCATAGAATACATGTGTCATTAAAGCAGGAGGAGGGGCTGGGGGAGGAAGGAGACAGGGGATGGGGAAAGGATCAATAAGAACAGATTATAAAAATGCTATAACGAAATCGAGTACTTTGTATGCTAACTTAAAAAAGAAAGCTAAAAAAATTTTGGAAAAGGAAGTGACAGCCTCCTGTGGCCAGAGCTGAAGGCCAAGCTGTGTCAGTAGAGTCCAGAGGGGGCTGTAAGAGAACAAGAAAGTGCTCCTGGGAGTGGAAGGTGGGCCCCAGAAGTGCAGTCAGCTGGGGAGCTTCCTGAGGGCAGCCAGTGGGCATCCACCTCTGTCCTTGTTCAGCATCAGGAGTTGTGGAAAGAGGTGAATTCCTGGCTATGGCTTGATGGGAAAAGGAAGGAGGAACAGAAGAAGGGAAGGAGAACGCTTTCTTATTACACAAGTAAGGCCATTGCTGTAAGGTTCAAAAAGTACCTTCATTAACTGTAATCCATAGGGCGTGCAGATTCTTTCCCCTGTACATCTGTAATGTTTTCAAGTATTTTGTAAAGGAAAACCCATGCTTCTTGGGCCCTTGTGTCTTTCCTTTTTTTACCTGCCTACTCTCCGAGTGTATGGGTTTTGCCATGTCTGGTTTCTGTCTGTCTCTGTGTACACTGTGTATGCCCGTGTGCATGCCCCGTTGTGTCTGTGTGTTTCTGCATGTATGTTTCACTTCACGTGACTCTGTGTGAATGCTAAGTTCTAGCTGTCAGCTGAAGAACCCCTTTGAGGCTGTAATAGGTCCCCCGCACCTCTTTCTCACTCCACTGAGGGTGTCCATCATCTTGCTGAGCCTTGGGATGTACGTTCTGATAGGACCCCCATCACAGCCCACGGGAAGCATTGATCTTAGTCTGATTTTCCAGGTCCAGAAGCAAACTGGGGGAGGGCTCTGAACATTGGCAGGTGTGAGGAGCAGAGCTGAGCTGGCCACCATGCTGCCTTGCCATGGAATGCCAGACATCCAGGGGCCTCTGAAACCTCACACCCCAAACAGTGGGCAGTGAGTCACTCCTGTGTCCGGGGAGGGGAAGACACCAGCCCTAAACCAAGGCCTGTTCTTTGAATTAGAAGAGGCAGCCACTCGGCACCTGTGTCCTGTTTTCCTAACAGGAAGGCTTGTGCGGTCCTCCAGCCTCAGCTCAGGATCCCCTCTCCCAGTGTTGGGACCATGTCTGCGTCACTCTGCTGGGAAGGGGTTCTCTGCCGCTGTTTTCTTGTCTGGTTCTGATTAGGAAGATGTCCATCCGGTTATGTGTTCACTGACACACTTGCTGGGAAATAATGAGTGTCCTGCTCTATTGCGCTGTTGTTTCTCTCCAACCTCCTCGTTTGCTTAAAATAAGAGCTTGAGATCGTTTCCCTCTCTCTTAGGTTGCTGTTCTCACTCTTGACCCCAGACTGGGGAGCTTTCTAGGACAGAACAAAATGGCCTTCACAGAAGTCTACCACTACAGGGTTCTGGCCAATTATTTAGGAAGCAGGGAGAATACTGACTTTGTTTTTTTGTTTTTTGTTTTTTTTTTTTTTTTTTCAGCATCCATGGGAAATATTTTGGGTTTGTTCCCAGGGAAACGATATGCATGGACTAGGGGCATCTGTATTGTTTACTCACGAGGCACCGGGATTGCTTGTGTTTGCGAGTGGCCTGAAGAACAGTGCTCTAGTAAACAAAAGCTAGAAATGGGGTTGCCCGTCTGGGGCCCAGTAGCTGGCCAGACCTGAAGCATGCAAGCTCTGCATTCTGTCCTTCCTTACTCTCTGGGGCCTAGGAACGGTTTCAGTCTGCTTTTGTCCAACTAAGCATTTTACACTTCTAACTAAATGAAACTTTGGCGAGAGTTTCATGAAGTGGCATCCGATGTGGTGGGCGTTAAGTCCATTGGTTAGTGAATTCTAGAGCCGGTAGAGGACACAGTGTAGAGCCACTGGCCCCGAGACACCCAACAGCCCAAAGCTCTTTCATAACTGCAGAGAAATCAAGGCAACAGGACTGCCGTGAGCAGAAAGAGAAGGAACGTGTGCAAGCCTGCCAGTGTTCAGCTCATTTTCTCTTTGATATAGTCTCAACCCAGGGGAAAATGCCACCCGCTTCTGTTCTAGGATCTCCCATAACAGTTCACGTGATCACAGTTCCCCATAGAGATGCCTGCACAGCAGCCTGATCTCGGCCTTTCCCCATCTGCAGGTGATTTTCGTTTGTATCAAACAGACAATTGAATCTAAACATCCCAGAGTCCTCTCTACTCATGGAGCACGTGTGGACCGGGAGCTGTCTCGGTGAAGCATGCGTGTTCCTGGAGCTCTCTCCTCACAGCCTTGGCTTTCACACGCCTGCTTTCCACTGCGACTCCAGCTCATCTGGTTACCCATCTCTTGGGGGAGCTGCTCGGTTAATCCGTCATGTAAGAGGCCCACCACAGGGTTGTTTTTGCGGCTTGGATGTTCTCTTCCTCTTCAGTGATCAGTGCAGCACAGCTGTGCACAGTTCCTACTGGGTGCCTCTTCATCTTGTACCCGGATCGCCCTTCCCAGAAGCAGCCTCTGTCTGTGGGCTTGCATGGGTATCGTTTGAAGAGGTAAAGGAACTGGAAGTAAACACACGAGGGTGCCCTAGATGGCTCGACACATGTATTGTTCAGGCAATGCTGTGTTTTACACAGAAGTGGCCGACTCCAAGTAGGTTAGGGCTGAGCAAACCGAGCACGTTGACTTTGCCGTAGTGAGCGATGCTCAGCTCCTGACTCAGTGCGCTCCTTCACACATGGATGCACAGGAAGGGCAGACTGGATGGGATGTGGGGATGTCTGGCACCCCTCCTGTTGGGTGCTTTAGGAAGGCACTCTCGGCTTGTTTAAAGCCGCGGTTACCATCCCAGGAAACAGTCCTGACTTTGAAACAGTTATATTTCTCTAGCCATCTCCCACCCCCATCTTTATAAGTCAAGCTGGCCCTGTGTCTATCACTTTCTTTGTTTTTTAAGTGAGAAGGAAGTGATGGAGGAGACGGACAGACAGACAGATGGGGTGGGGGGAATGACTCTCTTGGGCCTTCCTTCCTAGGCCCTAGATCATAGCTTCTTTGAAGGTATTTCCTGAATCCATTCTCCTCCACTTCTATGTGGAGGTGACTTGTCAACCTGAGTTTTGAGAACGAGGTGGTCAGAGAACTTGAGGGAGGTCTTTCTGTTCTGCGATGGAAAGTAAAACTGCATTCTTTAAAGTCTCAAAGGAGCTATATCATGTAGTCTAAACAAATACCCTGCATCAGAGTTTATACTGGAAAACCCTCTGTGACTGATAAAGCAGGCACTGGGGTGACTTTTCTGGATAATGTTTCACTATATGCATGCCTCTAAGGCTAAGCCTCTGCTCAGTCCTCCCAGCCCAGCGTATGCATGACTGCTTCCTTATGGTCACAGGCAGAACCTTTAGCCCCACCCCCTCTGAGCCTAGTATTCATTCATGACATTTGGTGAAGTCTCACAGAGTTGTTTACGGAGACAGGATGTCTGCAGATTTGTGTAGGGCATTTGGGGTAACCATTTAACATCCCTAGAGGTTGAACTGGCTTCTTAGAAGTTTTGTGGTCAAGAAGAGTAGAGTCAGAGATTGTCCTGGGGCCCCCAGGATGTACAGATGCCTTGTCCTCAGAGGAACCTGGGGGCCTTGCTCTTGGCTTAGTTCAGTCTTCCCTCACCAGTGTCGTCCTCTGCAAGTCCAATCCTGTTTGGAGCCCCATGGAGCTGGTGAGCAAGTCTTGAGAACCCATCTGATGGTGCAGGTAGGGTTTCCAAGTTGTCCCTAGGCAGAGATAGCTCGTCCACAGGGAACTAGTGTAGACACAGGCTAGGACCCCAGCTTCAGGCTTCTCCTGAGTTTGTCCTTTGCGGATCTGTGCAAGTTTTAATTTTAGCAACTCTGATAGAGGAGGACGTGTGCCCGAGAGGATCTGTGAATGCTTGAGTGCTGAGCAGGGTCCGCAAAGGCCTCTGCGGGCTGAAAGTGTGAACCCAGAGGAGTGGGGTGCAATTTGTTAACAGCTCTTGTTGCGTTGTGCATTAAAGCTGTGCCCTGGGCTACAGGGAGGCCAGAGAAGCAAGCAGAGCCCACTCTTGCCCTGCTCAGCCGCTGTGTTAGCTGTGATTCATGTGAGACGTTTTGCTGTAACCACAATCCCAGCAGTATCTTTACTTCCCCTCCACAGTTGGTTCAGTGTTGCCCTGGATCCACCGATGTTTGTACCTGAGCTGGTTTCCTTTCTGCATTGCCTGCTGGGACAGAGACACTGATACTGAATGCCCAGACTCTACCCTCGGCACCAGCGTGGTCTGGCTTTTGTATGTACCGTGTACTGCCCTAATTATCTGTGAAAGGAACAAGAGAATCACAGAGGCGAGGATGTTAATCAGTGTGCGCCCTGCTGTGAAATCACGTGGCTGTGCTAGCCTTTGTGTGGTGTCAGTCTGGCTGCTGGGGTACTGGGCAGCTTCTGGTTCCTGCTTTTTTCATTGCTTTAGATGGCATAGATCACGATGAGTGGTTCTGGGACTGGGAGTGTGAACTTAAGATGCCACTGTCCTGCAGGTCTTCCTGCTCGCTGGCAGTCACCTTATCATTGTGTCTTCTGCGGGGTGTAGAACACAGAAGCAAGGGAGCAAGCACCCTGGGGTTCTTCCTCCCAGGTCCCACATGGGGCCCGCGTTGGGTAGGAAGCTGAGAATGTGTGTGCAATGTCTGTTCTGTAATTCACCGAGTAATTCTGATTTCACTTGGTCATCGGGCCTTTGTCAATCACAGAGTCCAGATTCTTTTATTCCAGTCTTAATTACTATACTAACGTTAACTCTCTGAACACACGTTACACGTCGCACAGTTATATTTAGGTTATATGATGGCTATGAACAAGTTAAAGAAGCTACATTGAAGGCAGAGAGCTCACACAGCCTCAAGGAAGAATCTGTCAGGGACCAGATTTGAGACTTTTATGAGTGAACCGCAGGGCTTCTAGCCCTGCAAGCTCACCGTTGTCAAATGCAGGTCGTGGTGACAGCTTGTTCAAGAGTTAGCTAGAACTGGATTGGGTATCACAGGTGGGAAAAACAGGCTGATGTCCTGAGCTTTAACAGCTTCTCAGAATAAGCCTTGAGGCATCTGACCAGGTGCTGGGGAATCCTACTAGCTCTTCAGTCTCAGTGTGTTACTCCTAGTAGTCTTGTGGTGAAGAGGTTGTAGCTAGTGTGTGTAATCGGTTTGGGGGCCTCCTTTAGACTTTGGATATGCCCATGTGTCTATGTGTTCTTAGTCTACTTTGATCAAAGTTTATGGGTGGTAGGTAACTTTTTACTTGAGTCTTTGCTTCCTGGGTGTCTATACACACAAGGGCTTTATCTTGCCTGTGCATTTTCATTCAAAATGGAGTCTACCACTACTTTGTGAAGTAGTCTCCCAAGGCAGGCCACAGCCTGAAGCCATCGTCTTACCATGTGGAGTCTTTTTAGATCAGGGCCCACTTTGATCTCCTCTATATGTGTATCCTGCTCTGTCCGGGTTGAGAGAAGAAACCTTGTAAAGTCCGTGCTGCCCGTGCAAAGGTAGAATGAATATCCTTTGGGGATCCCAAGGACTTTATCTCTTCCGTCAGGAGAAGGCTTCATGGTAGGCCAGAGATAGATGGGAGGTTTGGTAAGAGCAGAGGTAGTCAGAGCTTGGAGATGCAGTCCTCTAGTGGGCTGGCAGGTCAAGCAGCTGAGAGGATGGAGAAGAACTCCCATCACCCCTAGCTGTGTGAGCCTTCTGCTCTGGCAGAGAGCAAGCTACATCATCCCCCCCCACACACACACATACACTGAGCTCTCTGATTGGAACCATGCAGAGACAAAGGATGAACCTTTTGTGAACAGTCCAGGCTTGGACTTTCTCAGTAGGACAGGGAATCCAAAGCAAACATTAGCTACTGGGTTTACAGACCGGGAGAGATGGGAAGATAATTTAAGAAGGGCCATTCTTCCCAGCCTGCAGGGCTAGGCGGATCCCTGCGGTCCAGGACAAGGCTCATTGTTCTGGCTGGGGCAGGATTCTGAGGAGGGTTCCTGGGTCATTTCCACCACAGGCTTTGTGGACTCCTCAGCAGCCCTAGGAAGTGTCTCAGGCCCTTGGGCAAGGGGACTGGTTATTCTCAAGCACCGAAGGCTTCGTATTCTTCCTATCAAGTGATCTTCTAGGGCATGCACTGGCAGGTGGCTGATTTGGGCACCTGGACACAATTCTCTTCCCTGGGATTTTGACAAGGGTACCAAACCTTTGGCTTCTCTGCTGTGGATGACACAGTCTTCCATTGCCATACCAGGTATCCTGGTCTGATGCAGAGGTGCCCCGCCATGGGCATGGCGCTCACTCTTGTTCCACCGTGGAAGGCTGGCATCCCTGTCAGTAAACAGTCTGGAAAGAGCTGAGTGTGTGATATGCTGTCTAAACAGAAGGCAGAAAAGCCCGCTATTACAGTAGAATTGCATTTTGGTTGCTTGCATTTGGCAACTTAATTTTCACAAGACTTGGCTAATGCAGGTGGGGTTGCTTAAAAGTGAATCTGTGCAAAAAAAAATTCAGCCCTAAGAAATGAAGTTCTGTCCTTTGCAGGAAAAATGGATACAACTGGAGTTGGTCATTGCGTGAATTAAGTCGGCCCCAGAGAAACTGTGGCATGGGTTTCTCAGTTGTGAGCCCTAGACTTTATAGATGCATCTAATAATATAGGCGACAGGAAGAGGGATGTGAACTGCTCAGGCTGACAGAAGGAACTGATGGGACAGGGCGAGGGGAAAGGGGGCGTGTACAGGAGCACAGCAGCAATGGGTTCACGTGTGTAATAAATAACGAAATAGACACATTTGCCTCATTTACATGCAGTTCTACTTTTGTCTTTAATAAATGGGAAAATTGCATGTATGCCAAATAATTTTTTAAAATAAATTTCCCTATGGTTTACTATCAGAAAAATAAAAAAGGATACCTTAATTCACTTTAACTGTTCAATGGATCAGAAAAGTTAGGAGAGACTTGGGAGTGCCTGAGGGGCTGTGGCTTGCACAATTCCCCTTTAACATATTTGCTGGAGGACTTGCTGGGACCTGATGGAAGGCTGGGGCTCTAGCCTCGCTGGAATCAGGGGCTTCTGAAAACCCGGGGTTGAGGGCTTGAACGCGCAAGCCCCTGCCTGGGGACAGATGGTGCTGGGGCTAATTGCTTTTTAAAAGTGAGTAGCTCATAGTTTAAAGTTATTTTCTAAAGAGCTCAAAGTGGGAAATGTGATTTAAAAAAATGTTGGTTGTTAAAAATCATCACTGGGACTCAAACCCTGAAACAAATAGACAAGCAGGGTTTGAGCCACAAGCTGCTTTCATGCTTGTCCAAGTTTTAAGCCTTTAAAAACTTTTCTGAGTTTCTGTTTTGTTTTTAAGAATATAAATTTATTCTATTGTTTGTTTATTATTTACTGTATGTGTATATTTGTATATGTCTGTGTGTCACTGTGTGGAAAGGGGGGATAGAAGTCAGGTTGTCTCTCTTACCAGCTGAGTCCCCTTACTAGCCTGGTTTTGTGTTGTTTTAAGAAGCTCATTCATGAAGGGACAGCACAGAGCTCTTCTCTTAGAGCTGACCCTGTGGCTTTAAATTTCTAACATGCCTGAACATATCAGCAGGGCCTCTTCACAGTGCTTGCTCACATGGAAGCTTTGTTAGGCTTGTGGGGAGTTCGCTAACTCAGGCTCACTCTGCTCCATAAACCCAGGACCCCAGGAGTGTATGCAAAGTCACAATGGGATCCACCCAGACAGACCCTAAGAGGATTTTTCTTTTTCTTTCTGTTTGAGATAGAGTTTTACCATGTAGCTGGCCTGGAACTTGCTACATAAAACCAACATGGCTGCTGTCTTAGTTAGAGATTTTATTGTTGTGAACAGACACCATGACCAGGGCAACTCTTATAAGGAAAACATTTAATTGTGGTGGCTTTCTTACAGTCTCAGAGGGTCCGTCCATGATCATCATGGCAGGGAGCATGGCAACGTGCAGGTAGACATGGTGCTGGCAACATCTTGATCAGAAGGCAACAGGAAGCGGACTCATTGTCACACTGAGGGAAGCTTGAGCAAAAGAGACCTCAAGGCCGGTCCCCACAGTGGCACATTTCCTCCAGCAACAAAACCATACCTCCTAATAGTGTCACTCTCCTTGGGGGCCATTTTCTTTCAAACCACCACAGCTGCGTGTTTGCAGAGATTAGCCTGCCTCTGCCTCGATGGTGCAGGGATGAAATTCATGCACCACTACCTAACACAGCTTTTGTCATAGCCTTTGAGACTGGATCCAGCTTTCCAGAACTAATGTGGTTACATTCTCACAGGATGCATAGTGAGAAATAATTCTGGGTTGTGAGGACGTCATGTGTCTGGCCCTGGAACCAGGGGTTGTATCTCATTGCTGGATGGAGGAGACCTATGTACAGCATGGAGAGGGCTGAGGCTGGGTGTGGAGCCTGAGAAAAGAGGGAGGTAAGGGGGGTCTTGTGGTTTGCCTTTACAGCAACAGTCATGGCAATTATTGAATTGCCTTGGTGCATGGGTTGATTGCACCAGTGATTCTGACTTAAACAGGCCAGAGAGTGAGGTCAGACTAGGGGATGGTGGATGGAGTTGGAAGGGGTGAAACAGATGTGAAGTCTAGTTACACCTGCTTGCGCCTGGTCGTGGGAAGGCAGGGCTTCCGAGATGCTCCTCTGAGATTCCCATGCTGAGCTAATAGGAAAGGGTGCACCTTGCGGGTGGGAAGGTGAGGTGGGAACTGTCAATCACAGTGTCCAACATTCTTCTCCTTAAATCATTTGAAAAGATTTTGTTCTAAATACCCTGTCTCAAAGAGCTCGTAACGTTTGAGTAGAAGAAGGGATGTGCTTAAGCAAACTAGAATTGGATGGTACAGATCCCAGCAAAATGCATGATTTTAACCCACACTCCTGAAGCCCGGGGGTTCAGCTTTCTGGTTGAGGCCATTCATCTTCCTGCCCTTGAAGACCGGTTTTCCTTGCTGATGGTGCCCTGCAGGCAGAGTGTACCTGCCACCTCTACTGTGTTCTCCCTGTGCGAGACCTCCACAGATCATTGACAATGAATAAATCATTCCCATCAGAAAATGCCCCATATCACCCTCAAACACAAGTTAGTGAGCTCAGAAAGAACACTGACAGCTATGTGTTCAAAACTGCTAGGAGATGTCTAGGAGACCCGAATTTGATTTACAAAGTTGTCCCCAGACCTTTGCACGTGTACACCCTGATACACACATACACACATACACACACACACACACACACACACACACACACACACACACAGAGAGAGAGAGAGAGAGAGAGAGAGAGAGAGAGAGAGAGTTCCATAATGGAGAGGTTGGGAATGGCCATGGCCATTAAGCTTCAGGGCAGGTGGGCAGTGGTGGTAGCAAGGCTTCCAAGAGCTGCTGGATCAGCCTGTAGAGCCCACTTCCTCCACCTTCATTCATGTAGTTCAGGACCATGCTTTCCCTCAGACTCTGGACTCTCCTCCTGAACTGCATTTTTTAAAAACACACATCAGCCCTGCCCTGCCTCTGCCTCTCCCTTCCCTCCCCTCTTCTCAGTTCCCACAAGTGTCACTCCAACCCTGGGCAAACACTTGGCTAAATTACACCCCAGGAATTCCCTATCAGCTGCAGTGGGTCAGTGGTTTTTGTGGAAAACAATGCTTTGATTCCTTCCAGCCCTTTTCACTACTAACATCTCGAGCTGTGAACCTCCATCCTCAGCAGGGATCAGCAGTTCCCAGTAGTGGAGAAAAGAAAGGGGTGCTCCACAGTTCCCTCAGCACACAACTCTTATGTGCTTTCCTCTGCGTAAGCATCCTTCATCCCTATGGTTAGTCCTCCTCCCATCAGTAGACTGAAGTAACCTTGTTCTCAGGCCTCTGCTTTCTGTACACTCTGGCTCCTGCTCTCCTACGGTGATCTATTTGTAAATACTGCTCTTATCTGTGAGCAGTGTGGTGTATGGGACAAAGGTATTCGGTTGCCGTCATTCAAAAAGTAAGTGTGTTGTGTAAGGCTGTGCCAAAAGACATCCTAACAGACGCAAAAGGAACTGATTTCTGTGTTCATTCCCCACAGGGGATTTTAACTATCAAAGTACCGGATTTTAGCTTTTTTTTTTTTTTTTCCTTTTTCACTAGTGAGTATACACTCATAAGCATGGGGTAGAAATTCTTTTAGTGCAGCCAAATATTGCTGAAAGACACAAGGTCTAGTTTTAGGATTCTTTTTCCCCTCTCCTTCAGCTGCCGTTCAGCATTTCACTGTGAGGTGCTAGTGTGTGTGGGGCTAGCACAAATGTACTCAGGGCCATGCTAGGAGAGAAGGCTTGAACCTGTCCTGCCATGATCCTGATTTTAAAAACTAGAACACATTTAAAATACTTTCTGTACTTCAAGTGAGTGCCCGTGAGTCTGCATTCCTGGGAGGAGTGTTTATCAGTTTAACATTCCCCAGTCTGGAGCACACCCGCACTCTAGTCCTGTGCCTGGAGAGCAAAGACGCAAGGTTAACTGCCCTGGTACTCGGTGATTTTTGACCCTGCGATACCAGAGATCTGTCTTTTGTAATCTGTAAATGAACTTTTGAAAACCCAAGAAGGTAAAGAGAAAGTAGCAATAAAATCGCAACAAGTACGTATGCATTCAGCTCAGCTCGGGGAAGCCTTATCCGTGGGATATTTGCAGGTTTTTGCTGGTAGACATAAGCACCAAGTACTAAACTACAAAACCCCCGGTGAGATGCAGGCTGTGTGGCCGTCATACCTGAGAAGTAACAGTGTGGTTTGACACACTAACAGCCTCCTTCATCTGTGAGCAAAAGAGTAGTTTTGGCTCTCAGACTGAACAGAAGACACTATTTTTAATTTGTTGACCAAATCATTCTTAATATTTAAATTTCAAAGTAAATGAAAACACATGGAATTTTTATCAGGAAAAAGTCCAGTATTATTGTAGAAGTAGTGTCATGGAGGATTGCAGTAAGTAAACTTTGTATGCAATCCTTAAATGCTACTTTTTTGTTTATAGTTGATTCCTTCTGCTTAAGAAGTTAAGCACCACGGAGTGGACTGTGCCTCTTCAGGTATTGTGGAAGGGGATTCTAAGGCAAATTTCCCAGAGAAAGATTTAAACTTGGATTTTGGACTATGAAAATGGCTTAGTGAGTAAGGGTAGTTGCCGTGTAAGCTCGAGGACCTGAGCTGGTGTGGCCGTGTACTTCCCTGTCACCCCAGCCTCTACTCATGTGCACTTGTATATACATGTGTGCACACACTCACATACAACCCCAAATCCCAAAGCAACAACAATAACAACAACAAACCAACAGAAAAATCTTGCATCTTGTTTTTATTATTCTATGTTTCTTTGCTGAATTATGACTTTTAAACATTTGTATTAACATTTATTGATTTTGCTTGGGCATGTGTGCACTTGTGTGTGTGTGCTTGTATGCCATAGTATGCTTATGGAAGTCTGAGGGTAACTTGTGGGTTGGTTCTCTCCTTCTACCATGTGGGGCTGGGGAAACTTGGGTTGTGTCAGGCTTGGTGGTAAGCATGGCAGCAAGCTCCTTTACATGCCGAATCATCTCACTAGACTCATGAATTACAGCTTTGATATATAATTTAAACTTGAGCTAGATTATTTCTTTCCAAGCATTTGGTTTTACTCTTCTGGTAGGTTTTGTGTTTCCATTGAGATTTTGGAATGATGGAAGAAATAAGCAAGCATTAAAAGTGAGATAAACCGTGAAACTCCTTGCTAGCCCTTTAAACAGAACATGACTCTCTTTCCCTGTGTTTGGATGCTGAGCTGGAGTGGGAAGTTTTGTGCTTCGTTTTTTTTACCCTTATTGAAGACGCTTTGCACCTGAAAGGGCTGTGCTGGGTCAGAATGGCAGTGCTGTAACCTGGGGAAGAGAGAAAAGGTGCTGTCGGGACTGGAGGGTCTGGAAGGGTCTGGTAACGAACTGCCTGAACCTTTCCCAGCCTGAGTCTGTGCTCACAGCTAAGCCTGATTCTTGCCCAGTGCATTTCTTCTGCCGTGTACAAAATGGCAGACTCTAGGCGGTTTCTAGTTTCAGAGCTCGTACTTGCCATGGAGGGGAGTTTCCCCCACCTCACCCCAGTTACTTTCCCCTAGCCCACCCTTTAATTCCTTAGCCTATTCTCCCAGGGCCACTTCTCCAGAAGGAAACCTTGGTTACCACTCTAGCCAGATAGGGACTGTGAGGCAAGCCATGATCTTGCTCCCCAGTCACCATCTCGGGAGCCTCTGGGTAATCACCTGTTCATTCTGGGGATACTCAAGTGTCAAACCTGCCTAACAGAGAGATTGACACCCAGGCTGTGCTGTCACTGGGCGAACCTCTGAGCTCTATGGGGGACAGGTAATACTCAGGATGAGTGTTCTGAAAACAATGCTCACTTGGGGTCTGTGTCTTTCACGGCATGCTCCTTGGTCTCACTTCTATTGGTATTTATGACCTGGTGTCCAGGGGTTAGAAAACAAAACAAACCGGTGCTCTTCACCATGGAGAGCTGCTGTAAGGAGTTTCCTGAGGTTCGGGCCCTGGTGGCAACGGAACACATGTGTTTACTCTCTCTGAGGTTCACACTCAGGTAATCATTCTGTTTATGACCTTTCCAGAACTTTCTAGAATCCACCTCCACTCCTACTTCATGCCAGCTCCACGAAGGAAGTTTGAGACATTCATCATTTGCTGGGGAAGTGTTTTTTCCGAACCGTAAGGGTGGGCGCCAGATGGCCTAGTAATTAGCAAGGGAGTGGGGAGCCATGACTCCCTGGCCGCTGGTACACTTTCCCCACTCCTGGCCCAGTGAAGGAGAGAGAACGCAGAGCCAAGAAGAGACTTTGAAGTGCTTTTTAGTTTGTAGAGTTCGAAGCAGTGGTCTTCCCCCCCCCCCCACCCCGGTTAGAGTTTTTGGTAGGACTATTATGATTTTAAAAATAAGAACGACAGGGCCAACTGAATCGTCGTGAATCTATGATGAAGAGGGCAGAGGACCACACCCTCCAGTTCTCTAGGGTCTGTTTCCCGAGACATGCGCAGATGTCAAAGGGTTGGTCTATTCACACTTAAACGTCACAGCCGTGATAAATAGACCAGCGGCTGGAAAAGAGGCATCCTGCTGCTGCTGCTGTATGCACACACCAACCAGTGAACACGTATAAAGACCATTTCTGTGTTGTAGACATGCACACGTGTACAAATTCATATGTGTGCTGCAGCTTTCCTAGCAGATCGAAGGGTCCTGTTTTTGAACCTTGTCTTGTTTCCCCTGGAGAGTTTGCTTAAACACACACTTCTGCTCTGTCCCCAAGTTCCTGTTTTGTGCTCTCGGGTGTGAACCAGAATTCCCATCTGAAAGTTGCCGAATGTTGCCTTAGCCACTACCGCTGATGCTGCTGCCGCTGCTGACTGAGGGCCCTGCGGGAACTTTGTGGCTTTGTGGCAACTTCCCTGTGGCTCCCTAAGAAAACCTTCATGCAGGAGAAATGAAGCCCTGTCAGGTGCCTGAACTTGCGGGTCATCCTTGAAAGGGCATTTGGTTCCTCTAGTTATATGTCAAGGCCACAGCACATCTCCGAGTTGAAGTATAGAACTCTGTTCCAGTGTCTTTGTGAGGTGTGGACATGTAGACTGGATTGTCATCCTTCCCCCCTCAACCGTGCCCATTTCAGCTCTTTTCCTGTGCTGTGGTCATCAGACAGAAAAGCATGCACGTGTGTAAGGATAAACATCTGCCTTTCCAGTCAGGTAGCCTTCAGCGTTCAGCTAGGCTTTCACGGTCCCGCATCTGCAATATTAAGTATGTCACAAGGTATGCGGAGTGAGCTTTTCATCTCAGCTACCCTTGCCCAGTTCTGAAGTTTCGCTTTGGTTCTTTGAGGTTTCAGTTGGTTATTTAAGAGCCTCCCCCCCCCTCCACCTTTGGTTTCAGAGGGAACGCTCTACCCTCTTAGCCTCAGCCTGAGATGGGCAGTTCTTGGTTGCTTAGGTACAACTTGTGAAATCGGCTTCTGAACTTGCCCCAGCTCTGTCTAGCAGAAATGCATGGTGACTAAGGTGCAGTCACATTAAAATGCAAGCAGCAGCTCAGCAGGCGACTGTCCCGCTCTGCTTGGCAAGCACTCAGATTCCAGTCTGTGCTCAATGGTGTGAAGTTGCACCGCAGCCCTCTAAGCCCTGGCTATGGGCTGAGTGCTCACAGTCAGCCAGCCAGCGCTTGTCCCTAGGATCAGAGGATTGGTGGCCCCAACTGTAGACTGGGGGCGGTGCCTTTTATAGCTTTCTCTTTATACTGCTTAGACCTCATCTTAACTGACCAACCCTTTGGCCCTCCTTAGCTGCTGTTTAGCTTCCGAGAGAGATTCATGTGCATTGTCCTTTGAGATGGAATTTGATGAGCTCGCGGTAGTGTGACTGGTTCCCACGCTGAGTGTGTTTTTCGTCTCTAAGTATTGATGCGTGGCATACCTTCCGGAATATATCATGTATCTGACACTTGGGTCTGGTCAGAGCCTCTGCCCCATGTCTGAGATCACCCTAAAGCCTGGCTAACCAGATTTCACATCTTAGCAACAGTTGATCCGTTTGGCTCCAACCCTTCCACAGATCTTTCACCTGTGGCCCATCCCCTCTCTTGACTCTCCCCATGTCCTGCTGGATGCACTGTGAGGTAACATCTCACTTAAATAAAAACATCTATGTCAGTACCAAGGATTGACCAGGGCAAGAGCAGGACCCACGGTAAAATCTTGGAGGAGAACGTGGGTAAGAGGGCATGGTTTGGAGACTGGAATGAAGCTGGGCTACTCTGGGAGCAGAAAGGCAAGCGACCTTGACTTACCCTTCACCTGGAGAACTTGACCATAGCAAGAAGGACCAACCGCAACCCTTTGCTGGCTCCTCAGCCAAACAGTTCACTTTGGTGACCCAGATGCATTTTGTGAAGTCTCCTTTTGAACTATGAAGTGGAACTGATTCTATAGGTCACTGGCATCTGTTGAATCTGCTTAAGATAATTAGATCCTTAAGAGACAGTGACCATTTCAGGTCGTAGGACAGCGTAAGAGAAATGACTTCTCATTACTCTGGCTGTGAATCATCCTGTGATTCCTGTTCTGTCCCAGTTCTCACTGCATGGCTTAGCCAGATGTGCACAGCTGTAAGTAGAGACTGAAATGCTCATCAGGGAACCCTCTCTCTTACCTCATGACCTCTTCCTTTCCGGTAGACTTGTGGCCTTCACTAGCTGTCCCCCCCCTCCTTGTATATCTGTCTCCCTGTTTCCCTTCTTATAAGGACACCAGTTATGTCGGGCTAGGCCCTATGTTTTAACTTGATCTTCTATGGAAGACTGCATCTTCATACACAGCCATACCCCAGGCACTGGGGTTAGGATTTACATGTGTGAATTCTGGGAAAACACAGTTTAACCTACAACAAAATCCCTATTGAAATGACCTGTTAAAGATGTGGGCTTCTGTTTATTACTCAATGAGTTCACGTGTGTAAATTTAGGTGGGTTTTTTTTTTTACGTGTGTGTGTGTGTGTGTGTGTGTGTGTACCACTGTGCATTTGTGAAAATTAGAGGTAACTTGTGGGAGTCATTTTCCCCCCTCCACCATGTGGGTCCCAGTGAACAGACTTTGGTTTTCAGGGTGGGTGGAAGTGCCTTTCCCCTTGCACCACCTCACTAGCCTATAAATTGACTTTTCAGCTCAAGCTAGTGATGATCTTTTTGAGAGGGGTGTCTACACATGGTCACTGCCTAGCTGCCTGAAGGCCTTTGACCTGTCTATGGGCTTTCGCCGAGGTGTGTAGGTGCTCCGAATCTTTCAATACTCGCACTGAACTCAGCTCCATAGGGTTTAGAGCCCTTGTTTTGTTTGATCAGTCCAAAGTCAGTTCTTTTGTGCTCTCCAGTCCCCGTATGCTGCTGCCTACGTATGCGCCCCTCCCCAGGGACCCATTTTAATAATTCAATATAAGCCGAACTCTGCTTATCTACTTGTTTGGGAACACTAGCCTGCAGTGTGTGTGCAGGCTGGCTCTTTCCCAATTCCCCTGTTGAGATGACTTAGCACTTTGAGATAACCAGTTAAATCATGGAGATAACACTGCCCCTCAGGTGTTTCAGCGCCTGCCTTGCTGGCAAATGCTGAAGGTTTCTGTGCTCACAGCAGGCGTGACACCTTGGATCTACATAGATCTACCTGTGTGTTGTCCCGAGGCTTTCTGGAAGTAGAATGTTCAGTGGGCTTGGCCAAGGATGGAATGTGTAGGGCATTCATTCCTGTCGTTTTTTGTTTGTTTGTTTTAATCTACCTAACTTATCAGTTAAACAGATTTCTTGTGTGTAATGTTGTTCCTTCACTCGGAAAGAAAAATATACCTACAATGAGAGAGTTCACCCAGAGATGGTGGCCTATGTGATTTTTAAAATGTCTGTTTATCTTGAAATAATTTGTTTAAGGAGAGCAGCTGTGCATTAATTAATTAAAGTTAATTAATTAATTGATTGATTAAAATACATCTCCTATCTCTTTGCAGGGATCTTCGGTTCAACAGAATCAGAGAGATCCAACCTGGGGCATTCAGGAAACTGAGGAACTTGAACACACTGTAAGTGAGAAGATCTAGTGGGGAGCTAGAGAGAGAAAAAAGAAAGATGGTTGTACTGTGTATCTGTTGGCAGATGTCAGTGCTGTGGCCGTCCTCTGATTGCCACAGTTGGAGGGGATGGATGGTAGAAGCCAGGATAGTGGAGACCTTTTTGCCTTTTGCATGTAGACCAGCGTACCTAGACCTCCTGTAGGACTCATCTCAACTTCACACCTCCCTCCGCTACCTGGGCTGGCCTCGGTGGGACTCACTCCCACTTCACACCTCCCTCAGCTGCCTGGGTTTTCTCAGCTGGACTCATTCCTACTTCACACCTGCCTCAGCTGCCTGGACTGGCCCCAGTGGGACACACTCCCACTTCACACCTTCCTGGGCTGCCTGGGTTGGCCTCGGTGGGACTCACTCCCACTTCTTCACACCTTTCTCTGCTGCCTGGGTTGGCTTTAGTGGGACTCACTCCCACTTCACACCTCCCTCGGCTGCCTCAGTTGGCCTCGCAGGTGGGCACTTGCCTTCATCTCTCCCCTGTCTGACTGAGGAGGACCGTCATCTCCTGAGCTCAGCCTGGCCATAGACAAGGCTTTGGAGCCACTGAGTTACACCATCGAGCTTTGATCCTAGGGGAGTGGAAATAAGGAACCAAGTCCTGAGGGCAGAGTGAGAGGGAGGTGGCTCTGCCCAGCTCCTCATCCTGTGGAAGAATGGCAAACCTCGGAGACAAACATCCTACTCAGTGTGGTAAATGGGCCCTTAGTCCTGCCAGATCAGAGACACGGAAAGGTGACTGTGGAAAGATGCATCTTCCTGTGTCTAGTGAAGAGGGTTTACCTCTTTAATGTATATGACCATGGCAGAGAGAGGTAATCTGGTAACCATAGTAACTCAAGATGGTTCTCGAGCTGGGATTTAATGACCGCTGGCAGTAAGGTCTATATTTTATCATTTTCTGACCCTTTCAAGGCTACAGAAATGATTTTCCCTAGTATAATTTGGAAACGTTTTTGATTGTTTTATAAACCTCTCTTGGCATTTTCTTCCACAGGCTTCTCAACAATAACCAGATCAAGAGGATTCCCAGTGGTGCCTTTGAGGACCTGGAGAACTTAAAATACCTGTAAGTTGTGGGGCGGCCTCAGGCCTGCAAACATGTGCTGTCTGCCTTTAGAGTCTTTAATGTAGAAGCAAGGCTTGTCCTGTCTGTGGGTTACTGTAAAGACACCGTCCCACATGGTTTCAGTTTTAGGTGAGTGAGATTCTACAACATGTTGTCGTCTGTATAAGTGATAGGCGACGTGGGCTGAGTGACATGCACCTAGGTACTGCCTTTGGCAGCTGTGGGCCGGGCACTATGACTTTCCAGGGTGGGCGGGGCAGTGTGCACAGCTTGCTTGGGCAGACACAGCCTCCCTGGGTATATGCACAGAGAAACGCGTGCTGTAGCTAGTGAGGTCTCAGCTGCTTTTCCAACTGTAGGTGGGTTCTGACTGTGAAGTGCTAATTCCTCTGGAGTGTCACTAATTTCTGGTAATGTTTTCATCTTCTTGATTTTTGCCTCTTTTGGTTTTTATCTAGTGAAGTGTTTTTTATTTGAATATTTACTTTCATGGTTCGGATCATCTCTTACTTGTTGAAGTCAGCTCTGAGAAGTTTAGAAAATCGTTACTCTTTAAAAACATGTTTAAATGCCAGGAGTGTTGTTTATGAGTCTAACACTTGAGGACCCCCTCAAGTTTAAGGTTAGCCTGGGGTCCTGTCTTGTACCAGCTTAGTACCCTGCCTAGGTGCTTAGTGTAAATGTGAAGGATTGATGTAGCATGAGGGCCAACATGGTGTCCTATGGGTTGTGCCCAGAATAAGAATGATTCTTTTAGGACCTTGGCTGACTTCCCAAAGTGAGCCATTTTGTCAGTTATTTTTGTTAGGGAAATCCATACCATGATGCATGGAAACACCTTGAATTTGAGCTGATTTTTTAACAAACAGAGTAGTTTTTTTTGTTTTGTTTTTCCAGTGTTGATATGTATTGGAAATCGGTTTTGACCTGAGATGCCAGGGGACCTCCCTTCAGCTCTGTTTACTGGAATACATTTTCCTCAGTGCCAGTGTTGTTTGCAAACCCTGCCCCCAGCTCCTCTGGCATAGACACTCTTGAGGCTGATGCTTGCAGCCAGGATGGCAGGCTTCTGCTCCCGACCTTTGCTGTTGACCTCCTTGTTGTTGCCGTCCAAGTTCTACCAGGGAGGATTGATTTCCTGGAAAGTGGAGTCAGCTGATGCCAGCATTGCTGTGCATGCGCCTGTATTTTTAACCGTTTTATGTTTCATTTTATTTTTCCTTCTGAAAATACACACAGTCTCAGGAAGTTTGGGGTACTGTCTTCCACAACGTGCTAGCCTTACCCTTTGGCTGTTTCCCTTCCAAACAACCATACACTGGCTTCTCTCCCTCCCATAGCTTAGAGTGGGGTCAGGACAGTAGGTCTCCATAGAGACCATTACACCAGGTCACACCCGGAGACAGGCTGCCAAGACTGGAGCCTAATGCCTCTTGCAGCTTGCTTTGTGTAGGTCCCTGCTGGCTTTGTCCTCCAGTTCCCTGGGATCACATTGGGAGAGCATATTGAACATCACTATCATAATAGTATTTTACATGTTTAAGAAGATGTCTAGGGGCTGAAGAGACAGTTCAGCAGTTAAGAACACTGGTCGCTCATCTAGAGGACCCAAGTTCAAGTCCCAGAACCCACATGGCAGCTCACAAATGTCTATAACTCCAGTTCGAGAGATTCTGACACCCTCACACAAGGCATACATGCAGGCAAAACACCAACACACATCAAATAAATAAATAAATAAATAAATAAATATTTTTAAAAAGATAAAAGATTATGTCTAAATTTTATTATCTCAGCCTTGTGGATTTTTGTTTGTTTGTTTTTTTTAACTTTGTGTAGTCCTTATTTTCTGAACTGCTATTACTTCTATTCAGGCACTGGCCACCTGCTTCATTTCTTTATTTCCCAATGATGAGATGGGTGCTTGAGACAAAGGGCCTGGTACAAGGATCAAGCGTAAAATAAAAAATTACAACGAATTATTAGAACATCAACTGTTTTTTTTATTCTTAAGGAAATGCATTGTGTTCTGGTGTCTTTTTGTTTTTAAATGTCTTTTTTTGTGTGTGTGTGGTACTGGGCATAGAATCCAGAGATTTGCCCCTCTACCTTTGAGCTGTACCCCCAGTACCACTAGCGTCTTTATAAACACATACTTTCATATATATTAGTTGGACTTAATTATTTACACACCCCTCAGAAGGACTCTCTGCATTAGAAGAAGGCAAAATTCTTTGGTGTTTTGCTCTAAGAAGTGGACACAGGAGGCTGTGGTAACTCAGGCCGAAGAAGTGGACATGTACCAGGAAGTTCCTAAAACCCTTGTGCATAGTTATTTAGCTCAGTGATTCTGTCCATTCAAGAAACTGGGACGCAGAAAGGTTGAGTTTTTACTATAGGTGCATGTTTTCAAAGAGCCTGGAGGACCAATTTCTGATAGGCTTTTGTTGTAGGTGCTGGGCTATTGTTGGGGACAGGCAGGTCCTGGGTGGTTAGTGCTAAAGGTTATGGTTCTTTGGTGGGGGCCACCTTAGTGATTCTCACAGAGAGAAGGGGGAGACCCTTTGAGAATGACCAGTCCCATGAAGTGGGTTCCTGGACATGTTGTACCCCAAGAATTAAGGCAAAGAATGCTGTCTGTTTTTTTTATTTTATTTCCCTTTTTCTCATACATCTTTTTGTTTGTTGCTACCCATATTTTTCAGTTTTTATTTTCTATGTTTATTAATGTTAGCTCACAAAGGGCTGGATTTTATTATGGCATCTTCATACACAGGTGTCATGACGCTTTCTCATTTGTTCCTAGACTCCATTGCCCTCAGTGTGCCTTCTCTCCCACTGGCTTCCCCCTTCCCTCAACCCCAACTTCTGCTCTGTCCTGACCAATATTCATTACCCCCTCTGCTTCCCACTCTGCTTCCATAATATCCTTTTTAATTTTATCATACCATACGCACGCGTGCGCGCACACACACACGAACACTCTTGATGTGTGTTCATGGAAACTCTCTGAACACAGTAGTAATAGTAGATACTGAGCCATCAGCTTGAAGTGTTAATTTCTCCTGGCAGGGAGTTTGCCTTTGACTTGACCTCTACCTGAGTCACAAGTGAGGACAAACCATTTATACTAAAGGACTTGGTAGACCCACCAATCCCAGAGGGCAGGGGAATCATCTCTAACTCAAAGTGCCCTCCAGAGCCACCAGGGTGGCTGCTGAGGGACAGTGCAAGCTTGGCTTGTTCACATGTTGAGAAGTCACACTGAGGTAGCTCCAGCACACATGCTGGGTGGCTCCTTCCGGAACTGTGGCACTTCACAGTGGCAATCCTTGCCTATGCTGAGTCAGGTTGGGGTTTCTCTGCAGATGATCAGGTCACCCTTCATGCAGAACAAAGGCGAAGGAACCTATGGAAGGATAATTGTATCCTGCTCCCATGGACTATTGAAGGACCCTGAGTTAGGAACGTCACACAATGCTCCTGTTAGCATGAAATACAATTGTTTGTTTTAATTTCGACCATTTAGAAATGTAAAGTCCCTTCTTAGATTATAGGCCAATCCAAACAGACTCTGTAGCACACATGACTCTTGGGAAGGAGTCATCTGCTGTAGAAGAATGGGCTCTGGGTGGGAGAGGGATTCAAGACACCTTCAGACTCTCTGTTTTTCCAGAGCTGTGCTGGTGTTTCTATTTCGTTTGAAAGCGCTGGCTGTGATCTTACAGTCAATGCCTTGGCTTGTGTAGAGAAAGCATTTTATCTTCCCAGGCTTGGAAGCAGCTGTCAGGACCTCAGTAGACACATAGGAGACTCTGTGGACCCCCTTGCTCTTGATCCTTGAAGTGTAAGAGACGTTGGCTATTGAGAGTGGCCTGGCACCCGCAGTGCAATGTCTTGTGTGTGCCCTCCTGCAGTCGTTGATTTTAAACTGTTCTCCCAGTGTCCGCTCAGTTCCTCCCCCTGGAGGTGAGCGCTCATGTGTATGCTAATACTCCTCCATGTTTCTTGTTTCAGCTATTTGTACAAGAATGAGATCCAGTCAATTGACAGGCAAGCATTTAAGGGACTTGCCTCTCTAGAGCAACTGTAAGTGTCCCCTTCCTGCCACCTGCCTTCCTGCCCCCCGTAGGGACAGATGACTGATTGCATGATGCATGTCTGTACTTCCCGGGGTGCAGGGAGGATGTGCATGACGAGGAGAAGCAGCAGTGGGCGTTTTTCACCCACCTTGCTACCCTGCGCCCACCCGAGAGCAGACATTGCTGTGTTTCACCTCTGCACCAGAGCCTGGCCCTGCGTTCGCCATTTGCAGGAACAGGAACATAACTTGCTTTCCTGTCTAACAGTAAGAAATTTGGTGTTCACGTGGTGGTGGAAACACAGACATGCAAACAAGCCTGGGCTAGATTCTGTTGTGGTAGGCGTGTCCAGCAGGGGACAGGATCTGTGTTCAGAGCCATGTGCGGTTTCGACCATGGTGCCATTCTTTTGGAGAACACATGCCTTACCCCCTTGTAGGTGCTGAGTGTGCCAAAGTGCCCTCTGTTTCCTAAGCCGCATATGAACTTGCACTTTGTTATAAAATAAGTCATTGTGCTTTATCTGCATGAGGTTCCAGTAAAGTTGCAAAGAATTTTCTGGTTTATGTGTCTGGCTAGCGACCTTCCACTCAATAAGCTGAGGCAATCCTAGTGGGATTTCAGGCTATCTTGGCTTTACAATGTCATGGACAGAAAACAGCTGTTAGATGTACTGAAGGAGTAGCCTTGCACTCTAGTCCTGTGCCTGTTCCCGTGTTATCCTGGAGGGCCAGCGTAGCTGGGTCAGGGCAGCAGCAGGCAGGGCCACATCGTACACCTCTATCCACAAAGGAGCTTAATTTGTCAGTAGGCAGGTCTAGGAGCCTAGGGAGGGGCACACGCGTGTTCAGAAGAGGTTATTTGGAAGGTCTTGCGTAAATTTCTTCAGACAGATGAAATAAGAAATCCAGGTTTATTGCAAAAACTTGGAAATCTGGAGACATGACTCCTGTGGGCGTTTACAAAGGGGTACATTCTGTTTTCACGAAGTCATCCTGGTACTTAGTTGGCAGCGAGTCCAGGGACAGAACCCAGCCAGGGGGAATAAAGAGCAAACGGGTTTGAGTGGCTTCCATGAAGTAGCCAGTGAGGCTTTCTGGTGACAGAGAGCAGCCTCCTGAGTCAGCAAGGGTTTTACAAAACCCCATACTAGGGGAGGCAGGTTGCTGCTGCTGGGGTTCGGCTTTCTTTCTGAGAACCGAGTGTTGTAGTGGACTTGGGGACAAAGGACCCCTTGCAGGCGTGGCCAGGCTCTGTCTGAGGTCTGTGTGGAGTCTGACTGGGAAGAGAATGCCTGCTGGCTCTACCTGACTCTTCCCTTGCATGCAGAAATTGCAGGGTTTAGCCACTCAGCAGGGACAGTGGGAACCGTGAAGCTGGGGAAGCCTGGGTGGAGAGCCCTGTGGCAGTGCTGGGATCCGCTGTGCATTTTCAAATTGGTCCTCAGGAGACCCTCATCATCCTCTCAGTGCCACACCCTGATTCAGCAATGGTGCTCCGTTTCCACGAGGAGTCTCTCCCTGTCCTCCATTTTCTCAGCCATACAGTGAAGGCTGATGGGGCCCAGATTCTACCTGGAGCCTCAGCAGTTCAGAGGTTTGCAAACTCTGAAAACCACTGTCCCTGGTGCTTCTTAGGGCAGGATGTCTGAGGCCCACCTGTCCACACTTCATGCAGGATAAAGGGCTTTGAACACAAACCGTGCTACCTGCCCTGGGAGCCTCAAATATCCCACTTTTGTTTCTGCTTGTTCTTCCAGCTTAGCTCAGGACTCACAGGTTCAACCAGAGACTCCTCAGCAGCTCCCCAGTGTTGGCGGTTCATGTGAGCCCCCGGAGCGTGGGGACTATAAGGAATTGGTCACAGCTTCCTAGCACACACCAGGCACACATAATGGGGACTGAGGATTTCTCTTTGGTCCTGCCTCCTTTGGTATTCTTGGATCAGATTCAGTGCTGGAGCAATCACTGACCTCAATGTCCTTTCTCTTTCTTGTCTTGCAAACACATTGTCACATGGGAGTGAGGGGTACACTCCTGCACTCGAGGAGGGTCAGGTCCCAAGGAAGGAGAGGCAGACTGTAGACTGTGGCCCCCAGAGTTTAGGAGTCTCTGGATTAGTTATGCCTGGGGAGTGACCAGGGAAAAAAACTCATCTGGGAACCCAGAAGTCATGCTAATCTTGGAGCTAATGAAAATGAGTTCGGAAAACAAGGCTTTATGTGGAGTTGTGGTGAACTAGGCTGCATGTTGGCTCCGCTGCTTGTTTCTGTCTCTGGCCCTTGGTTGACCGGAAGTGTCTGTTACCATGGCTACCTGCGTGAAGGCTTTTCTCTAGGGCAATGAAGTCTGGGTAGGAAAGATGACCAATGTTTTATTGAGCAAAAAAAAAGTCCCACCAACTTTCAAAATGAGCAAACTAGCATTCGGGAGAATGGAATTGTAAATTGTTTGAACTAAGGAGACATCTTAAATACAAAGGCGTATGGACTCTGGGTATTCTGTATGACCAAGAACCCCGGGGAAGTCCACCACTTCATCATCTCCTGCCTGGGTGCCTGGTTCTATAACTGCTGTGTTCTCAATGTCACGTGGAAACATTGACCGCTTAGAGCGTAGGAGTCCTGTGCACGCCCATGGACAGGGTTCCTGTCTGCTAGGCTGCTTTTGGTTCTTCCTTGTTACCTGCCGCTGGGTATTTTATGGATTAATGTGAAGTGGCTGGGCCGCTATCCCTACCACTTGAGTTCATGGAGACCCAGGGCTTGCTAAGTCCTCAGGTGTCACCTGTGAGTCAAACGACTCTAAGACAGCCTGCCTGCTCTCACCTGTGTCTTCCTGTCTCCACACCTGTACAGAGCACAGGGCAGTGTACCTAGTGACATGTGGATGTGTGGAAAAAAATGTCAGAACCAAAAGTCTGGGTTGTAAAGTTCGGTAGGTCGTTCACATTGTGCTGCTTTTTCAACCCCCTAGGTACCTACACTTCAATCAGATAGAAACTCTGGACCCGGAATCCTTCCAGCACCTGCCGAAGCTGGAGAGATTGTGAGTTCAGCTTCTCTCTTTAATTTGTAGTCGGGGCCCAGCTCATGCTGCCGGAACGGTCAACGTTTGCTTGACACTCCTTGGTCGAAAATTGGTCTCTTGGCTAATAATGAGAAGTAGGCATCTGGGCCTGGTAATAAAATAGGAAAGAGATCCAGTTATTTTGTGACCTGCAGCACGTAGCTATCAAATTCACTCACACTAAGTAAACACAATCAATAAGACATGTGACCTCTCGGGCTTCTTTTTGCATGCTTAGGAAGTTGTGTGTGTGTTTGTTTCTCATATAGCCTTGTTCTGTTTTCTCTTCCCACAGATTTTTACACAACAACCGTATCACACACTTGGTTCCTGGGACGTTCAGCCACTTGGAGTCCATGAAAAGACTGTAAGTGAGCTTCTGGGTGTCTGCTGCCCGCGGTGTCTGTGGGGCATCCTCTCTCCCAGTTCATTCATCTGGACCGTTCTCTGATCTGACCAAAGAATCTCCAGCTTCAGAACAGTCTTCAGAGACATCTAAATGCCGGGAAGGCAGGCCTGTTGAGTCTGTTTCGGTGTGAAGAGGCGGGCAGATGACTCACGTGTACCAGCAGACTGGTCCGCTAATAAGGATCTTGAGACAGTGTTTAAAATGACGTTTAAATTCCCCCAATTAAGTTTTAATTGCAAGGTACATATTTTATGGGTGAGGGTGACAGAGTGGAAGCATCTTCATGTGTCGGCCTCCAGTTCCTTTTCTTGAAATCCGTTTACCTGAGTAAACAGACTGGTGCCTACTCGGCTTTCTTTTAAGGCCTCCTGAAATCAGCTTTGCTTACGTGTTATTATAATAGATTCAAGGTATTCTAGTACTCATGGAGTTTTTTAACAGCCTTGGTTGTTGTCCTGTGGTCTCTATAGAGCACTTGCCCAGTTGAGGTGTTACCGAACTGCGCAGTGTCTATAATGGGCTCCAGTGCTCATGACTTCATCTCTGCATAAGCTGTTGCATTATCATCCATGAGACCAAACCTCTTTCTTCGGAAAAGAAATTACCAGGCAAGGTGAATCTACATTTGGGGTAGGAAGATAGGACAAATACTCTTATCTCTGGTGGATGGGGGGAGGGGAGGAAGACGTTGTCAGATAAATGTTAGGAGGGCCCAAGGCAAAGGACGGGGTAACCCATGGACTAGCTTGCATATGGATGTCCCCGTGGGCAGCTGCTCTTTTAGAGGAATGCCAGCCCTTCTAACCCAACACATTCCTTATCTTGCTGGCTCTGCATTGCTCAAACATGAACATCCTAGATTTGGAGATCAAGACTAAGCTCATAAGAGTTGGCCTATGCCCTCACTGAAAGGTCCACTTCCAAGGAGCAGTCAAGATGGTATGTGACCTTCTTCTAGCTCACTCAAATGGCTGGGGTAGACTGGGCACGTGTGCCATGCTGAATTGCCCATCCAGACTTCCTGCTGCTGCCCTTGGTCCTGTAATGACTGTAGGGTCTTGCTATTCAGAAGTGAATTACAGACTGGGTACCCCAATAAGCGACAGCTCTTGTCCAACCCAGTGCCCATTTCTTACCTGAGCTTGGGGTGATGCATCTTGTTTACCATATTTCTGCCAGGGATATTGATCTGTGGAGTGGTACCAGCTCTGGGTCTCTGTCTCCTCTGAACTAATGCCCGGACAAATGTGAAATAAGCATTTGTCTTGCCCCAAGGTACCAGGTTGTGGAGTGTGTACCTTGTAGTGGTTTTATCCAGAATCCAATCCTCTGATTGATCATGCTCCCCAGCTAGTTCCTATCCCTCTTAGGGTGGGAATGGCTTGCCTCTTTACATCTGATAATATTCAGACCGTGTGCCTCATGGCCTATCAGGTCCCCACCTGAACCCCAAAGGCCTTGCCTTTGGGTGGAGCAGTTTTCAAAATGAGGGATCCTGCCAGCTCCAGCTACAGAGGCAGAGTGTCCTCACAGTGCTGCTACCCTGGAGCTGCCTCAGCCACAAGATAGAACTCTGCTGTTTAATGCTCCCATAAGCTGCTCTGGAGCATCGCTGTGATCTGTCATTGACTTGTCTGACTCATGCTTGCCATGTCTTTTAGTTTGTTTGTTTTGCTTTTGCTGTGTTTGGATTGAACCTAGGGCCTCCAACAAGGCACGCAAATGTTCTACTACTGGGTTAGATCCACAGCCATTCCTGGGCTTGAAGCTAACTGTTTGGTCACTGGTTGACTTGACTTCTTCACTTCTCCTCAGGGCTTTAGACTCTCAGGCTTTTCTGTAAATACTTACCCATTACCACCCCTCTCAGCCCTTCAGATTCTTCCCTATGAAAACTTATTCCTTGCATGATCAATGCCCAGATGTTCGTCATCTTTGGCGTCCCTTGAGGCTCCAGACTCTGGTGGTTGATCTACCCAGGATGGGTCAAAGTCTCCTTATCTCCTGAATATCTTCATGACTTCTTTCCCTAGGCGATTGGACTCAAATGCGCTTCACTGTGACTGTGAAATACTGTGGTTGGCAGATCTGCTGAAGACCTACGCCCAGTCTGGGAACGCGCAGGCAGCAGCCACCTGCGAGTATCCAAGACGCATCCAAGGACGCTCTGTGGCTACCATCACTCCAGAAGAGCTGAACTGTGGTGAGTGGGTCCTGGAATCCCTGCTGAAGGACCAGTATGACCCCTGGAGTCCAGACATATCCCCAGTTGATATTGCTGATGGACTGACTTGTCTTCTGTCATAGAAGGCTAAAATTTGAGAAAGATAGCATATTGTTTTTGCAGGGGTGTCTGGGTTGAGATGGGTATTTGGGCCTTGCGGTATCATCTGGCCATGAGGATTCTGATTTGGGTTCCCGTCTGTGTGAGCCTTATGTTTCTCCATGGCATTCATTTCTTGCATGTAGAACGGCCCCGGATCACGTCAGAGCCACAGGACGCAGATGTCACATCAGGGAACACAGTGTACTTTACCTGCAGGGCTGAGGGAAACCCCAAACCTGAGATCATCTGGCTTCGAAACAAGTGAGTTCTGTCTAGCGTAGAAATGTCCCTGAAGCCCCAGGGGCCGCATCAGGAGCCCATGTACTCCCATAGGACTCCCCATCCTTGATAGACACCTTCCCCTTCTATGTAGGAAGATGGAGAGGAAGGAAAGATTCCATACCTCCTCTCTTCCACATAGCAGCTGCCTGGAAGACACTTTTGAGCCTGAGTTACTGGGAGAAGGCCTTTCTTCCCCACTGGGACTCATTCCTTGTAGGCCACAGGTCTCTTTCCCCTGGTCTATCACTGACCTGGCAGCATTCTGGAACTTTCTTACCCCATCAAGTGGGAGCTGGGGAGATGCTGTATGTTTACTCATGCCCAGGCCTCTAGTGTTTCAAGATTTAGTAAGGTTTTGGATCTGAGCCATGATGATGGACTTCCTGGGGTTAGAGGCAGCTGATGTCATTGGTCCATTTCTTCTTTGAGACCTGAGTTTGCGAGCTATGAGGAGTCTACACAGCCCCCCTTGAACTTCTGGAGCCTTGTCCTGAGTAAATGAGCTTCTCTTTGTTCTGCAAACATGGCTGTGACTGCCTCTCGCCTTGTAGCGGTTGTTCATGAACGGCAGAAGAGGTTGTCTGCATGCTGGTACTCGGGCCCAGCTGTGGGAGCATCCCTCCAGCTGGGTCTGAGAGCTGGGTGTTGGGTTCAGTGTGGGAGGGGAACGGGCACAGAGTGTAGGGGAGAGGGGTCGGAGCAGGCACTACTGATTATGATATAGACCAGACCCAGTCTAGAATAAGGTCAAGATGCCTAGGGCTAGGACTTGTCTGTGGTGACATGAAGCATTTTTTGACTTAGGTTTTGAAGGTGAAATCCTTAGAGGGAAATCCTGAACACAAAAGTCTCATGTAATTGCCTCTTACATCCATTTGTGCCAAGAGTGAAGACGGCACTCATGGTCTGGCTTGCAGTGTGTTCATGCCAAACTCACTGGCTGTGTCCAGCCTTTGGGAAGCAGAGAGGCCTCCTTGAGAACATCACTAGCCGAGTTTAGGAACAGAAGGTTCAGACACTGACTGCCAAGTTATCCTTGTTCCAGCGGAGACCCAGATTCCACAGCCAACAGGAACCTATCTTAGGTAAAGTTCTGTTGACAGACGAAGCAAATAGGAAAGTGGACCCCTCAACGTTTGAGAGCATTCGGGGGCACAGTGAAAAGATGCAACAGAGTCGTGAGGATCACAGGATTGTGCCAGGTTTTGATCTTGGATCCAAGCTGTATGAATGTATGTGGGGAAATGTGAGAGATGTTCATCCTTTAAAAACCTCCATGTCATGGGTGGCTCTGGGCTGATGGGAGTGAAAGTCCAGGGCCAACTCCAGGAAGGTTACTAAAGTGTTAGAATGTTGACAGAGTTTTCTATCTTGCCCGGTTCCCACAGTTGTTATGTCCCAAAGAAAAATCACACAGAGGTCTACATTGGTTATAAACTGATTGTCTCATTAGCTCAGGCTTCTTATTAACTCGTATAAATTACATTAGCCCATTATTCTCATCTGTGTTAGCCACATGGCTCAGTACCTTTTTCAGTGGGGCAGGTCACATCTTGCTTCTTCTGTGTCTGGACAGGACTCCAGAGGTAGCTTCCCTCTTCCCAGAATTCTCCTGTTCTCGTTGACCTGCCTCTACTCCCTATCTGGTTGTCCCACCTATACTTCCTGCCTGGATACTGGCCAATCAGCATTTATTTAAAATATAATTGACAGAATATAGACAATTGTGCCGCACCATTAGAAGATTTTGTGTTAGACCGGGGAGGAGCATCAGTATGGCTCAAGCCCTTCATACCTTTAGTTTGTAAATGGAAGATGTGATGCTTATGTTAAAAATACAAAACTAAACATGGCAAGACCTTGAGTCAGAGTCCCAAGGCCTGCCCTCTGGTGCCGGCTCTGGTGCCAGCTCTGCTTGCTGCTCACTGACTGAGGTTCCCTGGCATTCCTGCTGCTGATCCACACGCACTCGGGGGTTGTTGCCTCCCAGGAGACCGAGTCAGAAGCATGCCCAGATGAAGGAGCTAAGAGAGGAGCCCCGGAGGTGGTTTCGTTTGTTGGAGACAGAATCTTGTGCCTCTCTGGTTGGGTTCTAACTTGCTATGTAGTGGAGGACGACCTTGAAGTTCTGATCCTTCTGCCTCTACCTCTCAAGTACTAAGATTATAGGTATGGGAGTAATACCTAGCTTCTTGCTTTTAACTATATAAAACTATATTTTTACATTTTTTTTTAAAAAAATCACAAAATAAGGGAAATGTTTTATTTGCATTCTCCATTAGGTTAATGTTTTTCTTGTTTGGAATTAGGACCACATTCAAGCATTTAGACTGGGCATGTAATAGTGAACACATACGTGTCCTTTCCTAGACATGACTGCTAAGTCACAGTTGCTGACGGAGACATATCTGGACAGTCGTCACTCTTGTTCTCTGGGCCTGGCATGTGTCACCTGCTTTCCAGAGCTTTAGAGCCCACTGTAGGGCTGGGAGGGGTACGGTATCTGCTTGAGCCGTGAGCACACCGGTTTCTGTCTCCATAGTTATGAGCTGAGCATGAAGACAGATTCACGCTTAAACTTACTGGACGATGGCACGCTGATGATCCAGAACACACAAGAGGCAGATGAGGGCGTCTACCAGTGCATGGCAAAAAATGTGGCTGGCGAGGCGAAAACCCACGAAGTGACCCTCAGGTACTTGGGGTCTCCAGGTGAGTGAGTATGTGAGGGCCACCCTAACCACCCACTTCTTGCTCCTTTCTTTGCACTCCGACTCAGTGAAGTCTGAAATGGCAAAGTTCCCATGCCAAGTGGCTCACAGGATTCCTGAAACGTAAGGTCATGGGTCATTCTAACTTGCCTCAGACCCATGGCTGCCCCCTGCTGCAGGGACATCCCCAGAAGCTCTGATTTACTACCACAGGTAAGACATGGCCATGGAACCTGGAGAGGCTGGCCGTGCCTCACTGCAGGTCCCTGCACAGCCACATCAAATGCATGGGGCACTGAGGCCTCTGTTTGCCAAGGGCTTTAATTAGTTCAAAGGCATTTTTAAAATACTGATTTTTATTTAGCATACCTATTCTGAAGGTGCTTGAATATAATATTTAAAGTGTAAGATGTCTGTCCAAACCAGAGGAAGCACAGCTGTGCCCTTTACACCTCTGCTACACAGGCACGGGCCCTCTTCTGGTCTGCGTGCTCTGTCCTTGGCCTCTGCTCACTGTGGAGCCAGACACTGGAACACTATAACCCAGCAGTTCTCAACCTATGGGTCACAATCTCTTTGGGATCGTTTTTGTTTGTTTGTTTTCACTTTTTGGTTTTTTTATTTTAAAGAAAAGCAGCATAGAACATAATCTATTTACTAACTTAAAGCCTAGGATGATATACCACAATCTAGGTGCTAATGCCCACAAGGAAAGCTGTATATAGAGTCTCAGTAGAAACTAGAAGTGCCTCCTGCTACGTATGTCAAACAGTTTTTGGAGTGATTTTTTTTTTTAAATTCCATGTTTATGGATAAGGGTTGTGGACCCGAAAGAAATAGAACAGGGGTTATAAAAAAATAAAAGATACCTGTACATATGTCTTTATACAGACTTAAGAAATCTTGTGTAGGTTGAGTTTCAAGAAGGGTAGCTTCCAACACAAGGATGCATGTAGCTTCCGCTCTTATATCCATGACTACCTCTCTCCAGGTAGACTGTCGATGTCTGCTGCGGTCCCACTGTGTGCAAAAACCTTCCCAGCAGACATACTAGTGAAGGTGTGGATTCCCCCCCACTAGATTTAGAGTTGACACTATTTGCGTTTTTCTTTCTGTGATGAAAGGGATATTTTTATATGGTTTAAATTTACCCTGCAATTTCTTGTGTCAATAATGACAACCACAAAGGTTTAATCAGGTTACCAGGGTATTTATAATAAATAGAAGTAAAGGTTCTTCAGAGAATTTAGGGTCTGTCTGGGAGAAAAAATACAGCTCTTCCATAGCAACCACTGTCCACAGGTTGCCTGCCTTTGGCTGACCCGAGTATGGGCACCATTTTATTTTCTGCCCTTTTTTCCCCTGTGGACCCATGTGTGACCCAGTGTGGGGATGAGAGGGCAACCGTAGCTGTTGATCCACACATACCTTATACCGTGTTTGAAGCAGGGTCTCTTGTTGGTAACCACTATGTACGACAAACTAGCTGGTCCTCTAGTTTCTGAGGATCCTACTTCTGCTTCCCATCTTGCCTCGTGCACCCTACGATGATAGATCCTACCACATCTGAGCTTGTGTGTGCTGGGCATTTAAACCAAGGCCCCTTTGTTCACATGGCAAGTGTCTCATTGCCTGATTGCCTACGGAGCCATTTCCTCAGCTCTGTCTGCATATTTTTGTTGGCAAGACAACAAAAAATTATGTAATTAAATGTTAGTTGTGTTTATTTTGGAAGCCGTTAGGGCGAATGGACAGCCTGGACATCAAAAATGCCAAGTAGAAACCTTGCGAAGCTCTAAGAAATTAATTGACCATTTCTGTTTGTGACAGCCCGACCCACTTTTGTAATCCAGCCGCAGAACACAGAGGTGTTGGTGGGCGAGAGCGTCACTTTGGAGTGCAGCGCCACCGGCCACCCTTTGCCACAGATCACCTGGACAAGAGGTGACCGGACGCCCTTGCCGGTTGACCCTCGAGTGAATATCACTCCCTCTGGAGGACTGTATATACAAAATGTCGACCAGAGCGACAGTGGGGAGTACACGTGCTTTGCGTCCAACAGTGTGGACAGCATCCATGCCACGGCCTTCATTATTGTACAAGGTGAGCATCCTTTTGTGCCAGCAGGCTCTTGTCTTTGAGTAGCCGCAACAGCCCCCGGGGCTTTGGGCCTCTCTGTGCTACTTAATTTCCTCTTTCACTTATCTTTGCTTTTAGAGACTAGACTTTGACTTATCTTTCTAGCCTAGCCTGACCTTGAACTTTTAGTCCTCCTCTCCAGTGCTGGGATGAAGGTGTGCACCTCCATGCCTAGCTATTTGGATCTGTATATATGTGCATGCTTGTGTGAACATATATGCATATGTATATTTGTGTACGGGTGGCTGTACATCTATAAACCAGAGAACAATGTCAAACATCATTCTGGTTTGGAATTTTGGGTTGTTTTGTTTAAGACTAAGTTTCTCACTACCCTGGGAATCATCAAGTAGGCTAGGCTGGCTGGCCAGGAAGCTTCATGGGCCCACCTCCGTAGCACCATGCTTTATGTGGCTTCTAGGAATTGAGCCATTTTCCCAGCTCTACCTTCCTTTTTAAGATCTATAGTATCCATCCAATTTGACCTGGCACACATGATTTGGTGGTTAGACTGTTTTCTTTAGGAGAATAGGACTTTGAGATTGCAGTGTCCAGAGCTCCCAGGTACTGGCCTCTGCGAATGTGGACATGAATACCTGGGCACTGAAAGTGAATCAGGGCATGTGATGCACACAGCTCTGAGTGCGCTCCGAGGTTACGGTGCTAGTGAGTCAGTGTGTGAGCCTTGCATACAGTTTTGAATGTACTAGAGTTACAGTCGTATGTAAGCAGTATACACTGCCAAGGTCACAGTGGCCATGAGCCAGTATGAGCGCTCTGCGTACAGCTGTGTCTTTTCTTAGATTACAGAGCCATATGCCCCTTGCAGATAGCTGTAAATGCAGACCAAAGTACGGATATCACCAAAGTCCAACTTGTAGGCCAGTGTGTTTTATTGGGGTCATTTATAGGAATATGGGTGAACAAAAAATAAATCAAAGTCAACTGTATCCCAATGCCCACCCAAGCATGGGTGACAGCTCACTAACGCAGGGAACTGGAGCATGCTGCACAGCCTGCAGACAGCTCAACAGGGTGGAGAGCATCCTTTTCAGCTGGCCCAGCTGTCTGAGCCTCGTCCAAGCAGCTCAGCGGTTTTTGATTTTTCTAGCCAAGCTTGACTGATCTCTGCTGCTTTGAGGCTGTTTAGTTGGTATCTGCTCCTTCCAGGTGGCTGGGACTGTCGGAGTGTCTTTTCTCAAGTGTTATTGTTTATATCGTCTTGAGGAAGAAGCCTAGTGAGTCTGGTTAGTTTTGGGGGACTTCCTGAAGCTCTTTTGAGTTGTTTACTTCCAGCCTTCACAAACTTCCCTGTAGTATTCTCCTTCCCTTTAGACGCCTCTTATGCTTAAAGTTTCCCTCCAAGATGGAAGGTTTTAATCTTGGAGGAACTGTGAAGACAGACACACTTGGGGACCCTTGTCAAGTCCTTTTGATGTGCTGCTAATAGACACAGTGACTTTACAGGGCGTTGTCTCTAGTGTCATGTGCAATGCTCTTCGCCTGCAGCCCTCCCTCAGTTCACTGTGACCCCTCAGAGCAGAGTGGTCATCGAAGGACAGACTGTGGACTTCCAGTGTGAAGCTAAGGGCTACCCGCAGCCCGTCATCGCCTGGACCAAGGGAGGTAAGATGTCACCCTGGACCATCCACCTTCTCGTTCATCTAGGACACGTGCTATTGCTTCTGGGTCAGGCAAAACCAGTATCTTTCCTAAGGGGTGAGCTGTGGCATAGGAAGAGGATGCGGCCTCCATAAAACCTGCCTTGCAGTGCAGCGTGGACGGTCACTATAGGCACCATGGATTGAAGCTGTCTTGCAGAAGGACTCAGAGTCTTCTGGGCGGTGGTTCACCATGTAGGTGAACTTTTCCAGGTCCCCGTAGAACTCACAAAAACAGGGTTTATCCCCTGACTGCCAGAGCCGTCCCACATTTCCTGCACTTGGTGTGTGATCTGTTAGCACTTGGTCAGTTCATGGCTCCTGTGGTCTGATGAAGGCTCATCGGGTTGAATGAGATGGTGGCAGTGTCAGGTGATAAGACCATTAAGGACACCTCTGCAGGTCTCGGGTGTTCCTGCCCTGCAGCCTAGGCAGGGACCCTGGAGATGACTTGTTACCTTGCCTTCAACCAAAAAGGCCACAGAATCCTCCCTCTGAGGAGCCCCTGCCCGTGGATCCTGAGAAACAGACAGAGGTAGAGGCCAGCTGTACACTCCTTGATTGACTAGGAAAGATACATGATGGAAAGGCTTACCCACAAAAGCATGTGCCAGCATCCTCCTCCTCCAAGACTTCTGCATAGTCTGGGCCTAGGTCACCTTTTTGTATGTTTCCCGAGGCATAGTTTTGGGTCAGCCCTACAGGCACCCTAAGTCCTTGTCTTGTCCCCATTCCTAATTTTAGCTTTTGGTTCTGTTCTCTGTCCCTCTCTATGATATTCCTTGGATATGATATTCCTTGGATATGATATTCCTTGGCTCTTTATTTACGGATGAACAGCAGCTGTAGGAGTCCGCATGTGGACGTTGAATAGCTGCCTGCTTACTGGATCAGGAGTGGGCATTTGGTACCCGATCCAGGAAATTCAGCCCAGTGACACTGCCATCTTCAGAGATATCATTCTCTCTAAGTCACCTGTCTCTGACTCTGACCCTGAAAGCCTCTGTATCCATGTAACTGATGTCTTGCCCCACTTTTGTAGGGAGCCAGCTCTCAGTGGACAGGCGGCACCTGGTGCTATCCTCAGGCACACTCAGGATCTCTGGGGTTGCCCTGCATGACCAGGGCCAGTATGAGTGCCAGGCTGTCAACATCATCGGCTCACAGAAGGTCGTGGCCCACCTGACTGTACAGCCCAGAGGTAGGTGCTGTTGATCGGGTGGATTTGTGCGTGTCTGTCATCAGTGACACGCTTCCTGCAACTGACATCAGCATCAGTATTCTAGCCCTAGCTCTTCTGGTCACTCTTCTGTGGAGAAGTGTGGTCCTTGTGTTCATGAGGGATTCACGGGCACTTACATCTTCATTTCCCTTGTTCTAAAGACGTTTGTTCATCTCATGCTGGTCTGAAAGAGGCTGGATTTGTTAGCGAGCACATTCGGGCAGGCGGCTAGATGCAGCCTGAGGCTCTTGATGTCCGTGAGGCCCTTGGGGGTACCATGAACCCAGTTTTGTCTCTTAGACCTGTAATATCCACTGTGTATTTTGTGGATTGCCCCTCCTGTACTTGCTCAGGAGACTCAGTGTGCTCTGGCGGGGTTCCCCATGGTGGGATCCCACAATGGTGCCGCTGTCTCCTGGTAGTGTGTGTGGGATGAGGAACGTGGGCAGCCTGGCCGCAGTTTTTTACCTTAGCTAACAAGACCTCGATCCAACTCATTGCAGGGCTTCTGGGCTGGCCCCTGCAGGCTCTGCTCTTCTGACACTCTGTGGTAGGAATCAGGGGCTGCCTCATTCTCTATACTTGCCTTCTAGTCACCCCAGTGTTTGCCAGCATTCCCAGCGACATGACTGTGGAGGTGGGCACCAATGTGCAGCTGCCGTGTAGCTCCCAGGGTGAACCGGAGCCAGCCATCACCTGGAACAAGGTAAGAGTTGACTCCTCACCCAGGCCCTCTCTGGTGCAGGATGTGCGTATTTAAAGTACCCCAAAGGCAGCCTTAATAATAAAGATACTGGAAACAAAATACACATCCCAGCATCAGAAACAGACAAAGTCCTATAGGCCTATTGCTTCAAGGAATGAAGTTGAGTTTTGTTGCTTCATTTTTCTTTGTTCTTCGTATTTAGCCAACTGTTAGGCAGCATCCACATACTGCACACAAAGGAGCTTGCTGAGATGATGCAGCGACCTCACGAGGGTCCACAGAGTGCCAGTTTTCAAGGCTCTCTAGCTCCTTCGCTGCCCACCAACCTTCTCCAGAGTGACCCAGCTGTGGTCTGTGCATGGCTTGCCAGTTCTGTCTCTGAACTGCCCGCTCTCCTAGAGGCCCTGTTTCTCTGAGCCCTTTCTGCCATAGCTCATGGCCTCTAGGAAGTGCTCCCAATATAGCGGTTTTCATCTTTTGCGCATAGCTATGTTCTTAGCAAAGGACAGGTGTACAGAAGAGCTTATCTCGTTGAGTTGGACTTGGGAGAACAGTAATAAGTCTCCTTCCCTGGGAAGACTGGGACAGATGTAAACATAGCCTCAGAGATTTTTCCATTTGAGTTTTAACAGTGGATGGACATTTCTTTCTCCCAGAGAAGCAGCTTCTGTTTCCCAGTCTTACTTTAGTAATTCTTTTGCTTCAGGATGGTGTTCAGGTAACAGAAAGTGGGAAATTTCACATCAGCCCCGAAGGATTTTTAACCATCCATGATGTTGGCCCTGCGGACGCAGGTCGCTATGAATGTGTAGCTCGGAACACGATTGGATATGCCTCCGTCAGCATGGTACTCGGTGTGAACGGTAAGATGTTAGGCCAAGCACAGTGCATTGTCTCAGAGGGCTGTATCTTCACTCTATGAGCACCCACTTAGGGTGTGTGCTGGTTAGTTTTGGGTCGATGTGACATAATCTAGAATCACCTAGGAAAAATTTGTTCAGGGATTATCTAGATAGGGTTGGCGTGTTGACTATCTGTGGCGATTGTCTTGGTTGTTAATTAATGTAAAAGACCAAGCCCACTGTGGAAGGCACCATTCCCTGGAGAAGTAGTCTTGAACAGTATAAGAGACAAGAAAGAATATATTTGTTTTTTCTCTGCTTTTGACTGGATATGATACTTTTAAGTTCTTGCCTGACTTCCTCAATAAGGAACTATAACAGGGAACTAACTGTAAGCCAAATCCATCTTTTCTTCCTAAGTAGCTTTTTGCCAGGATGTTTGTTCCAGCACCAGAAATCAAATGAGGCCATGGTGTTAGAATGATTCAGAAGACAGAACGTTTGGCCCTGACTTGGCCAATGGCTGATCTTCCCTTGGAGTATCTTCCTCTGCCTGTATTTTTTTTCCCCACAGTCTTCAGCAGCTCTTTTCATACCCAGTAGTGCCATTGACAATGATCCCTGCAGGAATTCCATGCCTTCCAGTTGGTTATGGCTA
The DNA here is from genome assembly GCF_982192425.1 of Myodes glareolus. Taxonomy (NCBI): domain Eukaryota; kingdom Metazoa; phylum Chordata; class Mammalia; order Rodentia; family Cricetidae; genus Myodes; species Myodes glareolus. The sequence continues at coordinate 51,280,661 of NC_142031.1, read as the reverse complement.
CATGCAGCCTGGGATGTTTCTTGTACATGTGGACTGTCCTTCCCCAGGGTAGTAATTTGCCAGAGTGTCAAGATTTCACCTCCTCATCTTCCCCCACTGTCATTCTTCTCTCTGCCTGCCTTGCTTAGCTTTAGGGAAGAGGAGAACCAAGAACCCTGCTCAGACACAGCAAAGGAAAGAAACTGATGAGGGAGGTCTGGGGTCTGGAGCTCAGAGGATAAGTCAGGGCTGAGTACATTAACGCCCTGGGACTAGACGAGGTCCATCCCAGCCGGGGAGTTCATCCCAGCCATCCATCACCTGACCCAGGGGAAGAAGGTCCCCCCACAGCAACAAAGTGAAGGACCCTTTCAGTGAGGTTTCTCTGGCTGTGTCCAGGCCTGTGAGGATAGAAAGGAGCACTAACCACTGAGCTAAGATGAAAGTGCTATGGTAAGAGCTGAGAGTCGCTTCAGTGCCTGAGGGTGATAGAGTAGTTACAGTGGGAGTATTTGTACTTGGCAGAGAATGACTAGTTCTTATGAGGTGAGAAAGGAGCAAGAACTGAGAATCCCCCTGGACTTTGTGGTGCACACCTTTATTGCCAGCAGATGGGAGAGACAGGTAGAGCTCTGTGAGTTCAAGGTCTGTTTGGTCTACATAGGGAGATCTAGTCCTGCCAGAGTCTGACATATTTATCTATGTAGACATAGAAATATAGACAGATAGATGTAGATGTATAGATGTAGGTAGATAGGTATTAAGACCTTGTTTCAAAAAATAAAGAAGAATCAAAGTGTGAAGCTTTGATGGAGACAGGTTGTATTGTGTTACATTTGCTGTGTATTGTGTGTGTATCTCTGTGATGTGTATTATGGTGTAGGCTTATTCTGCGTGCTATGATGGTGTAATATAGTGTGATGTGTGGCCTATGTTTATTCTGTATGTGTGGGATGTGTATTATGTGTATGTGGTATGTGCAGGCCATCTGGGTATCTAGATGCTGATTTATTTTTGCTCTCTCTCTCTCTCTCTCTCTTCCCCCCCCCCGTGAGTGTGTGTGTGTGTGTGTGTGTGTGTGTCTGTCTGTCTGTCTGTCTGTCTGTCCTTCTGTCTGTGGGTCCTAATAAAGATGTTGTGATGATGCCCATGCAAGCAGGAGTTAGGACTGGCAATGGAGAGACAGTAAACAGTGGAGTCCAGAATTGGGGGTGCCTGTTCTTTGAGAAGAACAGAGACTTCTAGAATGAAGGCACCTCCTCTGATGACACTGCCCTCCAGATGGACCTGAGGAGCCTCAGTCTCTACAAACACCATGCTGGATATAAGCTCTTATATGCCTTGTGTTACAAATGTTTTGCCCCTTTTACAGGGCGTCATGTCATTTTCCAAAATTAAGGAGTATATTATTTCCATACTGTTTAAAAACAGCTTCTAGCAGAATTGATGATGAATAATTTGAGCCCTGGTTCAGCAAACAGAAATATCTTTTGGATGAAAGCATGACTTATGTCTAGATGATGTCGTGTCTAGACATGGATGTATGAGTAAGAATGCCATGTTTATTTTTTTCCTGCTAATATGAGTTCATGTTTTCCTAGTTCCCGATGTCAGTCGAAATGGAGATCCGTATGTCGCTACCTCTATTGTTGAAGCCATTGCAACCATTGACAGAGCCATCAACTCTACACGGACACATTTATTTGACAGGTATGGTGGACAGGGCGGTGATGCTGGCCTTGGGTAGGGAAACGAGTGGTGTGGGGTGGAATACATGTTTCCTAGTGCCTGGGTCTTTTACCTGTTTCACTCCCCAAACCTGACTGTAAAAGTCCTGAGAATTGTCCTGTGAGAACCATAAGGAGCGTCAGCTGACCCTGGCTCCCCTGGGGTTTGAGTGCTAGCAGGAGGTGTACCTTCTTCACAGGCTCTGGGCTGTGATTCACAATCAAAGCATTTGTAGAAGACCCGCCTCATTCTTTTGGCTTGTTAGAAACAATTTTGGCAAAAACAAAATGTTACTGAGGTGACCGGTGGATCCCTCCATGTTGGCACCGGCTACGTACTCTCTGCACCTTCACTGAAATGCGATGCCTGTGACTCTCTCTCTTGACTTTATTAATGGTTTGTTTTCAGTGTCTTTGGTTCTTGTTTGTCTGTTTGTTGCTCTGTCGCCTTCCACCTGGGATGAGTAAGGTACAGTGCACCACGTTGTCGAAAGTAGCGATAGACATTTAGAGATATCAGTACACTTTTAGTTTCTGGATTTTGTCCCCCAGTGACTTATCTCATTGAGTCTCTCCCTCCCTCCCTCCTGCCAGCCGTCCTCATTCTCCAAACGACCTACTGGCCCTGTTCCGGTACCCACGGGACCCATACACAGTGGGACAAGCCAGGGCAGGAGAGATATTCGAGCGGACCCTGCAGCTGATCCAGGAGCATGTTCAGCATGGCTTGATGGTGGACTTGAACGGAACAAGTCAGTACCATGTTCTCCCACCTTCTCACGTAACCATGAGGTAGAAAACACACTCCTGCATGTGCATTGCACTCTGGCCATGCCTGCATTAGTATCTAGCCCACTTTTCCCTGAACTTGCGTAGGTTCTCGCATCTCTTTGGGTCTACTGGAGACGTTGACTAATGTAGGACCTGGTTGCCTAGGCTGTGGATGATTTATTTGTGTCTTGCTGGGCTTGCTGTATGTTCTTCTTCCTATAGGCCTAGTCGCTGTGTGAAGAGGAAGCTGTTGTTTCTGATTGCTTCTCCCAGCCTGGAATTCCTCATGCCCACTTGCTTGCTTGGATTATTGAATGGATATTTTGATGATCATCCTTTGTAAGAAGAGGCTCTCATGCAACCTTTAATGCATGTAGTCTGAGTCTCTAGGGTCAGAGATGGGCTAGAAATAATTTAATGAAAATATTCAGTGCTGACTTTGACCAGCAGAGAAAGAGAGAGAGAGAGAGAGAGAGAGAGAGAGGATATACATGTATGTATATACATATTATATGATTGAATATGTGCACATGTGGGAATGTCAATGTGCCAGTGGGTGAGCAAGTATCTCTATGAGCATATCTTGCACAGGGGCATGCCATATGTGTGTGCAGACAGCATTGTGAGTGTGCACATGTATGTGTGTAGTTATGAGAGTTCATGTGTGAGTGCACACATGAGTGTCAGTATGTGAGATACTCTCAGGTGTGTGTACAGGTCTGTACATGCCCAGATGGCTTTTCTGGAGACTCTGGAATATTCTCCAGGGGAGGGATAGTGAGGAAGGTGATGGACGACCTTGGTGTAGGTGGAGTTTTCCCATCCTGGGAGCCGCTTCCAAATTATCACACAGAGGCTTATACTAATTGTAAATGTTTGGTCGATAGCTCAGGCTTTTTACTAACTAGTTCTTACATTTAAATTAACCCATTTCTATTAATCCATGAACCATGTGGCTCATGGCTTTACCTATCCTCTAGCGTGTCTTCCTTAGTCATCAGGTGGCCTCTCTCTTTCTCTCTCTCTCTCTCTCTCTCTCTCTCACTCTGCCCTTCTTTCCCCCAACATCCTCAGTCTGATTGCCCTGCCTGTAGTTTCTGCCTGGCTGCCAGTCAATCAATGTTTTATGAACAGTGAACATAATCCACAACACCACCTTGGCTGTGCTAATGTCTGCAGGCAGCATTTGATCAATCTGAGCTCTGAGCACGGGATCCTGGGGTCATGTGGCTATGCAGTCATAGACACCTGGTAGAGGCATACTGCTGACTAACAAGGCCTGACCTCCTCCTGTAGCTGGTAGACAGTCCAAGGTTCTTAATCAGGAATCTAACCTAGTAGGAGCCTGCTCCTGGCTAGACAGGTTGGAGGATATATTGTGTGATGGATTCTGTGAAAATCAAGGCCAGTGCCTTGAACGGCGTCCTGGGGTGATGGTAGAGGTGTGGAGAAGGTGACAGGAGTCTGAGAAGCCTGCAGGAGGCCTCATACATGCAGGTGGTGGTAGGATGGTCCGGACTCTGAGGAAAAGGTGCTTCAGTACAGTAGCCAGTACAATGTTCAGTGATGGTTATAGGGAAGCTGCTCCACAGGACCTCCTGTGGCTCATGTAGAGATGCATTCTTCGCCTGTTCCATGAAATAATATGAGATGTAGCTGAAGGTCCTTCGTTTTGGACATTTGCACATGACAGGCTTCTTACAGAGCCAGTCCCGTTATGAGAGCCAGTGGTATAAACCGTAAGCCTGATGACACCGAAACTATTAGCCAACAGTGAACCAAGCAGGGGGCTCCATTCTACCAGATCAGATGCCAGAGCACCTCCAGGCACCGACTGAGGCGGTGGTCTGCACTGCTGCTGGTGGAAGTCAGCACCACCCTGCTGTGTTGCAGGTTACCACTACAACGATCTGGTGTCCCCGCAGTACCTGAGCCTTATTGCCAACCTGTCGGGCTGCACCGCCCACCGGCGCGTGAACAACTGCTCGGACATGTGCTTCCACCAGAAGTACAGGACGCATGACGGCACGTGCAACAACCTGCAACACCCGATGTGGGGCGCCTCACTGACCGCCTTTGAGCGCCTGCTGAAGGCAGTGTACGAGAACGGCTTCAACACGCCTCGTGGCATCAACCCCCAGCGTCAGTACAATGGGCATGTGCTTCCCATGCCCCGCCTCGTGTCCACCACACTGATTGGGACAGAGGTGATCACCCCTGATGAGCAGTTTACACACATGTTGATGCAGTGGGGTCAGTTCCTTGACCACGACCTGGACTCTACAGTGGTGGCCCTGAGCCAGGCTCGGTTCTCCGACGGACAGCATTGCAGCAACGTGTGCAGCAATGACCCCCCGTGCTTCTCTGTCATGATTCCCCCCAATGACCCTCGTGTGCGGAGCGGGGCCCGCTGCATGTTCTTTGTGCGGTCGAGCCCCGTGTGTGGTAGTGGCATGACGTCCCTGCTCATGAACTCCGTGTACCCTCGAGAGCAGATCAACCAGCTCACTTCCTATATCGACGCGTCCAATGTGTACGGCAGCACAGACCACGAAGCCCGCAGCATCCGGGACCTGGCTAGCCACCGTGGCCTGCTGCGCCAGGGCATCGTGCAGAGGTCTGGCAAGCCTCTGCTTCCCTTTGCCACGGGGCCGCCCACCGAGTGCACGCGTGATGAGAATGAGAGCCCCATACCATGCTTTCTGGCTGGTGACCACCGTGCTAATGAGCAGCTGGGCCTGACCAGCATGCACACCCTGTGGTTCCGGGAGCACAACCGCATTGCAGCGGAACTGCTGAAGCTGAACCCACACTGGGATGGGGATACCGTCTACCACGAGACACGCAAGATAGTGGGGGCAGAGATACAGCACATTACCTACCGGCACTGGCTACCCAAGATCCTGGGAGAGGTGGGCATGAAGATGCTCGGCGAGTACCGGGGATACGATCCCAGTGTCAACGCTGGCATCTTTAACGCTTTTGCCACGGCAGCCTTCAGGTTTGGCCACACGCTAATCAACCCTCTGCTCTACCGGCTGGACGAGAACTTTGAGCCCATCCCACAGGGCCACGTGCCTCTCCACAAGGCCTTCTTCTCGCCGTTCCGGATCGTCAATGAGGGGGGCATTGACCCGCTGCTCCGAGGGCTGTTTGGAGTGGCCGGCAAGATGCGCATCCCCTCCCAGTTATTGAACACGGAGCTCACGGAGAGGCTCTTCTCCATGGCACACACAGTGGCCCTTGACCTGGCCGCCATCAACATCCAGCGAGGCAGGGACCATGGCATCCCACCTTACCATGACTACAGGGTCTACTGCAACTTGTCAGCGGCCTACACCTTTGAGGACCTGAAAAATGAAATCAAGAGCCCCGTGATCCGGGAGAAGCTGCAGAGGTGGGTAGTAAACTTTTAAAGATGTGTGGATGCCAAGTGGTTTTGACTGTAAAGTGTGGTGTTACCATCTCTGGGTTTGAGTTTCTCCAGGTGGAGGCTGAGGTTAGATAGGGGGCGGCCGGCTGTCTGGAATGCCGCAGTGAACCGAGTGTTGTATAGAGTCATGTCTGCCAGCTTCTCTATGCTCGGGTGGTGGACTTTGTAAGCTGAAAGGAGTTTTCTGTTGAGATAGGAGTTGTGTCTATCTGGCTAGGAGAGCTAAGAGTCCATGGGAAATGGACATCAGACTGGCCAGCCTCGTGGACCGGTCTAGGTCTGTAGCTCCCTATGCTTACTCAAGTCTGTGACCCCCACCTATAGTGGGGTCACACATCAGTTGCCATTGTACATAGAAGAGGAGAGCTGGACAACAAGCAGGCATGCTTCATGAGGAGGCGAATACTCCGTGACTCAGAGGATAGGCCCAGGTCTGCTCAGGATTGGGTTATCTCACCTAGGGCCAGGCTTCTTCTCAGACCTGCCTCCTGGGAGCTGTGCCGACCTGACGGTCCACAGGAAGGCTCTCTTTTGTGAGATACTGCGGTTTCTGAATGCGTGCTGCTCTGGCCCCTGGGCTCCAGTTCGTTTCCATAATAGTGTTCTATTACTGGCAGGGGAAGCATACGAGTCCCCCTGCAGGAACAGTGCATTTTTGTCACCGTCATGCTTTATTGGGAAGTATGCTCACTGACTGTGCTTCGTGAGCTTCGGTGTCCCCCTGTGTTCCCATCCAGATGGCCACAGATGACTTTCCCGGTCAGTTTTTGATTGCCAAAATATTTCAGAACTGCCTAGTGTCTGGTGATCCTGCCACTGCTGCTGGAGATGGTGAGCCCAGCCCTGCTGCAAGGGAGAGAGACCCCTGGCAAAGACCATGCTTACCTCCCCACCACACAGAATTACTCATTTATTTTTTCCTGTGAACCCATTACCCAGAGGGAAAAATGAGACATAAACAGGAGGAGAGCTGAATGGCAGTGAAATCCAAGCTGTCATGGTTTTCAGGAGGCCGTGGGGAATGCAGCTGCCGTCTTCTGTGCTGGCAGCCTGTTGACATTTTGCATTTTGAGACAGCCTGGGGATGCATTCCGGCTTCTTTCTCTCCCTGATGTGTGCTCCATAACCTACACAGTCAGGGTCCCCAGGCCCCTGAGTGAGGGAGCTTTGTAGTGTCATGGAGACCATCCCCAGCAGGCCTGAAGTAGATATCCTTCAATCCCTCCTCCCCATCCCTTTATGAGTAGCAGGTTGGAAGACAAGGAGCAGGGATCTGGGGAAGCACTGGCATTTGTTGCCTGTGTAGCAAGACCAGCAGTCCTCCAGGCTCCCACGTCAGGTGGCTTTGGTCCAGCGTGCTTGTCCCTGAACACCAGACAATGAGCACAGTTTGGCTGGAATGTGCCAGCTTAAGTGAGGCACCTTTATCCACTCCTGAGATGCATGTCACTGCTAGATGCTAGATGGTAGCGCGTTCCGCTGTCATTCCAAGCCTGGCGGGGAGGGAGCCAGGGACTGGAAGATGCTATTTCTAGCTGAGTTTCTAGCAGTAGGTGGAGCCAAGACCACCTGCTGCCTGGCTGGGAAACTGAACAAGATTAGAAAAGGAAAATCTGTAGGCATTACCTTTTCTCTCTGTATGAGCCTATATTCCAGGAGCTTGGAGGACTTGGTAAAAAATACTTTGTTAAACATTTTCAAATATTTAAGCCTCACATTAGATATCTATCCTAGCCAATTAAGCAGCATTTCCATTGGCAAATACATTTCAATATATGGGAGGGTTTAATCCTATTATTTTTGAATATGATTATCATTGTTCATATATTTAAAGAAGAAGATAGGTGTTGAAGGTAGGTGGATGTACTCCGTGGAGTTAGATGATTCTCTCTGGAGCATAGGAAAGAATGTTTTGATTTTCTTATCTATTTTTGGTTTTTCAAATCACTTTTAAGTAAGTGTGTGTGTGTGTATGTGTGTGTGTGTGTGTACACATGCATGTGCACATGTGTAATAAAAAGAGGAAATTTTTAAAACTGTGATTAGATATGCTTTAAAGAAATGCTGGTGAGTTCTCTTTGTTCTGTAAAAGTCTGGAGAATTGCTGTGCTTCATACTCCAGGCGGCTATGCTGGACAGACCTGACTTGCTCCTTGCCTATTGCAGGCTGTATGGCTCAACTCTCAACATTGACCTGTTCCCGGCCCTCATGGTAGAAGACCTGGTCCCCGGCAGCCGCTTGGGACCTACACTCATGTGCCTGCTCAGCACACAGTTCCGACGCCTGCGGGATGGAGACAGGTGCGTGCTGGAGAGCCTTGCCTTACGTGGTTGTTCTGGACTCAGGACAGATGACAGTGAGGACCCCTCCCTGCTGGCTGCCCTTCCAGCAGCTCTGTACCTTCTGTAGACTGCCCGGGCTAACATACCTGAGTCCCAGATGCTCTTGGTCTCTAAAGTCAACGAGAACATGAATGTTTCCAGGAGCCTTTTGACTGTTCGTGGCAGTACTTGGGAGGACTAGAATATTGTTGTTTGTTTCGTTTGCATTTTTGAGATGATCCCAGTGTATAGCTCAGGCTGGCCTCGCTCACGGCAAGGGTTTAGTTAGAAGTTTAGCCGTCCATCATGTTTGAAAAGTAGTCCATCTTCTTCTTGCTATTCAGATGGACTACTGTACTCTTTCTACTATGCCGGGGCTTTTGGCTTTTCTCACATTGATTGCGTGAGAATTCACACAATGTTCATCGAATCAGTGAATCCTGTGTTGGAATAACATTCTTACCTTGGATCCCGCGGCCAGCAGCCTCCCTGCTTGCCGCTGACCCTCCTGACTCTGTTGTCATCTCTGGAGAACAGGTTGTGGTACGAGAACCCAGGCGTGTTCTCCCCCGCTCAGCTGACGCAGCTCAAGCAGACGTCCTTGGCTAGGATCCTTTGTGATAACTCAGACAACATCACCCGGGTGCAGCAGGACGTGTTCAGGGTGGCAGAGTTCCCCCATGGCTATAGCAGCTGTGAGGACATCCCCAGGGTGGACCTGCGCGTGTGGCAGGATTGCTGTGAAGGTAGGTGCTGCCTGCTCCATGCCCTCACCGTCTCCCGTGACTGCCGCTCGGCACGGGAATGGGAGAACAGCCTCTGGCTCCTAGGATGGTAATGATTTATGGTGGCTTTGCTTAGTGATTTCACGGCTGGGAGATAAATGTCAAGGAGTCTTAGCATGAAGGCACCATGTAGTGTTGAGCCTAGGCTATACAGGTCAGTAGCTCCACCCACATTGACTCTGGATGAACTGAGGAGACGTGGAGGCACCCAAGGCTATAGCGTTGCTTTCCTACCTTAAATAGCCGTACACTAAATTGCTGATAAAAGATCAACATGGTTGATGCACACACCAGCCACTGAGCCCTGTGTGATTCAAACACCATGCCCTTAAGGTCACTTTTCATCCTACTGCAAGTGCCTTACGTTTATTGATGGCATTGTCACCACGGATACCTGCGTTAAGATGTCAGTAGAACTAACTTTGCAGCTTCATTTTTATCCTAGGCTGCACTGTAGTCTGATAGCTAAAAATACTATGTAAAAGGACACGAAACTTGACAGTGTGTCCTGATTGCATGTCTAACATTGAACCGACTGTATAGCGGCACCCGAGTGCTTGTGTTTCAGTCACATGACTCACAGCCCAACAGTGAGAAATAGCTCCTCCGGGAAGTGTGAGGGTCTTGATGTTGGGGCTGGACAGCCTCATAAGGAGGTCTGCACAGTGCATTCCCGTCAGCCTGGGGGCTGACTCCCTGCCTTGTCTGTCCTCCTTGTGCTCAGGGCCACCGTCACCACAGCTGTAGCAGCCACTGGCTCCCTGTGGTGACGGTTCCGCTGTCTCTTTCCCACTCTGCATTCTTGAGTTCCTCTCTTGGTTAACCTCAGTTTCCAGTTTCTAATTTGAGTGCAATTTTGGCTTTATTCAAACTATGATCAGAACCCCGTAAATAATAAAGCGGGGGATTATTTACAAGCTAAGCTTGGTGACGTACGTGTGTTTGTGGTGAGAAGAGGACTCAGAAGGATGGATGCTCCAGCCCCACATGGAGCAGCACACTGGGTCCTCAGCCCTGCCCTACGCCTTGGAGACCCCGAAGAAAGGGGGCTTGGAAAGAGCACACAGAGCTCAGCACTATGAGTGTCACTCTCTTATTTTTCTCCTACTGTAGTCACTCAAGATCAGTATTGAAATTAGGTTGACTTTTGAAGCTGCATTTAACATCCTAAGAGCATGTATTATGAGGGTGAGACTGTATCTGTTTGTGAATGTGTGTGATTGTGTGGTTTGTCCAATCTGCCTTTCCCCCACCCCTGTATGTATGTATGTATGTATGTATGTATGTATCTATCTATCTATCTATCTATCGAGAGAGAGTTATTAAGGAGTCACATAAAGGACATTGTGCTTACTGCTGCATACCTAATCCTCAGTGACTGCTGTTCTTGTGATCATAGAGTGGGAACTTGAATCACTTTTGCTTCTTTTTCTTTTAAACTCTCACAGTTTTTTCCAGTTTAAATACTTCCCTGCAAGGATGGCAGAGGATTTCGTTATGTCTGTAGGACCCTGTTGCCTTGAAAATGCTGGGCAGGGCCAATTTTTATTTTTCAGATACAGAGCCTCTCTTTTCTGATACCATGACTAGGTCCCCTCCTGCTGCAGAGTGGAGCCAGCCTTCACTCCTTTGCATATGTAATATAGTCACAGTCTCAGAAGAGGCTGTCTCCAAGGCAGGCCTTGTCTTGGCCTCTGCCCCCATTCTATTCCATTGTCCCAGGTGCTCAGTGCCCCAAGTTCTTGCTGACATCGGTTCTTCCCAATACTGGGCCTCTTACAATAGCAGGCTTGATCTAACCCCAGAAGAGCTTCAAGATTCTAAATGTACTGGTTTCTGTTTGAGCTCAAATCCATTTCTAAATCCCACAGGGGAAAAAAAAGTTGGTTCTGTTAACATTTTTTTGGATGTGTGTGTGCATGGTGTGTGCTTACATAATCTGTGTATGTTTGCATGTGTGCGGGCACACATGTGTATGGGTGCAGTTGGCATGTAGAGGCTAGGGATTGACATCTAGTGTCTTGGGTTTTTTGCTGAGCCCAGAGCTTGGCAATTCAGCTTGTCTAGCTGGCCAGCTTTCTCTAGGGATTCCAACTCCACTCTTTCTGCTTGCTCAGCAAGTGCTTTATTTACTGAGCCATCTCCCTAGACACAAAAGTTTTTCTAAATGAGCCCAAAAAGCTGCAGGTTTTTTGTTACCATGCTCCTAAATTATTTACTTAAATATAATTGGAACTGGGAAATTAGCATAAATAAAATTCTTACCTAATTTTTGGATCCTGTTTGAACTCTACTATGTTCCCAATGATGTTAGCTCATGACAGGTTCCACCTTATTTAAATTTACCTGAATGTTCCCAGATTCCTGTATCCAATAAGAGTCTGTCTGTCTCTGGTCCTTTTGGTAGGTTTCCCTCCGTATGGGTTTGACTGACCTTTTCCTGAAGGCTAAGTGCAGCATTGGAACATAACTGGAGTACGAATGATGTTCCTCCTGGTGCACCATAGCAGGAATCAGAGGTCATAAGTTTGTCCTGTGGCCAGTGACAGTGATTCAAGTTACTTATTTCAAATGTTTGCCTAGATACTGTGGTTTGCCTAGATAGTGTGGGGAGGGTTACAAACATGTGGTTTTAGTTAGAATCTAAATATTCTCCTCCTTTGCACCAAACTCTTCCTCCTATTGTGCAAGGCCCCGGGTGGAGAACCATTCCTAGGCAGGATGGGGGTTCCAGAGAAGGTTCAGGTTTGGAGCACAGGTCTCCTGTATACACAGAACTTTCCACACATTGCTATGGTTTGGTACATTTGCTTTGTGAACGTGGCTACTTTCATAGCAGCAGTGGGTGTGGGGTTGCGCTAGTGCCAAGGTGCATGCAACTGACGCAGGGCAGGCAGAGAAGTGCAGCCTAGCTCTGCTCTGTGCCTGACGGAGAGTTGGAACATCGTGGCAAATGTGGTGACTCTGGATTCCCAGAATGCATGTGTCATTTTCAGATGAGAGCCACTGGGCACAGCTCATTCCCATGAGGCCCACCCTGCTTTGTTCTTGTTCTCAAATAATCTAGAGTAAGGCTTTCTGATGGAGAATCATCCTTGCTCTCTTCCGGAATATTCAGTCTTGTCTGGCCTGGCTTCGGTTTTCAGGAAAGCTTGGAGAAAGAGGTTCCTGCGAAGACGGGGGAGTACAGGGAGTAGACATGGCTGTGCAAAGCTAAGCTGCTGTGGATCTGGTTTATGTCCTTGGAGCCACCTGAAAAGCCACATTTTCCACTCCAGGGCAAATTTAATCCTCCCAGCTTAACTCGGGTCAGATAATGATGTGTGATAACAAGTTCCAGGTTACTTAGGAACTGTTCCGGGGTCAGGAGCAATGGCTTGATTCAGCTGAAACACTTCCTTCAATTTCCAGCCATGGACATCAGGATCTAGATACTCTCATCCAGAGGCAGACAGTCACATGACCTCTGCTTAATTAATACTCCTTTGCCTTAGTGACGTAGACTGTCCGCTTCAGGAGGGTCACAGGACCTAGAATTTGGAAGAGACTGCCTTTGGGCTTTGTGTTCTTCTGGACAAGGCTATTCTTAGGGGAGAAAGGAGACATAAGATAAGTGTAAAGATGGGTGGCTTTAATGAATAATGTAGACGGGGCTTAGGTGAGAGAGAATAGGGTTCCTCCCCACCTCTGGAGCTTGGGATGAGGCCTCTACCAGGGCAGGGAAGGGCTTGGAAATTACCTGGACTTGTTGCAGGCTGATTTGGGCTGATAATGAGATCTCAGGGGCAGGGTACCATTTGACAAGGGCAAGAAGACTTAGATGGAGCAGACTTAGACCATAATTTAGAGTGCCCCAAATCTCCCTGTGTGGGATGCAGGAGGGTACACTGATCAATCAGCTAGGGTGCAGGGTGGTTTGCCCTCAGGGAGATTTACTGCAGCTCTTAGCAGGTTTAAGTGCTGAACCCAATACCACAGAGGACTGACAGACCCACTCTTAGCCCCATGAGTGCTTTTAGGCACTGTCTGGAATAACACATGTCCTCCCCGAAGGGGGAGGGGAGATAATGTGTGATAAAAATAGCTACTACTTGACAAGATGTAAATTTATTTTGATTAGAATCATCTGTAACTGATTGCCCTTTCCTGCTTTTTCACCAGACTGCAGGACCAGGGGACAGTTCAATGCCTTCTCCTACCATTTCCGTGGTAGACGATCCCTAGAATTCAGCTATGAGGAGGATAAGCCCACCAGGAGAGCAAGGCGCCAGAAGGCACTAAAGTGAGTTTTGGTGGTATCTGGAAGATGTCCTGGCCACTGTGGGTCTCCGCAGCAGGCTCAGGCGGTTGTTTCTGAGCTCAGTGTAGCCTGGGCTGGCTGAGGCAGAGGTGTTCCAGAGTACAGGAAGACAAGTCCTGTGCCCTGCCTGACAGTGCTGAGCTGCAATGTGCTAGGCCAGGCACCCAGCAGAGGGATGGATGCGTTTAGGAATGTTAGCTTAGGCCTGCGCACTGACACTCTGAATCTTCTCCTTATCCCTTAGTGTGAAATATGGCAAACATCTTAGTAATGCCACGTCAGCCTCCCATGACCCCTTGGAAGGGCCAGCAACCAATGATCTAAAGACGCTTATTCTGGAAATGCAGACGGTCATCACAGACCTCAGAAAGCAGGTAAGGCTGGCCTGAGCCGCTGCCATCTTCACCAGCTTGAACCTTTCACCAGCCCACCTTTGGCCCAGGGGTTCCCAGAGGCCTTGCATTTCTGGGTGATCATGTAAATGCTGACTTTGCTCTCACCTGCTGGGGACTGGTTGCTTGTGTAGCTTGCTTTCCTCTGGCTTGCTCCTTACTGGGCTGCATAGGATTCATGTCCTCATCTTTCTCTGTGGATTAGTGTGCTAGGTCCTTCTTTCTTTTATTGCTGTGCTTAAACACCATGACCAAGACAACTTATAGAAGAGTTTCTTTTTGCGTAGTTTCAGAAAGTTAGAGACCATGGTTGTGGCTAAAGGCACCAGGGCTAGGAAGCTGAAGACTCACATCTTAAACAGAAGCTTGAATCAGAGAGAGGAAAGTAGCAATGGCGCAGGGCTTTGACACCTCAGACTTCATCCCCAGTTATGTACTCTTCCAACCATACCTCCTAAGCCTGGCCACCACACCTGGGGCACTTGGTAGTGGGCAGTCAATGTCTCTAAATGTGGGGCCTCCCAGGGAATATGGCTGAGAGGATACAACCGGAATGGGTACAAAGTCCCAGCAGACTCAGGCATAGCCAGATGGAGAGGGGTAGGAGAAGACAGACTTGAATTCCTGCCGGTAAGCCACTTCTTCAGGGAGGGTTTGGAAGAGACGGTGCTAGGAGCCTGTCAGTGATGGCGGACTCACCAAGGCTGCAGGGCAGGGTGCCAGGGCTACACACTACAGCCCTGATAAATTCCTCTCCTGTGTGTAAGGATCTTTGTTCTTCTCCACGGCTCTGTGTTCAATTACCAAAGGTCTTGTTTCAAAGAGAGTGGTGTCTGGAACCTCAGGCTAGACAGAGGAGGTCTGTTCACTTGACAGTAAAGAGCGTAAGTGCGCGGACCTAGATATGGGCCAGAGGAGTGTCCTGGTGGTGTGGAGTGTGTCCAGGAGGCAGTCTGACATTGGTGCCTGGTTTGTGGGATTCCTGGGTCTGGCTCTGTTCCTACCCCAAGGGTACTCAGGTGATAGACTTAGGGGGAGACTCATGTAACCCAAATTCCACCATTTCTCTGACAGCTGCTCCCAGTCTTTTTTTTTTTTTTCCTTTCTAAAGCACCAGAGTGAGCGTTGCTGGGGACCCCGGGCTCTGGTGGAGAAGCTGAGACCAACCCAAGGAACCCTCAGGATTCTGATGGGAACAGGTGTCCTTCAGACCCTTGGTTGGTCTAGGTAGACTATATAGACTTCATGTCCATGGTATTTGCATTCTCCCTAGAGTCACAGGGGCAGGGTTTCTTGGCTCAAGGAGCCAGCAGACCTGATGATAGAGAATGTCCTCTGTCCAGACAGTTGGGGCAATTTTGGTCCTGGCCTGTCGTCTCTACATGACCTGGGCTGCTGCCTGTGGGTCATCAATGCTGATAGCCATCCAGATCATAGTCACCTCCGTCCTCGGCTTATCTGGGCTTTGAGTGAACGCAGAGTCAGCCAGTGATGCCCAGGTTACTCCCCACTTCCTAAGGATGCGGGTCCATCCTTTAGTTTTCTCCACGGCCTCAAGTAGGAATGTCGAGGGTTAACTAAAATGTAAGTCATGCTAGTGCGTTATTCCTACAGAAAAGTTGACTTTGATTTGTTTAGAAATGCCGAAGCACATCTTATTGTGGACAGCTCTTTGGCTAGCTAAATTCTAACTGGCATTTAGGCTGTTGGGAGTAGAGTCATCCTAATACAAAGACAGCAGGGCAATCTTAGTACCAAGAGCACAGAGTTGCACAAGGTTCTGTGTTCTGCTTCTGTGTGAACTGGCGACCTCATGCTTAGTAGGTAGGATGGGGAAGCAGGAGAGGCTGGGGTTGAAATCCACATGGGAAGTAGACTGGTTTAAAATGCTGTGGCTCCTCTCCCTTGTTGTAAAGCGGAAAGCCTCTCCTCAGCTCAGCATGGCTGTTGAGGCTCACTCTGACGCCCTGCTCTGTGCCCTGCCGCAGATAACCAGCCTGGAGTCTCGGCTCAGCACCACGGAGTGTGTGGATGATGGTGGCGAATCCCACAGCAACAACTCGAAGTGGAAAAAAGACACGTGCACAGTTTGTGAGTGCAAAGTGAGTCTGGGGTCGGTTCTGTGTTCATGCCCTTGACATCTGGAAAGAGGGTGGTCCAGGTATCAGAGTGAGGTCCTGCTGGTCCTGATCCCTAGCCCTGCTTTCCCCTCAGAAGCTGGAGAGAACACTTGAGGGCATTTGGGTGACCCAACCAGCTTCTAATGGTGTACAGGAAACATCCACACACCCGAGAACCTGAGAACGCCACAGCTCGTGCCCCTTCCTCCCAGAGCTGGCTATCCTGTTCACCCCCTTATCCTCGCTGTCTCTGCCCTGGTCTGGCCTGGGATATTAGTTGCAGAGAATGCTAAGGGGAAGAGGTGACATGTAGGCCAGGGCTCCCCTTGGTTATGAACAGAGGTTCCCCTGCAGCCCTGGTAGGAGGACACTTAGAACAGAGAGAGAAGGCAGGACAACAGGAACGAGGGCCAATCCAGATCCCCTCTTAAGGGACAGGGTTCATCCTTTTGCCAGAACAGTGCAGGGTCCTCCAAGCACCCCTGGGTTGCCTGGCTAGTGAAGACTAAGCTAGGGGAGGGAGGACTCTTTGCAGAGATGAGCATTTATTTCTCTCGGGATGAAGTGGGAGATTGGGGGTGGGACAGCTTGGTCCTTTGATCCTGGACCCCACAGTGTAGGGTTAGAAGGCAATGGGAAAAGGAGAAGGTTTGCAATCCTCACCCCAGGGATGCATTTGTAGCTAAAAAACTCCAAGACTGTTGTCTTCAGTCCCCATCGCAGGAGACGGAAGCCGAGCACAGGGACTCTAGGTAGGGGATGAGGGCAAGAAGCATGGGGCACCATACTGGGGTTGGGGTCATGTGGATCATGCCTAGGAGAAGAGCCAAGAGTGACAAGGATATTTCTCCCTCCTTCAGAATGGTCAGGTCACCTGCTTTGTGGAAGCTTGTCCGCCTGCAGCCTGCCCAGAGCCTGTGAAACTGGAAGGTGCTTGCTGTCCCGTCTGCCTAGGAAACACCGCAGACGAGAAACCGTAGTGGTCGTGAGCTGAGCACCTCGAAGCTGGTCCACAGAGTCCTTGTGAGCTTAGATGGCAACGTGGGGGGCTGCGGATCACCGGACAAGTTGGAACCCCAGATCTTTCAGGACCCCCACTGTGTCACCCCCGAAGCAGCCCACGCTATGTTTGCAGAAGGAAATTGAGTAGGCAGGAGTTGGGTGCAGGAGTGGCTCTGGTCCTCACTTCATGTTAGACTTCTCAGGTTTTTATTTAATTATTTTTAAATGAAAAAAAAATTTGGTGCTACTATTAAATCGCACAGTTAAGACATGTAGGTTCCTAATATGTTTCTGTCTGAGGATGCCACTTCTGTTTAATGAGGCAGGAAGCCTTTGACATTTTGACAGGCTTCATTTAAACAGAAACTTTTTTTTTTTTTAGGCAAAAGGGGGAAATTTAGTGGCATTTCAATTGTAGTTTAATAAATAGGAACACAGGAACTCTAGGGCTTCCTCCTGCCACCCCCTCTTGTCTGCTGTCTTCACCCCCCACCTCCAGGGCTCTTCAGCGTCTGACCACAATACCAATACAATCCTGCATCTTGGGACCATGCCAGCCCTTTGACCCAGGACTGGCATCACACTATTACGCCACATTTAGAAATGATCTTGTGTCCACTTGGAACGTGTGTAAATACTGCCTTGCTGGAAACCGAATGTGAAATCCTTTGGTCCCATGCCATATCCAGTGACCCGAACAGCCCCTTACATCGGCGCAATGATGTACAGCCACCGCCTGCCATGGTTTCTGACTGTAGTGGAGGGAGAGTTGGTTCACTTCTCACCCCTGCCATAGGTGACAGGCAGGCAGAGCCTGAATGCCTGAGATCACGTTGTATGAATGCTTTAAAGGAAAAAAAAAAAATCCCTATACCTCATTTTTTTATTGCATGATGTTTTATAAAAATTTCCCATTTTAGATGTTAGAAAAATTATCTCCACTATGCAAAATATGTTTTTTAATTCAGTGGAAAGCAACTATTATACCTCATAGTCTCTTGTTTTTAATTGAACAAAATGATCCATTCTATTCTCACAAGGTTCTGAGGTCTCTCCCCTGAACAAACACTGATATACCCAGCACTGTGTGCCATCCATGTGTGTACATCAAGAGGGTCACCTGCCCAAGGTCTAGGGAGGAAGACCTCAAGGACATAGACTAGTCAGTGCCAGTTTGAGAAGGGCAAAATGGGTGTCATTATAAGGAGTCCATGGTCAGATCAGGCAATGGTCAATTCCTCGCAGCCTCTGGCTTGTGTTGAACAGTAAGGCCATTTTGGTACAGTCTATGGGTGATCCTTATGCTGATATGATTAGCTTCCTAGAGACAGACAGAGCCACATGTGTAAGGCTGCTGAGCAAAGACAGCATCCTAGCATGGGCGCATTCACCGTGGACTCACCACGTTGCCTTTCCCTCCTGTTGCTAATGATATTCAGAAGCCAGTGGTCCAGCACGCATGGGCATTTGTGTAATATTAAGTTGAGCTCAGTGATGAGATCTCAGAATAGACTTCCGTGAAGTAGGAGACAGAACCGTGCCATGGGAGATCTGATGGCCGTGTAGTTGCTCAGGCATAGATCGAAGTGGCAGGAGAGCCTGTCCTGAGTAGCTGGTATTTCACATGAGCCCTGGGGTGTCTTGTACCAAGGCATACAAGTGCACGGGGTTCTTAGACAGGTGTCAAGGGTCTTTGTCCTCTGATCCTGTGAAGAAAACTGGCTGTGATTCATAGTAATTTCTGTCATTCAAACCAAGATGTCTCCAGATCTCCATGTTGATGTTACAGCGTCCCTGGCCAGGCAGTGGGCAGTGCCCAGACACCCTTCCCTATGAGCTGCTGCACTGGGCTTCTGAGATACAAAGCAGTGTACATATTTATTTCCTTTTCTGACTGTTGCCAACAGCCAAATGCCATTTTATGTTCCTTGTATTCAATACATTACCAAAGAGGTGTTCGCACTTTGTAATGGCACCCTTTCAGTTCAAATAAAAGGGCCACATTGTCAAGTGGAGAATCTGTTCTTTTTACTTGGAGGCAAATAAGAACTTGCTTGCTGAAGGGCGTGGAAGTATGAGGAAGGGACCCAGGCCTACACAAAAAAACCAGAGCTATGCTGTGAGCCATAAAAAGAAAAGAAAGAGGGGTGTGTGGTTAAGAGAGAGATACTTCCTTCTGAGATAAGGCAGGCACCTTAGCCAGACTGATGTCATGTGGGTTCTGCCCCTGGGACAAGCCGCCTGAATTTCCATGTGGACCAGTAGGTTCCTTTTTCAGAAAATGCACAGTGCCTTTTGGCCCTCTGAGGGTACAGAGTGGGTGGGTAACCATGTTTTTCCATGTTTTTCCATGTGTTTGTGCTCGTGTGTGGCCTTCAGTCTGGCCACGGTGACCTGGATGGCAGGTTTGGGACGGATTCTGCTCTGAAAGAAGCAGAAAATGGACCCTGGTTTTACAGAGCCTGGAGAAGATTGTGACTGTTCGCATGACTTTCGTGCAAAAGAAGATGCAATGTTAAGGAGCCAGTGCATTACATTTGTGTATGTTTCTGTGTGTGCATGTTCAGTGGTTAGAGAAAGGTGTGTTCTATGATCACTGCCCACCTTAGTTTTTGAGACAGGGTCTCTGTCATAAAAGGCGGAACTCACCAGTTAGGCTAGACTCACTGGCCAACAAGCCCCAGAGACCCTCCTGCCTCCTCGCATTTCCCACAGTTGCTGAGGATCTGAACTCGGGTTCTCATGCTTATGTGGCAAGCACTTTGAGCTCTCTCCCAACACTGGGCACGAAGCTTTTTAAGTTGGCAGATCATTTCAGAAATGCTATGAGAAACTTGAGTGCTTCGCGAATGTGACTCACTGTGGGAGAGGATGCGTGGGATTCTGTGCTGCAGTGTTCCCATGGGACAGCTTTCCCGCACCTACACCACAGTCTGACAGACTCTTCATGAGGTCATGAGCTCAAAACTGACTTTTGCAGCCACAGCGAATCCCATGAAAATCTCAGCTTCCCCCCAAGAATGGTAGACATAGCGTGACTAGACCTCCACTCTGCTTAAGCTTTCTGCCAAAACTGATGAACTACAAGTGAGGCAGATCTCAGAAGGCCACCTAGACCCATTGTTGGCAGAGTCTGTGAGCAAAATGAGACCTGGCCCCATGTGGTGACCGGCCAGTCAGTCCCAGGTTTTCCTTTAACACCCTGCTGACGGACAGGGACCCCGAGCAAACATTATGTTTTTCCTTCTTCAGTGTGGAGTGTGTCTTGCTTTTTGACTAGAACCATCCCAGCATCTATATTCACATCACAGTTATTCTCCTAGTGCGGTGTCTCAAGAGACAAACGCACCTGCCTCTGAGCCTGACAGCCCAAGTTAATCCCTGACCCTTGGGAGCTACGTGGTGGAAGGAGAGAATGGACTCCCAAGTCCTCTGACCTACCCCGACAACCCTCAACACACACACCAAATCCTATATGTCTAAAAGTTGTTAACATCCTAACCCCAGACCAGGACTTCAGGGGTGGGCAGCAGAAGTGAATTCAGAAGTTTGCGGAAGTACTGTCACAGCTGGTTTGCTGTTTGGGGAATTTGTTAAAAGCAGCTCTGTTACTGTAATGTCTGGCTTTCTTTATTCAGACAAGTGGGACAGCAGAGGAAGGAAGTTGAGGTTAAAACCCCAAAACCTTCTTCTCAGACTTTCCCCATCATATCCTAAAAGTCTCTTCAAGTTGATAAAGACCATGAAGCTGTTTCTCCTTTTTGTTCTGAACGTACCCTGTGATCCCCTTGACTGCAGAAAGCCATGTGGTAGGTGCAGCTATATTATTGGGGGCTGTGTTGCTGAGGAGAGATGTGGGTTTTGAGCATCTTCATCCCATTATGGCTGTTTAAACACTAACAATAAGTTGATTTGTAGATGTCAGGTGTCAGGAGAGGGTAAGTGACAGAATTCGTATTTTATTACTCTTTCTAATGTTGAGCATAAGTACCATGGCAAACTTTATTTTTCAGTGTGTTTTACATAAAGCCAATTTTATTTATTCTTATTAACCCACAGTTACAAGACCCCCCCCCATCTCACCAGCCCAGAAATATAACCTCTGACATCATTGTTCTATGTCTTCTAAACCATCTGCATCTTAGTGTTCTATTGTTTTGTCTGTGCTTAACCAAACCAGGCAGGATCCACACACTGAAGAGGAGATGCCTGCAGCTGTTTCAGAGGAGATCCCTGGAAAACATCATGTTTGTGTTCCTTAAAAATGACCACATCAGGAATCATCGCAGATGGAGCTGCTAGTCATCATTGTTGTAACGATGACTCAGAGCTCACCAGGGGAGGAGGGGACAGGATGTGGTGCCTGTGGCCTCCAAGGGCACTGTGCAGCCCGGCCTTTAGATTTCCACAGAAGTCCCAGGGCTGCTGTCATAGGACTCTGCCTCCTTTACTTCTGCCTTACGGGGCAGAGCTTTCCTGTACGTCAGGAGTACCCAGACTGACCCTCAGGCCTGCCTCGCGGGCCCTGAAACCAATCCTTTCTTCATTCCACCAGATTTAGAGAAACAGCACATCCATATTTGAGAAAGACGGGTTCATTGTGCACCCTATTCATACTGTAGGTCTGGATAGACTTGCAGAGTTTCCCGGGCGTGCCTCAGGTGTAAAAGGACAAATCTGTGATCTTGAGAAATGTTGACGATCCCTGTTCTCTTCGAGTGAGTACTCACGGCGTTGAAGTCAGACAAACGAAACAAAACAAAACTCCCCTGTCTCGCTCAGAGCAGCTTATCATCGCCCAAGTCCCACAGAGGCCAGCGCTGTTCCTACGAGGCTACACCCTGAATCCAAGCCATCTTCACTTGCCCCGCCTCCTTCGCCAGGACCGCCTCCGTCTCCTGTGGCACCTCCTAGAGTCTCCCCAAACTCTAGTCTTAGTTATACACCTTGTTATGCCGTGTTCAGTTGATATATGGGGAAGCCTGATCTTTCCTGAAGGGAAACAGGAGCAGTGAGGAGAAGGGAGGTGGGAGGAAGTGGGGGTGGGGAGGAGGGGAGGGAGCAGAGGCTGCAGTTGGAATGTATTGTATGAGAATTAAAAAGGGAAAAGAATCTCCACCGACTGCAGCTGCTGGACTTCAAAGCTCAATGCCTTCACTTGAAGGCTGATCTTAGCAGAGACTTTTTTTTCCCCTCTTTCTTTCCAACGTGTCTACAGACTTGAGGTTTGGATAAGTTCCACCTCTGTTAATTACCATTGGAACTCAGACTATAAAATCTATCAGAACCTCAATTTCTTCATCTATAATTATCTAACTTGTAAGATTTTTTTTTTGAATTAAGCAAGGTAAATCTGGTGGGAAAGAGAGGAGTGTGGGTATGTTTACTACCAGAGCCAGTCTTGAACAGCCTTGTAGTGCTCTGTCTGCCGACCAGCAGAGACAGAACTCAGCCTCTGTGTTTGGGGTTCTGAGAGTCAAGTGGTGCTCTCTGTAATGTTAATTAGAAACCTGGCCCTTTAGATAAAAACCCACGGATTCTCCATCCTGTGAACTCTAGATGAAGGTGTCTTTGTTCTGGTGTAGAGGAAACCAAAGCCTGGACCAGTGCACCTGCTCCTCATCTATCTGGACTGTTGACATGTACAGGAAGCAGAGTGTCCTACATTTGGAGATGGGTTGAAAAGGGTGTTCAAAGTTAGAAATGACTAGCCACCTAGGTAGCCCTTCTTTAGGTGCTTACTCAGCAAACAGTAACCAGTTCATAGCCAAGGGTCCATGCTAGACGCTAAATGTGAGCAGTCATACCTAAAACAGACGTAGACTAAATAGATGTCCCAGCAAAGACTACCAGATGCCAACTAAATGGGCTAGAAACAGTCTAGAGGCAGACTATGGACTAACTATTGGCTGTTCTCTATAGAGACACACTGGCCATAGAGTGGGTAGAGGTGGAACACACAGTCGGATATAGACTAGATGGATTATCAGTCGGATATAGACTAGATGGGTTCCCTATAAACAGCCTATGTGTAGACTGAATATAGAACAGATACAAACAGGCTGAAAGTGAACTAGCTGCAGACTGGACTGCTTTGCCTTTTCAGCTCCATGGGATGAAGATGGTGAGGAGCCAGCTGTGGAATGGACAGGATCTCCCAGGAGTTTACCTTAGAAGTCAAAGAACTTCCTACTAGTGAAGAGCAGAGGGAAGGGCTGTGGTAGCAATACATACATATAGGAGGCATCTCCATTCCAAGTGAAGGAGCACCAAGGCAGGGAAGCTGCAGGTTAGCAGGGTGAGGTTTCCTTAGCGTTGACTGCACTAGTTCCCTGGTGGACACCTTAGAAAGCTTACACTAAAAAAGTAGTGTGGTGTTGCCCACAGTGGCAGCCTCGTGTCAAAGTAGGAGCTAGATTCTCTACAATGCACAGCCGGAGAGCTTTATTTCCCCCACCTCCCTGGCCATAGATGGGGGAGCAGTCAGGAGCTGTGGGGCAAGAAGACTAAGCAGTCAGGATGACATGATAGTGTCTGGTGGAACCCAGGAAGGATGGAGAGAAGACCTGTGTGAGCCAGAGGAGCGGAAGTGGGAAAGGTCACATAACTGAGATGGACAGCTACGCCGCTGGAGTAGGTAAGCAGCCCCTCCAGCTGCTGTAAGGACCATGTGATGAGTGAGCCATTGCAAGTCCTCCAGGTGCCTCATGTTTATTTGCTGGAAAGATCACAGCAACATGGCGCACAGTGATGTGCAGGTGCACGCACACTACAGCTGTGCGCCCTCCAGGCTTTAAGTGTGTTTGGAAGCTGGGTGTTGCTGCTAGGGCTGTGCCTACCTTCAGTGCTTTCAGTGCTATCAGTGCCAAAGTGGTATCACCCAGGATATCTCGGAAACTCCTCTTTGTGTGGCTCCCCATTCTTCCTGTTAATTACCTGACCATTTCAAGAACACTTCTCCCATTGTTACTGTAAACTGTACGCATCTAGGGTTCTTTTTGGTGTACGTGTCCTCATAAAGGTCTGTAGCAGATAGTGTCCATCTTTCACCCTATTGCTTCTCATTGGCACAGTCTTCAGTTTAGGGTTGTTACGGCCACCCTGACGGCAAGCTGACATCATCAGCAAGAGAAACTGTGGGAGAATGAACATACACACAAGATGTGTGGTAGTCTGAACCATTCAGACAGGGAGCAGAACTGTTAACAACGTTCTCTGGCATGGGGAGCAGAGAGTGCCTCGGCAGGAGCAGGTATCTGTGTGTTCAGATGGAGCACAGAGCATCAGGGAGTCCTGAGAAGGAACCTAAAGCAGGTGAGGAAACAGATACCCAAGCTGGTGGAAGGCAGGGTGTTTGGGGTAAGGCTCATACAGTTTTTGGAACTGGCCACCCATGGAGATGCTTCCTGGCTTACCTTGATCTGCAGATTAACTTCTGGTCCTGTGCAAGATGTCCCTCTGGAGTGGTCAATGCTATAGCTTCTGTCTGTGGAAAAAGGGAAAGGAGAGACGGCCAGTTGGCCATGGCTTTTGCCCCTGAACTTGAATGAAAAAATGTCTACAAATCACATTTAATGGGAGACTTCAACTGGAACAAGATCTCTTAAACCTCAACCGAAGGAAACAACCCAGTTTTAAGCAGGCAAGCTGTTTTAACAGTCACTTTCTTGAGGAGGGTTTAAGAAAGGTAGGTCCGTGTCTAGTTTGGTGGTGTTTGGTTGGTTCCTCGTTTTAATCTCCACATTGAATTCCATAGCTGCGGCCCTATGCTCTCCCACCCTCAGTAAATATTCTTTCCCTACATCCCTGCCAGCATCTGTTGTCATTTGATTCCTTGACGACAGCTGTCTTGAACAGGGTGAGAGGGAGTCTCAAAGTAGTCATTTACGTTCTGAAGTGTTTATTAGCCATCTTTTGTTCAGACCTATAGCCCATTTGGGGGGGTTAAATGGAAGGAAGGCAATAATCATATCAACAGATTGTTAACTCCATTAATCAGTGGGAAGGAAAATTGAGTTGGTGGCCAGAAGGGAAACTATTGACACCATAGATGCCAAAAACTCTTGTAGAGGAAGGAGAACCTCATTCATGCTGGTGGGAATGAAGGCAGTGCAGTTTCTTGGATAATTAAATAGTGCATTTCTGGGGAGCCATGCCCTGCTCTCAGGAGAACAAGGGGAGCCTATAGTATTGTCCGTGCTGAGTTAGTCCCTAAAATTGATCTGTCTCTCTTCCACTTCCTCCTCCTTTCCTTGTTTCTCCCCCCTCCCCCTATTTCTTTTTCTCAGTCCTCAGCAGGGCAACACTAATTGCAACTGAAAGGCATGGTAAAATCCTTGGCTGAAATCCTGGGCACATTGTGCCAAAGTTCAAATTCCATTCAACTGATGTCACCCATAATTGGGACATGCAAGGCTTTTGCTTTATTTTGTTTACCATTCCTTCTAGAGTAATTAAAACATATTTTTATATTTCCTAAGTTTCAGAAAAAATATTTTTTATTAAAATTGCCTGAGGTTAATAATCTTATTATCAAAGACCTATGATATAGGTCTTTATAGATGGGCATAAATTTGACATTTAAAAAATATACTAAATGGAGGGAAGGACATGAGTCTTCAGCCTTAAACAAAGAACTACAAGCAACGAAGGAGTGCTTAGAGTTGAGAAATCGTCTTCCCTAGGGACCAGCACACGAACTGGTCAGCCAGTATCCAAATGGTCAGCCCTGAGAATGAACATAAACATAACATTACACAGAATGTATATGCATGTGTGTGTATTCATGTATGCATGCATCAATAATTAATGAAAAGGAGGCCTTGAATTTGAAAGAAAACAGTAAGGAGAGCTATATGGGAGTGCTTGGAGGGAGGAAAAAGAAGGGAGAAGCCATGTAATTATATGATAATCTCAATAATTAAAAAAAAAAGGAGGACAAACACTTCTTTCAAAACATAATCGCTTGAAGTGCACAGCCAAAATGTCTTTGGACAGTTTTCATTTGGAATGAGCTGTTGGGTGGCGAGTGTTCAAGTTTGCCTGGGTCTGAGGGTCTCAGTCCCAAGTTTGGTCTTTTTGACCTAGAAAGGACCAGTTTGTGCATTTGTAGAAGCTTCCCTTGGTTACAGAGCCAAGACTGCTATCCATAGGCCAGCGTTGTTGAGATATTTGCAGCCACAGTTGCTTTTTAAACACAGCCTGCTTTAGTCTTCATCCTTTCCAGGGATCTCTTGGGGGTTCACTGCTCCCTTGTGGAGGTCGTGCTGGGCCCGTGCAGCTCTTGGGGTGAGTCACTGCCGCTCCTCACTGCTCTCCTTCCTCGCAGCAGAACATATGATTTTTATTTATTCCAGGCAGTTTCTAAGCCAGAGCTCTAAACAGTTCCAATCTCCGTGGGTTTCGTTGTCCTCAGCTGTGAGGTGGGGACGCTGCAGAAGCTGGAGGCCTTGCCTCTCGCAGGATAGGGAGGGACAGATTGAAAATATGAAATGTGAAAGTCCTGTGGGTATCAAAATGTTCTGCACTTAAGTCGCCCTTTAACCCGGAGTTCTGAAAACAAGCTGGGGAAAAACATATTCGATACTTACATGATTAGACATTTCCCTAGAATGCACCCCGAAAATAGCACAGTTTAAAGTGTTAAGCGAAAAGAACCCATCCAAGAACTCAACAAAAATATCCACCTGGGACGATGGCAAAGTGAAAAGGAAAGGACAGTGACTCCGTCACCAGAATGGTGGTACAGCTACAACACTGAGGGCAGAAGAGGATGCTGGTGGAGACTCTGACCTTCAGGGTTGTAGAAAGCAGAGCATAGCGGATTAATACTTGGGCAAGCACCAAACACTGCTTTTCTCCTCCTGGGGACCTGTATTTGTGTTGAGCGTGGGAGTCATATCCATACCCACGGTGTCCAGGGACAAGGCGTCATTGTACAGAGAGTGACTAGAATAGAACCCTGTTGTTTCAAAGCAGGCCAGGAAATGTTGTATAGTCTACTGTAAGCATTAGAGTAACTGTTGAAAAATAACCTCCCGCAGGTACAGAAAATGCTAACACGTGTAATGTTAATAACAGTTTTAAAAGCTAAAGAAAGGGCAGAAAAATAATAATAAAACAGCCTTTTAAACTCCAACTAAGTTGGCAATGGTATTATATATTAATGGTCTAAATTCACCAACTAAAAGAAGATTGGGTGAATAGGCAAGGAAGAACCTTCAACTATATGCCATTTCAGAGACCTACATCTTAAAGGTCCACACGGGAAAAATGTCAGTGGATGAACAAAGATGATAAACGCTGAATATAGATAGTGGGAGTCTGTTTCAGTGCCAGATAAAATAGACTGAACAGCAACGGTACTTCCAGGGTCTAAAAAGAGACACTCAGTAATAATGAGGTGTGTCAGGAAATCGTCACAGTTAACAGTGTACATTTTCACCGTGCAGCACGCAAATGGAGTGTTAAATACGAAAGTAAAGCTTTTCACAAAGCAGGGGATTTTACCACTCCCCACCTCTTGTCACTAATAGAATAGTTTTAAAAAAAAATAGAAGAAGAAAGGAAAGAAAGAAAGAAAATCGCGACTGCCAAACACTAGCAATTCCCAAGGTCTAATTGCACACCCAGCAGCTATTCAGTCTGCTTTGCCTTCAAGGGCACACGGGCATCTGGCAAGGGTTGATGTTTCATTCGGTGGAGGAGAAAGAACAGACAGGCGTGAGGATGGGAGCTGAGCAGGTGCATTGGTAAATCGTCCTGAGGGCGGGGCGGGGCGCGGTGGGGATGTGACTTCTCTTAACCTGGAAAGGGATTCAGCTGAGATTGAGCTGGGTCTTTAGGCAAAGAGAGTTGCTTTGCTCCTCTCTGAGAGTAGTCAGGTAGGATCTCTCTCTCTCTCTCTCTCTCTCTCTCTCTCTCTCTCCCTCTGTGTGCGTGCACTATTTCCTCTCCTTGTGAAGTGTGAAGGAGGTAAAACTCTGTCGTGGCACCCCACAGCTGAAGAGTACCATGAAATGGAACAGCATCTCCAAGGGAAAAGGCAGGTAAGGGAAATGGTTGCTGTTCGCACTCTCTAGGAAGATGTCTGGTGGCAGACTCTTGAGTATTACCTCCCAGGGTCACGATATTCCTTTGTGCCGTGTAATAATTGTGTACACTGTGAAAATGTGTTGCTTTCATTATTAGTGAAAAGCTTATTGGCCAATAGCTAGTCAGGATTTTGGGGGCCAAAGAGAATGCTGGGAAGAAGGCAGAGTCTAAAGAGTTGGGAGTCACTCAAAAGAAACAACATGGGAAGTTCATAGATGAGGTAAACAAGCCATGGGCAGCACATAGATTAATAAAAATGGGTTAATTTAAATAGTAAGAGCTGGCTACAAACAAGCCTAAGCTAACAGCCTAGCTTTTATAATTAATAGTAAGTCCCTGAGTGGACTGCCAGGACACAGGAGAACTCAGCCTACACCCTTGGGATGAAAGCTCTCTTATTGCTCCTGGAGATGGCTTCAGCTCAGCTCCTGATCATTGTGCTTCTAACAGACTCAGGTGGGCATTTGAAATCAGAGCTTATTAAGCTTCACTGTGCTTAGGTACCATCTGTGGAGCCTAAAAGTCCCGCTTTACTCAAGAATCCGACTGGACACTGAGAAGATATCAATGAGTGGTAAGAGCCCCTGGGCTCCCAGCACCTGCTAGACACCTTGCTTAGTGCTTCCAACCTATTGTCTCAGCATTTCTATACAACTGAAACAGCTTCCCAACAAGGGATCTGCCCGTAGAGATCTCAGAGCCTGTGCCGGGTCCATTTGGCTTAGTGAGGTCTCAGATCTCTGCTTCTCAACTACGCTTCCCTGGGACCCCTCATTCCTTGTCTACCAAGCTGGCTGGATTCTAATCATATTTTAGTGCTAATGGTTTTGGTACTAAGCTGGGCTTTTTCTCAAGAGGATGCCCTGTACGTTTTTAGGGCTCTGATAAGTGACATCATGGTGGCATGGATTCCTTGTGGTTGCAGTAATTGAACTTGACATTGGTACATGGTGAAACCAGAGCTTTCCCCAGAGAGCTGGTTGTTAAACATTTATGAACATTGCTTCACTCTGTGCAGTTCTAGGGGAACTTGGAGTTGTCCAATTGACCCTCTATTCCAAGTTGATTCAAAATCTATAGTAGGTAAATGATACCTGGTTTCTTTTTTCCGTGTTCTGGTAGCTCAGTCACCAGTGTATAGTGAGAGTTGGTAGGACCTTTGTGAGGCGGGTCCATGTGGAAGCTGAAAAGAGAATGGGCCAGCAATATCATTAATGGAATCATATTTTTCATGGTTTGATTTTTGAGATAATGTTTCATGTTTGAATTCTAGGGTGGCTTGGAACTATTATGTAGCCCAGGCTGGGCTTGATCTTAATTAAGTGCTCACTTGAGTTGTTTCCCCTCCCCCCAAAGAGTAGATGGATGGATGGACGGACAGACGGACAGACGAATGGATGAATGGGTGCACGGCCAGCAGGTACAGGAGCCACAGATTGTCACAGTGGCATTTTTGGCCAAGTTCTGCACTTTGGATTTGGTTGATTATTTAGCGGACCCCAGGCACGCGTAGCCAGGCACGCGTAGCCAGGCACGTGAAAGTTTCTCAATGTGCGCCAGATGGAAGAAGTCTTTGCATCAAATCTAGGGCACCTGGCGCAGTAGCCCAGGTCATAACCTCTTCAGAGAATCCTGGTTCCCCCAGCACAGCGGCTGGAGAGAACAGAGGCGCTGAAATGTAGTTAGATTCTACTAGAGTTTGGTGTGAGAGGTTCACTCTATTCCTTAGGTTCTGGTTCTAATTTTGAAAACAATCTTTTGTTTACATTCTTTGTATCAACAACATTATTACCCTCAGGAAGAACCTTGGAATGGAAGTGAGCTCATTGTGAGGATATTTGGAAGGACAAACCCACCAGGGACACTGGGGGTGGCAAGAAGAGGAGGGCACTTGAGGCTGCACAGCCACGTGGTTCCCAACGGCAGGAAAGCCATGTCCTGGGCGCCGTACTTGCCTCTTAGCCATTGTGTGATATCTGTGAATCTGGGTGTATTTGTAGAATAATGAAAACCAGCTCTAGGTCAGGGATCATTTTCAGAACTTAATGAAAAGACATTTAGCCTGGGCCCTGTAAATCCTTGCTTCTGCACTATTATTTTATCATTTCTCTGTCTTGTTCATTCGTGTAGCAGGTGACTGACTACCTAATAACCTTATATTTTGTGCGTGCGTGTGTGTGTGTGTGTGTGTGTGTATGTGTTCATGTGCACATGGGTGCGCATGTAAGAGGTATGTGTGTGTGTGTGTGTGTGTTGGCATGTTGGGAGCCATTTCCTTCGGCACCCCACCACCTTCTTTTTTGAGACAGGGTCTCCCACTTTTTACCTGGAACTTTCCAAATATGGTAGGCAGGTAATCCAGTATGTCCCCGGAATTCTCCTGTCTCTGTCTACCCCTCAGTACTAGGATTACAGACGTGTGCCACCCTGCTCAGCCTTCTCTATGTTGAATCTGGGGAATCTAACTCAGGGCCTCACAGCAAAGGTTTTATCAAATAAGCCACAGGATTGTGGTTTTGTTGGTGCTAGTTGGTTTGTTCTGGGGTTTCATAAAAACTCTCCCAAGGATTGCCTAAATATTAAGAGCAGCTTAGGAGGCAACAAATACCAGAAGAAGACAGAAGCCAAGTACAAAGCACAAGGAAACTGGAGTGTGGGCCAGCTTTCTGTCCCGACAGCAAATGCTTGAGGTACTCAGCTTACAAAGACACAAGGTTTACTTTGACTCCCGGTTTTTGAGGTCCTGGTTTGTTTGGCTGTCCTGTAGCTTTGGACCTATAGTAAAAGGCAGTCCATAGCGGTGGGAGCAGGTAACAGAGCAAAGCCAACCACCTCAAGATCCCTAGGGCAGGTCAGGGGGCCTTCTCCATGCACCCAGTTAGAGGTCAGGAGTTCTTAGAAATCACTGAAAACAGTAAGAAGTTCCGATAAACATCCCTCAGTATTTTTCCTCAGTATTTTCTATGACAGAGTGGTTTGGCTGTCAGATGCCCTTTGTATCCTTCTCCCAGGGTAGCTCCCAGGGAGTGAAACTCAACTCTCATATGCTGGTCAGGAGCAATTGCTGGTCCTCCCAAAGTTCTCAAGTCAGCTAGGCTATGATTGGAATTGCAGGGCCACATGGGTCGGAGGTAGCGAAAGTAGCTTCAGCCACACCTTTTCCAGAAGTCTGGGCAGCTGTCAACCATATGGCCACTCCTCCCTAGTTCTTCAAACTGTCCATTGGCTGCTTTCAACACTCCTAGCTTCCAAGGGAGTAACTGATCCAGCTACATATACCTGGAGGAGACTTCAGGCTAGCCACAGACACCTCTAAGGAGGTTCACTGAAGTTAGGGGCAGGCATGCAGCTGTCATGGCCACTGTCCCTGCATGGCTTTGCTTTGAGAAGCTTCATCCTTGCTGGGACAGACCAAAAGACCTTTAGGTGACCCCACTTGCAGCCACTTCCACAAAACTCCATGCACAGCTGCTCCGGCTTCATCCTAGCATTCCTCAGCCTGCATCGGGAGGAGCCCCTCCCCCACCGTGACGTTGCACATACGAACTGTAAACATTGCACCACCTCCTCTCTGGGCAGCAGTTGAGAATTCCCTCCCTTGCACTGCTTCTACGCTCAGACCCAGGTTCCAATGAGTAGGTCTATTGCCTGCCTGTGGTCTTTCATTATCATCACAGGGGTCTGTGACGGTAACAGGAACAGGGTGCCATACTCAGTCGCCTGATTTACTTGTCCATCTCTGCCTGGCACACTTCTACCTTCTCCTCTAGCTTGACTGCTTGGAGTGGCGCTGTGATTAACGGCTCCCCAGGCCTCTGGAAATGGTGGGGATGAAGCTGCTTTTGCTACCTCCAACCCTGCAATTTTCCTCCGCAGCCCCACACCTTGAGAACTTTGGGAGGATGGCAATTGCTCCTGACCAGACTTCACACCCCAGGAAACTGTTGAGTTTCATTCCATTGGAGCTGCTATGGAGAAACAGATACCCAGGAAGCCTGGTAGTTGCTAATCAAGTAGCCAAACTGTTCTGTCATATAAGAGGAAAAATGCTGGGGAGGGAAGGGGCTTATTACAAAAATGTAGCAAGACCTTAGTCTTCATGCAGAGCCCAGTTTCAAGGTCAAGTACTTGAGGATACACCCTAGCTCCTCAGTCTGGTAGAGGTATGCTCTGTGAGGTCAACACAGACCCATCAGTTGGAACGAGATGTGCTTATGCACCATGGAGGATACTCATTTTGAAACTTAGGCTAGATACATAAACACTCACATAGATAATTATTTTACCCATGTGTTTACATAGAGTCTCCGTTTGTTTAGTGCAGGTATAACAGAGGGATTGAGATTGGGTAAATTTACAAAGATCTATTTTTATTTGTAGAGATTTGTTTCTGATAGTTCTGGAGAGTAGGAAGTCCATAGCTTCAGCTGGGAAGGGCCTTCTCACTACACCATCTCAGCAGGTAGAAGAGACAGAGTATGAGAAAGCAAGAAGGAGTCCAGTTCCTTTGTCTGACAAATCCCTTGAAACAGCAGACGTATTCCTCTGTAAAGTCTTGATCTGGGCTGGGGAGATGGCTTAGAGGTTAAGAGCACTGGCTGTTCTTCCAGAGGTTTTGCCTTCAATTCCCAGCAACCACATGGTGGCTCACAACCATTTATTTTAAGATCCAGTGCCCTCTTATGACATATAGGCAGAACACTGTATACATAATAAATAAACAGATCTTTTAAAAAAAAGACCTTGATCCATTCATTAGTGATGAACATGGTTGTTGAGACTGAGGTTCTAACACAGTGGTGCAATAAACCCTAATGGTATAAAGTATGTCTTTAGGTGCTTATTCAGGTGCCATAGTCATCTCTGCTTATAGGTTTGTGTCTTTTGTCCATGTCTCATGACCAAACGCAGTAAGGCTGAAGCAAGTAAGAGGTGGGTGGACAAACACCACTGGTAGCGGAAGGTTCCTG
Organism: Myodes glareolus; assembly: GCF_982192425.1. Lineage (NCBI taxonomy): Eukaryota > Metazoa > Chordata > Mammalia > Rodentia > Cricetidae > Myodes > Myodes glareolus. Next base: position 51,247,766 of record NC_142031.1, on the reverse strand, counting down.
AGTGGGACTGTGCTGTGTGCAGTGTCCAAGGATTCTTGAGCAACATTTGATGCATGGTTGGACAGGAAGGAAGGGTGCTGTGGGACAGTGGTCTTGTACTTTGTAAAGACTTGTCACTTATTAATAAAATGCTGATTGGCCAGTAGCCAGGCAGGAAGTAGAGGCAGGGCAGCAAGAACAGAAGAATTCTGGGAAGAGGAAAGGTCAGTCGGTACCCGTCACCCAGATGAAGAGGAAGCAAGATGAGAATGTCTCACTGCTAAAGGTACCAAGACACGTGGCTGACACAGACAAGAATTATGGGCTAATTTAAGATGTAAGAAAGAGTTAATAAGAAGCTCCAGCTGATAGGCCAACCAGTTTATGATTGAGGTAGACCTCTGTGTGTTTCTTTGGGACTGAACAGCTGTGGGGCCAGGTGGGACAGAAACCTCTGCCAACAGAAGGGGGGGTGGGTGGGAGGACAGTGCGCTTGTACTCCTGACTGGTTTCCCTAGTGCGTGTTTAGATCCTGGTAAACAAACGTCTGAGCCTGTTTCTTGTACCACTGGCTCTTGGATGTGTTCGCAATGCCTCCCCAAGGATAGAAAAGAAGGATCATATTGAATCATTTACAGTTTGAGGCTTAATGTGATTAATGTTGCCTGGCTTTGGGACATGCATGCTCTGACATCACCCTGCACATCTGGGCGCCCTGCACTTCTGGGTATAATCCCATCTGCGCAAAAGACCTTTATTCCCCCAATTGTTTGACCAACAAACACTGCTAATTGCCCCATTAGAAATGTTTACTTCTAACTGGGACAGGCCTTTGTTTAGGCTAGGGCTTCCCCAGGCTGGTTCCAAGACTAGCAGTGCCTCCTGGACATTTGTCTGGGGTGTAGGGTCCGGGTCACTCTGACCTCTAGGAAGAAATTCTGGGTATGGACTATGGGTGTGTGTATAACAGGTATGACTCCAGTGGTTAATGGGGTTTGAGGGACACTAAATACATCTACTGGTGATAATTCCCTTTAAATAAGAATAAAAGCTGGGCCCAGACCTTTTGACTTGTTATCCCAGCTACTGAAAAGAGGATGAGGCGGACAGATCACAAGTTTAAGGCCATCCTGAGGAACTTAAGCAAGTCTTGTATCAAAATAAAAAGTAGGAAAAAGGGTTAGAAGTGTGTGTAGCACAGTGGTAGTGTTTTTGCTTAGCATGGGTGAAGTTCTGGGTTCAATCAAGAGTACAATTAACATAGGAGGAAAAGAGACACCCCACTGTTCTCTCAAAGGGCCTAGCATGCCCTGGAGTCCGAGTTCCTTAGCAGTGTGAACAATTTGTACCTAAATTAAGTTAGACCACTGGGCACTACTTGGGCCTATTTCCTCCAAATGCTTCTGCTTCTTACCCAGAAGGATTTCTCATTCCCTGGTAAGTTTGTGGTTGATATGGCTTTCCTACAAAGCACTAGGAACTTCTACCTCTGAACCACTGAGACTCACCTACATACTACTTTTTACCCATGAGCAAGATGTCACACATTACATGCCCCAGTCCATTACATACCCGTTCTGTGGTGGTGTGCCAATTAGCAGCTTAGGAAACATGGGCATCTTTGATGGGAGCTCTTGCCCCTATGCTGCTAGGTTGTGTTTGCCCGACTCAAGAGGGCTAGGAAAGACCGAGGGAGATGAAGTATGTATCGTTGTGCCTGGCAGCAGCAGCATGGAGGCCTTTTCAAGTGTTTCCCAATCGGGTCAACCTCCTGTGAGCATCCCGTCCACTGTGGTCCAGACGCTACCTCCACTCGAATGCCTGGCTCACTAAATCCAGGACGGCTGACTGGATCCTCCTCACCCTGCCCCTTCCACACCTCCCACATCTCAGTCATCAGATCTTCAGCAGGATAGCGAGCTACGCTTCCTATTGTACAGTCAGCCTTGCTGCTGCCATCAGCTCTGTGGCTTCCAGGGTTGTCATCCTGCTCTCTCCTTGCGTCACTCAGGCAGTTCTCACAGAAACATTCTTCTACACTGTGCTGGAAGTCCTGGGTCCTCCCTACCCCACCCCCCATGGCATCACTTCCATATTTCTTTGTGCACAGCGGTAACTTTCACAGATATGGTCTATGAGTGCAGGGAGTATGAACCAGTGGAACCAATAACCCCAACTTCTGTTTCCTTGCTCCTCTCTACCCCCCCCCACAGTTCATAGGCCATTCAGTTCTGGAAGGTTATTATTCAGACTATATAACATGGGTCTGCTTATGGTATTTTCTACTTGGATGTAGCTGACCCCGCCTCTCACCTGGACCACTACAATGCCACTCACTGGATCTTCCGTACTAATAGCTAGAGTAACATTAATCTATGTATATTAAAAGGGAATTTATTAGAATGGCGTATACGCTGTGGTCTGGCTAGTTAAACATTGGCTGTCTCCTAATAGAAGGATCCAAGAAGTCCAAGGAACTGCAGAAATGGTTCAGATGTTAAGAGCACTGGTTGCTCTTCCAGAGTATCTGGGTTTAATTCCCAGCACCTACATGGCAACTCACAACTGATTGTAATTCAAGTTCCAGAGAAAGTTCAAGAATCCAATAGTTGTTCAGTCTATGAGGCTGGATGTCTCAGCTGGTCTTCAGTATGTATTGGAGTCCCAAAGAAATAGGTCCTAATACCATTGAAGGTATGCCTCAGCAGCAGGATAGATGTTCTTGTCAGCAAGAGTGAGGGCAAGCAGGAAAAAAGCAAAAGCTCCCTTCTTTGCCCTCTCATACAGACTGCCATTAGAACATGTTGCCCAGACTTAGGGTAGGCCTTTATATCTCAAATGCTCCAGTCAAGAAAAGCCCCTCTCGCAAGTGTGTCCAACTGTTTGGGTTTGAGATGATTCCGGGTGTAATCAGGTTGACAAGATTAGCTATCACAGAAGGACGGTGTGCTCTTTTCTGCTGTCTGGAAGCTGAAACAGTTAGGTGGTGGCTTGCTGCAAGATGGAGTTATTTCGGTGGACCAATCTCCATCTGTCATCCCACCACCTCTGTCCAGAGCTGAGGCCCAGATCTATGCTGTCTCTGAGAAACAAGTCTGCAGAGGCTGCCTGTGAGACTGAAGGCTCAGTTTGTGTCGGGAAGAAAAGGGAAAGCTGCCATGGATCTGTCTGTATTTTCGTCTGAATGGATGCTTTCAGAAGAAAGTCTGCGTTAGTTCTGTTCTGAACCTTTTACCCCGAGCCCTGTGTCCTGAGTCTCTATAAACCTTTGTTAGGGTCTCATTTCTGGTCCATCTGTGTGCTTTTCCTCATTCAAGATCCAGATCTGGCCTCAATATCTTCTGTGCACTGGGTAGACAAGGGGCACCGAGTTCCAGTTACTCATACTGAAGCACCAACTGGAGACACAGGAGTGGCCCCTTTGCTCTCTGGATGACGGAGACTGACTAGTATTGGTATTGGTGCTTGCAGGTGGAGGGAAGGGTTTTCCCCCAACCTCGGTGAGGATCAGCCAGCCACTGAGAGTTCTGGAGGGAAACCTGCACAGCCCAGACTTTCCCAGATCTCTCACCAAAGTGTGGTTCTGCCCAGGGCTTCATAGCATATTGGCATTTTAAAAAGACATTTGTATTCATACACGTAGGCTGGGCAGTGTTCTGATTTCCATTTCCAATCACACAAAACCACAGATGGGTGAGTTATCCAGAAAAAACCCATGGTCCTGGAGGCTCAAGAATCAGGGGCTTCATCTGGTGATGATTATTTTGCTGGCAATTAAGAGAAGCCACAGGGTGTCATGTGCTGGGGGCAGTGTATAAGCATGTGTGTAAGTGTGTGTGTGTGTGTGTGTGTGTGTGTGTGTTTGTGTGTGTGTCCTGGACATTCCCTCTTCCTATGAAGCAATCATGGCTCAATGATAGCTCTATCCTGGTGAACTTCGCAAACTGCAAACCCTTCCCCCACGCCCAGTTGTTAAATCCCATGGTTGGTTTGATGTTCTGCGTCTTCACATCCCACAGAGGAGTTCATTTCAACACAAGAAGACTTGAGGGATCCATGCAACTCCATCCAACTCAACACAAGCTGTCATAGTCAAGCAACTTGGACAGGCGGCTCAGACAACACAGATGCTTTGAAGATGTTGGCAGTTTCTGTCTCCTGAGGCTCCCTTGCTGTCCTGTGCAGGGCGTCCTGTACCTGGGTTCTCGTATGGTTGTGTCTGTGTTCTGATCTCTTAGAACCCCAGTTTCCTGGGGCCTGGATGCCATAGTGATCTCACTTCAACATAATCAGATCTAAAAACTCCTACTTCCAAGGACAGTTACACTCTTGGGTCCTGGGCCCGAGATCCCAACTTAGGCATCTAGGGACACAGTACAAACCTTAACAACGGACAAGGCTGGAGTTGAGGCTGCCAGCCATGAACTGAGTTTGCTGCCTACACCTGGAGCAAGGGAGGAGTGTTCTATGTAGAACTGAGTTCTGACAGCTTTGCCTAGCTCCCTCTTTGCCTAACTGCTCACCAGCCCAGCCTTCTTCTGGTCCCAGCTACCCTCCCCACCCCAGTCACCCACTATGGCTCAGCCATGCTTCACTGGCTTCGCTCCATTCTTACCCAGCTGGCTTCCATGCTGACACCCAGCTCCAAGTGGCTTTATAGTTGTCCTATGTTGCTTCACAGGTGTTAAACAAGACTCTTAGACTTTACTTTCCTCAGTTTCCCTATTTGTATCTTAGAGTATGAACAAGGAGGTCTAGATGGCCATATGAATGTATCCCAGTGATTCTGCCTACAAAAGCACACTCTAGGGACTTCAGCCTGGTTGGTGAGAGAGTGTATTTCCCAGGGACTCATGGGTCCCAGGAAAACATGGCTCCCTGATTCATCCTGGGATGAGCTAGGGCCTCTGAGGCTTGGAAAAAGACCAAATTGTTTCTTGTTCGATGGAATTTTGCTTGGACCCAGACTTGGAGTTTAACCTCCTGTTGTATAGAAATGGACATCCCTGGGAGAAACTCCATGTGCACAGCGACCTAGCCTTTATGACCTAAAGGCAGAGAAATGTGTATGTGTATATGTGGTATGTTTGTATGTGAGCATGCAAGTATATGTATGCATCTCTGTGTATAGGCTGTGCATGTCTTGTGTTTAAATTTGTGTATATGTATGTATGTGTGTCTGCATGTGTGTGTACGTGTGCGTACATGCATGTGTACGTGAGTGTCTCTCTGTGCCTATATACAATGAGGGCAGACCTGTTTGGACAAAAAAAATGCCTCTTTAGAGAATGACTCAGTGATTTGGGGTAACCTCAACACCCTTCCTCCCATTGCAGTGTCCACAGAGGCCATGAGGCGTGGGAAGTGTGTGGCCAGGCAGCTCAGGGTGGCCTGGCAGGGCAGCCAGAAAACAGAGCCAGAGAGGCCCTGCTTTCCCAAAGTCTCCTTCCAACAAAAGGTTCTTGTTTTCCCCGCCAAGCCCCTGTGAGCCATGTGGGGCTAGAGGGAAAAGTCTCAGCTGTGGTACTTTCCAGGGACGGGAGCCAAAGAAGACCAGGTCACTGTGGTCACAGATGTCCCACGGATGCATCCAGTGGACCCATCTGAACAATAATGGGGTAGCAAGCAAGGAGGTGAGCATTAGTGAGACTCCCAGATAATTTGGGAGGACCTAGCGTCCTTCTAGAATTTGCTGGTGTAGTTAAGTGAGGCACTTAGCTGCCCACTGAAGGCGGTGAGGCAGGAACAAGCCCCCCACCCGTGTCATAGTCTGCCTTCCCTTTCCTTGAGATTCCGTACACTTGGTTTCCTGGTGGAGCTAGGGTTACTCAAGCAGGACCACCTGGCACTTTACCTGCCCACTAAGCAGGGCCTATGTCTAGGGAGGGATGGCTGTGTTTCATGTCTCTGCATCGACAAGGCCTGGCATGGGTTCTTCCTAAGAAATAGTCTCTTGAATATTCAAAAGAGACATAGACACTCCACGGTGCAGGTCCACCAGAAGAGAACAGCCTTGGCCTGACTGCTGCTTCAACCTTGAAGACTGTGCTAGTTTTACCTGGAGGAACGTGTTTCTCACTGTGGTTCTTATCATCATGGTCATTACCTATATGCTTTGGTATCCGGGGACCTCTCAGCCTGGCCCCCAAAGCACAGCTTTCCGACAGAGCTCCCTGTGGTTGAGATTCTGAGAGATGGGGAAGAGAGATGTCACAATGAGCTGTATTTCCATCACACCTTAGATATAATGTCCTCCTGATACTTGGTCCTGGGAGGTATGCTGCCTGTCTGTGCCTAGCCAAAGATGCTTTTCATATTGAGTCAAAATATGTACCCCTTGTGTGAGGTATGTATTTACGTGAAGGTTTGGGATGTGATTCCCAGTGGTGTCTTGTTGAGCCTATGTCCATGAAAAAAGCTCCCCTGGCCATACCTGAACACTAAATAGCTTCTTAGTCACAGCTTTGGGTTGGGCATAGCATACCCACCAAGAATGGAAACCCTCAGGCTGGCAGACTCATGGTTCTCTCCACTAGACTTGTTATTGCAAAGCTGAACCAACTGGCACCGTTCTGTTGACACTGGGCCTCCTACTAGTGGGGTGACCATGGCTAGACAACCAGAGGCCTGCTGAAGCCAAAGGGGTACCAGGAGCTCTGCAGAGCAAGGACCAGGTTTCAGAATAGAAATGTTTCCCACTGTTTACCTAAGTCCACAGGATCACAAGGAATGTGCGGTTAGCAATCCACAGAGGGACACCAGTTGACATAAGTTCATCAAAGAGGAGGAAGCCTCAATTAAGAAAGTACCTCCTTTACATGGGGTTGTAGGAAGGCCTTTCTTAATAAGTGAATGATGTGGGGAGGCCCAGCCTATTGTGAATGGTGCCATCTCTGAGCTGGTGGTCCTTGGATCTATAGGAAGCAGAATGTGTATGTCATGGTGTGCAAGCCAGTAAGCAGCATCCCTCCATGGCCTCTGCATCAGTTCCAGATTCCTTTCCTGCTTGAGTTCCTGTCCTGACTTCCTTTGATGATGAACTGTGATATGGAAGTGTAAGCTGAATAAACGCTTTCCAGTCCACGTCACCTCGGCCAGCGTGTTTCATCGCAGTGATAGTAACCCTCACGAAGACAGAGGCTGGCTAACATGGAAATCTATTTGGAGGGTGATTTTTCTTCAGCCTGGGCTGCGATTTGTCAGAAGCAAGTGCCCTGGGCCTCAGTTTCCTCAGTGTTTTTGCTACTTGGGTCTCTCCCAGGTGCTAGGGCAGTCCCCGGGATGTGGTATCCAAAGTGGATATGTTTGGACGTTGACAAGGAAAGAACAGAGCTCGGCCAGAGATGTAGAGAAGGTAGTAGACTGTCACTAAGAGACTATTGAAGTGTTTCTCGCTGGGTGTGAAGTAGGCCTAGGAAAGGCTTTTTGTGAAGAGGCCTGGAAGCGTGAGGGTCCATGCTTTCTGAGCATTCGTCTGTTCTCCATTACCTGTGCCAGAGGTTACACATACAGACACCCGAGGAAAAGGAAGCAGAGAACGTAGGGAAAGAGGACATTTCCAAAAGAGACAGAAGGAAGATAATGGTTTCTTCTCATAGCTGTTCGGTGAGGCAGACACAGGGGTGGAGCGGCAGCAGAGTGGAGCCAGGGGCACCGCTGAGCAAGGCCTGGCCTTGCTCAGGATCACCCGTGTGCTACCTGGGCTCTGGAGGAAGTTGTGTGGGTAAAGCTCCAGGGGCTAAAGAAACTGTAGATGTTCTGAGAAGGGTGCCAGCAGGGATAGGGTGGCAGGCAGCATCTTGGGTGCTGTTCCCACCGGGGTGTAAGAAGTCCCGACCTTTTCTGACCAGCCCTTGACAGGAGGCAGGAGCCCCAAACACATTATCTATCTCCGGCTCTCAGGATGGCGTGGAACAGGATACAGATCTAGGGAATCCAACAACATGGTGACTCCAAGCTGCAGAAAACCTTGGCTGTGGTCGTGTGGGAAGCAGGTCCTTTCCATCCCAGAAGGCCTGCAGGGTAGCCCTGCTTCTCTGATACGGGGAATGGAATTGCTCTGCCTTTGGTCTTCCACAAGATGGCAGAGTCTGCCCAGGGTCCTACCTGCTGTCATAGCACACTTTGTCATCGCAGAAGGGACTCAGAAGACTGGCCTCTGATGAAGGGGATCCTGGCGTTCTCACTACCAGTGGGAGGAAACCCTGATCCTCTACAGCTGTGCTTCAACAGTCAGGCCTGGGAGGGAAGCTGAACAGAAAACTGGGCCGTAATGTGATGCTTCCTGTGACTGGAGAGTTGAAGACTCACAAAAGCCCTCCTCTGTATGAAATTTCTGATGTGCAGGCCAACCATTCTCTTAAAAGTGAGAGAAAGTCTACCAGAACTAAGCGTCCTGTGACAGAAGGTTTCCTGTTCTGCCTAGCCTTGTAAACAGGGATAGAAGAATATATGACTCTTTAGAAAAATCTGGATCCACCAAACTGTGGCAGCAGGCCAGGGCCCATTTAACAGAAGAGCTGAGTTTGTAGGATTACTGGTCTCTCAGTGTGTCCCAATGAGCTGCAAAACGTTTTGTCTAAAGAAATGGACTTCTTGATTTATAGCATTTGGATGAGGCTAAGCTGGGGAGTGCTCCCTTGGGAAGTGGTAGGGCTATCCTATCCCACTAACTGGGAACTCAGATTGACTTGGGAGAACTTGTGTGTGTGTGTGTGTGTGTGTGTGTGTGTTTTAAGAGAGATAAGAAGTAGAAGGGTCAGATTGAAGAAATGGGACTTGAGAAGCAGCTAAGCATATAAACTGGGTGTTTGGAGGGGCCAGGTTAAATACAGCCATGTCTTTGCTGCTGTGTGTCTGATGTACCTAAGTCCACAGCTGGTTCAGAACCCCTTCAGCGATCACACTGCATCTTTGAGAAAACTCCTGAAGAATCCAACACAGACGTGCTCAGCACACAGTAGGACCTGGAGGCTGTGGTCAGAGTCCGGAGCTGACACTGTCCTACAAAGATTCAGACTGTTGTCTCCCCTTTTTTGTAGACAAATGAGAAACAAGCAAGTCAGGTAGGAGTATCATTCACAGCACCGGGGTGAGGCCACCTGGTGTGGGCTTAGTATAGTATTCTACCCCTCTCTTAAGATTAAGGACAGAAGGAAATAAGGGTCTCTTGGATACAGGTGGTCTGTGCTGCAGTTTCCCTCTTGTGAGCCTTTGAGGTTTCCATAGTATCTCAAGCTTGTTTAGTGTTGCAGACAGGACCCCTGGAGGGCATGGCCTCCCCAGACTAGTTCCTGTAAAGCAGAGGGGGAGCCCTGCCCCTCTTGCATGTCAGGGGAATCTTCTTGTGACAAATCCAGTCCATAAAACAATTTGCCTTCAACGCGGCATGAAGGCCTCTGGAGTTCACTTGTGGCCCCACAGCACGGACTTGGGAGCTCCTCTTGGATATACCAGTGTGAGCTGCTAGGAGCCTGGCTCCCTGTGATTGGCTCTGAGCTCTTGGTTTTGTGGGAGGGCATTGCAAGGGGGAGGGTATGTTAGATGCTGAGCGTACCCTGCATACTTGCTAAGAGTTCCCTTAATTTTTATTATATTGCTGGGTTACAGAAGGCTATTTTCATGCAAGCATATAATGAACTTTGAGCAAATCCACCTGATACTCTTCTATCCCCATTTTATCAGCCTACCTCATTCCCTCTGATCCCCTATATTTTTTTTACATTATCTGTGTATATATGATTTTATGAATTTATAAAGCCTAAAGCCTACAAAAGAGAGAATAGATGTAATATTTGTCTTTTGGGGACTGAATTAATTCATTTAATATGATCATTTCCAGTTGCATCCATTTTGGGTAGCCAGCTAGATGACTTATTGTTTAAGAGCACTGGCTGCTCTTCCTGAGGTCCCAGGTTCTATTCTCAGCACTTACATGAGGACTCACAACCATCTGTCAATCCTGTCCTAGGGAATCTGACTCCCTCTTTTGACCAGGCATGCACATGGTGCACAGACATACATACATGCAAAAAAATCCGAGCACGGATAGATATATGTATATGTGTATATGTATGTATGGGAGGTCTTCTTATCTGTTGTTCATGACTCAGGTCAGTACCCTACTAAGCACCAGATGTCTACAGGTTCCATTGTAGATGCCAGGGTCCCCCTTTCCTTCCAGTTGGCAATTTGGTCCCTTGGACCTGATCAGCTAAACTCTGGGAAAAGGACCTGGGTTGTTCACAGACCCTAAGTGAATGTCTGTTGTTTGCCAGATGGGTCCACAAAAGTGCATAGAGCAGATAGCTGGTCAAAAGCAAGGAGCTCTTTGCAAGCAGAGCATCTGATGCTGTGCCACAAGGGACCGAGGAAGAGATCTGACTGTTCCTGCTGGGCAGAGTGTATTGAGTGACTTTATGCCACAATGTCAGACTTCCTGCCTGGCCATACCTGGTCCTTATAAGGGACCACCAACTTGGTGCTGGAATTTGCTTTTTAATATCAAGGCCCAGAGGAGGACAGTATGAAAGGGGGTGTTTTTGTTGGGGATACTCTTATGTACTCATGTCAAGTTGACACCCATGTCGACTTACACACAAGCTGAGACACTCAGCTTTGGGACAAGGGTGTTAGATCTGAAGGGGGGAGGAGCCTCAGCACGGAGACAATACCTGGATGGCGTCTCAAGAAAGCTGATGGAGTAGCTCCTGACGGAGCTGAAAAGCCCAGTCTCTTTCCAAATCTCCCATTTGTCTGAGGCAAGAACTCTCAGACTAGCCCGGAGGCAGGAAGGCAGGCCTCGGAGCTACAGCTTGTCTTCCTAAAGTTTCGCCTCCACACCTGCCCTCCGCACCTGCCCTCCACACCTGCCCTCCACACCTGCCCTCCACACCTGTCCTCCACACCTGTCCTCCACACAGGAGACACTCTTTGCTGCGGCTTCCAGCTGTGCTCACTGTTTTCCACCGAGAAGTCGGAGCAGAGCGGGACAGTGGAGTGGAAACAGACACTGTGAACAACTGGCCACGCTCTGGGCCAAATCTAGTTTTTCTGAGGACACATGGGCTGGTTTTAGTTCTGTGCTTTACTCCCCCCACACACTTTTTTTTTTTTGCCAATAAAAGTGTTCTTGTTTGTGGGATGAATTAACTATGGAAAAACCTTGAGAAGTTCCAGAATGAAGGCAGGGTTTACAGCTGTCACCCTGCGGAGCGTTAGACAGGGATTGTCCGAAAGATCTATGTCCAGGCTCCTCATGCCTAGTGTGTCAGAGTCTGGGGCTCTTTGCGGGGAAATTGTCAACCCAGATGTGGACGATAATGATAACTACTACTAATAATAATTCATGATAATGTGTATTGTAAACAATTTTATAGGTGATGATATGATTCCTTATGACTTTTCTGACATCTTTACTGTCATTTTATCCTCCTTCCTCTTTCTGCATTTATCTGTTCCCTCCCTAATTAGGGAAAATCCCCCAATTTTCTACTTCCTCCTTCAACTCACTGTACCCTGCTAGCCCACTCTCAATTCCTCCTCTCCACCACTACTATTCCCCTGTACTCTCCTGGCCTCTGCCGTTACTCCAGGTTATGTATTCGTATTTAAAGACTTGAAGCAGGAACCATGAATGAGAAAGTTAGGTTTGTCTTTCTGGGTCTGGGTTAATCCTTTCAATATAATCCCTTTTAGTTCTATCTATTTACCTGAAATTTTAGATTTTTTTCTTTACCATTGCAATATGTTTAAAACTGTGACCCCTTCCAGGTCCCATGGAGGGAACTGTTCCTGATGTTAGCACATGTGATGCCCAACCAGAACATGTGGATTTATGTGAGCCCTGCAGAAGAGATGTAAGAGGATCTATGAGTTGGGGAGCTGCTAGCCTATATCACATGACCTTGGCATGAAATGGGGTCCCCTTTAGCCCACAGTGATGAGAAAATGTGTTGTACTGTGCATACTCACTTAACCAGAGGGTGTATCTATCATAATATCGTAATGCCACATATACCATTAACGAGCAGACATGCCCATCATATCATCCATATGTTATGATACCTATCATGATGTCATACTCACTTTAACAGAGGGGGTACCTACCATGAAATCACAGCCTCATTTAAACAGAGAATGCACCTATTAAGACACCACATATTCACTTAACCAGAGGACACAAATATTATCGTGTCAGAAGGCTTACAGCTGTCACCCTGAAGAGTTCAAGGATTGGCTTACAGATCTATTTAGGTTGGAGGGAGGAGCCACAGAACCATGTCGGCACTGGGGATGCTGCCTCTCTCAGGATCTCTGTAGCTGCCTCCCCTTCTTCCTCCTGCTTCTGCCCCCTTGTATTTTCACTCAGAGGAGAAGGCTGTGGAAGATGGTGGGTTTCTCTGGTGTGTTTGTAACCAGGTTCTTACTGACATGCCTTCTTTGGTGTGGCACCTGGGGATCAGGGTGGGATGTGGAAGAGAAGTCGTGGGAGCTCTTGAGAAACCAACTGGGGCCAGTCGTGGGTCACAGACGGGGACCTCTGCTTGTAGGAGTTCTTACAGAACCCGTGGATTGTAGAATCCAAGACAATGGGAGCAGGGTACCAGCACACAGACTCAGGAAACTTAGACAATAGAATCACAGGGCCTCTCCTGGCATAGTGTGGGTTTGAAGCACCCTCTTGGAGCTACACAGGGTCATATATCGCCCTGAGTGACTTACAGTTCTCCGAGTCCCTTCCTTCCACATCACTGCCCACTAGACCCACAGAGTATATATAACAGGACAGCACACCCCAGGTGCTCCAATGACACTTGTGGGCACCAGGTGGCTGTGTCTGCGGGGCAGCACAGTTTCCCAGCTAATTAAAGAGCGATCGTTGAACAGTGGTGTCCAGGGAAGTATTCTAGAATTCTGTAATCCAGAGTCGTCCTTATAAAATTCAGTAACAAAACTGAAAAAAATTTAACTGACCCACTCAACCCTTAATGCATCTATAAAACAAGACCAGGGTCATTTCGGAAGATGTTAAAATACATTCTGGCTGGAGCATACGAAGAAACCTTTCCATCAGTTGCTTTTCTCGTGCCTGTCACAGTCATGAACTGTCAATAAACAATGTTGTCCCCTAGATTTTACCCGAACGGTTTGTTGTTGTAGTCAGCTGTCCATGTACAACTTAGTCATGCTCTCCCTCTTGATTTCTGTACTAGAAACTGACTTTAAGAGACATTTTTCCTGGTGATTGGCTACTCGCTACTCATCTACTCATGACTTGAGCATGCTGCCTAGCCAGGACCACCTGTGAGAGGGAGTGCCACCTCACTCCAGGGGGCTAACATAGAGAGGGAAAAGCTTCTGTGGGAGAAGGTAGCCGAAGGCAGGAAGTAACAACGTGGAGGTAGATGTATGATAGAGCCCCTGTGAGCTCCTGGCTTGTGATAGGAGGGTGGCCCCCTGTGGGGTTCAGAAGGAACCTGTCTGGAGGACTTCACAGGCAGGGACAGTGATTCCCAAAGGCAGTTGTTCATGAAAGCCCCTTGTCCGCCTCAGGTGGAGTTTGGAGGACTCTTGTCCCCACTGATTGGAGAGTTCCTCACTTCTCTGTGACACAGTGGGGTTCAAAGTAGAGCAGCCCATTGGCTCTGACTAGCTTCCCCTTCTGTGAAGCAGCCCTTCCCTGCTGTCCAGCCTAGATGGGGCATCCAGCCTTTTCCTCTGGAATGGCAGCTACCCACAACCACATCTTGAGATGATCCAGATTGCATCTCCAGAGAGTGAGCTGCTGAGCAAAACCTAACTGCGCTCTAGCGTGCCCTGAGATGGCTTCCAGACGGGGGAAGGAATGGATTTCCTTGAGCTTACTGGAAAATCTTGTGGCATTTTCTCCATCCTCAAGGAAAAGGGGCTCTATCGTATGCTTGTTTGAACATCACAGCTGAATTTCTAGAAAGATCTCTTACCCAGCAGCCTCCTTGGTGATGCTTCTATGGCAATGATGGCTATGCCAGTTGTAGCTCACTTGGGCATATACCTGTCAGGTCGAGCTACATTCTGTGAGAAGTGCTTCACCCTTTGGATCTCATGCTGGGAAAACTGGTTTGAGTCCCCTGTGTGTGGTGGGTCTCCTAATCACACAGAGGCAGTATGGTCCCGTCTCCCCACCCCCGCAAACAGCTTTCCTAGTACTGAGTCCCTAAAGGACAAAACTCTAATGAACTCCGGATCTCAGAGGGTCATTGACCCAACTTCTAAATCAAACCATGTGGCAGGATGACTTCTGCCTGGTTTGTGCAGACCATCCATTGCGCTAGGGAAGCCCAGTTAACGTAAGAAGGAAATTGCACTTAGAGGGAGCTGGGGCCCTAGGAAGGTTTTACAGTTTCTAATGCCCCTCACCCTCGCCCTCAGAGAGTCCAGCAGAGTATTTACTATGGTAGAGCAGATTTGAGCTCTTCCCATGATGTCTCTAGAAGGCTGAGGTTTCCCCCTCTCTAGCCCTGACTTCAGGGACTCTGCCCAACCTTCCCGTGTTGCTGGGTTTGTTTTAGAAATGGACACAGCTCTTTGGGTTGGGTCACTCAACTTCCAAGAGTGGTTCAGTGACTACTCAGACAACTGATCAGATGTCCGTCTGTGACCACATCCCTGCTCAGCCTTGCAGAATCAGGGGCCACGCTGGGATGTTGGGACCCTCATCTAGAAGAAGAGACTGAAAAGGCCATACAGAGGGGATCAGGACCTGTAAATCCCGGATGAGGCCAACCAGTGAGGCTGATGTTGTTGCTAGGAATCCAGCAGTCTATGTCCAGGGTTCTGGACCAACTTTCTACCTGACTCTGGAGGTTCCAGGAAATATTCCTGCCGTTGAATTGCTTAAGCATCTACAGAAGATGGGATCTTTCCATAAATACTCTCTTGTCCTGGGAGACTTGCCTGTTCCTATATGCATCACCCCGGCCCCTGGAGTTCTCAGCATTTTTGGGGGCTGCCTTGGGTAACATCACTGTCATGGAAGCCCTGCCTTGCTTGCTCCAAGCTGACCACAGGTCATGCTGTGTTTCTGCAGACTGAGATCCTCCGAGAAGAGGTAGGGGGCCAGTGGGTGACACTACATAGTGGTATTTAGCAACCCTGGCTGAAGGAAGCCCAGAATCCTGGATCTCAGACTCTGAAGATAGAAGACCCGATTCCATCAGCCATTGAAGAGGGTCATCTGAATAACTGAGACAATGTCCCTCCTTTGAAAATCAAACTAAACCTTAGAAGATTTAGATCATACAAAAGTGAGAAAATAGAAGGGTCCCATTATACTTTCAAGAAACAAGGGCTCTTCATCCACGGACCAGAGTCTCATGATGGCCATTTGCAAAGCAGACTTAGTGTTCAGGGGGAGGCAGTGAAAATCACTGCACCTGGTCATGGAACCTCTGAAGAACAGCCTTCCATGTCTAGCCTGGGGAAAGCCCCTAAACCAGCTTCTCCCTCTGTTGGAAGGGCCCATTGCTTAAGGCTGTGTAGTCCATCACATCTGTCCAGCGCTGGGGGCAAAATGGAGGACTCCCTCCCCGCAAGCAGAGCCTCCTGCTTTCTGCCTGACTTTATGTGGAAGCAGTCCCTGAGTCTGGATGCCTGACCTATCTCCAGTGTGCCCTTTGACACAGATTCCTGCAGATGCTCTCCCTGTCGCTGCCCATCTAGTAGGCATTGTACTCCAGCTGTATGGTAGGACTGTGCTGCCAAACACAAATGAGGCGATGCCAGCTGCTGTCTCCATCCTGTACATTTCTCCTCAGTCTGGAATAAAGTGACCGGGACGCTGGAACTGTCCCCAGAAAGCTATTTATTTCCTGCTCACAGCTGTATGATCATAGATCCTTACTTTCTCTTCATGATACAAGCCTGGTGTGCAGGCATGTGTGCGTGTATGTCCAGGACATACCTGAAGACTCAACAGATTGAAGCTACAGCTCAAGGTGTTTCTTTTTTCTTTTCTTTTTTATTGATTCTTTTATTGAGCTCTACATTTTTCTCTGCTGCCCTCTCTTCCCCCCCACCCCTTCAACTTTCTCCCAAGGTCCCCAATGCTCCCAATTTACTCAGGAGAGCTTGTCTTTTTCTACTTCCCATGTAGATTAGATCTATGTAAGTCTCGCTTAGGGTTCTCATTGTTGTCTAGGTTCTCCGGGATTGTGGTTTGTAGGCTGGTTTTCTTTACTTTATGTGTAAAAACCACTTATGAGTGAGTACATGTGATAATTGTCTTTCTGGGTCTGGGTTACCTCACTCAAAATGATGTTTCCTAGCTCCATCCATTTGCTTGCAAAATTCAAGATGTCGTTGTTTTTTCTGCTGTGTAGTACTCCATTGTGTAAATGTACCACATTTTTCCCTATTCATTCTTCGGTCAAAGGGCATTTAGGTTGTTTCCAGGTTCTGGCTATGACAAACAAGCTGCTATGAGCATAGTTGAACACATGTCCTTGTGGCATGATTGAGCATCTTTTGAATATATACCCAAAAGTGGTATTATTGGGTCTTGAGGAAGGTTATTTCCTAATTTTCTGAGAAATTGCCACACTGACATCCAAAGGGCCTGTACCAGCTTCCATTTCCACCAGCAATGCAGAAGTGTTCCCTTTTCCCCACAACCTCTCCAGCATAAGTTGTCATCAGTGATTTTGATCTTGGCCATTCTTATAAGTGTAAGATAGAATCTCAGAGTTGTTTTGATTTGAATTTCTCTGATGATGAAGGATGTTGAACATTTCCTTAAGAGTCTTTCAGCCATTTTAAGTTCCTCTGTTGAGAGTTCTCTGTTTAGGTCAGTACTCCATTTTTTTAAATTGGATTATTTGTTTTTTTTAAATGATTTTTTTATGATGTATACAATATTCTGTCTGCATGTATGTCTGCAGGCCAGAAGATGGCACCAAACCTTGTTACAGATGGTTGTGAGCCACCATGTGGTTGCTGGGAATTAAACTCAGGACCTTTGGAAGAACAGGCAATGCTCTTAACCACTGAGCCATCTCTCCAGCCCCCAGATTATTTGTTCTTTTGATGACCAATTTCTTGAGTTTTTTGTATGTTTGGAGATCAGCCTTATGTGGGGTTAGTGAAGATCTTTTCCCATTCTGTAGGCTGCCGTTTTGTCTTGTTGTCCATGTCCTTTGCTTTACAGAAGCTTTTCAGTTTCAGGAGGTTCCATTTATTAATTGTGCTGTGGGGTTATATTTAGGAAGTGGTGTCCTGTGCCAATGCGTTCAAGTGTACTTCCGCCTTTCTGTGAGGTTCAGTGTGGCTGGTTTTATGTTGAGGTCTTTGATCCATTTGTACTTGACTTTTGTGCATGGTGATAGATATGGATCTATTTTCGTTCTTCTACATGTTGATATTCAGTTATGCCAGCACCATTTGTTAAATATGCTTTCTTTTTTCCATTTGATATTTTTTCCTTCTTTGTCAAAAATCAGGTGTTCGAATTTGTGTGGATTGATATCCGGGTCTTCTATTCGGTTCCATTGGTCCTCCAGTCTGTTTTTATGCCAATACCAGGCTGTTTTCAGGACTGTAGCTCTGTGGTAGAGTTTGAAGTCAGGGATTATGAGGCTTCCAGAAGTTCGTTTTTGTACTATTTTGTTTTGGCTATCCTGGGTTTTTTGCTTTTCCATATGAAGTTGAGTATCATTCTTTCGAGGTCTGTGGAGAATTTTGCTGGAATTTTGATGGGCATTGCATTGAATCTGTAGATTGCTTTTGGTAAGACTGCCATTTTTACTATGTTAATTCTACCTACCGAAGAGCATGGGAGATCTTTCCACTTTCTGGTGTCTTCTTCAATTTTTTTCTTCAAAGATTTAAAGTTTTTGTCATACAGGTCTTCCACTTGTTTGGTTAGAGTTACTCTAAGATATCTCATGCTATTTGTGGCTGTTGTAAAGGGTGATGTTCCTCTGATTTTTCTCAGCCCTTTTATCATCTGTGTACAGGAGGGCTACTGTTTTTTTTTTTTCTTCTTTTTTTGAGTTAATAAAGGTGTTTCTTGAATGTCACAGATCAGGGAAGAAGCTCAGTGAGGTGTCACTTGCAAGGGCAGTTGTCACATGCGGTTACTCAGCAAATCACCTTGTCCTGTTCCTTGGGGAAGAGCTGACTTTCTGACTGGGAAGAGATCACTTGAGGAGGGGCAGCAGGTCAGACTAAGGCACGGCTTTGAGTTCTGCTCTGACCCTTCACCACCTCACTGTCCTCCAGAGAATCCCACTTCCTCTTGCGCACCTGAAGGATGCCCCGCTTCCAGAGCACCCAGTGTCATTGCCAGTCCTTCACTTTACCCACCTTGCTGTGCCTCGTGTCCCAGGGCCCTACTGCAGAGGGCAGGGACAGGCAGACTCGCCTCTGTCCTGTCAGGCTTCACTCCGCACAAGACCCATGAGCTGGGTGGCTTCAGGCAGATGCTGTTTTCTCTGCCCACTACAATAGATGGTCAGAGGCCTGTGCTCAGCCCCTCACAGTTAGCAAGTGACAGATCCTGTGTCAGTAATGAAAGAAAGGGGTACAGCAGGGAGGAAAGATGGAGGGGTAGAAGGCGACTTTGGAGAGGAGAAACGCTAAACAGGATCAAGCAGAAAAGACCAGGCAGAAAATGTTACATAGTGGTACTAGAGAAATGCAGAGTCACCTGGCGGTGGTGGCGCACGTCTTTAATCCCAGCACTCGGGAGGCAGAGGCAGGCGGATCTCTGTGAGTTCGAGGCCAGCCTGGTCTACAAGAGCTAGTTCCAGGACAGGCTCCAAAGCTACAGAGAAATCCTGTCTTGGAAAACCAAAGGAAAAAAAAAAAAGAAAAAGAAAAAGAAATGCAGAGGTCACAACTAATCCTGAAGGTCTAGAAAACACCTGCTTCACAAGTAAAACTTTTGTTTATCATGAAAGGTCAGATCAGACCGTGACCATATCCGGAGTCCATCCCTCTTACAGTGGGGACCTCTGGACTCCCCCGTTAACAAGAGTTAGTGTCTGTGAAACTCACAAAGCAGACGTGTTCATCCGTGCAAGCTAACAACTCCACGGATGGTGGCAAGGGAGCCTGACAGCTGCTGGGTTGGAGCTCTTCAGGCCCAACCATGAGCAGTTAGGACTCTTTAACAGATGCCTGCACTGGCCCCGTGGGAACTAGGGGCACAGATGGATGAGGTGGCAGGGAAAGGCTCTCTCCAGTTATTTGCGGCGTTGTTAGTGTTTCCGACATTCCTAGGAGTGGAACAGTTGGGAAGGATGATGATGCTGAAGAGCTGAGAGCCCCCAGGCTTGCTCTAGAACCACAGAGTTCTGACTTTGAACATAAAATGTCCCTTAGGGCTTTGCTCCCTCAGCAAACAGATAAATCTGTAAGGACCAAGAGAGCAAGTCACTGTTGAAGTTCCCACCCGCTAACACTGAAGAGATCACAGTGTCGCGGTAGAGGCCGTGTTGGCCCGACTCGGGGAGGATGCTCTCTGATTGTGCCAGGATCCACCCAGACCCTGGCTGTGGTAGGGCCATGCACCAAGACACGACCCTCAGCTGCAGCCTGGGCCTGGATGTCACCGTGGCCCTGGGTGGCAGCCCAGGTCACTCAGCACAATCACTGACTGTAAGCGGATAAATGCTCCAGCCCGTGTGTCGCTCTCCCGTTGGCCACAGCATTTAGTTTCTCCAACAGGCAACAGTCATACAGGTGAGAACGGAATTTGATCTTTACCACTTCCTGATTATAGTTTCTCGTTAGCCACATACCCTCAGCCCACATCTGACCCGCGGCCCCTTCCTGGCCCTAGGCCTCCTCATCCTGGTGGCAGCACAGAACAGTCATATCCTGAGATTCCTGAGTCACACAGGCATCTGGCAGTGTTTCGGATTGGATTTTGATGTGTTTGAGGGTTAAGTGGGCAGGGAGATTGTGTTTTGCAGGAAACTGCGTCAGAGGAGGGGCGGCATTGCCTGTTGTTTCTTACTTACATGATGTCTGCTCAGGTGACTCCATCTAAATGGCTTTCTCTGACATTTGCATAACTCCAACAACAATCAGTTGGAACACTTTCCCTACAGAGACGCATCTCTGTCATCTCAGAAGTGTGTGCTTTTTTTCTCTTTCACATGCTTTACAGAAAATACTCAGATATGTTCAGTTATGATAAATTATACAATTACTTTAATAGAGGCCTTGTTTTTGATATTTTTGTCACTGTGTGGACAGATACAGAATGTTCTGTCTCTAAATTAAAAGCGAAAATATTTTTAATGATGTAGCACAAATTCTAATCAGTCTTGATAATAAAGCCCTGGAGTCAGACATTGGGGTAAATGCTGAAAGATCAGTAAGCTAAAGGAGCCAGCCGTTAGTTCTTACCTCTACTGCATCCTCAGACCCGAGGGGCGATCCCGTCCCTATGAATCCTCAGACTGATCGCTCTGCACTTCTGCCTCCTCCAGATTCAGCCTGAGGTTTCATAGAGTCGGCTTTCAGCAAGAGGATCCGTGGAGACAGGATCAACCCTGCGGTCTGAGGGTTCAGTAGAGGTAAGAACCAGCAGTGGCTGACTGCTCTGCTTCTCTGATCTTTCAGCTTTTACCCTGATATCCGATTCCAGGTTTTTATTATTAAGACCAATTAGACTTTGCACTATGAAATATAATTAAGTATTTATGGCAATGCCCAACAGCTAGGGTCTAAGTGGCATCTCAAAAAAATTTATAGAGCAGGTAAGATGTTGCAACAATTTCCTAAAGCTAAGAAACAACCAAGACTTTTCTGTTTTCCTAGTGCTAAAATGGCTTGTTGATTGGAGCTGCTTGTGTAGGAAGGATCCTCCGTCCTCACAGATGGCCTCTCAGTCCCAGCCAGCCCAACGATTTGCCAGGCTTTGTTCTTTCTAGGTAAGGGATTGCCTGTTCCGAGGTTGCTCTGAGCTTGCCTGATGGAGATGCTGCTGGCTCTTGGCCTCAGTTTTCTATCTACAAAGGACAGTCATCCTGTGTCACAGGGTGGGCCTTCTGCAGTACCTTGGGATGAATGGCAGCCATGGGCTCCTTCACTGTCCCACCCACCCAGGCACTGAGCTTTCTTTCCACCCCATGAGGCTATAGCTCTTCTTTGGGGTTGATGAGCTGAGCTTGCAGGAGTCAAGCATCTAAGGACTTCTGAGGTCTGAGCAGGCTGTGTCCTAATCTGCTGGGTCATCCAAAGGAAGGTGTCCCACCTCTTTGTCCTCCCATCTCTGTAGACCTCAAGGTTGATGTGACAGCCCTGTCCTGACGGGAATTACTCTTTAGGAAAACAATGGATCTGGGACTAAGACATCCCTGTCCCTTCCTGAGATTCCCACTCCTGGAAACGTCAGGGATCCCACTCTGCCCAGGTTTGCCTACCCAGTCCCACTCCTGACCAAGGACCTGTGGCCAGTGTTTTCCGGGAGGCACAGATCAAGCACTGCTCCTCAGATCAACCTAGACTCCTTTCTTAGTTCCTTTCCGCTCCAGTGTGGGATACCCTCCAGCTCCTAACGGAAGATTTGCTCTACCTGGCCTGACTGAACTGGGTCTAATGGCACTTGTGGGCTCTAGTTCCTGAGCAAAGGCAGTGCTGGCTACTGGTGTTGGTACCAGGTGGGGGAGGAGTGGGGACATCTCCAGTTCAACCTCTCTGAGTCCTGTACTGCTTCTGTGGGGAAGAGAGAAAGGACACAGAGGCGAGGGATGCCCACAGAGGGAGAAGAAACCTCCTCTGCCCCAGGTTTGGACGTGTGGGGAGCAGGAGTCTGTCTCTTCCTTTTTAAAAATGACTGCCACTTTTATCCTTAGAGACATGTTAGGAAAAAAAAAACATAGTACAATCATTTAAGTGGGAAAGGTGGTGTGTGTGTGTGGGGGGGAGAGGAGATGGTTAAAAATGAGCAAAGAGGATTGAGGAGAGCTGTGCTTTTGTGCTGAGCCTGAGAAAGGAGACGAAATGCTGTAGAGAAGCAGGACTGAAGGCCCATGGCACACCATGGTGATGAACCTGCATGGGCCAGACTGGTGGGTTAGACACAGGGAGGGTATGCTTGCCACAGGGTAGTCTTAAGGGAGGAGTTGAGGGGCAAATTTCCTAGGACTGAAGACGGGCTGGACTGAGGATTCAAGTTTATGCAACTACCCTAGGGAGAGAGTAACAAGAGGGAAGAGCTTCACTCTGGGGCCCTGCAGCTCACGGCACTCATCGGTGGAGTGAGACACACTGGGGGTCTGCACGGAGCCCACGGGAACAGATGGCGATGACGATGCTTTTGAGGTGGCTGCTTCATACTTCTTGTTATTAGGGTGATTTTAGTGTTGGGTTCTTGGGCCTCATTATGTTACTCCCTCCCTTCCTCTTGGTCACAAAGTCCAGGAGACTTTTCCTGCTATCACATAATTTCTTTGTATTTTCCTGAACCGAGCCGACGTACTTCTGACTCCATGCGGAGTTTTCTTCCTGTAGTTCTTTTTTTTTTTTTTTTTTTTTGATTTTTGAGACAGGGTTTCTCTGTAGTTTTTGGTGCCTGTCCTGGAACTAGCTCTTGTAGACCAGGCTGGCCTCGAACTCACAGAGATCCGCCTGCCTCTGCCTCCCAAGTGCTGGGATTAAAGGCGTGCGCCACCACTGCCCGGCTTCTTCCTGTAGTTCTTGATAGTTTATTTCCATCCATCTGAGTGGACAATAGAAACTCACCCAGTGCTCCTGAGCCTCTATAATGCACAGGAAGGCCATGGATTTAGCTATGGCTTCACCTATTCTAAGGCACGAGGCCTGTCTGGAGTCATGAGGCCATCACTGAACAAGATTCTGTGCTTTGGACAATGAGCTGGGAAGCCCGTGCTGGAGTCAAGGGAAGGAAGCCCAGTTTACAGCGTCAGGCGTGAAACACTTTAGGATATTTTTGGAGTGCGAGGCAGAAGCTGTCATCCATGACAGGAGGACATCTCTGTCATTCCTATAGCCTGTCTGCCTCTGCAGGCAGGTGATGTAGTAAGAAGGAATGAGCAGGTGTTTGTTCTCAGCATCTATGATGTGGCTCTGGGGAAGCCATCAGTACAGGTAAGAATAGGCTGCTCATACCACACTCAAGAGTCTTCAGTTTCTCAAAGTGCCCATGTGTATATAACTCTAAGAACAACACACACACACACACACACACACACACACACACACACACACACACAGCAGATGAAATGGAAAGGCTTCTGCATGTGAGTCTCCAACAACACATTGGAATTTAACAGACCAAGTAAATACAATGACTAGGAAATTCAGCAACCGGAGTTCCCTATGTGTGCCAGCAGGTGGCACTGTGGGACAACGGACAGAGCAAAAGCCACTTCACAGAAACCCTGGTTGATGGGTTCTCTTTGTGCTTTGTTCCTTTCCCCCAGAATCAGGGCCCCTGCAGGACACTGGGAGTTCTATTCCCACATCAGGAGATAGGAGCAGCCAGATAGGTGCCCAGCTGTGTCATTGCTTTGAAGCGATGGGATTAAAAGCCACCTGCCACATTGGGACTACTGAGAGAATCTCAGGGGGTTAAGGAATGTGTTAGAGTTTGAAATGTAGGTGTCTCCAAAGGCCAGGTTAAATGGAGGCAGTGCCTGATGGGGGGGGGGGGCTTCATCTTAGTTTTTAAAAATTAGCTTACAAAGTAAGTGCATTCCCATTCCCCCCCCTTATTAAAAATAGATTATTTTCTCATATACTATATGTCCTGATTATTGTTTCCTCTCCGAGTCCCCCCAGTTCATACCCACCTCTCCTCCCATCTGGATTGACTCCTTTTCCCTGTCTCATTAGAAAAGAACAGGCTTCTAAGAGATAAATCAAAACACAACAAAATAAAACATAATAATATAAAACAAAAACCATTATCTCAAAGTTAGACAAGGCAAACTAACAGAAGACAAAGAGCCCCGAGAGCAGGCATCAGAATTAGGGACCCACTTGTTCACACACCCAAGAGTCCCTTAAACGTACTAAACTGGAAACTATAATATACAGATGGAGGACTCACAGCAGTCCCATGTCAACCCTGTCCTTGCTGTGTTAGTCCGGTCTAGTCCCTTCTATTCTACTCCCCCTCCTGGGAAATACATGTGCCCCCCCCCCCCCCGTTTAGTTGTCTTATTGTTCTAGCTAAGACCTCAAGTTCTGTACTGAACAGGTATGGAGAGAGTGAACAACCTTGTCTTATTCCTGATTTTAGTGGAATTATTTAGTTTCTCTCTAAGTCAATGTTGGCTGTGGGCTTGCTGTAAACTGCCTTTATTATATTGAAGTATGTCCCTTGTACCCCTAATCTCTCCAGGGCTTTTATCTGAAGAAGTGTTGGATTCTTGTCAAAGGTCTTTTCTGCATCTAATGAGATGATTATGTGGTTTTTTTCCCTTTCAGTTTGTTTATATAGTGGATTACATTTATTGATTTTTGTATATTGAATCATCTTTGCATCTCGGGGATGAAGCCTACTTGATCTTGGTGGATGATTTTTTTTTGACATGTTCTTGGATTCAGTTTTAAAGAGTTTTGTTGTATATTTTTGTATCAATGTCAATGAGGGAAATTTGGTCTGTAATTTTCTTTGTTAAATCTTTGTGTAGTTTGGGCATCAATGCAACTTTGGTCTCATAAAATGAGTTGGGCAATGTTCCTTCTGTTTCTATTTTATGGGATAACCTTTTATTTTCTTCTATGCACCTTTTACATCCTGTGTCTCGATCCCATTTGTTTCCCTTTTCTTAGCATTCACCCTCCACCCCTGCACTCCCTCCCAAAATAAAATAAAATTTGAGAAAAAAGGGAAAAAAAAATTAAAACTCTCATATTGGAAGCTGCGTTGTGACACATGACACAGTGAGCCCTGCAGTAAACCCCTCTGTCCAGATATGGGTTTTGTGAATGTTCATTGCAAAGTCATTGGTCTGGTTGGAGGCCTCTGGTTTCTACTACACAATCAATACTGGGCCCTCGCTGGGCCTCTCCTGGGATATCCTGTTGTGGCCCTGTGTTGTGGAGATCCTGGTCTGTGGACTAGTCAGCAGCTCATAAATGGGGTGGACGTTGGGGGCAGGTCAAATCATAACCCTGGTTCTGGGCATGGGCAGTTGCAAGGTTGGTCCCTGCCCGTTCTTCCTGTCATCACTATCAATGTGAACTCCCCAGCCTTGCTGCCTCCTACACCTCCTGCGGCACTGAACAAGGGCTGGGACAAGTTCGCGTGCTATCGTGCCCTCAGGGTCGATGCTCCCACACCGGCACCATCAGGGCCAGTTCTGCTGTGTTGCCCAGGTGAGGTGCAGGGCCCACTCTCCAGCGTGCTGCCGTTGGTGAGGGGCAGAGACAGCCCTTCTGATCTAATGACCCTGCAGCCAGCTCCTCCACCTGTCTCAGGCACTGATGGGCAGGGGGTGGGGGGAAGGGCATCTCTCCTCCACATGTCAGATGGGGACAGCTCTCGCTTGTTTACAACATGGGGTCACCCTCACCTCCAGCCACCAGGCTAGCTCTGCTGTGCTGCCGAGGCTGAGGGCAGAGCCTTCCTGAGTACTGCAGCTTTTAAGAGGGATGGCCCCTCTCTCATCTGTTGCAGGCAATAAGAGGCGAGGGATGAGGAGGCAGTCTTCCCCTTCTTGTGGAATAATTTGAGGAATATTGGCATTAACTCTTCTTTGAAGTCAGATATGTTGCAGGCAATAAGGGGCAAGGCGTAAGGAGTCATTTTTGCCCCTCTTGTGGGATAATTTGAGGAATATTGGTATTAACTTTTCTTTGAAAGTCTGATAGAATTATGCGCTAAAACCATCTGGCCCTGGAGTTTTTTGGATAGGAGAATTTTAATGACTTCTATGTACTAGGGGTTACAAGTGTGTTTAAATTGCTTGTCTGATCTTGATTTAACTATCAAGATAATTATCCATTTTAGATTTTCCAGTTTGATGGAGTACTTGTTTTTAAAGTAGGTCCTTACAATTCTCTTTATTTCCTCGGTGTCTGTTATGCCCCTTCTTATTTCTTATTTTGTTAATTTGGATATTCTCTGTGTCTTTGGTAAGTTTGGATAAGGGTTTGCCTATCTTGTTGATTTTCTCAAAGAATCAACTCTTTGTTTCATTGGCTCTTTGAATTGTTCTCTTTGTTTCTATTTTATTGATTTCAGCCCTGAGTTTATTTATGGCCATCTATTCCTCTGGGGTGTGATTACTTCTTTTTGGTCTACAGTTTTTAGATGTGCTGTTAAGTTGCTAATAGATCTCTCCAGATTTGATGCTGGCATTTAGTGCTGTGAACTTGCCTCTTGGAGCAGCTTTCAGGGTATCCCATAAGTTTATATATGTTGTATATTCATCTTCAATTTTAAAAGGGTTTTAATTTCTTTCTTAATTTCTATCTTGGCCTATTTTTTCCACTCGGTAGAGAGGTGTTCAGCTTGCCTGAGTTTGTAAGCTTCTTGTTGCTGATATCCAACTTTAATCTGTGCTGGTCTGATAGGATGCATGGAGTTATTTCCATTTTCTTGCATCTGTTGAGACTTGCTTTGTGTCTGAGCATATGATCAATTTTTGAAAAAGGTACAGAGAAGATACGTTATTTAAAGTTTGGGTGGAATGTTGTATAAATTTCTATTAGATCCACTTGGTTTACAATGCCAGTTATATCAAGCATTTCTGTCTAGTTTTTTGTCTGAGTGGCCTATCTATTGATGGGATTGGGGTACTGAAGGCTCCCACTATCAGTGTGTGAGGGACAATATACGATTTAAGCAGAAAGGGTGTTTCTTTTATGAAATTGCATAGTTTGGGGCATAGATGTTAACAACTGAAATGCCATCTTGGTGGATTTTTTTGAGTTTGTAGATGTAGTGTTGTTCCCTGATTCTTCTGAATAGTTTTTGTTTGAAGTCTATTTCATTAGATATCAAGTGGCTTCACCAGCTTGCTTCATAGGTTTTCTGATCTCTCCACTGCCTTCCTGTTCTCCTGCTGGCCTCCTTTCTCTCTTTTCTTCTTCTAGAAATCTTTTTTCCCCTCTCAGGACCTAAACCCTTTCCACATACACACACAGTTATGAGAGAGAAAAAAAAGGTGCTGTTTCTCAGATCTGACTTATTTTGGTTAACGTAATAATTTCTTATTCTATCTCTTTTCCTATACAAAGGTCAGGATGTCAGTTTTCTTTAAGGCTAGATAAAGTCTTCTCGTGTATGGATACCACATTTTCTCTGTCTGCTAATAGATACTTAGGCCAGTTTCATTCCTGGGCTCTTGTGAATAGGACAACGGTCAACATGGCTGTGCGGGTGGCTTTGTGGTCTACTGGCTTAACATCCTTCGTGTGCATGCTCAGGAGTGGTATGGTTGGGAACCCACCCCAGTACTATCAACAGTGGCTGCACCCACTTTACAGTTAGGTGGTGGAACCCTTACGAGCTAGGCCTAACGGGAAGGACACTGGGCACAGGCCCCGAAAGCAGACTGTGGGTCTCTCCTGCCTTTTCCGTCGTTTTTACGTTTTGTGTTTCAGTCTCAAGTTGAGCAGCTTTGCTGCACTCTGCGACCCCACCACCGTGTTCTGTCTTACCATGGCCAAAGCTATGTGGCCAAAGCAGTCATGGATGAAAACCTCCAGAATCAGGAGCAAAAATGAAGCTTTTTTTCTCTATAACTTTACCAGGCCACATATGTTACAGTAGTGCAGAGGGCAAGAGGACAAGGAGGAATTAAAGACGGAGGATGGGTGGTAATGAGATAGCTAAGATGGCTACAGTGGAAGCATGTTTCTGTGACTTATAAACATAGTATCACATGGAATATGGAAATATAATTTTTCATGCAAGCCCAGAGGAGGAAGATATTTGGCCAGACCAGGATAAGGTTGTGGCATTTATTCATCTGTGCTTTGTGTTGACTAGAACACAATGAGAAAACTGAGTGTATTTGGAGGAGAGTCTTGGTGGTTCTGAATGAACATAAAACTGTCTCGAAGGATCTGGAGTCTACGCCAGCATCTCCCAGTCCAGCCTTTCAGTCATGGGATACTCTCAGCCTTCCACCCACTCATCCATTAGCCCCAATGCATAAGAGTCATTAGCAAGGTTGGCCTGCTTCCATGGAAAAAAATGTGAGCTAAAAGTTATCCCAGCCTAGGGCTGTCCAGGAGATTAACCATCCTCTTCCTCAAGCCTATGACTCCAGCATGTGCCATGTCTTTTCCAAGCAGCTCGAGACCCACATTTGCCAGTGCCTGGCTCCAAAGCGGTGAGGACTTCTACTCACACAGGAGGACCCGGGATCCATAGGCAGGTTCCTGCTGGAGAGAAGGCACGGTGAGCAATGTCCCCGTTACCATTGCCTCTGACATTTCAGGTGCCAATCAAGCCACGGAATTGTGAATTTAAATTCAAAAGTACCATTGCATTTAGCTAAGCAAAGCCCTCATTTCAAGCAGGGTGAGCCCCAGGAGGCAGGCTCAGCCACATTCAGGTTTACAGTGACCCTACTCACCTTTCAGGATGGAAGTGCTGTGGGGTTCCACCCAGCAGTGAATATTAGGGTGAAGATAGTCATTCCTGGCAGGCCCCTCATATGATAGGTGCCTTTCAATTAAAACATGTGGGAGCTGGCTCTCGCCCGCTATCATGTGAGTCCTGGTGATCAAACCTGGGTCCTTAGGCATGGTAGCAAGTGCCTTTACCGTTGAGCCATGTCTCAGGCCCTACAGTTTACTTTTAATTGGAGGATAACATAATATATTTGTGTGTGTAAGCCTTGATGTGGCTTTCACATGTGCTGGATTTGTGGAATAAGTATGTCAAACTAATTAACTAACCCACCACCCCATACTATAAGTTTTCTCGTAGTAAGAACATTGTGTACACCAGTTTTTCAACAACTCTGACACAAAACAGTGCTGTGGTCACAATCTGGGGAGCAGCCCTCCCGCCCAACAGAAGCTTTACCCTCCCATCCTGCATCTCCTGAGATTCACCCATCTCGGATGCTGGGTACCATCATTTGCTCTGTGTCTAGGAACTCAAGTCAAACCTATGTCATACACGATCTATAAATACAACATCACCTAAGGTAAAAAAAAAAAAAAAAACAACAACACAAATTTATACTGATTTTCCCATGCTGGTTACAACCTTACTTTGGTTCCTTTTTACCCTGGTGCGTGTCTCTGTGGGTATGTGTGTCTATGTCTGGGTGGCTGGGAGGCAGTAAGGAAGCATCAGATCTCCTGGAGCCAGAGCGGCAGGCGTTTGTGAGCAGCTTCACAGACACGAGTGGGACTGCACCCTGCTGCTCTGGGAGAGCAAGCCCTCTTAGCCACTAAGCTGTCTCTCCAGCCCTGCAACCATTTTATTTTAAAAAAGTAAATTTAAAAATTGTTTTTTTTTTCTCTTCATTTCCTTCCAGTCCTCACTCAGGCAATATTGAAGCAGATGCTAAAATGCCTTCCTGTCGTCTTTTCCTCTGGGTTACTGTATAAAGTGGGGGTTTTAGCACCAGATGTATAAAGCGAGGACCTGGCTGTTCCAAGGTATGGTTGAGAGGAGGTTTTTATTGTAGCTATGAGGGAGAGCACAGCCAGGGACATCTGGAAGAGAACGCAGTAGACTGGCATGGGCAGTAGAAGCAACCAGGCCATGGGGTAAGGTGGAAGAGGGTGACCAAGAGGACGCTAATGGCAGGGTTATATAGGAGCTGGAGAAGTTTAGGGCAGGTGGGAAAAGAAGAGCTAGGATTGCCAGCATGGACTCTGTAATAGGTGCTTGCTATGCTGAGAAAACCCAGAGGCCAGCACACACTTTGGTATGCTAATAGGCACCACAGTGAGCCATTTGTTCTGGGGTTTCTTTTGGACATGACATTCCAGCCTTTTGGTTGATGATAGAGGGTGAGGTAATCTCTTCTGTAACTGCTTCTTAGGTAAAATTAAGGTGCTGCTGTCAGGGCCCAGGAAGGCTGGAGTACTACTCAAAGGTCAGGAAGGAAGAGGTGAGTACAGACTGAGGGACATCTGCTTTGCTTGCTACCCAGGTTCTGCAGGACCCCCCCGGGGCTAGCAAAGTGCTGATTCAGAATTCCTCAGAAGCATCTGGTTTATATTGCTTTCAGCAAGTCTGGAGCTTGCTGGTTCCAATATGGAGGAGTGTGCAGTCTTCAGTTGACTAGAAATCTGCTGGGACAGATATAGATTAGGGACAGACAGAAGGTAAAGTTAAAGATCTTAGGGGGAAATCTTTATCTCGGGTGTGCACTTAAAACTTCCAAACCTATGGTCCTGATAGTTGGTGTGGAAGTGTCAGGTCCCAAGAAATTCCTTTTCCCAAAGTCTGGCATTTAGACAAAAGCCAGCATTCTCTCAGTAACTTGAGAAGCTAGTTCCCACTTTTATCTTTGGCAAAAGGGGCATATGGCTCTCCATTAACATCTAGGCTATAGAGCGCCTATCAGTGTATCTTCATCCTAGCTAACCTCCAGGCTGCCTCAGTCCCTGCTCACAAGTACTTGCTATAGCCTCGTTGGTTCCCTTTCTCTCAGGTATCCATTCCTTTATATCTCTGAAGATTTTTTTCTGTTGTTTCTCCAAGGTGATGTCCATCACACAGATGATTCATATCTAGTGGGGGCAGAGGCAGTTCCCAGGATGGACTCACACTGGGATTACCAGGTTAATGCTGAGAATGAGTCCCCTAGCAGGGTAGCCTGAGATGAAATGATTATTTGCCTCCTGGATGGTCTCCCACGAGATAATTCACTTTGATAAACTGAGAGAGGGCAGCCAGACTGGTTGAAAATCCTCACCCTGCTTACAGAACACAAAGCTAGATCCTAATTCTCAAGAGGGCTTGACTTCGACTCTCACTTCATCTCCTAGTTAGCTCCTGATATTAGAAAAAAAAGTTAAAAGGCTGGATATTGTCCTTCAACCCTCTACAGAGACCCATTGAATATAACATTTAAGATGTTTGATAGATGTGGGGAGCAGGAAAAGACAGAAAAAGCTTCCTGTGATAGAAACCAGCTTCTAGAGGCAGCCCTCAGGTCTCCTCCAAAGAAGAGGATGGGTATAGAGAGAAGTTTCTGTCCTGCCTGGTCCTACAGCTGTTCAGGCCCAAAGAAACACACAGAGGCTTATATTATAAACTGCGTGTCCTGTTAACTCAGGCTTATTATTAACTAGCTCTTAGACAAGCATGATGGGTTAATTTAAGTTCTATGTTTAGCCATGTGGCTTGGTACCTTTTCTCAGTGAGGCATTCTCATCTTGCTTCCTCTGCATCTGGCTGGTGACTGCATCTCTGCCTTTCCTCCCTCCAGAATTCTCCTAGTCTGGTCACCCCATCTATAGAACCTGCCTGGCTACTGGCCAATCCGTATTTTATTGAACCAATACAAGCGACAAATCTTTATAGTGTTCAAGAGCCATTATCCCACAGCAGATGAAGGCACAAATGAACTCCACCTGGAGCTTGCTTTAAAGAAGCCAAGTTGACCCCTGGATAAAAAACTGCACTTTACTTCACCTGTCTCCAGGACCCTGCCTAAACTTTGGACATTGGAGAGTTAACTGCACCTCTTTGCCTCACTAAGGTAGGTCAGTCTCCCAAGTTTCTTCTACACACGAACATACCTTGGATCTTTTGGACCTAATGGCTGAAGACTAGCACTGCCCTGGGACCTCCATCTCCAGCAAAATCATCAAGATGACCTTGGAAGAGCCTAGGATAATTGTCCAGGTAGTAGGTAAGTCTATGCCATTCTTAATTGATTCAGGAGCTAATTGGTCTATACTTCCTGGTTACTCTGGTGACACCTAGTCTTCTCAGATCTCCGTGGTGGGTGTTGATAGTCATCCCCGCCTGCCTAGAGCTACGGGTCCTCTCCTCTGTCCTCTCTGGGGTCACCTGATAGCTCACTCCTTCCTCATCACATTATTGGGCAGAGATATCATGGTTCAGTCATACTTCCCCTTCCCAAACAACTCTGTCTCTGGAATTTCCCCCTCCTTCCAGCCCCCTTATTCACTAACACTGATTTCACCCCTACCTCCTATCAGACTCGTTGACCTAAGAGTATGGGATTCTTCCTCTCCCTCAGTGGCCTCCCATACTCCTCCTGGACCCTACTTCCTACCCCTATCACTTTCAGTACCATATTTCTCTAAAGCATAGACAGGTTTTAGGGCTTAAAACCTATCATACAGTTTTCTTGATAAAGGTGTTCTCAAGAGCACCCACTCACCCCATTGCACCCCATCCTGCCTATACTAAAGCATGAAGGTTCTTACCACTTAGTCCAGGACCCTCAGGATTATTAATATAGCTGGGATTTTCTCAGATTCCCTCCTCTATCTCCCATATTATAATCCGAGACCTCGAGGATGCTTTTTTCACCATTCCTCTCCCCCCCACCCCCAGATTCCCACAATCTCTTTGCTTTTACCTGATAGGATCCTGACACCAGTAGAGCATCCCAGCTTCCTTGGCTGGTCTTCTCCCGGGAGTTCTAAGACAGCCTGCATGGTTTCAACCAGGCTCTAGCCATTAATTTCCTCTCCCTAGACCTGCCCCAAACCACCTAATATGTTCAATATGTTGATAACCTTTAGGATACACCGCGTCTCCCTTCTAAAGCTCAACTTTCTGACTCTCGGGTCAAGCATCTAGGCTGTTCACTATCCCCTAATAGACATGAACTTACTCTTGATCACAGTACCCGCAGACCCTCCAACCACTGAGGAAGAGCTTTGAGTCATCATTTGGCCTGACAGAGAACCTTAGAACCTGATGTCTAACTTTACTCTTCTTGGTCTCCCCTCTATGAAGCAGCTAGGGACATCAACCAAGCCTCTGGATCCTGTTAAACCTGTCATGCCTTTGAGTTACAAACTCATACGGACTGTGCCTCTCCCTGACCTCACAAACCCTTTATTCTGTGTTCTACTGAAATAGGGAATGGCCTATGAGTTTTGGAACAAATCAGAGGACCCACCTTTGGCCCTATTGCCTGCTTTTCTAAACAGCTGGATGCAGCAGCTTCCCTACTGGACCAAGAGGCTTCTAAGCTCACTTTTGGTTGCCCTCTTACCACACCAGCTCAAGGATCTCCTGTCACACAGGAGTCTTTCCACTCTGTCCCCTTCTAAGCTCCAGATGTTTCATGTCACCTTCCTAGAGAGAAAGTCCTAATATCTCATTTGGCTCCTGCCCTCCATTTAACATTGCCACCTCCCTTCCCAATGTCATGACCCTCACCCATTCCTGCCTAGAGCTACTTGATACCCTTACTTATAGAAATCCACAGCTTCCTGTTCCCCTCTGTCACATCCTGACTGTACTCGGTTTATAGACGGAAGCTCATCTCTCCTCCCCACTGTTTTCTACCAAGCAGGTTATGCCATGGTCTCCTCTGACCCGGTTGTAGTACCTTCCTCTCTACTCCAGGCATGGCTTCTCAGAAGACAGAGCTCATCGCTATCACTAGCGACTTCAACTTGCGCGATACAAAACCATCAATATATACAGAGGTTCTAAGTATGATTTCCTTATTCTACGTTACTATGCTTCCATTCAGGAGGAAAAAGGTGATCTCACAACAAAGAGGCACATATATTACCAATGGGACATTAATCCTAAAACTGCTAAAAGCCTCTTATCTTTCCAAGAAGACAGCAGTTATTCACTGCTGGGGGCACCAGGTCCCTTCTAATGATATAGCCTTGGGAAATGTTTTGCTAACAAGACTGCAAAGGAGACCAGCCAACATTTCCAATTCTCCCAAACTTAATCTCTACCTACTGTGAGTCCCAATGACAGGCCCTGCAAGTTATGAAGGAGTCATGAAGCCTCAGGGTTGGCTTCTTCTACAGGACAGGTACTGTTTTCTGGACCTCAAGCAAAGTCCTTTCTGACAGGTATTAGCAACTCTTTTCACACCGGGTCTCTACTTCTCTGATTCCTCCAACTCTTCTTCTACTCCTTCTTACGGCTACCACCCCAGGATGCTCCACCTGCACTCAAATCTCCCAACAGGGGCCCTTGCAATCCTCTCATTTCAACCCAACCATGGGGGTGAGGAGCAGTCTTCTTGGGGAGGCTGGGGAGGACTGGCAGACTCACACACCTGCCTCCTACCAAAACACACAAATATCTTATTATGGTAGACAGTTTCTCAGGAGGGGTCAAAGCTTTCCCTACTAAAGCTGAGACCACAGAAGCGATTCCCACCTCATAAATGGTATCTTATCCAGATTTGGACTTACTAGATCCGTACAATCAGATAATGGCCTAGCTTTCATTTCTAGAGTCAGTCAGTCTTGAGGGTCTTAGGGGTACAGTGGCACCTCCACATTCTCTACCAATCCTAAACCAAAACATAACTCCCTGAAGCTTATGTGAATTTTAACTTTACAAAAGGAGTGAAAATTTTAGATACATTATTATTATTACCATTGTTTGTAATCTACACAGAAATCCATACTGGAAATGCCTGTAAACAGCTGGAATGGGCTGTCTTGGTTTGAAGAATGAACACTCTCCTATGTCAAGAGGGTTGGACATGTGGATGGAGAAAAGTTGTTTTCAGCACGGTGAGAAGCATTTTCAAGTCTTTATAACCAAAGGAAATTTAAATTTTGAGCTATAACTCTGATAATAGTAGTCAGTGTCTTACCAGAGCTAGATTAAGAGGTTATCAGAACTTAATCGATCAATGTTTTAGCTCTGAACTTTTGAAGTCTTCACGTAACAATAGCATAGTGTGAGGGAATAGGATTTGAAACATTCTCACTTTTCACGTACCCTAAAATCATTTTCTTAGACCCTTACAACTTAAGCTTTCACATCCTGGTACCTTTCCCAGACCTGCATGACTTACACAAATTTCAAACCTTTATCTTTCCATCCAATCATTTACCATGAGACACAGGTGGTTGGTTGCTAAGAACTGTCACTGCAAAGTTATAAAGAAATGATAAAAAGGTACATGGAAACCTGGTTTGTAAGTTTGTCCTTTGCAGTGTGAGGCGAGAGGAGCATCCTGGCACATCCGTGTGACATTTACAGCTGTAGTAGACAAAGCAGGCAGCTCTGGGGAGATGCTTACCCAGTAGAGGGGAGATGCGTGGTTAGAGAAAGTGCATGAGAAAGCAGCTGCGGAGGAGAACTGGCGGAGGCCTTTAGGAAAAGTGGGATTCCAGGAGAGCAGCCATTCTCAACCTGTGGATTATGACCCTTTGGAGGGTGCATATCAGATATTTACAACTCATAAAAATAGCAAAATTAGTCATGAAGTAGCAATAAAATAATTTTATGGTTGTGGGGTCACTATACCATGTGGGACTGTATTAAAGCGTCACCGCATTAGGAAGGTTGAGAACCATTGCAATAGATTAGAAAGGGTAAGTTGTCTTAGTAGAGAGAGGCCAACATGGTGGGCACCTAGGAGGGCATGGAAGTCTCCAGGAGTCAGAGGGAATGAGAAGACACTTATTGAATAGGCAAGTAGAGACAATGGTTAGAAGTGGTTGAGCCACTCAGAAGGGGGCTCATGCTTGTCCCTCCTGGGTTTCAGCACCAGATGTATAAAGTGAGGACATGGCCATGCCAAAGTGTGGTTGAGGGAGGTTATTACTATAAATATGAGGGAGAGGACAGAGGCATCTGGAAGAGTTCAGAACATGGAGAGAAAGTTGTAGACCAAACATGGTCAGGATGAAAGGTGAAAGAAGAGGACCAAAAAGAAAGAGAGAACCAAGAGGGCACCTGGCTGCAATGGCAGGGTTTTATAGGAATAAGAAACTGGGAGGAGTTTAGGGGATGGAGTGAGAAGAGCTAGGAAGCAAGCAGGGACTCTGTAGTGGGTACTTGCCATGCTGAGAGAGCATGCAGGCCAGCAGGCACTTTGGTGTGCTAAAAGGCAACATAGTTAGCCATTTATCTAGGAGTTTCTTTTGGATCTAATTAGTTACTAATTCTAACTCACATGTACCTTTTAAAAAGTAGGTTCAACTTCTGACAAATTATCAGTCTTTGATAATTAGTGTGAGAAAGAAAGCCAGCATGGGGGAAGTGCAGAATAGAACAGAGGTCCATATTAAGTAGCTTCATGGAGGGTACCTGTGTAGAGCTACAGAAACGACCGATGGTCAGAGATACATTTCCAGGATTGGGGAGACATACACTACCTGTCCGGTGTCTTGAGTTGCAGCCTTGTGTGGCAAAATTCCTTTCTCCTGATTGTTCTTTAATCCTGTCTGGGTGGTCACTCTTGCATTTCCCTCTGTGATCAGCAATGTGGATTTCCTATCAGAATATGTCCTGTGGATAAATACACACACATCTAGTCATTGTTACCAGAACTTAGAAGACAACTCCAGGGCCTGTATACATCCTGCTCCACGGTAGCTGCACACAGTCGTGGAAAGAGTAACCTCCTCTCTGGATTTAAAGTCAGGGAAGTCACTCAAAGGACCACAGAGAATGTCTTCCTCTATGGCCTCTTGCAGGTCACTGATTGGTAGCCTATGACTCCAGAGGCGTGGAGAGCAGCCTGTGGTTTTTTGCACTGTCAGGAGGAACTCCAGGGCACAGTGGCTAGAAAAGCCATTCCTCATAATCTCGTCAACTGCATCCATGCCTGACCCTGCCTCTTTAATTTATCATGTTTTATTTAAAGTTTTTTTTTTGATTTTTGTTTTTTGTTTTTTTAAGACAGGGTTTTACCATGTAACCCTGGTTGTCCTAGAAATGACTTTGTAACCCGACTGGGATGGAAGTCACGCTCTACCACCGCCTGGCTCATGGTTTTTTAATTATTAAAAAAATGTGTTAATCAAATTGCAATGTCTATAAGGAGGAATCAAATTGTAAAGCAGACATTTGCTTCTTACTGCTCACATTCTTTTTAATGGCCTGCCAGGTTTGCTCCAGGTGTGGGCTTATAAGCTGTCCTGCAGACACGCAAAATTACATTACTGTCATGTCACACAGCCTATCCACCATGGCTCTCCACTCCCATGTGCATGCAAGTGGTCATGTGACACCTGAAGGAGAGTCATGTTTTCTTCTACCCATGGACCGTGGGCAGCCTCTGTCCGTACATTTCTTTCCAGTGGAGATTTTGTCGTGCGCACAATCCCTCTAGCTCTCTTACAGCACAACAGGTTTCTATGAGACTGGGGACCGTGGTTGAAAGAAATGCCTTTCCAAGAAAATAAAGTGGGAAGTAGTTGTGGACTCTGGAGCCCTAAAGCAGGCTACCAAGCACCACTTAGTATGTAAATATCTTCCCCTGAGGTAAGAAGGGTGTGTAAACTGTGGTTAACTGTGTGTGCTATGAATATAGAAGGGAAGTCTTTCTTCTAGAGACAAGATACGGGAGGGAAGGGGAGAAGAAGGGAAAAATGAATGTGGGGTAGAGAGAGTAGGGGAGGAAGAGAGTGGAGAATGGGGAGAGGGGAGGAGAAAACTTGATACTCGACCTAATGAAGGGTGGACCCTGATAAGCTGGTGGCCACCATGGCCAGAGACTTGGGATACTTGTGAGCTGCTTAGTCAAAGATCCTCCCATAATGCCTGTTTCCTGGGAGCACCTACATGATACTCTACACAGTACAGATGTGTTCCTGACCCCCACCTTATGCTATTATTTGAGTGTGTGTGTGTTTGTGGGGGGACTCAGACACTACAGCTGCATCCTGACTGGCTCCCAGGATACTCTGTACGGCCCTACCACAGTGGTTGGTGGGTAGTAACTGCCTCAGCTGGCCGTTACTCTCGTCACACGCCATTTATATGTATGGCCTTGGTCCTTCCCACTAAATCAGGCCAGCTCCTTTCTGGCTCTACACCACCAGCCCCACCTTTCTTATCTAATTTACATCTGGCCGACTAGTGGTCAGTGGTAAGTAGGATTGGGGTTTCAACCGCCCTAATCATAAAGGATCGTTGGGAAGAGCCATACCCAGAGGAAAGGAAACGCCCTGTATAGGAAATGTGCAGAAGGAGGAACTTACCACCTGCAAATTACAGTCCAGGTGAGACTGGCCAAACCACCCACGAGGAGTGCACCCAGTGCAATGGAGACCCAGGATGCCCGAGAGAGCCTGCCAGAATCTGTACAAGAGGACATGAGTCAGCAGATCCAGCCAGCATGGCTACAGATTTTTCACTTGACTGGCTCTTAGCAGAACTCATGGAGGAGAAGATTTTTAGATACTATGTTCTTCCCTGAGTGAATTGGGTTTGGGGAGAGCTGGGAGGGACTGGCCCTTTAACTGGGAGAAAGGTTCAGGTCTAGTGACTGCCATAGTTCCAGGGCTGGGATGGGGATGAGGATGCCATTCCTTTCTCATCTCGGAGGACAGACAGTGAGTTTCCTGAGGGAGCTGTGCAAGACTCCTAAAGGAATCAGATGGGACTGACAGTGGGCACACAGCAGCTGTGTGAAGATCAGGACATAGCCCAGGAACTAGCCATATGCTCTTGGAATTTGCAAAGACTGTGAGATCCAGGTAGGGTCCAGGAAGGCAACCTGAAGCCCCCGTGCAGTTAGAATTTTTGGGAGGTGTAGGGACAAATGGCAAATTTCCCAGTGATCTTTCCAACAGATAATCTGAGTCACGCACTGGGAATTAGAAAGCAAAGGTCGGACCCCTTGGGCCAGCCTAGCCAGGACCCCGAGACACTGGAGTCCGAGCGGGTGCTGCTCTCACGCCTTCTGGGTGCCTACCACGTTCTGAGCCCACTGACTTCCTGCGAAGGCTGTCAGTCTGTGGCCAGGGACCTTTGCTCAAAGTCCCTGCTATCACAACCTTGTGGTTGACTCCTCTGCCAGCTGTTCATCGCTAGCTCCCTGGATTTGTTAGAACGCCTCTGGCAGAGAACTGGTTTTTAAATGCCACGGTGTCAACACTGTCCTGTCTCCATCCCTGGAAAAGGTGTCACGCCCCTAAAGCTAGGGGGATGAGTCCCAGCAGGAGGCTGCAAGGGGACTGGGTCAGTGCTGGCTAGGGATGGTGCTGAGGGAGAGGAAGCACTGAGGCCTTGGCAGCCTGGTGTGATTAGACTGGCTTTCCAGCTGGGACCTGCGCTCGGCAGCTCTCTCTATAGAGAATGTGTAAATCTCTCAGGGTCTGACCTTCTTGTAAGCTGGGGACATTGATATTTCTTATCAATGGGGTTAACATTTGGCAGTCTGTCATGTGAAAATTCTTCCGATGGACCTCACTATCCTCCCCCAACATGGAACTGGTATCCTATGAGGCCACATACTGTGCCTCTGCCTGCACATGACTGTAGAGTCTCCAGGCTTGGCTTGTGCACCCTGCTCAGCTCCAAGCTCAGCTCTGTGAAACCCTTCACACGTTTTCCACTCCAGAATGACTTGATCAATTTCAGGCCTGGTTAAGACCTCAGTGCCACCCTTGCAAGGGCCACTGTCCCTAGTGCTTGTTTCTGGAACATGTGCTTTTTGGTGGTAAGACATTAAATGAAGAAATTCTATCCTCAACAGTTTTCTGGCTTGCATGCTAAATATTCAGAGGGGAATGCTGAAGACATCCTGGGCCAAACAAACATCTACATTGCAGACAGGTGCCCTTTAGCTGACAGCATCAGGAATTTTATTCTGGACCCCTGAAGGTGTCTCACGTGATAAATAAAAAAGGTTAGCAGAGGGATTTGGGATGCCGACTTCAGGGTCTCACGCTTCACTTTGGGAGGTTTCTTTCTGAATTAACTATCTTGGGTTTACAGCTGTAAATGCAGGCGGAAGCTGCTGCAGATTCTGCTGTACACATCTCGCCGCATGATTTGCATTTAAACGGTGTTTTCAGATATACTACCGAAAGCTGTCAGGGTGCCATTCCCTGAATTCCTCCAGGTTCCCCTTGTCTACTCACCACTAGGCAGGGTGAACATCAGCTTGGCATCTGGGATGATCTGGGGTGCCCGCTAGGAATATAGCTAAAGTTTGATGAGCTCAAACACAGTATTTTCCTTATTTCAGAGAAACTGGCCAACAGACATTGCAAGGAAGGTGAGGAACACTCACCTATGCAGGTCTTCTCATCTTCACCCAGCACGTAGGGGTCTGTGCACACACACTGGAAGCTTCCCTTGGTGTTCTTGCACTTTGCAGAGGGGTGGCAAGGTGGGTGTGTCAAATCTGCACACTCATTCACATCTACAGGAAAAATGCACAGTCACTAGTAGGGGGAAAAAAGACCTTAAGTCCCTAGCCCCATGTGGCAGACCCTTCCTTTCCAGGCATTTACCACCTAGGTCCTTCCTTGGAATCAAAAATATCAGTGTTCCAGCCTTGCTGCCTTCATGCTCCCTATGCTTGTGAGTCAGATGCAAAGCACCTTCGGGCTGGGTCTGTGACCAGGCCTGTCTTACCAGTTCCTGTCGCTTGTGGTCCAGCTGTGTTCCTTTGGCTCTTAGTCTACCTATGTCCCTGACGACCCTGTCATTTATGCCTCCATTCCCTTTTCCACACGAGCATGAGTCACTGACTGTCAGGGCCAAACTTGCCTTTCGTGTCTCGCTGTGTGAAGACTGTGACTCACTCTGACCATCTCTGCCACAGTGTGCAGGGCAAGCTGTGCCTGTGGAAGGTAACGGATGACAGACCTTATGCCCTTCTCTACTTCTCGATGAATTGGGGGGTCTTATCCTTACTTTTCCCATATGCATTTTTTTTTCATGCTGCCACGGGAATCACCACAAGCTGAGAGCCTAAGAATAGAATCTGGTTTCCTTTCTGTTCTGGAAGCCAGGAGCTTAATGACTGGAGCCCTCTACAGGGTCTTCCTTTGCCTCTTCCAGAACATCTCCAGGTATGTCGTGTCTTTTAGACTCATTGTAGTCCCCAAGTCTCTTCAACTTTCCTGCCTTGGTGTCATGTCTTGTAAGGACTCTGGACCCTGGGTGAGGGCCAACTGGGAGCATCTGTAAAGATCCTATTTTCAAATAGGGCCACATCCTGAGATACTGAGGCTTAGGACTTGAACTCAGCTTTCTTTGGGATGACAGTCAATCTCAGACTCAACATGGTCACTTGGTTTTAAGCAGAGGTCACTCCAGTGAGTTTGGGACCGTGCGCACTCTGAGCTTCCTTGCAGAGGGTTAACCCCGAGGAGTGTGCTGCAAGTCTATTTTGAGAGGAGACTGGTACTCCCCACAAAGAAGAAGAAAAAAACATGTGGAGGTGGTCCACCCTATTAGAACTCTAGTGCCACCTGTGTGGAGGACAAAGGTGTTGTGTGTCTGATAAGATGGTGATGTTTCTCAAGAGTAGCAGGTTGGGTCCTCAGGTCACCATGGAAATACACATGTCTGTCTGTCCCTGGAAGCAGACAGAAATATCTGCACTCATCTTCTACACACATGTGTGTAACAAGTATGAAAAGCTACAGACAAGCAGCTTCTATCTACTGGAACCCACACCTGGAACACGACTCATCATACACACCGGTGGGATTTTCCTATCGATTTCACATGGATGGTGTATTAGCTACTTCTTCATTGCTGTGATGAAACACTGTAACCAAGGTAACTTAAAGAAGAAAGGTTTGGGGCCAGTTATCCTGCTAGAGGGATAACAGTCTATCACCATTATGGCGGAGAAGTATGCCAGTAGGCAGTCATGGGCCTGTAACAATCAAGAGCTCACACCTTATACCACAAGCCACCAGAGGACATCTTGGAACAGTGCACTCGCAGTGACACATTCCAACAAGACCACACCTCCCCAAAGAGTGAAACCAACTGGGGACCAAATCCTCAAATGACTGAGATTACGGGAGGCATCTCATTCAAACTACTACATTCCACTCCCTGGATGCCATAGGGTCATAGCGTCATGGCCAAGTATTAAAGCAGAATGCATTTCGTCTAGCTCCCAAAGTCTCTATAGTCTTGAGTCTTAACATGGTTTAAAAGCCAAAAGTCTGTGTCTCTTCTGAGACTCAAGGCAATCTCTTATCTGTAAGAGACTATAGTCATTGTAAACTCAAAAATGCAAATTGCATGCTTCCAACACATGGTGGCACAGAACATAAGAACATACTTTGCCCTTCCAAAAGGGAAGGATGGCAGTGTAGTGAGAAAATAATAGACCAGAGCAAGACTAAAACCCAACATAGAAAATACCAAATTTTGTAGTTCCATGTTTGATGTCAAAAGGCCCTTTCAACTTTGCTGCCTAGGAGATCTGCCCCATCCCAAGCTATTTCCATGCCCTGTGTGCAGTTCTCTTTGGCAGATACTCATGGCTCCGACATCTGAAACATCTTGGTGTCTTACTGAAACACATGCTTTATTTTTAGTTTCACGCACGGGGCTCTCAGGGACTCTTGCCTTCTCAAGGACCTTCTTGCAGGGACTCCCCTGCCACAGACTGCTTTGACC
Source organism: Myodes glareolus (assembly GCF_982192425.1). NCBI lineage: Eukaryota > Metazoa > Chordata > Mammalia > Rodentia > Cricetidae > Myodes > Myodes glareolus. The sequence continues at coordinate 51,205,318 of NC_142031.1, read as the reverse complement.
TCAACAGACTGTGGAGGGAGAGTCCATGACCTATTTACTCCCCGCATCTTACATTATTCTTAAGCCAGCATCATGTAGGTGGTACTGCCAAGTCCAGCCACCAGTCTGGGATGAACCCTCGAACTCTTGAGCCACGTATGGAGCAGTGTTTGCTAGTTATTCCTTCCTAGGCTTCCCGCTTCCACAAGCCTTCCCTTTGTTCTAATGCAGACAAGGCCTCGCCTTGTCTTCCTGCCCCTTCCGTCACAAGCCTGGGCTGCAGCATCAAGTTTCCTGGTGCTCTTTATCTCTTCAAACTATTTTGCAAAGTATCTATCTCTTCAAACTTTTGTCTTACTTTCTCATTTTCATTGCGGACATACCTAACAGTGATTACTCATCACCAGTTAATAGCATTAATATCAGGCTTTCTTAAAGTCTTCAACAAATACCATTGCTTTTAAATTCAGCCCCAGGCAAGTTTGTAAGACAAAGGCAGAAAACAGTCACGATGTTGCCAAAATCTCACAATAGTATCATTTTCATCTAGCATCTATTGAGACAGCCCACAATCCACATAGCTTCCATTACTACTGCCTTCCAGGTTTCCAGGGAGGTCATTAAGCTCCACTGCAGTATCCACCTCTTTTCTAGCTCATAGTTCCAAAATATTCCACATTTCTCCCAACACCAGTGCGATCACGTCTGACACAGCAATAGCCCACTCCCTAGTTCTAGCATATGTATTCACTACTTTGTACTATTGTAATAAAACATTATAATCAAGGCAGCTACAGAAGAAAGGGCCTATTTGGACTGATTCTAGAGGGTTAATAATAGTCCATCATGGTAGGGAAGCATAGTCACAGGTGGGCGTGGCAGCTGGAACAGCTAAGAGCTCACATCTGGAACCTCAAGCCCCAAACAGAGAGCAAACTTTGCAAATTTGTCCACAGTGATACACTTCCTTCAACAAAGCCACATCCTCCTAATGCTCTCCAAACAATACAACCAACTGGGGACCAAGCATTCAAACGCCCCAGACTCTAGGTTTTTAAACTCATTCAGAGCATCACAGCTGCATTTTAGTGCCTAAATGGGATTTGAGCGGAGAAGATAAAATAATCTCCCTGGATTTCCTATGGTCAGTTGTTCAGCTTGCTGCTCTCCCTACTCTAGTGAGTCACATAGCTAGGCACATTGGTTGGAGATCAGTGAGATACATATTCATGTCAATGTACAACAAAAATATTTAGTCTTTCTTTTTAAAGATATGTTTTGTTTCCTTGTGAGTCCTTCTTTGGGTACATGTAGTTAGAGGCAAGATTTAGTGAGAAACACGTCTGCACCTAGAATGTTTCCTCAATGCACCTTCATGAATTGCATATGAGAACATTATAAAAAAAACAATACAGAAAACATGGCTTTTGTCATCATAAAATGAGGACTCCCTTCCTTCCTTCTCGTCTTGCTCTGCAGAGGCACCTCTAGTTCTAAGGTCTCAGCCATGCAATGCTCTTTATAAGCTCAAAGACCTTTATCTGTGTAATACATACGAATAGGTGCCCTTCCTTCCAGATGAATCAGAATGGATTCTCATCAAACATGCCAGTCTGACGGTTGTGTCTTTGTTCAGTGGTGTATCTTAGGTGAGCTTGGTTCTACAGTCCTAGCCGACCCTCCTTAATATGTTCAGCATGGTATTTCACAGTGTGCACACATTCATTGTAGGGGCACTAGGCCCCTACAATGTTGTACCTTAATTTATTTAGATAGGCAACCCAGGAGTTGAATTCCATGACCATTCTCACTGTCCATTGGTAGGCTTGGAGGCAGGCACAAGCAGAGTGACCTCAAAGGGCAGAGTAATTAGTTGCTGAAAGCTATTTTGATGGGAAGCTGCTGAGTTTCTATGTGGCGGAACAAGACCATGGTCAGTGCTGCTCAATGGGTGTCTCACCCTTCACATGCTTGGCCTTTGCAGTGACTTATAAACCTTGCCAATCCGATCTCACAGTGGTTGGCTCTGAAAGACTGCTGGTCTGAAAAGAGGATGTCATTTCTTCTTGTCACAGAGTCTACATTGTGAGCTCACTTGTTGCATGTGGAGACCATGCCACCCAAGTTGTCTATCACCAGGAGCACCTGGGCAGCTAAGAAATTAAGTCGATGGCAACTAAGTCCTTGGTACCTGCTGACCATGGTACCCACACTTCCTTAACTTTGGGGAGCCAGGGACTGCTAAAGTGAAAAGTCGGGATAAAAAATAGCCAAAGGGTGTGGGCTGGGGACAGAAAAACAATTTCTAGGACATAAAACGGTCTAGTGGAAGCAGAAGGGGTGGGCTTCTCTTCAGAGCTCCGCAGAGAGGAGCCCTGTGAACGGTCATATTAGCTCATATCCAGTGCAATCAGTGGTCGACTCACGGAGTCTGAGGACGGAGAATTTCCCTCAGCTAAGCTTTCCTTTGCAGTTGAAAATCCTAAAACAAATCGCCCCAGTGAACTGGTAGAAGTTCAGGTTTTTAGACTAAATAAATTAAGGTATATAAGTTAAGAGAGCCTGGTCATTCATAAAGCATCACTGTGCCAAGCCCTAAGGGTCACACCCTAACAAGACGCTGCCAGTGGGAAGAACTAGGAATCCTGGCAAGAGAGCACTTCTCGTTTGTTTGGTTGCTAAGCTGAAGCAGCACGGAGGCTGTCAGGTTTGTCATAATGAAGATTAACTACAGAAGGTGATGATTCAGAGAGATCTAAGTAGCGGTTGTCAGAAACACCTGCACAGAGCTGTCGCCACTTCATAGAACAGCTGGGCTTCTGGCACTCCTTCTGTGGGTATTCTGTCTTCTGGCAGAGGATCTCGGATGGTGTTCTCAGTGATAAAGTCCCTTACCTTGTCCCCTGGCCCACTGTCGCTCATGATTAGACCCAACAGAGAACTGGGGAGTCTGTCCATTCTGGGCCTTCCCAGGCCACTTTCTCCTGGTACAAGACCGGGAGAATGGGGCTGCGAGCTCACATCCAAGTTTCCAGCCCAGGTGGGTGCTTTCTGGAAAAAAGTTTATTCTCTCTCTCAAGCTTGTCTCTTTACAGGTCGAACCCAGGACCAAGGCTCTTCCAACAGAGGCTGACACTCTTGCCAGCTTCCCAGGCAGCAGCCCCTACTTTGCAAACACACAACAGGGTGGGTGATGGAAGCCACACCTGAAACAGGGCCTGAAAGTGCCTGCTTCTTTCTGCTGTCCTATTACTGGCTGTGAGAAGGACCGGGAAGTGACCGCCTGAGCATGCGGAGTCCAAGCACACAGCTGGGAAGGCGATGCTCAAAAGGGGGAGACAGTTCTAGATCTTTCTATAGGTGCCTGGAGTGAGAAACTTCTCTGTCATTTCATTTGGGGGAATGGACTCCCTCAGTTCTTCCCACAACCTTGTCAAAAACTAACTGGCTCCTTTTCTTCTCTCCTTGCCGAAATCACCCCGGGTCAGATTCAAAGTGACTGTCTCCATGTTTTACCATCTAAAGAAAGCAATGGAGTGTGACGAATAGAGGGGGACTCTTCTCTTCCAGTGCCAGAAAAACTCTAGGGATAGATACACCTGTGCTTAGAAAATGTCCTGGTGAAGGATCTGATGCTCTCCTCTGGGGAAACACAGACTGTTGTTCCGTAATTGCTGTTAAACTCCACACCATGTGACACCACTAACCTTTACAGACAGGAGGCTCAGAGTCCCATCCATTCTGGGTGCATGTGACCTGCTCCTGGCCTTGCAGCTTGTATCCATGGAGACAGGAATATACCAGGACCAGCTTCCCAGACTCTTCACAGTGTACAAAGTTCCCATTGTCCACCTTATCTGGGAAGATGCACTTGTCATCTATGGGATGTTGAAGGTTAGAATTCAGTGAAACCACTAAGATTCTAGACCGCCAGCCCTGCTGTGTGTTGAGCTGCAGCCCTCAATTAAACTTCATTTCCCAACATCTTGTATCTGCATAGCATTACATTGGGAGATGGAGGCTGCAGAGAGGAGGGCTCCTTGGCCCTTGGTCTGGAATGGAAGTGGTTAGTAGGTTTGTATGCATGTCTCTCTATGGGCATGTACAGCACGCCTCTCTGTGTCTCTGTGGGCAAATGGGTTCCAGGCCATGGACAAGTGCCTGCCACGTAGCTAATTCTTTAGCTCCTGCCTAAAGTCAAGATTGACATGGTACAGAACTGATGTCATATAGTTAACAAAAGAGTAAGCATTTGGTGTGGTTGAGAAAAATTCCTTGGCTGCTCAAGCGTTTGCTATGCAACTGAACTGTGAGGATCAGAATTTAGATACCCATAACCCACATAACAGCTGGATGGGCCTGGCGCCATGGTGCTCGGACCACAATTCCAGCACACAGAGGCAAAGACAAGGAGTTCCTAGAGCAGGCTGGCTAAGCAGACAGCCAGTTCTAGAGTCAGCAGGAGGTAATATAAGATGAAGAGATCGAGGACACTCAATGTCAATGTCAGGCCTCCAGACACAAGTGTGTACAAATGGGTGCCCAAATCCATACACACGTGAATACGCACAGCGTAATATATCATGCACATACATGCAAAAAGAATATGTAGCATGACGGCTGGCTTGTTGGGGTTTCTGTCCCGCCCAGTACTCCACAACCGGCAACTCCCAAGGAAAAATCACACATAGGACTCCATAAGGTTATAAACTGATTGGCCCATTAGGTCAGGCTTCTTGTTAACTCTTATAACTTATATTAACCCATTATTCTCATCTATGTTAGCCATAATGGCTCCGTACCTTTCTCAGCTGGGCAAGTTACATGCTGCCTCTTCAGTGGTCTGCGCAGGAGTGCTGAGGGAGCTCTGCTTCCAGAATACTCCCAGTCTCTTTGCTCCATCCCTACTTCCTGTCTGGCTTTCCCGCCTATACTGCCTGCCTGGCCAATCAGCGTTTTATTAAAATGATTGACAGAATACAGACAATTCTCTTGTATCATTTCCCTCTTTTTTTTTTAAACAAAGGAAAATACATGAATAAATGTTTTGTGACGGGTAATTAATGAGATATAATTTAGTCTGTCCTAAGGATAGGACTAAAATCAAGGTGAGAACATTGACTTCGCTAATAAAATCTCAGGAATCTGTAGGAATCTGCTCAATCTTACATCTTTTCTACATAGCCAAATGTCAACCACTACTGGCTCTTCAATAAGAGCTCATCCATTGCTTCTCAGCCGGGAGGACTGAGCCAGTAGAATCCCAGGAGACCGTGTGGCCAGAGCTCCCTAGTGCTGTTGGAATCTCATGGGTATAGAGCCCATGACAGATAAGGAGAATCTGGGATTGCCAGAGCCACGGCTCGGCAGCTTTCAAGTAGTGTGTGAACCTGGACAGGGTACAGATCCGTCAACTGTTGCAGACTTCTGTTCTGATTCCTAGTTCTCCTTGGGTACTCCCGTACCACAGGGGAAGGCAAGACTCAGTCTCACCAGTACTTTCTGAGGAGCACGGGGTTGAAGCCAGCCTCTCTGAGAGGTTACACTGAACTCTAGTGTCATAATGAAGTACCAAACGGCTCAGAGTCACCTTGTGGAAAGGTCTCCCTCCACGCGTCAAGGTTCATGCTAGGGATGTCTTCACAGGACTCAAAGTCCTGGGGGAATTTTCCAGTCCGGAAGGCATCCACAGGTACCCTGGCGAGGCCAGTGTTGTCACAGATAACCCGCGGTAGTGAATGCTTCTCCAGTTCCTGCCTCTGAGCGTCTGTGAAAACATCGCTGTTCTCCCACCAAAACCTGCACGGGAGAGGGCACATGGGTGGGCAGTAGGGTACAGTGCTATCTCTGGTTCCTCCTGCACTCAGTATCCCCACGGAGAAGATGGTGAGGGGGTAAGCACAGCATCCCTGGGCTGTGAGAATTGGGTATTAGAGTGGAGAAAAGAAGGGCACGGGCCAGTCTGTGGGGTGGGGACCATCTGCAGGGCAGCACAAGCCGACTAGTTACACTGTGCCTATTTGCCTCAGAAACAAGTGGGGCAACAGAAAAGTCAGCCACAGGATGAGGTGCCGCAGTTCAGGCCAAGGACCGGGTGTTGTTCTTGTCCTTCCCTCCAGGCCAGGGCCGACCAAGGAAGGAAATCATGTCAGTTCTTCCTATGGCAAAGCTCCAGTTTCCCATAGCCGTTTACTATATAAAGACCCTCTCCATTCCTAGTTGGGAACACATTCTTGGCTTGTGGGAAGGAATTGAAATCTGCAAAAGGGCTTGGACGGCATGGGAAGGAATCTCCTCTATATCAGCTGGCTGGTGGAAGAGTTGCTTTTTGGGGACATTCAGTCATAAACACAAGAGTAAGGAATCACTGTATCACCACAGCATCTACCAGAGCCTCTTGGACTTTGCCATTGGACTTGACCCAAAGACCATGTCATACTCAAGGGAGTCCAGGAAATCACCTGCCTCCAAAGTTTGTGTCTTCTCATTCCCCAATTATGTCAATCACATGACTTTTCTAAGGATATAGTTTCAAGGGAGATAAGCTCCCCCAGGATTTCTTCCAGGTGTCTCATCTCTGTGAGATGCTGTGTCCCAGAAATTTACGGCAACATTCATAGCAAAGGGAAGGAAAGAACCCTAAAGCTGTGTCTAAAAGCTGAGATACTTGTGAAAAGCAGTCTTATAGGGAGAGAGAGATGGATGGAGGCAGGCAGGCAAGAAGACAGAATCTAGTATGGGGATAACTATCAAAAAGAAAGAAATGCTTCCTTGGTTTTTCCCTGATGGTTCCATGATTCTAATGTTTCATGTCACACCCCCAATCACTGTCTGGCATCAGCTCATGAGGTGCACAGGTGTAACACACCTGCTTTTCTCTTCAGCTCCTGGGGAGCTCAAAATTCTAGACTGAAATGGAGGAAGAAGCAAGTGAAAGCCAGGCAGGAGTCTCAGCCAGCTGTGTGGGGATGGAGGGGAGGCATGGTGGGGAGTTGGCGGGACTCTTTTCAGCCACATTCTGCTCCTGGGTACCAGCTGGGGTCCACATCTACACTAAGGCAGTGCCAGTGAATGGCCAAAGATGGACGCGATAAGATTGTCACAGTTTGAATTTTGTTATGTGCCTTCTCATACACATGACTAGAAATATGGGAAAGCAACAGAAATATTTCCTTTTTTTTCTTTTTTCCAAGACAGGGTTTTTCTGTAGCTTCAGAGCCTGTCCTGGAACTAGCTCATCTAGAACAGACTGGCCTCTAACTCACAAAGATCTGCCTGCCTCTGCCTCCAGACTGCTGGGATTAATAGGCGTGCACCACCACCACCCAGCTACAACAGGAATATTTCTAAGTGAACAGAATATTCTATATGCCTTGTGGTCCTTTTGTTTGGTGGCAACGTTGTTTTAGGGTTGGGAATGGTTTGAGAGAAAACCTTCCCAAGGTCCCATAAGTGTCTGAGCATAGATCTAGCTGCTTTACACAATCCTTACGTGGAACACTCTGCTATACCCAGCGTGCTTTGCCCTGAATGTGGAGAGGCTCTCCACAGGTGCTCACCTGTCTCCATCCCGCAGGGCTTTCATCTGTTTCCCAATGATGCATGCAAACAGAGGGCCAGTGCGGGCCCCCAGCAGGAAGGTTTCAGTCAGGCCTCCCATCCAGACGTCGATGTTGTCTGCGTGCTTGTACAGCTCCATGATCTTGTTGACCACAGTTTGGTTGGTAATGGCCCTGCTCAGCTCAGCTGGTGTTTCCAGGCGTGACAAGCCACAGAACTTTCTCCATTCATTGTAGCCTGTACAAGAAAGAGAGGCTAGGTCTGTTTTTATAGGGATTTAGGGTTCGCTAATCTACCCTATTGATCCCTGGAAGGCAGAGTTGCAGAGACAGTCCTGTCTGCCATTCCCTGATGCAGAGTGAGCGTTGTGTTATTGTGGTATGACTTACAGCCCTATGGAATTAAACAGGACAGGCCATGCAACACAGACTTAGGGTTCTTATAAAGAGTGTATCTTGGGGTGGATTAGGATAGAAAAGGAGCCAAGTCAAGATACTTTAGTGGGTTCATACTATTATTGGATCAGCCTTCTCCTACTGAACTCTGGTGACAGCCCCACCCTCTTCAGACTTGTTGATGCTCCAGGAGGACACTGAGACTCATGGAGAACAAGAGCACACCAGCACACACACACACACACACACACACACACATTTACACACATATACACACACATTCACAAACATAGGCACTCTCTTATACACAAAAAGTGAAGAAAAATCAGCAGTGAGAATTTAAAAACTGGTTTGTGAATGCTGCCATCCAATGGTATTGAGTTAATCCTTAATGACAGCAGCTCCTTCCATTCTGATTCAGAAGAAGCTGGTATCTGTTTAATGAGGGTGGTGTATGTGTACGTGTGTGTGTGTATTTATAGTTGATACAGCTAATCACCATACCACCTTTTTCAGAGCCATAGCTCCTGAACTTCCTGGTCAACGAGTCTGTTCCACCTCGACTCAGGGTCTGCTGTGCACGCTGGACCCAGTGAGTGGCATCTCACCGGTCATTCTCTCTTTTTCCCTCTAATTCCAATGGGTCATCTCAGTTATCTTTCTCAGGTAGAAAGGTATAGCAAGGTAACAGGCTCCTCCTTTCCTATCTCCCCAGTTCTGATGAATTCCATAGCATTTCTACTTCATCACAGTCTGTTTTAGGGCAGTCCTCCCAGATCCCACAATCTCATGACAAACAAAGTAAAATCAGCGGATTTGATTTATCTAAAAACATATATCCCCACCGAGGTTGGGGAATACAGCAGTTACTTCATTAACTATCTGCTTGAAGGGTCATTTACTTTCAGGATAGCTGAGGCCCAAAATGTGAGTGAATCACACCCAGAAATTGGGAGAGAGATTTTTTTCAAGGGCCATACGCGGCAGCTGTATGCTTCCACAGCTCAGAGAAGCAAGTGCACCAAGTTCAGGGTGAAGTACAAATGGTGTGTGGTCTTCCAGCACAAGCCAAGGGGACTTTTTCTATAGCTTCCCTGTATGGATTTGCTCTTCAGACCCAAGTTACTATCATCTTTTTTTTGGCTGTGGTGAGGGAAGAATGATACAGGACAGCACCAACTACACCCTGCAATTGGGACTTCAGAATGGCAACCACAGTAATAGCCCTTGAACTTGGGGCTTTTTCTGCTGCATGTACTTAGGGCAGAGGATACTGGCCACTGGTCCTCTGAGTGGGTCACTGGGTTAGACAAAGCATCATTGTAGCATCTCCTGGGGAACCCTGGGACTCCACAGATTCCTGTGGGAGGGACTCCAACAGGATCCTGGGAGAGGCTGCAGTTCTGTAGTTGGATGCTCAACAAGACTGGGACTTGTCCCCAGGCCATACAGGGAAACACACATCTTAAATACAAATTATAGAAAGGCACACAGACTCTGATGTGGTGCTCACAGGGTGCAGGGCAGTCGGTTTACAGGTAGATATGTAGTTACAGGGCGGGCAAATACCTATAATCCCAGTTACTAGAAAGGCTGAAGCAGAAAGATCATGAGTATGAATCTAGGCTGAGCAACATAGCAAAACCTCATATAAAAACACAAAACCCAGCCAACTGAACAAGAAAACACAAATCTATTCCTTTGAAGCTGGCAGTGCAATAGATTTGTGGGTGTATTTCACTTTACCCCAGACAATGAACCCCACAGTCCTTCCCTCAACACATACCGAGGCATACCATCTAGAGACCAGACAGACCTGGTAAGCCATGGTCACGGCCCCTCTGCAAGTTGAGCGATGCCAGATCCAAGGTGCCAGCATTAGACAATACAAAGAGCTTCTCGGTCAGCTCCTCGTTCATCAGCTGCTCCTGGACCTGCAGCTTCGCTGGCCTTGCCAGGAGGCCTCTCACTATTGGGTCCAAACCACCTGAAAACAAATCATACACAGGTCAGAGAGGTCCCTAAGTCCCTGCTGAGTTCTGGGGACAATAGATTCTCAGTTACAAAGCAGGTTTATTCTTAACCATTGTCTGTGCAGCTTCCCCAAATCACCTTTTGCAGTTCCGAAAGTGTTCCAGGTTCCTTAGGACACTGTGGTTATTGGCAGCTTAGTGCCGCGGCTGCACCTACAACACCTTGGGGCCTAGACGTGTGCAGGGCTACATTACTGAGATTCATCATTATTTATTTTTCAGCAGCAGAATGTTTAGAAAAATGATTTTTAACTTTCCTAATGCTGCAATCCTTTAATAATACAGTTCCTCAAGTTGTGGGGACCCCCCAACCATAAATTTATTTTCATCGTTACTTCAAAACTAATTTTACTACTGTTATGAATCATAACATCTGTGAATATAAACATCTGTGTTTTCCAGTGGTCTCAGGTGAGACCCCAGGGAAATGGTCTTTTGATCCCCAAAGGTGTCATCAGTTCAGATTGAGAACTGCTGGTTTAGAGCCCAGGGAAATAGTCTCTGGACTCCACTGTCTGGAGCAGTGAGATGCGGCCTGGTTCTGGTAAACTCTGTTTCTCACGAACCTTGCCCTGTTACCCACTGAAGTCTGGGTTATCCTCATAGAAGGCCTCAAAGGAAGCAAACCACCCAGCTCCCAGGTCTTGCCTACTGAACTCAGAATTACATGCAATAGCATAAACTAAGAGGCCAGATACCTTAGGTGCCCACCAAAGGCAAATTTATAATACATTTTGAGTTGGATAGGGTGACCTGGGAAGATCCCAAGCGTCTCTCCTCATGTTCTGCAAGGTAGCAACTTATAGTGAGGGAACATACTGTCAGCTGACATCATCTCCACCCTCCACCGTCCCCGAACTTACTCTTGAGACCGTTTAAAAATTATCAGAGGGAGAGAAAGAACATAGGAAGAAGAATAGAAAGTAAAAATGTGAAAAAACAATCCTCCAGAGAACTACAGTTTTTTTTTATTTCGTTTTTGCAAAATGCCAGCAACCTGCAGCTCACAGGGCTGGTCTCATCAGAGAACAGGTACAGTTCTTGGTGATGAAAAAATTGACAGCACCCATCTATGAGGCGCAACTACCAAGACACTACTACCTGTCTGTCTGCTGAGTGGGAATGTGGTGGGAGGAGGAGGGAGAAAGAGGAGGACAAGGAGGAGGAGAGAGAGGACAGAGAGGGAGAGATAGAGAGGAAAAAGGAGAAAGAGAGAAAGAGAGGAGAGATAGAGGGAGAAATAGGTAGAGGAGAGATAGAGGTGAGAGAGAGAGAGAGAGAAGAGGGAAAGATAGAGAGGGAGGGAGAGGAAAGAGAGAGGGAGAAAAAGAGAGTGTGTGTGTGTGTGTGTATGAAAGAGAGAGAGAGAGAGAGAGAGCACTCTGTACCTAGATAATTTATTCTGAATACTAAAGAGCTCCAGATGTGAGCCAAGGCATTTCTCAGGAAATTTCACCTTTTAAAAACCTTTGAGCACTGCTCTGGAGAATGGCTCAATCAGTAACGTACAATGCAAGGCAGGCCCAAAAATCTGAATTTGCTCCTCAGAACCCAGGGGAATAATGTATGTTGTGGGAGTAACTTCCGCTGCCTCAACCAATAGTCGCTGAAATACGAGCCCACAGTGCAGCGGGGAGCGACTTCCGCTCTGTCAGCCAATAGCTGCTGAAATACCAGCCCACTGGGGCGTGGTATATTTCTCTTTTAAAAAGAGAAGCATATCCGGATCAGGCCCTCTTGGTTCCGGCTCTTGGTTCCGGTGCTTGCTCCTGGCTCCTGCTCCCAGCTCCTGCGACTAGGCTCCCTTCCTGACGGTTTATGGTGTATGTAAGTTTTACCCCCCAAAATAAATAACCCCTTAAAACATAACTGGTGTGGGATTGATTCGCCGATAATTGTAAGGTGTAATGGTGAGAGCTTGTAATTCTGATCTTGTGGAGGCAGAGACAGGGTGATTCTTGTGGCCCACTGTTCAGTCAGTCTAGATTAATTGGTGAACTTCGGGTCAATGAGAGACCTTTCTCAAAGGAAGTAGATTGCTTTCCTAAGAATGACACCGGAGACTGTCTTCTAGCCTGTATTTGCACACACATGCACCAGAACACACGCAAAAAAACATGCCACATATTTACATGTGTGAAAAAGGTTTTGAATATATTTATGTGCTCTAAATAATACTGAAAAATTAGGTAGCATTCACATATCCAGCCAGCATCGAAGGTAAAGTCTCACACTGGGCCACCCTGGGTGTGCTTAGCTATAGGATCATGTCAGGAGGACAAGCATACCTTCCTGGATCAGCCTCCAGGGCCTGAAAAAGACATCATGCAGCTGCAGCCTGGGAAGGTCTGTGTGGTCCTGGAAGTCAGTATCTAGCCGTCTCACGAGTGGATGGACTGCGGCGTGGCCAAAGCGGAAAGCGGCAGTAGAGAAGACATTGGAAACTGTAGGGTTCACAGTGGGGTCGTAGCCTTCATAGGGGCCCACGTACTGCCTGAAGGCATCAGGACCCAGGATCTTAGGGATATAATCCCTCATGGTGATGATCTACAGAGAAGGAGACAGGTGTTTTCTGAGCAGGGATGGTTTTCAGCAACGCCCAAGGATGCCTGCAGGCCAATTGGAGATTAAGATAAAGCAGTAGGGAGAAAGTCTGCCAGGGGCATCCTTGTGATAGAACATCATAAAATTGGCAAGCTTCCAAAAGGAGGACACAGTCCACAGATGAAGGCAGAGGTGTGGGGGGGACATGCCCATCAGGTAAGGCACAACCCATAGGATGTTTTAAAATAAATACAAGTAGAGAAGAGACTTTAGGTTGACGAGGGTGATACAGCAATCTGAGAGCATCTTTCCTGTTCATTGAGACAATTATCTCTTTCCTATCAAGAATAGGCCGCTGGATGATTAATGTTCAGGTCAGCAGAGATCCTCAGATATGCAGAACCACACCCTCTATTTTACAATTATTGGGCTTGTGTAAGGGCATCCCAGACAGAGAAGCCCCACCACCAATACTGCAGAGATTTACTCAGAAGAAACATGCAACCAGGGCCCTCACTCATCACATTATTTTTGCACACGTGAATGGTCACTTGTGGTTCCTTGTACCTTCCTTGGGTAACTGGCCAACTCTCACTTAGACAGTCTAAACTCTGGAAGAGGCAGTAAGGAAAGAGAGTCCTCCTGGGATTACTCCTGGGACTTTAACCTCTGTAGAAACTCCATACACATTCACGGGATACGTACACTTGCTAGGACACTCTCGCTGCTTGGAAAGCAGAACGAGAAGTACTAGGCCTACACTCCTCTCCCTATGGAGCTGACACCTTGACTTGAAAAGTATGATCACACATTGGCCCATGTTTAATTAAACAATGGACCACTTAGATGATGGGCATCCAATTCTATACACAGCAGCAGAAAAATATATACCAGTGAGTAAAAGTACAACCAAAGATACACAAAAGTCACTGAAGGAATATAAGAAACACAAAATGAACTTTGTTAAGTAGATTTGCCACACGGCATACTTTAATATATAACTCATATATTGCAAAATAGAAGCTGCAATGCTGTGATCTCACCATTGGTGCTTAGTGAACTTGATATTAATTTACATACTTCAAGACTGTGATGAAAAAAGAGATGAAACAAGCTTTTTGTCCCCTTGAAACCAAGGTCAGGATTTTGACAACTTCTTATAACACTTGCTACAATATCACAGGGTCTAACCTTCTTGGGAACCAGCCTACATGCATGTATTCTGAGACTAGAGGAATTGCAGACTTCACCACACAGCTTTCATTCCTAGGGTTTCTCTCCAGTATGAATTCTTTCACGACTTTGAAGATAAAGATGACTGGGCTGTACAAAGTCTTTCCCACATTCATTGCATTTTTAGGGTTTCTCTAGTGTGTATTCTTGTATGTATTCAAAAATGACTATGACATGCAAAAGCTTGACCACACTGACTACATTCATAGGTTTCTCTCCAGTATGTGTTCTTCTATGTATTTGTAGAGTACACTGTGTAGAGAAGGTTTTACCACATTCATTACATTTGTAGGGATTCTCTCCAGTATGTGTATTTTATGTCTTTGGAGACCACGTGAAGGAGTTAACATATTGTTTACATTTACAAGTTTCTCTCTAGTATGACTTATTTCATGACTTGGAAGATGACTGTGGCATGGAAAGGCTTTACCACATTGAGTATATTCACAGGGTTTCTTTCCAGTATGACATCTCACACGCTTGTGAAGATAAATTGGCTCACATGAAAGATCTACCACATTCATTACACTGATGAATCTTTTCACCGGGATGAATTATTTTTCGACTTTGTCTGATTGTAAAGAGGCATCAGACCTCAAGGTTTGATGGCTTTCTTTACATTGTTATTCTTCTTCATTATGGGTTCCTTTTTGTCTTTGAAGATACCTGTGATGGGAAGAGCTTTTAGCCCATGACTCACATGTGCAGTACCTCCTTTTCACGTGAGTTTTTCACATACTTGAAGAGAACTGGAAAAACTCAGAGTTTTACCACACTGCTTTCGTTCATGATTTTTTTCTAGACTGTGAGTCCTACTACATTTGCATGCTGAGTCAGGTCAAACAAGAATTTCCACATTCCTCGGGCTCAAAGGACTCTTCTTCGGTGAGTTTTTGATGTATTCTCAATGAAGTTGGAAAATTAATTAACTGCAAGGTTGTATCATACTAATCAAGTCTACTTCAGGTGGGGGATTCTATATATCTTCTCATTGTTCAACGAAAGACAAGTCCATTGCTTCTTTACATACTCCTGTTCTCACAAGACCTCTATCCAGTGTGACATCTGGAATACCTTCCACATCTTCTCTAACTTTTACAGTGTCCTTCAATATGCTCTTCCCAGGTGTAGCCTATCGCAGTGAGGTTCCTGAAGGTTTCCAGTATCACACCTTTGCAGAGATTCTTCTGCGAAGGATCCACCAAAGCCCACTCTTCCCAAGGGAAGTCGATACAAACATCATCGTTGGTCACTGCATTCCCAGTGCGGGTGTCACACTTGTCTGGACTCCCCAGACAGCAGAGCCCACAGTGCAGCACGTGGACCAACTTCTCTCAGGTCTACTCTCTTCTCTAACCCAGTGTAACACAGGCACAGACCTACGACTAGAAATAGACATATAGAACACAATCCACTCCAGAAACATCCACACAGAACAGGTGCACAGCACAGTTTGAACTCACAGAGACAAACACTCAGACACACAACACACAAAATACTGAGCCCAGATACAGTATACACAGTGCACAGGATTCCCTAAGCAGAGCTGATAGACACCCAATGTATACCTCTGTGTACATACAGGTTCTGGAGTATTTGGACATTTCTATGGGGCTGGTAAAGATGTTCCAACCCCTGATGCTCCCTGTCTTTGTGTCCTCCTTACTCCCAGCAACCCATGGGCTAAGGCCTGGTCTTCAGGTGCCTGAGCCATGGTAGGGCAGGCACTCCTGGGCTGCCCCTTACAACTGAAGAAGTCTGGACAGGGAAGGATCCTGGAGCAGAAATTAGCACAGAGGCCTTGGAAGGGTGTTGCTTACTGGCTCGCTTCCTATGACTTGCTCAGCATACCTATTCTTTTTTTTTTTGAAGTAATTTTATTAAATTATAAAAAGTTTCCATTTACGCCCCTCCTCCCAACGCCCTCCCACTCCCCCCTCCCTCTCCTCCACCCTCTTTGTCCCCAAGGGCAGTCAGGGTCTCCTGCCCTGTGGGAAGTCCAAGTTCCTCCCTCCTCCCTCCAGGTCCAGGAAGGTGAGCATCCAAACAGACTGGATCCCAAAAATCCAGTATATGCAGAGAAATTAAACACTCTGTCCAAAGAAAACAGCAAATCCAACAAATTCTCATCACAAAACATTCAGGAACTGTGGGACACAATAAAAAAACCAAATCTAAGAATAATTGGAGTAGAAGAAGGAGAAGAATTGCATTTCAAAGGTCCAGAAAATATACTCAACAAAATTATAGAAGAAAACTTTCCCATCCTAAAGAACGATATTCCTATGAAGGTTCAAGAAGCATACAGAACACCGAATAGACTGGATCAGAAAAAAACATCCCCTCGTCATATAATAATCAAAACACAAAGCATTCAGACTAAAGAAAGGATATTGAGAGCTGCAAAGGAAAAAGGTCAAGTAACTTATAAAGGTAAACCTATCAGACTTACACCAGACTTCTCGATGGAAACCATGAAAGCCAGAAGGTCCTGGATAGAGGTACTGCAGAAACTAAGAGACAATGGATGCAAACCCAGACTACTTTACCCAGCCAAGCTATTGTTCACTATCAACGGAGAAAACAAAATATTTCAGGATAAAAACAAATTTAAACAATACATAGCTACTAATCCAGCATACCTATTCTTATAGAACCCAGTACCAGCAGTTCAGACACCCCCTAACATGGGCTGGGCCATCCCCAATTGATCACTAAATGAGAAAATATCCTACAACTGTGATGTGGCAGGTGATGTATGCTTTGAATATGTTTTATTCCCATTGGTTAATAAGGAAGCTGCTTTTGGCCACTAGCTTAACAGAATATAGCCAGGCTGGAAGATATATATATATATATATATATATATATATATATATATATATATATATATATATATATATATCATCCAGAGAGAGAGAAAGAGAAAGAGAGACCGAGTCAGGGAGATGCCATGTAGCCCTGCTGAAGACAGACGCAGGGAACAAACTTTACCCAGTAAGACACAGCCACGTGGTGATACACAGATTAATGGAGATGGGGTTAGTTTAGGATATAAGAGTTAGCCAGAAATATGCTTAAGCTTTTGGTCAGTGTTGCAATTAATATAATTTCTGTTGGTTATTTCAGTTCTGGGCAGCTGGGAACGAACAAGCAGCCTCCCCCAACACAGCTGGATCTCAAGGAGGCATTTCCTCAGCTGAGGCTCCTTCCTCTAAGGAAGCCACAAAGCCACGCAGTATACTTCCCCAGTGTTTCTATGAGAACACAGGGGCGATGCCAAGTGCCTAGCACAGAGCCTGTTCTAATCTGACAATGGAGGAAGGTTAATATAGAGCAGTGGTTCTCAACCTTCCTAACATTGTGACCCTTTAATACAGTTCCTTATGTTGTAGTGACCCCATCCACTAAAATTATTTCATTGCTATTTTATAACTGTAATTTTGCTAGTGTTATGAATCATAATGCAAATAGCCGATAAGCAGCCCCTGATGGGATTGAGACCCACAGGTTGAGAACTGGAATAGAGTAAAATAACTCATTTTTCCATAACAACCAAGTGAGACTGTGGAGTTAGTGCTGCGTTTTTCCTTCCTTCCTTCCTTCGTTCCTTCCTTTCTTCCTTCCTTCCTTCCTTCATTCCTTCCCCTCTCTACCCCTCCCCTCTCCTTCCCTCTCCTTCTTTCCTTTCTTGTATGATTTTCGATGTCACACAACTGATAAATGACCCACAGGAATCTTCATTTAAGATCCTCTGGCTTTTTAAAAAGAATCATAAAATAGAGTTTTAAAAACTTGCTCTTAACCTAGACAACAAAGGAAACCCTCAGAGAGACATACAGGGATCTACATAGGAAGGAGAAAAAGACAAGATCTCCTGAGTAAACTGGGAGTGTGGGAGTCATGGAGAGGGTAGAAGGGGAGAGAGGAGGAAGGCAGAGGAGTGGAGAAAATATACAGCTCAATAAAAACAATCAAATAAAAAAAAAGTATATAGTGAGGAGATCAAGGCAAGCCTGGGCTACATAGACTCAGTCTAACAAAAATCCAGCTTCTAAATGTAGCTATGCACTCAACTATACCCATAATCCATTTCAGGAAAACTCTTGAGATGCCACTGATTGCAAAGTGTGTCAGTATTTCACATACAAATAAATAGGGAGTAGAAATGTTAACTAGAAAATCTTGCATTTGGAGATCTTAAAACAAGTCTGAGCATGGATGGGAAGATGGGTGTCATCCCTGACAACCTGGTTCTTTTACTGCAGTCTTGGGTGCCAGGGTAGCTCTGCTCCTCAGCAGCTGGGAACCTTGGGAAAAACGCTTCTAGAAACTGCATGTCTCGGACATGAAGCATTGCGACTTTTCACTCTGTTACTGACAGAATTAAACACGACCTTGTTCTAGTATTAAACAAGTGCCCAGTGCTTGCTTAGCTGTATCGCTGATGTTGCTGCTGCAAGCATGGAAATCAAGACATTAAGGATTCTTAAATGCCTTTCTTTAATCTACATGAGTTTGCTTAGTCTCAGTTGCCAAACCTTAAGACGTTGTTTGAGGTAAGCAGTCATGGCTCTGCTTCCTCAGTGCCTTAGCTCTCTGGAAACAAAAAGACATCATCTTCTAAGATGGAGCCACAGCACCCTCCTAAACTGAAGAACAGCCCGACACCTAGGAGCCGATGACTCAATCACAGTGGATAACAGTCTGCATATAATGCTTCGTATGACATTTCCATGCTCCCGGCTCATTTTTGCTTAAAGGGAGAAACCCACCTACCATCTGCTTCCCTGCTAGCTCCTTAAGATCCCGAGGTGTTTAGCTGACAATCTTTGCCTGGGAGAAGTAACACAACGGAATGTCCTGCAGTCGCTGCATGTTTCCAGACAGCTGGTGAGCTCAGCTAACAAGAGAAGGGAAGCTGGTGTCCTCTGTGGACCAGGCTTCTGTGGACCAGGCTTCCGTGGATGAGTCACCCGCCACTGACCATAGAGGACGGCTATAGAGTCAAACTCCTGTAAACCACAGGCAGGACCTGAAGACAGCCCTGGAGCATACACAGGGCCGGGTGGTAAATCAGACCACACACAGATAAGGAGCCCAGAAAACAATCCATGGCCACGGGCAGCTCCTCAGTCACACCAAAGCTTTTCTCATCGTTACTCTGTAGCGATCCTTACAGGGTAGCGAATGCACAACTAAGATTTTTTTTCACCCTAAAAACTGTCAAGATTTAAAGAATAAGCACATGATAGTTATTATCTAACAATAAAAAAATTAGCACGTAGTTAATCAGGGCTGTGTTGCCAGAACTTTCTGTCAGCGCTAATCATTTTTATTGTTTTTTTTTTTACCTGAGTTTTTGGATTTCTGACTGCTTGTTGACTAGTAATAACTTACAGGTTCATAGATATGATTACCCAGTAGTTCTTTCTAAAGACGACCCATGTTCTTAAACTGAAAAGCTCACAATGCATGATTAGTATAGAAAGTAGGCGAGGATGGTCTAAGATGACATCAGTATCCATCATTCATGAAAGAGCTACAAGGAATATCTTAAGTGCTCCATAAATGATCATTCGGCTAGCTTAATAAAATATCAGTTTCTATTAGAAATAAAGAAAAACTGATTCTTAATTTAACTTGACAGACTTAGGATCTCCATTATTACCAAAACACAAACATGCCAGAATCCAGCTTTGTGCCCACTTCATAGGGCTGCTCCAAGGAGTATGCGGGCTGCACTCTGTGAGGCTCTGAGGGTTATGGTTGCCAGGTAGCCAGTGAACCGACCTGTTGCTGCCAGTCACAGTTGTGGCTGCAGAAGGTCTGTGGTTCTGTCGCTACTCTGGGTGATCCAGTGCTGGGAGGATGGAGCCAAGAGGAGGCCCCTAGTGCCGGGAGTGTTTTGCTCACAAATACGTGTGCCTTGGATGTCCCCATTTGAATATCCCAAGGTGATCCTGCCGGAAACTCAGAGAAACCATGATAGTCCTGCTGGAAGCCACTGTTAACTGTTAAATCCACAGTGACCCTGCCCAACACCGCTAGGGCTCTCACAGTGGCCTCACAGACACGCCTTAGGGGTACGCACTAGGTTCCTGTCTGTACAGCCCTCCACCCCCATGCCATGGTACGCACCTGATGCAGCGCGCCCACCACCTTTCGAGCCTCCTGATAGGAAGTCTCAGCGCTCCAGTGTGGGTTGATGGCCTTGAACGTAGCAGCCAAGCGGTTGTGCTCACGCAGCCACAGGGTGTGTACGGCTGCCAGGGCAGGGACCTCGCTTGCGCGGCCGTCGCCAGCCAGGAAGCAGGGAGTCCGGGTGGTACGTGGGGCACCGGGCTCTGGAGCACAGGCAACAGATGCGAAGGGCAGGTAGGTGCGGCCTGAGTCTAGGTGGCGTGTGTTGACACGCAACAGGCCTGCGGAGCTGCTCCAGTTGCGCAGCTGCTTCTCGGCGCCAGGGGAGCTGCCGTACACAGTGGATGCGTCAAGGAAGGAGGTCAAACCGTTCATCTGCTGCCTAGGATTGGCCACAGACAAGTTGCCGAAGAGAGCTCCTTGGTCCCCAGTGCCACAAGCAGCTGAGGAGCGGTAGAAAGGCAAGCAGGCCGTGGTCCCCGAGGAGTTTGAGGGAAGCTGTAGCAAAAAGGAGACTAGATATCAGCTTGGAATCTTGGGTCCCTTTATAATCTTAAATCATAAAATAAATGTGTGTTGATTATGATATGGAGTAAGGGGTAACAATTATTGCTGGTTCAGAGTACGCACATTGCATGCCTGGGAATTGTAGGGTAGTTTGCACATACAAAATAATGTTTTTCACAGGAGCCCATTGAATATCCAAGGAGCATATGTAGGAAGCTTCTGGGGACAGGTCAAGCAAAGGAGACTTTGTATTTCATTTCAGGTTTTTTTTTCTGTATAATTTTTAGAAAGACACGTTGTTTCATAATCAAGGATGAGTGTAGGGAAACTACCTGTATGGGGAAGCAGGGATTTTGGTTCTCACAGGTCAGCTGGCAGTCGACACCACCCCAGAAGGCCGCTGTGCTGGTGCTCTGTGGCGTGAGGGCAATGTCATGATCGATGTACTGTCCCCAGGCTGTCAGGAAATCAGAGTACTGGTCATCCTCCGTCACAGCCTCATTTGAAACTTGAATGAGGTGCCTCGTCACTTCCCGTACCTGGAGGAGGAGAACAGATAGCAATGACGTAGACAGATTGCATTGTAGTCGATAAAGGAGACCTTGGGGTTTTCAATGTACAGTGAGGGTCTTGTTTACAGCTCCAGAGAGCCCCGGGGAAGACCTGTCATTGTAGACATGATGGGAAGAGCCAAGATGGAAGATCGACACATCTGGACTTTGAAACCTGCCCTGATTTGTGATGTCTGGGGCCTGTTAGGTCAGTTCTCAGAGCCTTAGGAAGTACATATAAAATATGTAAGTAGACAGAAAGCGATCAGGTCCCAGGCCTTTGTGGGAAGGTGTGTGAAGAACACAGATAGCCCACGACTCTCAGCCCTCAACTACAGGGTTCTGACCAAGGTCTTAGTTCCTGAAGAGTTGTCTGACTGATCTCCCTGCCATTGAGGAGCAGCCATTCTCTCTCTGTTCCTTTCCTTCCTCCCTGTCCCAGGATAGTGCTATTACCAGGACTGTAAGGAAGATGTATTTTGGGAACAGAAAGAAGCTTTGCCTATTTCATAAGTTGATTCTCTCTTTCCACTATGGGGTCCTGGGAGCCAAACTCAAACTTGCACGACAAGCGCGTTTACCAGGTGAGCCATTTTGCCAGCCACAGGTCTAGATGAAGAGAATTTGTTCCCAGGTAAGTCCCACGCAGAATCTCCCCCTGTAGGACAGACTTCAGTGGCCTCCAATGGTAAGATCTGGGTTGGAAAGACCTTGAGTGTTGTGACAAAGTGGGACCCGTGGTGTGGGCACCCATGGTTGGATGGATAGATGTGAGGCTCTGGGGATCAGAAAGTAGATGGTGATGGGCAGAAGAACACCTCCAAATATGTCTGTGTTAAAATATATAACCTGTATGCATGGCTAGATCAAAGACCGTGGGACACAGAGATTTTTACAGGTTTTCAAGAATATTCTCACCGCATGGGTCTTTATGTTTTGAGAGCCTTCTTGACTGTGGTCAAGAGCTGGGGCTTGGGGTGGAAGACTTGGAGAGATACCACATTGCTATGTGACAGAGGAGCCATAAAGCAAGGGTGTGAGCAGTCTTTAGAAGTTAGAGAAGACGAGGCTCAAGAGATGTTTCTGTGGTAAAAGCACCTGCCTTGCATATGCAAAGCACTGGGCTTTGACCCTCAGTATCCCATTCACAAACGATCCGGAAAAGACAAGGAGATGGATTTTCTCCCAAGGACCTTTAAAAGGACACGGTCCTAAGAGGCCTTGCTTTTGGCCTACAAAACTGGAGTTAAAAATTTTGTATTCGTATGAGCCTGTAAACTTGGATTACTCTGTTAGAATAAGCTCAAGAAATGAACAGGCTACATGTAAACATACTTGGGTGCTGATTCTTATAAATAATATCATATATAAACAGACAAGAATTTGTAGAATCTTAGTATCAGCACAGGGCTCGGAAGACTTTAGGATTTGAACTGGTCCAATGGCAAACACATGAGAGGCAAGAGAAACATCTTGTTTACATGTAGACAGGAATAGCATGCTTTCTCAGTGAACCTTGGTACCCACCCAACTCCACCTGATGGCCCCCACCAACTGCTAGGAACACTTGGCCCTCTCAAAAAAAGACATCTGAAAAAAACTGAAAAACCACTGGAGAGCTTTGTGATGGTAAAGGTGTCGGCCCACAGCTTACTGGGTTAGTCTCTCCCTTCTGATCCTGATTTTCTCTATGCTGAGCTGAGTACTGGGATGGAATACATTTTGAGAAGTCTCTTGTAGGAAGGAGGCCACTTGTTCGTCCCGGCTGCCCAGAACCAAAATAATCACACAGAAACCATATTAATTAAATCATTGCTTGGCCCATTAGCTCTAGCTTATTATTGCCTGACTCTTAAATATTAATTTAACCCATTTCTATTAATCTGTGTATTGCCACGTGGCTGTGGCTTACCTGGTAAAGTTCCATCTGGCTCCTGTGGGGCTACATAGCTTCTCTCTGCCTCTGCCTCCTTCCTCCCAGCATTCAGCTTAGTTTTCCTGCCTAGCTCTATTCCCCTATGGCTCTGCTATAGGCCCAAAGCAGTTTCTTTATTCATCAATGGTAATCACCGCATCCAGAGGGGACTCCCATCATTCTGTTGTGGAATGTAGCTTAAAAGCAAATGTTGACCTATATCCATTGACATGAAGAGTCAAACTAGAGACAAAATGAACCATGCTTTGATGAAGTAGAACAATGGATCCAATAGTACATGTCGGACCAAAGGATCAGTAGAAAATGAATGTGTATCTCAAATAAATGTGCCTCTGATAGTAAAGTGGTAGCCAGCATCTGTATATACGTAGTGTACAGTAGTGAATTCATTAGTGAATGTGTCTCTGGCTGCATCTTGTCTTCAACCAAAGAGTAGAAGAATTGATTTGAGAATATTAAAGTGTATATCCAGAGGAAAGGTGTCAAATTAGACAACAGTAACTTTAAATCTCAGTTGCTCTCCTTGCTAGCTGGCCATGTGTGGCTTGCTAGCAGAGCCACACAGATAGGTTTACACCTCAGGGTTCTAGCTTCTGAGGAAGTCTGGGAACACAAGGTGTTGTATGAGTTCCTAAGGATACAAAATCATCCCAGTAGCTGCCATTGCTTTCCAAGGCTGCAGGGAGTATGTCGGCATTATGGAAAATCTGTCCCTGTCCCGCTGAAATAGGTTCTAAATGAGTACCAACTGGGGGTAGTGGGAAGCCATGGTATAAGAAGTCAGGGTTCCAGCCTCTGGGCTGACTGAAGCCATCTTCATAGGCAGGAGGCAGCCATCTTGCTAGGGCTGTGTTGGAGGCGCCCCATCTGGGGTGATCTCTGTGGAAACAAATGAAGGGATGTGTCTGAGACAGAAGAGAATAAGGAAACCTCGGGTTCTTAATACAGCATAGCTCACTCACGATGATGCACTCGGCCTCTAAGTCTCCAGGTTGTCCCTATCAGCTGATCCTCTGGATGGGCTTCCCTGGGGTTTGTGGAGGGAACTGATTCGTAGGACCTTAGTCTATAACCTTCTTGAGTGGTACTCCTTCCTTGAGGATGTCTTTCTGCTGGTAGCCTCCTTATGCTGTCCCTTCCCAGGTGCCATCCTGAGGCTTCTCTCCAAAGAAGGACACTCATCTTTCTAGAAATTGCTGTGGGTTCCCACCCAGAGGACAGAAATTTGGGGTATTCAAAGTTACTTTCTGAAAATATTGTCCTATTTAAGCATCTTTAATCAAGACCCATACAAGATCCTTGTGCTGACTAGGATGATATTTCTAATAGAAATAAGTACTCAGGAAATTACCAAAGTGTTCTAAATTCAGAAATGAGAGGACTGCCAAAGGAACACATGTTAAAATGCACATTTGGATTCAAAATAAAATTAAACCCTTTTCTGAATTAATTGCTTTGACAAAAGAATGAACACCATCACCCAGGCTAAAGGGGGATGTTTTCTACACCCAAACTAATCTGTGATTTTATTCTTTGGTCAAGGCATAACTTAGACAAAATATATTTAAGGTCCATGTTAAGGCAAAGTCGTGTTGACCAATGATTTACTGATTTCCCAAGCTGCTTCTGAGTATGTCAGGGACAGTGCCTCTAAGTCAAAGGGGAAAGGGTGTAATTAAACATTGACACATTTTGGTACCGTCTTCAGAAATTAAGAAACTGAAGTAATAATGATTGGCTACTAACCCTCGAGAAAAGGAGATGGGTTCCAAGTTTGTTGAAGAAGAGCAACAAGCTAGTTTTTGTTGATTTATGACAGACCAGTATATAGTTGTATATACTGTTGTATTTTTGTTTTGATCTGGTCTCACGTGGCCCAGAGTGGCTTTGATGACTTTGAACTTCTGATTATCTTTCCTCTACCTCTCCAGTGCTAGGATTACAAGCATGTACTACCATGTCAGTGTGTAATGTATGTGGTGTTGGTACTTGAATGAGGACATTGTGCATGCTAGGCAAGGACTTTGTAAACTATTCGACTTCTCCAGTCTCAAGAAACAATTTTAACAGCTCATTGGCATGTTTGTTTTTTGTATATCTTCAGAAAGAATTTTGATACCCAGACTCAATTTTCATGATAAACTTCTGTTGGTGATCACAAGTTCACATCACATGTACAAGGTTCTCCAGTTCTCTGTACTGAAGAGGGGAAAGGTGGTCACTGTGTGTCCACCTCATGCCCCATAAAAGGGGACTGTGATTGGTGACTCAACATGAGTCATGTGGGGAGGGAGGCATAGATTATTAGAAAGGTGTGGAACAGGCAAGTTTCAGCATTAGAGATGGGTGGGTGACTATTGTTCAGGGCCTGGGAGGTCATGTAGAAAGGAATTTGTAATAAAAATACTTGAGATTTTGACTTTGAAAATTGTTATCTGCACTCCTTCCAGGGAAGCAGGTAGGCTGACTACAGAACTTCACCTCTCCTTCTGGTCCCTCAGATTCAGTTCACCAGTCTCACCATCCCGCCCCTCTCCAGCTCTGTAGCCAAGCACCAGACGCAATCTCCCTTTACTCTCTGACACCATTCATCCCATCACCCCAGCATCCAACACTAGCAGGCATTCCCTGGGAACACACCTGTTGTGGGAATTCATCCAACCAGTAGACTTCTGATAGGGGAGTTCAGCCAATCATATTCTGTTTTCGGGGCGTGCCGCCCTCAGGCAAAAGCCTGCCTATAAACCTTGCAAACGCGCTCCGCTTGCTCTTTTCGCCTGGCTCCTGAGTCCGGATGGATCGGTTGGATTCTGGTGTAAGCTGTTGTAAGTCTTACTTCTGTTTATTAAAGCTATATATTTTGTATCAAGATAGTCTGGGGACTTTTCTTTACCAATCACCCTGCAGCTTCAGACTTCTGGGTACCAGCCCATTAGAGCATGGTCTGAGGTACTCTGTGTGGACTGCTTAGCACAGACAGGAAGCATACTCGCTCTCTTGTGTGTGGTTTGAGTTCTGAGCAGCCTCCAGTGCCCACAGAGGACAGCAGCTCTCTACCCTTACTGTGAGTTTTCCCCCAAATAAATACTTGTTATCCTTTATCCAAGGCTATCATGGACCTCATTAATTATGACTACATTTTGACCCCCAACCTCATTAATTACAACTACACACACCAGTTGAGCAGGTCAGAGAAGCAGGCATGTTGACTGTAGGTCTCCTCTCTTTCCATTTCCTCAGGTCCATTCCTCCAGTCTCATTCCTAGCTCTGCAGCAGACCTTCTGGGGGTAACCTGTCTTCACTCTCCGACTTAATTCCAAGGAGACTAACTAAGCAGATTCTGGCTGGACACTCTGCTTTCCTCCCTCCTGTGAGCCTTCTCAGAGCCCTGCCTTATCCCCTCTCCTAAGTGTCAGCTCCCAATACTCAGAGACACATTTCATATGAAGCCCCAGTGGCCACACCTGTAGGTCCACAGAAAATTTTCTACCAGGCAGCACATAACTATCACACTCTCCTGAAACTCAGAGAGGAAACATAAAGCAAGGAACAAAAGCCAACCTAACAAAACAAACAAACAAAAAACCCCAAACAGATACCAGTACCTAGACCTGTAATCATTTCGATCTCAGGTGCCTAGACACCAGGGTTTAAAAACAAGGTCAGTAACAGGCAAGACAAGGCATCTCTACTAGAGCCCAGGAACCGTACAACAGGCCCTGAAAATTCCAACCTAGCTGAAACACACTAAAGAAAGGACTTACACAGCCTGTAGAAAGATAGAGAGTCTTAAAGAGGAAATGAATCAATCCCTTAAAGAAAGCCAGGAAAACACAGATATAAAGTGGAAGAAAAAGAATGAAACTGTTCAAGATATGAAAAAGAAAATAAAATCAATCCAGGTAAACATAAAATTCCCCAAATTGGGGGAATTCTGGAAATAAAAAAAAAAATGAAGAATTTGAATAGGAATTCGAGTGGCAAGCTTCGCCAACAGAATAAACAAATGGTGCTGGTCGACCCGGATGTCTACATGTGGGAGAATGCAATAGATCTATACTTATCACCCTGCAGGAAACTCAACTCCAAAAGGATTAAAGACCTCAAAGGAAAGAGGTACACTGAACCTGATAGAAAGGAATTAGAGGATAACCTTGAACTTATTGGCACAAAACACTTTCTGCAGAGAACACCGATAGCCCAGGCACTAAGAACAACAATTAATAAATAGGAACTCATGAAACTGAAAAACTTATGTGAGACAAAGCACACTGCCATTTAGACAAAGCATAAGCATACAGAATGGGAAAGGATTTTTACCAGCTTCACATCCAATGTGGGACTAATGTCCAAAATATATAAAGAACATAAGAAAATGATATACAGCTGCAGGAAGGCTGCTCCAACACCCTGACCCCTTCGATCAGACCCTGCAAGCTACAAGTCCCACTCTGCTCCCAACGCTCCTATCCCCCACAACCTCAGTGGAACTCTGAAACAGCCTGAATCTGCACAAGAGGACCAAGATGCTGCAACTACACAGAGAGGACCAAGAGAGGAACTCTGAAGTACAGGCTGTGACTGCACAGAGTGAAGCAAGAGAGAGGGCCAAGAGAGACCACAGTGGCTCCCTGAGACACAGACAGCAACAGTAAGGGCAGACAAAGAACAGCTACCAAAGACACAGATAGCCACTGCAAGAATTGGATAAAGTGGCAAAGATACTGCCAGCACCAAGTGGAGGAAGAGATGGGTAGGCGTCAATGCAAGAATTCGCTTAATATCATAAAAAGCAATATGGAAACACCAGAACCCAGTGGTCATACAACAGGAAGACTTGAATATCCTAGTCCAGAAGAAGCAGAAGAAAATGATTTTAAATGTAACTTTATGAGGATGATGGAGATCTTAAAAGAGGAAATGAAAAACTCCCTTAAAGAAATGGAGAAAAAGACAAAAAAATTGGAAGAAATCAATAAATCTCCCAAAGAAAACCAAGAAAAAACAATCAAACAGGTGAAGCAGTTCAAACAGTTCAAGACTTGAAGACTGAAATAGAGGCAATAAAGAAAACACAAACTGAGGGAATTCTGGATATGGAAAATCT
Source organism: Myodes glareolus (assembly GCF_982192425.1). Lineage (NCBI taxonomy): Eukaryota > Metazoa > Chordata > Mammalia > Rodentia > Cricetidae > Myodes > Myodes glareolus. Next base: position 51,177,328 of record NC_142031.1, on the reverse strand, counting down.
GGGTAAATGAACAGAAACTATAGAGGCAAGCATAACCAACAGAATATAAGAGATGGAAGAAATAAACTCAGGTGTTCAAGATACTATAGAATAAATAGATTCATCAGTCAAAGAAAACATTAAATCCAACAAATTCTTAACAAAAAACAGCTAGGAAATCTGGGACATCATGAAAAGAACAAACCTAAGGATAATAGGGATAAAAGAAAGAGAACTCCAGCTCAAAGGTAGAAAAAATATATTCAACAAAATCATAGAAGAAAACTTTTCCAACCTAAAGAAGGATATTCCTATGAAGGCACAAGAAACTCACAGAACACCAAATATTCTGGCCAAAAAAAGTCCCCTCACCATATAATAATCAAAACACAAAACATAGAATAAAGAAAGAATACTAAGAGCTGCAAAGGAAAAAGATCAAGTAACATATAAAGGCAGACCTATCAGAATTACCTGACTTCTCAATGGAAACCATGAAAGCCAGAAAGTCCTGGACAGATGTGCTATAAACACTAAGAGACCACAGATGGAAGTCTATTATATTATACCTAGCAAATTATTATACCTAGCAAAGCTTTCAATCACCATTGATGGAGAAAACAAGATAGTCCATGACAAAACCAGATTTAAACTATATCTATCCATAAATCAGCCCTACAGAAAATAGTAGAAAAAAATTCCAACCCAAGGAAGCTAACTGCACCCACAAAAAACACAGGTAGCAGATAACCTCACACCAGCAAACCCCAGAGAAGGGAAACACCCAAACACTACCACTGAAAAAAATCACAGGAATTAACAATCACTGGCCATTATTATCTCTTAAATCAATGAACTCAATTCACCTATAAAAACACACAGACTAAGAGAATGGATACAAAAGCAGCATCCATCCTTCTGCTGTATACAAGAAACACACCTCAACCTCAAAGACAGTTACTACCTCAGAATAAAGGGTTAGGAAATGATTTTTCAAGCAAATGAACCCAAAAAGCAAGTGGCTGTAGCAATCCTAATATCCAAACTAAAATCAATCAAAAGATGTGAAGGACACTTTATACTCATAAGAGGAATAATCTATCAAGATAGATTCCAAGCAATCCACAAGAATAACCTCGGAGAAGACTCCAAGCAACAGAGGAGAGGGCGCCTGAACTGGCCTTGTCCTGAAGTCAGATTGATGACTATCTTAAATGTCACCATAGCAACTGATGGGAATACGTGCAGTGAAGCACTTGGTTGATCTCCCAAAGTCCAGCTGAAGAGTGGAAGGAGTGAAAATATGACCAAGAGGTCAAGACCATGATGGGGACACCCACTGAAACAGTCTACCTGAGCTAATGGGAGCTCACTAATACCAGCTGGACTGGGAAGGAACCAGTATAGAACCAAACTAGGTTCTCTGAATATGGGTTAGAGTTGTATGGCTGGGGGCAGACTGTGGGGTCACTGGCAGTGGCACCAGGATTTATCCCTACTGCTTGTTCTGGCTTTTGGGGAACCTATTGTTTTTGGATGGATACCTTGCTCAGCCTAGATAGAGTAGGGAGGGCCTTGGATCTTCCACAAAGCAATGTACCTTACCCTCTCTGAGGAGTGGATGGGGTGAAGGTGGAGGGAATTAGAGGAGGGGAGGGAGTGGGAATTTGGAATGGTGTGTAAAATGAAAAAAGATCGTCTGTTTTCTTTAAAAAAATAAAAAAGAAAATGCTCTACAAAAATCCCACATAATCCAAGTAAAAATATACCTAAACAAAGAATTCTTAATAGAGGAAACTCAAATTGCTGAGAAAAACATGAAAATGGTTCAATATCCTTAGGCATCAGGGAGATGCAAATAAAAATTGCTTTGAGATTCCATCTTACACTGTCAGAATGTTAATGACACAAATGACAGCTCATCCTAGCAAGGATGTAGAGCAAGGGGAACACTCAATCATTGCTGATGAAAGTGCACTGTATGGCAGTTCTTCAGAAAGACAGGAATCTATTTCAAGATACATCTATAACCACGCAGGGGCATCTGCCCGAAGGATGCTTCATCCTACCCAAATAATGCTTGTTCAGTCCTGTTCATTGCTGCTCTATTTACAATAGCAAGAAATTGGTAATTACCTAAATGTCAATCAGCAGAAGAATGGATGAAGAAAATGTGGTACATTTATGCAATGGAGTATTAGTCAGCTGTTAAAAATTACATCATGAAACGTGCAGGCAAACGGATGGAACTAGGAAAAAAGTCATCTTGAGTGAGGTAATCCAGACCCAGAAAGATAATTATATCTACTCACTTATAAGTGGGTGTTAGTTATTAAATAAATGATAAATAAGCTAAAATCTGTAGACCTACGGAGGTTAGGTATAGGAAAGGGAATTGGGCAACATTTGTTTCTTCCTGGGAGGGGGAAATGAAGAGTTTTGTAGAAGGAATGGGTGTGAGGAGGATGGGAACAGACGAATCAGATGGAAAGATTGGGTAGGGGGAGGAAATGCAGGCAGAGACATCTATGATTGAGGGGCATCAATCATAGATTTGAGGGGTGGTTTGGAAACCTAGTGGAATGGAAACTTCCTAAGATACATGATCAGGAGGATGGAATCCCACTGGCTATCTCTTGTCTTCAAGCAAAGTTTCCAATATGGTGGCTAGGTTACATCCAATTGAGTTGTTTGCTAAAGAGGTCCCATGGAAATCCCCAAACACCCAGGCTGTTGCCGAAACATTAGGTTCATCTCCACATAGTGAGAGCAAGACCCTATTGCTGAAGACAACCCTATTGAACATGGAGAGGTCAAACTGGTGTCTATTTAGAACCCTCACCCTAACGCTCTTGTGTCTTCTCTGTGGAAAGGCTCTCTGGAAGGCTATCAAAAGAGAAAAGTAAACACCAACCCAGACACAAACCCTTTGATCTACAATCTGTCCTGCAAAATATGCCTGGACAATGGCAGCACAAAGCTTGTGAGAGGAACCAACCAATATTTGATTTGACTTAAGGTCCGCTCCAAGAGATGAAACCCCTACCTGGCACTGCTTGGGTGACCAAGAACCAGAGGCTAAATAGCCCAGAGTCTTAGGGTAAAGCCAAATAGTACTGGTCTTACAGAAAAAAAGTAGTTGCTAAGGACTCCCAATGATATTCTGCTATACTCAGGTCAATTCCTTACTGAGCCATCGCCAGAGAGCTTTCCTCCTGCAATAGATGGGAACAAACACAGAGACCCACAGTCAGACACAGTGCAGAGAGAGAGAGAGAGAGACACCTTGGAACACTAAATGGGATGTCTCCACCACATCACTCCCATCAGGGAACCCCACAGAAGAGGAGAGGGAAAGAAGTATGCATGCAAGAACCAGAAGGGATGGAGGGTCCCAGGAGAACAAGGCCCTCTAAATCAACTGAGCAAAGCGCAAATGAGCTCACGGAGACCGACACAGCAATACTGGGCCTGCCTGCGTGGGTGTGTACTGGGTTCTCTCGTTCTCTCTCTCTCTCTCTCTCTCTCTCTCTCTCTCTCTCTCTCTGTGTGTGTGTGTGTGTGTGTGTGTGTGTTTTATAGCTTTCAGTTTAGTATTTTATTGAATTTAGAGTGTGTGAAAATGTGGGTCTTGTGGGTCTCTGGATTCTAGTACCTTCTCTTGGTGTTCTTTTATTTTTGTTGATTTGCCTTGTCTAACTTTGAAGTGGTGGTTTTTGTTTCATCTTATTACACTTTGTTATGTTTTGTTGCTATCTCTTAGAGGCCGGTTCTTTTTCCAATGAGAGAAAGCAAGGGAGTGGATCCAGATGGGAGGGGCGGTGGAGAGGAACTTGGAGGAACAGGCAGAGGGGAAACTGCAACCAGGATATATCACATGAGAAAATAATCTATTTTCAATGAAAGGGGGGTAAAAGGAAAACTGCTATCTGGAGATTATATATATAATATATAATATATATAATATATAATATACATAATATATATATATATATACCCTCAGAATATAGAACTGTAGTGAGGTAAGTGACTTGTTTGCATGTGTGTACGTATTCATGTGTGTGCAGTTGCCTGTGTAGACAGAGGTTTATGTCACATATCCGGTTCCATTCCTCTCCATCTTCCATGTTGAGCAGGGTCTCTTGTTGAACCAATGCCCCACCATTTCGGGTAGTCTGGCAACCTACTCAGTTTGCCAGTCTCCTCTAGATATTCCCTTGTCTCTGCCCCCTTGAGCTTGGGGTTATAGACAAGCTGCCATACTTACTTGGCGTTTACAAGGACTCAAGGGATTCATTTCCAGTCTTCATCCTGAGTGGCAAGTAACTTACAAGCTGAGCCTTCTCCCCACCAGGCAAAAGTGATTTTTAAGATCTTTTCAAGTCTTCCATACTGATTTTCCTTATTACCTAGACATTGTAACCATTGCAACCCTTTTTCTGTGTCACTAAGATTTGCTGCAGAGGAGGGGCTAGTAGTTACAAAGAACTGCCAGAAATGACCCCAGAGGGGAAAGGCTTCACCCTTTACGTGTCTGTTGGTTTCCCTCCAGCATTCCAGAAGGACTAGTTAGCAACCAGCCACGAAGCTCCAAGGAGGCTTGATGACTTGTGTGCCTCAAGAGACAGCAAGTGGCAAACAACTCTATTATTAATACTTCATTGACATCTCACCCAACTAGCTGGCTCAATTTGCAAAGGTAGGCATTGGAGTAGTGCTTTTAATTAGTAACATGAGGGCAGTCAGCCCTCCACATAGATTTGTTACAGCCAGCTGCTCCTTACTGGTGCACCATAAAATACAGCTCCCAGAGAGGCCCTATTGCATGCAGACAAAACTAACATAATGTTTACAGAGCCTCACTGTGGTTTCTTTCTTTCCTGGTTGGCTTTCCTATTTCAACAGTTCACTAGGAGGTCTGCGGTACTCAGAAACACCGGTTGCTGCTGTGGACACACAGCCTGTCACTGGATCCATACAGTTAGGGTCAGCTAGGACCCCAGATAGACAGTGCTGAGTGCCTCTCACTGCTCTGGAGCCCTTCGGCTGTGGGGGGCCGCACAGAGACACCTGTCAGCAGGCGCTGAAAGAGCCTCCATCCCCAGTGGCTTCGATGTCTCATTCTGCATTTCTCTGTAGTTCTTTTATTAGGCTTGGATTCATGACAGCCGTGTAAACTTGTTGATGGCGGCAGTGAGCAGAAACATTTCTCCGTGTGTTTTTCAGGAGAGTGGCACCTTATTTCCTTCATAGCGCTAGTGACCAGGACTTATGCACAGGCACCAGGACCACGGTCCGCTCCGTGTTCCACATTCTAACAAGCAAGAAGCCCTAGACCTCCAGCTGAAAAGGGAGCATGCTGGGAAATGCTACTCGGTTTGGTTTTCTGGACATCTCCCCAGCCCAAACACACAGAGAAAAGCAGAATGGCCCTGGGTCATGGATGAGATTAGCTTTTCTTTTCACTTTTACAAACATGCTGCCTTCTCAGCAGGAAGGTGGAATTAGTGTGAATAAGGACGCTGGCCGCTTTGCATGGGGTAGGAACACAGAGAACTCAGCACACCTGAACAGCCATACAGTGATCCAAGGAGTTCACTGCACTTCGAAAGCTTGTCTGGGGGAGGGAAGGTGCTCGGATCCTGATTAGGGAGATCTTTGGCAAGAGCTGCTTTCCTGGAGAAAATAAAACCATCCAGAAGGTGGGCTTGTCCTTGCTGTGGTCAGGGAAGCACATTGGGGTCTCTCAGATTGAGGAACGTACTTTTCCGTAACTGATATGATGTGGATTTTTTCAAGAGTTTTGGACATCTATCTTGTGGCACCCCCGGTACCCATGTGATGGTCTGAGAGGCCTACAGGACACCAGCATCACCCGCCTCCTCAAGAGGAGTTGTTTTGATTTCTAATATCTTGTTCCACATCATTAACTGATACCTTCCTTCTTAATTTTAAAGTATGATTTAGACTCTGCATGGGCTCGTGTTTGGAACAATTGTTGTTTAAAGTAGCTTAACTATCAAGGCATAGACATTCCCCAAAGGGTTGATGGTGTTAATTCCTCCCAAGAAAACTCCCCAAAGCATCACAATTCCACAGGTTACATTAAAACACAGATGGAAAGGAGGCGTTAAAGGCGCCTGTGAATGTGTGCCCACAAGACACACGTCCAGGATAAGCACTCACCGTGCATGCAGACACACAGAAGTCAACAGGCCTCCCTAGAGCATCACACCTACTGCTAGCTGGTGCTTCTGGAATGGCCCTAATTGAAGCTGACAGTTGTCAGGGATTAAGTTATTGCACAATGTGCTTAGAAGACAAACACAAAGTTTAACTGTTAGGGAACGACCACAGAAAGCTGTACAGCAAATCATATTCTGTGCGCAGATGGGGTGGGAGTTCTTCTGGTAACAGACACGCCCATCAGATTTTCTTTTCAGAGTTTGCCATTTCCCCTAGGAATGATTTCTGAGTCTTTAGACTGTATTGAACAGAAAATATCCCTCGCAAAGAGGAGCACAGATCAACACCGTAGGGACACAGACAAGCTGGCCCTGAGTGGGGTTCTGCTGATCATGGCATGTGTCTGTCTTTGTGTTGGAGGTACAGTTGGCAACCTTGATTAGCAGGCAAAGGTTAGGCTCCTTCAAGTCAACTCTGGTGAAAGACTGTTAAGACCACGAGGGGCCAGGCTGTCGGGGCTCACCACATGCTTTCCAGAGGTTGAAAGGCCTGCTTTGATTCTGAGATGCCGTAGCACCCTGAGGTCAGTCATGGCTGCCACTTACATTTCCTGCTCTCCAGGACAGCTCTCCTTGGAAAAGCATGCTGAGTTACACTGGGACATTCTTGAGGCTCAAGTCTGGGCCGAAGCACAAGGAAGGTAGATGCTAAAGAGTGTCTTCATGGTGGCACTCATGGTTTTTATCACTGGGATCCAGAGGACGTGTATGATTGGCAGATTGGGGCAATTTTCATCTGCGCTCTGTTCCAGAGGTCAAGTCTTGGGCGTGAGATCACAGGGTTGGGATTCACGCTCTGCCCTGTCCAGTCCTCATCGGCTACCATCCTTTCTGGATGGGTCAGACTACCTCCTCAAGGGCCAAGCTTTGGAGCGTTGGCTGTGCTCTAAGAAGGGCTACATATATCTGCATCCACCTTCAGGAGAGGACTCTTGGCCCCAATCCTACTATTCCTTTTCTTCTCTTAGAGTTCCACATTGCCCCTTCTTTCTGATATAGTTTAAGGAAAAGACTGCTTCCCGAGGAAGGTATACATTTATATTCCCAGAAACTACTCAGGAGGAACTACCATTCTCTAGTCAGGGGAGCATGGGTTATCAAAGCAGAGAAAGCCATACAAACAGCAGCAAGCTCTCATGAACATGGTTGTTGTGGAATCTATGCTAGAAGGGCTGGCACTTCAACTCTTTGTGTGTGGGGGGCTCTTATCCCTCCTCTATGTCCCAAGGAGACACTTGCTTAAAACAAAACTTGTGACATGGTATCTGTTTCATCAGGACTGTATGTTTAGGTCTTGAGGACAGAGGCATGGTTCTGAACTAGATCATGCTTGCGATCCCTCAGCAGTGGCCAGCATGTATGAACAGGATATGTCTAACAATGGCTGCTCAGCAACTTTACCTTCCAGTTCTACTACTGTCTGGAAGGATGCTCCCTTCTCTCTACCCTTCATGGTGATCTCTTTGCCTACCGAAGCACACCAAAGGCTTCTGTATGTGGTTGCGTTTTAGGAAGCTTGCTTTCCTTTTTCTAGATACTCTCTTAGAGACTGCTTTAAAAAGAAAAACAAAACCACCCGTGTTTCTGGTGGGTTCTGAGCATTATGGGGTTGAGGATAGGAAGCAGATATGGTTCTCTGAATCCTGGGGGGTCAAGAATAGTCATCAGTTCCTTAGGGCTTCATGAATAAAGCTGAAGGCCCCTGCTAATATGCCCCAGCAGAGGAAAAGGCTCAAGAATAAGATGACAGCAAGGGTGGGAGAAAAGAGCCTACTTGCGAGGCAGGACACACCCAGGTCTGAGAAACAATTCTGAAAAGCAACCATTGTCTATTCTTTGTGGGAAGAGGCACACTGGCTTCTTGCATGTGACCGAGGTCTGTGTTTCTGTTTGACATTGGCTGTTTTTCTAAGAGGGGTAAGACCTCTGTGATCAGTTGTGCACCCTCCTTCCCCTTAGTACCGGAGGCCAGCAATAAGCTCGCACATATCTGAGGTTGCTTGGTTCATGATAAGGCACGAATGGAGTTCGGCATGTAAGCAATGATGTTTGTAATACAGAGAACGTCATTTATGTAGATACACACAAAACCTTTCTTAGTCCCTACTACACATACCACATAATGTACCAAATGAGGAACTTACAGGTAAGATGATGGATTAGAAGCTCCCTCTGATGGTTAGTATTGATCATCAACCTGACAGAATTTAGCATCATCTGGTAAAAGCCTCTGAACAAGCATGTGGGAGACTATAGTCATATGAGAAGACCCATCTTGACTATGTGTGAGGCTGTTACTTAGGTGGGGGAGCCTGGGGTAAATAGAAGACAGGAAGCCAGCCAAGCAGCAAACATTCATGGCTCTCTTTCATGACTGTGGCTATGGTGTGAACGCTTCAAGATGACACATTTTCTTCTCCCACAATGATGTATCCCAGAACTGTAAATCAGAATGAACCATTCCCCCCTTCAACTGTATTTGTCAGGGTGCTTTACCATAGCAACAGAAGCAGCAAACTAAGACATCCTCAGTGGGACCCATTGAAAGATACAGGATAGTAAGTAGTGAAGTCTATTCTAGCAGGCGCTGAAAAATGAGGCTGGACCATGAAGTTTGGGCCAAGGCTAGGGATAATTTCCCGAGGGACCCTGCAACCGCAGGGCAGAACTCTGGGCTGGAAAAAGGACAGGCTGTAGAAATGTGACCAGGAGCTGGATGCACAAAAGAGAGACCCAAGACCAGCACTGGAAATCTGGTGGGAACAGCCCAAAAGGGAAATACCCTGCTATTTCCTGGGCAAGTGGTCATCTGGGAACTAAGAAGTACTCTGCTGAACTTGGGTAGGTGTTCCACAATCAAGATAGGAGAAGAGACTCGATATGAAACTTCATGGTGTCTGCAGAAACAGAGTCTGACAGAGGTGGCTAGAGTCCTGGAGAGAGGATCCTGCTCAGCTGAAAAGTTAAACAATAGCGTGGGGGGTGTGGTCATATTAATACCTTGGCCATTGTAACTCAAGTCAGGGAAGTAAGACCGTCTCTAACATGTGGAATGACATACCAGGGGAAACTACATAACGTCAGTACATACTGAGGGTTGGGAGTACCCAATCAAGGACTGACATCTGCTGGCAGCTGAGCAGAAATAACCCCAAAGATTTATTAGGGTGCATACAGTGTTTCCCTCAAGGGGCTTCCTGTACATAGTGTCCATTACCCATATTAACTATACACTTATTGGATACACATGAAGCAAGCAAGCACGCAAAGTTTTGATGTGAGTAAGTGGCTGGCTGGACTAGGTGGGGTGCCCTAGGAAATACTGAACTGGGCTCTTGCTCTGAAGCCAAATGAGGTCAAGAAGAGAGGGGGAGTCACTGTGAGGGTTTTGTTGCTGACATTGGGCACACACGTGGAGGAAATCAAGAGTTACATGCCACAGGAGCTGATGCCAGACTCTTCTTTCAGTTACAATTGGCAGGAGAGGCAGAAAGTCCTGGTAACACACTAGAGACAGGCGGGAGATACGGAGAAGTCAAGGATGCTGCCTAAGTACTGGACTTGAGATATTAGGTGAGGATAATTCATCTGTGGTTTTTGGAGATAGGGGTGAGACAGAGCAAGAAAGCTCTCTTCTGCTGTCTGTATCTGTAGTGCAGGGCAGCCGGAGGGTGGCAAGGCCAAGGAGCTGGAGTAAGGGAGAATACGGCACAGAGCGGGGTGGATGGTCAGTTCATGGATCTAGAGGCTACTTCACAGCAATTTGCAATCCATATCAAGTCACGAGGGGCAGAGGCTCCGCACACAGTACCTGTTGTTGCACGCCCCGGTGATGGATCGGTACTTCTTTGCCAGGCAGGTATCAGGACATCTCGGTGGCAGCATGAAAGGCAAGCATCCTGACAGGTTGGCAATGGTGCCCAGAAGGTCTGCTGGTAGGGCATCTGCATAACAAGATAGACCAGAATGTGTGTGACAACGTCAGTACCAGATAACACCAGTACCAGTTAAAGTCCCTTTCCAATCAGCCATAGCTTCGGCATCTGCACTGGGGCTTCCTGTGGAGCCTCCGTCACCGTTCTGAGAAAACCTGCCATTTCCTTCCCAGTCATATACACCTTTATTTAATCCCCTTGACCATCTTCATTGATAGGATTGGGGGTTTTGTCTATTCTTTTGCTTCGTGAAGATTGAGAAAAACAGCCTAAGAACCACGAGGCTCCAGAAGGACAGGCCAGTAGGCCACCTCTTAGAGATGTCACCCATCTCACAGGACACATCGCTGGGGCCAACTCATATCTGTGCAACAAGTCATTCCCTTCTCACAATTATGTAATGCTTCAGGGGAGCCCCAACTGGATATCCATCTTCCTGTAGGAACCTGCCTTGGTTTAGCTGGCTACTAGCATTCATTCCTTCCTCTACAAAAGCCTTTATTCTTTTCTCCTATTGATTCTTTTCTCTTATAAACTTCTCTAGATTGGAGCCTGTGAATGAAATCTCTTTTGTTTATGTTTACTGTTTTTCTTGCCAATTCCGTCACCTCCCTTATGATATCGTAAACGTTCTGGAGTGGCAGAGTCTATAGCCAAAACACTTTACAACATTCCTTAGGGTAGAACTCTCCAGTTTCACAGTGCGGCCTGCCTTCCCAGCGTGCTCTAGGCCTGGGCTGAGAGCCTTGGAAAATGAAAGGAGGAGCTAGCAGGCTCCCGTCTTTGGGGCAGGTCACCCCACATCACTTCTACCACTGTCTGAGCTGACGTCATTACTGGATAGGGGACCAAAGTTCCTGGGAAGGTCTCTCAACTCTGTGGTCTGAAGCAAACCTCTCTTAGGAATGACTTTTTGGTTGCTATAAAAAAATCAATTAAACTTGCTGGGCGGTGGTGGCTTATGCCTTTAATCCCAGCATTCGGGAGGCAGAGGCAGGTGGATCTCTGTGAGTCTGAGGCCAGCCTGGTCTACAGAGCAAGTTCCAGGACAGGTTCTAAAACTATACAGAAATCCTGTCTCTAAAAACAAACAAACAAACAAACAAAATCAATTTACTTAACTGTTCAGTGTAGGATCTGAGTCTGAGAATTATGGTTAATCCTGTTTTAAAATACATTCACCTAATCAGTCAAAGCAGCACTAACGGTCAGGCAGCTCACAGCACTGCATTGGAAATAGATCTCACAGAGCTCATTAAAGGAATGCTCATTTTCAAGCGTGTCACCACAGAAATTATGATGCTGTCTAGGTGGTGCCCATGCTGGCTTCAGTATCTCAGCTCCGCCGAAGTTTTGATCTGAGGCGGTTTATATTTTCTTCCAGTGTGCTCCACTGCAGCCACCACATGAGCCCAGAGACAGAAGACTCACCTCACGTTTTGGGGACAGCCCATGTGGCTGTCACATTCCGTGAGTAACTGACTAAGTCAGAGGCCCTGGCTACAAACTGGGAAGCCATGGCAAGACACACCCTGGATGAACGTTTCCTCACAGAACTCCTATGAGGGAAGGTGTTTACCAAGTTTCACTAGGTGGGAAGATTATAAGAACGTCCCCAATTTATTTCAGACCCTAAAAGGCACGTTTCTCTAAATAGGACACAAATACCAGAGAAACTGTATTTCTCAGAATAACACAAATGAGAGATTATGCATAGGTTTAAGCAGAGGCAGAGACATGTGTCCACTTACCTGTGAAGAACTGTGGTTGTCCCTGTTTCAGGGTTTGTATTGATGTTTCCATGATCTCTGCTGCTCGGGAAATAGCTCCACTGGTGGGCTCTGGCAGCTTGGAGAGAGAGAGAAGCTGGGCGGGTGAAAAGACTTCTCTTTTCTTGAGGTTTCTAGAGCAAACGGAGGCATAAGTTAGGTGGAGCTGGGGAGGCAGTTCAGCTGGCAAGAGTACTTGATGAACAAGCATAATAAGTACTCAAATTTGATCTCCAGAACCTATGGAAAAATCTGAGCATAGTGGTCTGTGAAGTGGTTGAAGAATATCTATTTATGTGAAGTACAACTACTATGTATCTAAAGAACTTGATTAGTCTAACTATAAGTATGACAAACATGAATGGCTATTGACCTATAATTCTTAATACCTATATAGCTTAAATACTAAAATTTAGTATTAAAATATTAAATAATCTTTAAACAACTGAGCAGCAAGTGAGGACAATGACCTCAAAATATATACAAGATATAAGTATCTTGATCAGAGGTAGAAATGTATAGTGCAATATGATAAATATATCCTAAAATTGCATCAATATACAAAAATGTCTTAATCAAAGGTATGCATATATACAACATGACAAAATAATTTTGCATAGGTATACAAATATTGTAAACAGAAATAGGAGCATATTAAACATAACAAATATAATTTGAATTTGTATCAATATACAAGACTCTATACTAATGTATATTTTTTATAAACAATAGCTCATAAGTTTCCACTCTGTTACTCACTATTATTATTAGTGTAAGCTCACACTAATCTACCTATTATCCTATTCAATTTTCTCTCCTTTTTTAAAAAAGAGATCCCTGAACCTACAAAATTTCCACCCCAACCCCCAATTCTATACCAGTTATAATCAACCCCTAATTGATGTCCCTAACCCTGAGGACAAACTTTATTGGGAGAGGCCTGATTTGCCTGGGACTTCATTAGTAAATTTAGTTAATTTAAGAGCAACATGTTCATATATGGAGAATTGAGGTGGCCAGAATATCAAGGAACCCAAAGCTTGCAGGCAGTCACAAGCCACTAGAAAAGAAGTGTAGAACATGGCATTTAAATATCTTAGGGTTCTGTTGACGTGAGGCACAATTACTCTGGGCAGCACCAATCTATTCCTGAGAAAATATTGGGCACCGAAGACACTCTACTTGGAGCTTGTTTTCTTCTTGGCAAAACTGGCCTTTGAGCAAAGAACAGACCATTTTTCTACCACTGATAAAACACACAGTATTTGAACTGGACAAGCAGGATACAAGAAAAAAGACTGCCAAACCTTGCTAAGACAGGGGAAGACAGTTTTGAAAATTTTTCTGCCTCTGAAAATGTTCTGGCAGTTACTCTAGGACTTCACCAAATTTGGTTCCTCCAACGTTGCAAATGAGACTTTGGGTATTGCCCAGGTAGTCAGTTGTCTCTTTCATTTATTGCACATTTTGGAAGTTGTTTGTTTGCACTTCCTATTTACTCAAGTAATATTATTTCCCTTCTCAGGTCTTTGATGGGGTTGAAGACTCGATAGTCAGTTACTTTCCTCTCATGACCTAGCCAAGCCATTTCTAATACAAGACTTAGACTCCTTAGGATAGGACAATTATTGAAACATTTTGCTTATGTTTCTTGCTTAAATTATTTGTGCTGGTTGTAATTCTAATTTTTATACTTGATATGTTTCTTATTGCATTTAGTTTTGTATTTCATATTTAGATAAAAGCGGGAGGTACTGGGGGGAAATTTCTTCAGCCAATGCCCTTTGAAATGCTGGACCACTTTGGGTGTGCTCTTGAATACTATAAAAACAGATGTAGAAATGTGTTTTCTCTCTCTCTCTCTCTTCGCTGCTGGATTTGGTTTCTACTCCCCTCTTGTGCAGAGGACTGTGATCTGTGAGTCTACTCCTAAATAAAGAACCCTTCATTATACTCCCTTCTGCTCTAGTGTGGGACGACTTTATCATAGAACAAGACCAGTGACTTCAGATGACAGTGTCTTTTGTAATCAATTCCACATCTCTCTCTATATCCAAAAACAGCACATGCAGACCCTAAAATATGCAATACAAGTAAGACTTTAAAACCTCAGGGCATAAATACTATGATTATGACAGTTTTGTAGATGAGGAATTTAACACTTAAACTCATGTAAGGTGAGTAACTGGCAAGGTAGATATGCGTGGCAGTAGCAGTGTTGAGATACATACACACATACACACATGTACACACACACCTCAATACATGGGTAATGAGTGACTCTGTTTACCAATGTCCATGGTATAAAATATGACATATTAAATACTTATATTTTTTACACGCTCACATATTTGTAAAAGATCTAATGAAGTCCTGAGTCTTGAGGAGACAGGTTATTTAATTTGCAATCTAGGGCATGAATTGACCAAAGCTCCAAGGATATGGACAGAGGTCAGGAGACCTCAGTTCAGAGGTGGAGGCCATTGTCACTCACCATTATCAGGGCTTTACCTTCCTGAGATGCTAATGGTAGGCAGAAGCAAGGCCCTTAAAGACAGAGACATTTCCCTAAAGCTTATTTGAGCAAAGGACATCATTAGGAGGGAAAATGGGATGTTTTAATGTTTGTATCTCGAGCACCTCTTCTGCTGTTTGCCTTTGTAAACATGCAAATATTTTGGGTGCATGGTGATCTGTCTTTTTATTTAGTGGTTGATGAACTTTCCCTTACTGCTCTAGCTGCTTTGAGGGAAAAAAAAAGCCTGCTAGTCTAACAGTTGACTACCAACTACCGCTATGCCAGACTATGCCAGAACTAACCATCGAATACACCATGGACATCTTACCAAAGACCCCAGGGGTCAGCGCCAGGTTTTTTGCTGTCATGATCCTTGATGAACCATTTCTACCTCCTCAGAGGAGCTCTCTGGGGTTCTAGCAGAACTGGTGAGACTGGAGCTGGGGCAAGACCACAATGTGTCCAAAACAGACGCCTCGATGGCTGAGATTGGTGCTAGGAGGCTGGATGGAGGGGGAGGGGTTGAGCATCTGGCTACCTGACGCCGAGGAAGCATCTGATAAGGTTGAGAGCATCTAGGGCAGAAGAACGAAGCAGAAGCAAAGATGATGAGGGAGGGAGTGGAGGGCTGAGACAAAGGAAGGACAGAGATTTAAGAAACCAGAGAAGAGAACGTGCAGACCATGGTTGATGGAGTATTCTCAGAGAGCTGTCCGTTCCTTAGAGTCAAGGCTCTTAGACCCTGGTCCAAGAGTTATAATTACTAGTCCCTGCCAAGGGCTAAATTTCTAAACCCCCAGGCCTGATAGGTACTGTTACACTTGTCAGACTAAGGGCCCTTACACCTGAGACCTACAGGGACTGGCACTGGAGGGTGCCACTTGCTAATGCCTCTTTATGCCTACTGCTGTTGCTAACTGCTGCCACACAGGGAAAGGAAAGCCGCGGGAGAGGAGCTCTGGAAGAGCTTCTCCTTGCTTGTCCAGGATTCCCATGTGGGCAGAGCAAAAGAACCCCCGGCTGGCTGGTTGGTGATGCCAGAACCCTGCCCTGTTCTGAGGTAGACAGCCACTGGAACAGTCTTCCATGGTACCTTGGCCCCTAGGCTGGGCTTTCTAGTCCTCACAGCTTTCTGACAATAGTGGCCATTACCAAGGACCAGTGCCTATATATTCCCCTAGCTTGTCCCCTTAGCTATCACATGGTCCTTCAAAAAAACTGGTCCCCCCTGGCATATGACCTCTCTCACATACTCAGCCTGCTCCATGCTCAGGTCTTAGGGACTAGACGAAGTGTTTGTATCAATTGCCCAGTCAGCTGTCCATCTGCGGCCCATTCTTCAGTCCCCTGGGTGTCTGAGAAGTGGAGAACACTGCCCAGCGGCATCGTCCTCATTAAGCCATCCTGTGCCCTTTGCTTCTCAATCTGTTGCCAGGCAGAACCTGGAACATTTCGGTGTCGGCAGACTAAGATGAAGTCACAGGTCTGAGTGTTGATAATCTAGCTGAGTACATCTTGGAGCCTGTGGGCAACTGTGAACCAGAAACTCACTCTGAGCCCTGAAAGGGAATCCATTTGTTGCCCCAGGAGTGGGCCTCTGAGTAAGGATGTGATCCTGGCACTTTGTGCTGTCTAGAGCTTTCTATTTCCCCAGACCCACTGTCTCTCGGAAGAGAAAAAGAGGGAAAGTAATCTTATCCACGTTCTGGGTGGGAGAGAAGATGGGAGATAGGGAGGGTAAGGGGGAGATGGAGAAGGGACTGGAGAAAGAAAGAGAGGGAGAGAGAGGACCACTTGATGAATATACGGGTATAGATTTTGTTCTACAGATGCGCAAGTCTGAGCCAGGAAAGTTCATCTGCTTGGTCTGATGAAGATTCTTGGTTCAAGAGAGTGGAGGAGTTGGTGGCTTTTCTCCTACATTCAGAAAGGGTTGCTGAGCATGCCTGGTCCTCCATACAGGGATCTTCGGAGCTACTTCCTACAGCATATCTGACCTAGGTGGCTCAGCCAAGACTAACAGCAGGCCCTACCCACCCTTCCCAGTTTTTAGACCTGGCTTTACTTCCTGCTGCAGAAGCATAGGCTGCCAATCACAGCGGAAGCTGCCATCTGGCCAGTACAGCCTCAGACTCCTTCCGCCCCAAACGGTGTAGTCATGCCCCCCCCCCCATGCCATCAGCTGCAGTTCCTGCACCAAGGGCGGCACCATGAAACCCTTTTGGGTTTATGAACTCTCAGCCACATCTTCTACCTCCAGTGGGGAACTCTCCAGCTCTAAGATTCCCAGGAGCATCCTGCACTACTGAAAACCTCCCTGTCTTTCCTCATGATTCCTATCAGTTCATCTGCTAGTGTTTCCTCTTTTTCTCCACCTTCAATCTTTTTCAATAGTCAAGCTACAAATTGTCCGTAGCCAATGCGGAATAATGAAACCGTCTCCTACCTGGAACAACAGAAATTTGAAGTAAAATCAGAATATGTCAGGTAATAATTTGGCCTTAAGAGATGTTGTAACTTTCCACCAACTTCCAGTAAAATGAAAAGCATGGGAAGACAAAACCTAGTATGTTTTTTGATGCTTTCTGAACATCTAAAGAGACACCATGATACCATTAGCACTGGGGTCTGCCACAAATTTAAAAGCATGACCAGGGCCTGGAGAGGTGGCTCAGAGTTCAGGGCACTGGATTCCCAGCACCCACACTATGGCTCGCAGCAGTCTGTAAATCCAGTTCCATTAGACCTGATGCCCGCATCTGGCCACCTCAGGCATACGGTGTGCACATGGAACTTAGATATGCATGTGAGTAAAACATGTACAGACATACAGTAAGATTATAAAATTTTGTTTAAAAAAATTAAAAATGAGTATATGATGTCAGGATAAAATGATGGGCAGCTTTGGTTCCATGCTTGAGGTAGTACAATGGTGACATCACAGTGGCTAGCCACCAAGCCCGAGGCATACAGCATATTTCCTCCTGAATGTGCCCTAATGTTATTCCTGACCAGGAGTCAGACTCTGTCAGCATGGCACCTTGTACTACAATTAGACCACAGGCTTTTGATCCGTGTTTCTCTGAGCGAAGCGTTGGAGACTGAGCATTGTTTCATCGTTGCTGCCCACAACGTTGGAACCATGAATCATCTCACCTGAGCTTCAGTGCCTCATTTGCAGGGTGGGGGGTAATGGGGAACACTGTCCCTTACCTTTCCATGGTGTTGTAGACTGCATTGTCCACCATGAGCTGGCTTGCTTCCACGACACTGATAACACGGGACTTCATCATCTTCCCTAGGATATAAAACATGGCACCACTAAAACACCCAGGGTGCAGCAACTCTCCCAGGTTTGGTGTCCTTCCTCAAGTGCAGACGGGCACAGCAATGGTGCCACAGTCTCTAGAGATGAATGGATTGTTGAACTGTTCTTGGGCATTGACATTTTTACATCAAAATGAAACAAATTGTGAAAAGGTAAACTAAGTAACTGAGCATTTCAGACACTGTATCAACGGGAGTGCCTTGTAGCCTCAGCATCTGACAGCATCTGCCTTTGACATCTGATGTAGGAGACAGTAGTACTATGGGAAGCTGTGGGAGAGTCTCAGACGCTTGTGATCCCGAGTTCCCAAGACCACACCAGCCCTCAGGTAGGGCACAGTGTTTGAGTACTCACTTTCCTTTGAAATCTAGCTTGCTATCCCCAGTTCTCATTTCCGTTCCTGAAGTCAGCTATGGCACGGGATTTCCTAGCTGGGGAAAGAACTCATCCTCTGGACAATGCCATACCTGTCTGCTTCCTACCACGATGATCTTGGACTGAGCCTCTAAAACCTGTAAGCAAGCCCCTAACTTAACACTTTCTTTTTAATAAGCATTGCCATGTTCACGGTGTCTCCTCACAGCAATAGAATGCTAAGGCAGCCTCCGATGGTTTGTCTGGGGTCAAGTGCAGTTGGAGAGGCTTGAAAATGTGTCTCTTTTCACTCCATCAATGCCTTGTGGGAAGTTCTGTCCCTCAAAACTGGATTCCCCTGCACTCCCATCACTGAGAGGGGACAGTCACGGCGGAGACATCTCACCTTTCTTTCCTTCCTGCTGTCCATCAGGTGCCTTTGAAAACACACACCTGCTGGACTGCGCCTCCCCTCCCAACACAAAGACCCCACTGCCCACAGAGTAATCCAGGCTCTTTTCTATGAACTACAAGACCCAACAATCTACAGCGACAAGGTTTAATATTTCATAGCTCTGGCTGTTGTAGCCCGATTTCCTCCTCACTTTAAAAAGTATCACCCTCTGGTGCTACAGAAGTGGCTTAGTGAATGAGAACATTTGATTCCTAGCATTAGGACCTCAGTTCAGATCCCAATATCCATGAAAAGTCTGGCGTGCCTTCATTCACCTTTTACTGAAACACTGCACAAGCCCGGTGAGGAGGGTTACTGAGGCTTGCTGGCTGCCAGTCCACCTGCAGGTTCAGAGAGAGAACCTGTCTTAGGGCAGTAATGTAAGAGTGATAAGACGCCTGATGCCCTCTGCTGGCCTCCATACACATACACATGGGCACCAACACTGTTATATACCTCTGTATATATCCCCCCCCCCAAAGTAGTTACTTAAAATATACAACTCATTTTCTCTTCCTTAACAAAGCCATGACCTTCTGAGTGGACGCAGTAGAAGAAAATGACCAATTCTTCACTGTGTATCCTGTGCACTGTGACCTTTAGAGGGGACTAGAATGCATGGCCTCTGCTAGGTTAGAGGTGGGGCTTAGTAGAGGCATGTCATGTGTATGCCCTAAGTGATTGAATAGAAGAATTAACTATGAAGAAAAAAAAGTGTGTGTGTGTGCATGTGTGTGTGTGTGTGTGTGTGTATTTGCTATTCTGGGGGTATAGTAGCTGTCAATGAGAGAATTTCTTGTTATTTACCCCTATTAAGATGATATTTAAATAAAACTGGTTATGTATTGCTTATACTTAATTTGCTATACTATAAAATATTTTACCAAAATTTAAAGAAAAATTTATTATTTCAAATTTTGCTGCAGGAACACCTCTCATCAATGATTATCTAAAAATCTCCCTGGAACTGGATGGATTTTGAATTAATTATCTTTTGGGTGAGCAGAGAGGTCTCATTCATCTACAACAGAGGAGGGAATCTTCCCCTCTGTCCATCTTAGGTTAACTTTCTGGGGCTGCATAAATTAGACAGACAAAGAAAGGATAAACAAGTGAAAAAAATGGCAGATGCAAGTCTTGGTCTGTGTACCAACCTCCCATGAGAGCTGCCAGAGCTGACTGACAAAGCCGAGCTGGAAAGCTGGCTAGATGGCATTCTCAGGGAAAGGAAGAAAAGAAAGAGGGAAGGAAGGAGAAAGGGAAGAAGGGAGGAAGAGATGGAGGGAGGGAAGAGGGAGCAGGTGGTTGGGGAACAAGCTGTGAGGAGGAAGATAAGTGGAGAAGGTCTTTAAGGCAGCTGGCTGCTGGGTTTGTGATGCCTATTCCTGAATGTCTGCGCCTGGCTGGAGACCTGGAGACACTTTGCAAATGGGTTTTCTGGCCAGCAGGAGGAGACAGAGTGCTTCTCTAGGACCCAAGTTATATGTAGCTTCTTAAGATCCACCCATCAGGTGCACAACTACCTCCTACTTGTGATTGAGGCTAGGCCAATGACACTGAGAATTTCAACTCGGCTTCCTCTGTTTTTCTAGAAGAGAAATCCAAATTCTAGAGAATAACTTGACTCATTGCCTGTCTGGGAAATATCATTTGTCACCTGGTTTTCCATGTGTACCTTCTGAAAGTGCCATCTGCTCTGGGAGGCACAGTGGCCTCTAGAATCCCACCCTTTGCATATTCATTACTGGGATGCAAGAAGTCATTATACAAGAAAGGTACTGTGTGTCAAGACAAAGAAATAGGCTCCGTAGTTCCAAACATGTTCACCAACACAAAGCAAAACGATACGAAACGAAACAGCACAGAGAACTAATGTCTTTCTTTCCAAAGCCACCGATGCCCCCAGCTTCCAGGTGCTGTCTCTGGCTAACTCAGATCCCTTGGATTTTGCTCAGAGCCATGTGTAGATCCTGTTTTGACGGTTTCTGTTTTCATAAATCTGGTGAACTGGAATAGAGCTCAGCAGTTCTCCTTTTAAACAAACTCCCCCACTAGGCTGGCTTCCCAATCTCAGGCTTCGCAGGCAGCTTTTCCTGCTCACGCTGTTCATTTGCATCTTATTTTCTTTTCACAGCTACAGAGCTCTGAGTTCACCGTAAAGATCATTTCACATGGATCTCAATTTGGCACCAACGCTGGAAGCCTGTCTCAGGCTGTGGAGAGGATGCACAGGTCTTCATGAAGCGTGTGCTACCAAGGGTTGTCAAGAGATGCTCCGAGGAGAGTTTTCTTAGATTGATAATGGCCGTGGGTATACCTTAGGGGAGGATAAAACCTGTTTTCATTTTCAAAATTTTATTACTGAATTTCCAGGTGTTGAGGGTTTTCTCCTCTGTTTTGAGCCATCTGGCTCTACACAGTGGTGTGTGTGTGTGTGTGCGCGCGTGTGTGCGCGTGTGCACGTGTGTATGCGTGTGTATGTGTGTGTATGAGTGTGTGTATGAGCATGGGTGTGTGTACGTGTATGTGTGTGTATGTGTGTGTATGTATGTGTGTGTTTGTGTGTCCTTGTCCTATAACTTTGTTTCCCAAAGTGCCATTGATGTCACCCAAATGTACAAACCCATCTCTGCCTTGTCATCTTCCAAATGCATTTAATTTTGGCTGTGGTAAAATAGACCAAATGAAAGCTATGTTTCAATTACATTTTACCAGTGAATATTTATTGTTTCAAAGGCACTGCTGTTTTCTTTCCAGCTAAGTAATGTCCATATGTTAAAGGATGTAAAATCAAACTACTGCGAAGCAAACACTCTTTGCTTTGCTTTTGTTTGTCTGCCACAGCGTTTTATGAAGTCCAGGCCGGGTTCACTTAAACTTGCTATATATTCGATGCTAGCCTTGAATTCTTGATCCTCCTGCCTCAGATGGAATTATAGGTGTGCTACTGCACCAAGAAGAACTTAAAGAGCACTACTAGTGATTTTAATGTTTTAAATCACTATGACTTCACCAAGGCAAGTGCTCCCCTGCTGACCTATACCAGACCAAAGGCATAGCCAAAGCTATCCTTAACCTCGTGACTCTCACGTCATTGTCTTTAGTGCTGGCCTATCGGCTTGTGGCACCACTGCTGGCATATCTTCTAAATGACAAATTCATAGACTAGATAGAAAATAAGCCTGCTTCAAAGCATCAGAAAGAATGGCAAAATATACTTCAAAGTGCACTACCGTGATAAAAGTTGCTTTGTACATTATTATATGTTATTTAAAATGTAGGCAAAAGAGTTAAATATATTACATATTCGTAGATTCATAAATCATGTTTTTCATCTCAGCATTCTGGAAGCAGAAGTAGAGGCAGGCAGATCTCTGTGTGTTCTACATAGTGAGTTTTGGGCTGATGGGGGCTACATACTGAGACCTTGTCCTCAAGAAACAAAACAATCTGTGTGTGGAGTTATAGATATCCCCCCACATGCTGATTTCTGAAAATAAATTTCCAAAATTTAAAGCCACGGCACGCAGATGTGGACAGCTCGTGGGGGACAGCAGCTTGCGCTTGGCTTGCCTCTTGACCTCCGCCTTCCAAGTCTTGTTTTATTGCTCTAGGGCCCTGATAACTATGAAGCAGAAGGACAAAGTGGTTTACTCCCTGCCTGCGTGCTGAACACCTGCTTTGTTCCAGATGTTAGAAGGGTTGGTATGGAGGAGTAAGATTTAAAATGAGTATCCCTTTTGTTTTCTCTAGCTGCGGATGGCAACACACTTCCTAAGTGAAGGCTGACCAGAAATGTCTGTGGTGGCCAGGTGAAGACCCAGACTTGGGAGGGGAAAGGCTTGGCCACCAGAAGGAGAGCTTTGCGGTTCACAGTGTAACCAGTGTGGAGACCTAGAAGGAAGGGAGGAGGGAGGCTGGGAAGGCAGCAGGGTGACTTCAGTACAGACATGATGCCCAGACAGTCAGAAAACAATAGACAGAGCGTGGCCCCTAACTGGAGGCAGGGTTGGGTGTGAATGAGGATGCAAGTCTAAGGGATGGGCAGTGTCTGAGAGACTGGGCACAGTGGGGGGGGCAGGGGGCGTGGGCAACTGCCCTGCCAGCATTCTGCCACCAGGAAACTTCCTCCAGGGTGACTGAGGTCCTTTTTCCCCTTCCTCCCCCACGTCCTGCTCTTCCTATCTTCCCTCCCTTCTCCCTCTCCTCCCTTCCCTCCTCACTTCCTTTCTTCTCTATAGCAAAGAGTGATTATGCTAATCATGGCTTCTCAGTACCTTTCTTACCATAATTTCCCATACAACTGACTAATTCCAGAAACTGTACCAGAGACATTTAATGAAAGATGATTTTATAACAAAGGTAACACAATACTCAGAACTTTTCTTCCAGATATATGTACAGGTAAAATGGAAATGATTTATCCTGCAATCATGAAATCACGAAAAAAATCAGTTCTTTTAAACAACGAATTACATTTTCATCCCTCTAAACTGAAGACTTCCATTTTCTCCTTGACAAGCACAAAAGGATCTTAACCAGTTCTCAACAACTGGCGCAGCACGTTCCATTTGTTGAGTGTGAGAAACAGCTTTGCAAGGCTAAAAGATCACATCTTATTTGTTGCTTACCCCACAAGACTTCTCTGCTCCTCGAGATGAAAGGGAAGAAAATTCCAGCTCCTATCACCGCCAGTGTGACTGCTGCAGCTCCAAGGGCTCTTGTTCTGGAGCTGAAGTGGCTAAGAGGTAATCAGGTATTCAGCAGCGCGCTGTGGGATCTACCATAAACACCCAGGCCTCTCCTCAGGTGTGCCCTCCTGAGTCCAAGGCTGCTACTCCTCAGGACGCTGAAAGTTCTCAGAACTACACGACGCATAGAGAGACCGGAGTGCTTATCAAAGCTGGTCCTCTTTTCACCAAATCTGGGCCTAGAGAATGGGAGATTTCTCTCTTCACACACGTCTATGTGGAGCAGATAACTAACATTAAGAATTTAGCCCTATAAAGACAAATGAACCCCTGGACCTGCTGCCTTTCTTAAGAAATGAGGATTATAATGAAGCGATTTCAGATGAAACAGAAGGCCTCAAATGGGCCACATCCACTTTCTAAGCCTTTGTTTTCTTAGTCTTAGACACAGCTTTTTTTTGAACCCCTGACTTTATTAAGCAGGACACCCCAGGGGGACTACATCATAGTGCACAGGGGTCTATAAGTCACCCAGCATGGCTGAGCTGAAGTCACGGGATCAGGGCACTGCCAGGGTTTGCTGGGAAAAGCTATCTGTTTGCCACACAGCCCAATGTGTGGCCTCCTGTAGACAACTTTACACCTTTCATGATAGATTTCTCTTAGAAAATGGGAAAATAAAAAGTTTACAACCTGACCATTTTCTTTTTCTTAGCCGAGGAAGCAGGATGTGCACAGTTGGGTGCGTTCTTTGCAGTCTTAACTTCTGAGATGTGAATCTTGATTAGTTTTCTAGGATTTGGTCACCCACCATATAAAGGGACTCTGCTCCGGCTTGACTGCCCACTCAAGCATCTGAGGGGAGTGGCTCCATCCTATGTTTGCTTAGCATTGTGTTTGTGCCAAGTTCTCCTGTGTCCTGGCTGATCAGAAAGAAGGTGCCGTGTCTTAGAGGACCCTCTGCCCACCTGACCTGGAAAGACGTGTGATCTTTGGAGAAAAAGAAACTTATTAAAAACCAACCCCTTGGACATTTGCGCATTTCCGAGCTGATGCAACTGGACACCCCACCACCACACACATACACACACACAATTAAAGTAGGGGCAGACTTTGGAAGAAGAGATTTAGTCGGGGGGTAGTAATGGG
Organism: Myodes glareolus; assembly: GCF_982192425.1. NCBI lineage: Eukaryota > Metazoa > Chordata > Mammalia > Rodentia > Cricetidae > Myodes > Myodes glareolus. The sequence continues at coordinate 51,152,906 of NC_142031.1, read as the reverse complement.
ATAATAGGATAATGGGACATTTTGATAAAAAAAATGTGTGTTTACAATATGAATTACATATGAGAAATTGTAAAGCAATAACTAGAATAAAAGAACTACATGAAAGAAAGTATGAATCACCCAACACCAGCTGGATTGTGTGGTTCGCTGGTCCCCACTAGCAATATCCACCTGGGACCTCAGTGCATGCCTCTGTGATGTCAGGGGTCTTTGCTGTGTGATTTTCTTTTTTCACTCAATGCTTTTTGAGGGGCCTACTACCCAGTACCTAAATAAATCACACATGGAGGCTTATTCCTAGTTATGAATGCCTAGCCTCCACTTGGCTTATTTCTAGCCAGCTTTTCTTATTTTATGTTATCCTGGCCACCTTTTGCCTCTGGGCTTTTATCTTTCTCCATTTCCGTATACCTTTCCTTCCTTCTCCCTCCGTGGCTTGCTGTGTGTAGCTGGGTGGCTGACCCCTGATGCCTTCCTCTCCTCCTTCCTCTGTCCTCTTCTTTATACTCTCTGCCTGCTGGCCCTGCCCATCCTTGCTCCTGCCTTGCTATTGGCCGTCCAGCTCTTTATTAGACCATCAGGTGCTTCAGACAGGCCCCGCAAGAGTTAAGCAAATGCAACATAAACAAAAGTAACACACCTGAAAATAATATTCCCCAACAGCCTTTCTCCCTGAAAAGTGAATAAGCTATACCTGTGTTTGTAAGCATGACGAAAGCGTCTCAGCCAGAAAGCATTTGATGCTTACCAGCAACATTCCCAAACCTACCATCTCTGAAATGGGAAAGATTCACTAAGTTCCTCCCTGCCAGAATAAACAAAGTCCAGTTGTGTTCAGAGAAGCCGAGATGCAAGGAAGACCAGCCCAGCTGCCTGGAAGAGCAGACCTGGAAGAGCGATTGGGTGAGGCACCTGGAAATGACCGCCTCATTTGTGCTGCCCGTAGGCTGTGCATGTCTCCAGGTTACCGTCATCTGTGCTGGGATGAGTTTTGGTGACGCAGCTTTCGGGTTTTGAGTCGTTTCTGTTCCTCCAAGTAACTCCTCACCCATATCCCTGTATGGAACCCTAATAAAATCATTGGTTTATCAAACTAGACTTCAGTGGTATCTATTTGATCTGTCGTCGGTTTGATATTTGGGGTGAGGAGACATGTGTGTTGTGTCTCCCCTATGAAAGTCTTGTCATACATATATAAACACATTTCAGTGGTACCCGGAGGCCAACAAAAAGTGCCTAAGAACAAGAAAGACCTCCACGGAGGCAGCAGAGTGAACTTCTAAAAGTTAGAAAACTCTATCTTTTCCTCTAAGCTATAGGCTGCAATTTTACTCTTCTATCTCTATTAAGCTATAGTGTTGGTAAAAGTTACATCCCTCTGTGAAGACTGGTTAGTACTTCTGTGTGCAAAAGCAATGAATGAGGAGTGACTGCACCAGCTTAAAACGGCCATCATTTCCTGTATCCCCCTTATTTCCTCTCCTCATGGTTATCTCTTCTCAGATCCGTTTCTTACCTTCTCACATCTCCTCCATATTTTTCTCACATTCTCCCCTCACATCCTTCCCAAGCACCCTCTCGTCTTCACATCTTCTCACACCCTCACCTCCTAGCTCTTTCTCTCCCTAGCTTTACTCCTTGGCCTCTCTGCATCTTCCTCTAGTTCACTACCCGCTCACACTGTGTCTGAGTTAGGGTTACCATGGCTGTGATGAAACACCATGACCAGAACAGCTTCAGAGGAAAGGGTTTCTGTGGCTTACACTTCTGCATGGTCGTCCATCACTGAAGGAAGTCAGGCCAGGAAACGCTGTGGGAACCTGGAGGCAGGAGCTGACGCAGAGGCCATGGAGGGGTGCTGCTTACTGGCTTGCTCCTCATGCTTGCTCAGTCTGCTTTCTTACAGAACCCTAGACCACTGTCCCAGGCATGGTAGCTCCCACAATGGACTCCCCTATCAATCACTAATTAAGAAATGTCCTACAGGCTTGCCTACAACCTGATCTTATGGAGGCATTTTCTTAACTGAGGTCCCTGCCTCTAAGATAAACTTTACCTCGTGTCTAGCTGACGTAAACGATCCAGGACACTTGACCCCTTTTTAACTTGACACACAAAGATATCACAACTAAGTCCCAAACTTTTTTTCTCATTCATCCCCAAGATCGCACATAAAAGACATAAAAACCTTTAAAAGTTCCAATACACACTAAAAATCCAAACACACTAAAAACTCAGTCCCTTCTCTTAGCCTGTGGCTTTGTATAGGTGAATTGATCCCAAGAATCCACAAGGATGACCCCAGCTAAGGCCCTAAGAAATAGAGGAGAGGGTTCTGAACTGACATTGCCCTGTAGTCAGATTGATAAATATCTTAAATGTTACTATAGAACTTTTATCCAGCAACTTATGAAAACAGAGGCAGAAACTCACAGTGGAGCACTGGGCTGAGCTCCCAAAGTCTAGTCAAAGAGTGGAAGGAGTGAGAATATGAGCAAAGAGGTCAAGACCATGATGGGAACACCCACTGAAACAGTCTACCTGAGCTAATGGGAGCTCACCAACTCCAGCCAAACAGGGAAGGAACCAGCATAGGACCAAACTAGATTCTCTGAATGTAGGTGACAGTTGGATGGCTGGGGCAGACTGAGGGGCCACTGGCAGTGGCACCAGGATTTATCCCTACTACTTATACTGGCTTTTTGGAGCACATTCTCTTTGGATGGATACCTTGCTCAGCCTAGATATATAGTAGGGAGGGCCGTGTTTCTTCCTTGTAGCAATGTGCCTTACCCTTTGAGGAGTGGATGGGGTGAAGGTGGAGGGAATGGGAGGAAGGGAGGGAGTGGGAACTGGGATTGGTATGTAAAATGAAAAAAGACAGCTTGTTTTCTTTAAAAAAAAAAATAAAAATTCAGTCCCTTTAAAATATCCAGCCTCATTAAGAATCCAAAATCTCTTAAAAATTCAAAATCTCTCAACTGTCGGTTCCTTTAAAAATCAAAATTAAGTTAAATACTTTCTAACTTCAAGAGGAAAAAACCAAGACACAGTTACAATTAGATCAAAGAAAAAAATCAAACTCTGACAGTGTGAATAACAAAATATCCAATATTTGGGATTGACTCACAATTTGACTGGCTCCTCTACCGGGCTCTGCCCTCTGCAGCACATACCGCTTGTCTTTTGAGTTCAGGATGGCTCCGCTCTGTTGCTGCTGCTATCTTTGGTGGTTGCCCCATGGTACCGGCCTCTTCAAAATGCTGGGGTCTTTGGCTGCAATTGGGCTGCACTTTCACCAATAACCTCTCTTAGGCTCTTCGTGATGCCAAACCTCAACTTATTCACATGACCTCTTCAGTCCTGGGCCCTCCACTGCCCCTGAGTCTGTGCCTTCACCAATGGCCTCTCCAGGCCTCTCCTAGGGCCAGGCCACAGCTGCTCTCCATGACCCTTTCATGCCTTCAAAACCAGTACCACCTGGGTGACTCTTACACATTACCAAGTTCAGCTGCCAACTCCAGGTACAATCTTTGCTGCCTCTGGAACACAATTTTTCCGTGCTCTCAGGAAATACTGTCCAGAAGATTCTGGCTCCATTATGATGGTCACTTCTTAATCAGTGCTAATTTCTAGACTCTAACTGACCAGTGTCAACTGACCCAGCATAATAAAGGTTTTACTTTAGCGGTTCTGGTGGCTTATTAATCACAGTTGATTCTTCAGCCCCAGCTGACCAGAAACCACAGACTCATCACATAAATGGCTCAGTAGAGTCTTTGCTTCCCTCTGCAGCTTCACAAGCCAGGTCTCCACCATCTTCTCTGCTCTCAACATTCTTATCTTCAAAGTTCCAATGAAACAGTTCACTGAGTCCTCAGCGCTCAATGAGTCTTCTGGCCCAAAGTTCCAGATCCTTCTGCAACCTTGCCTCCAAACATAGTCAGGTCTGTCATCGAGGTCCTCCACTATCCTGGCACCAACTTCTGTTCTAGGTAAGGCTGAGACAGCTGTGATTGAAACCCCATGACCAAAAGCAACTTGGGGAGGAAAGGGTTTATTTGGATTACTCTTGGACATCACAATTCGTTACTGAAGGAAGCCAGGACTGGAACTCAAGTGGGGCTAGAACCTGAAGGGAGGAGCTGATGCAGGCTTGCCTACAAACCAAATTTTATGGAAGCATTTTCTTTTTTTTTAAAGTTTATTAAATTATGAAAGTTTCCATTTCTGCTCCTCCTCCCAGCACCCTCCCCCTCCCCCCCCCTCCCCCTCCTCCTCCCTCTCCATCCCTAAGAGCAGTCAGGGCTTCCAGCCCTGTGGTAAGTTCAAGTTCCTCCCCCCTCCTTCCAGGTCCCGGAAGGTGAGTATCCGAACAGACTGGATCCCAAAAATCCAGTATATGCAGAGGAAACAAGTCCCAGTGTCATTGTCAGTGGCTTTTCAGAAAGGCTCCAGGCCAGCCACATTCAGAGAATCCGGCCACATTCAGAAAATCTGGTTGGATCACATGCTCGTTCAGTCCCAGTCCAACTGGCCTTGGTGAACTCTCATTAGATCAGTCCCCTTGTATCAGTGGGTGATCGCACCCCTCGTGGTCCTGAGTTTTTTTCATGTTCTTCCTCCTTCTGCCCCTCATTTGGACCATGGGGGACTCAGTCCGGTGCTCCAATGTGGGTCTCGGTCTGTATCGCCATCCATCGTCAGATGAAGGATCTATGGTGATAAGCAAAATCTTCATCAGTATGGTTATAGGCCAAGGCCGGTTCAGACACCCTCTCCTCTGTCTAGAGAACAGTCTGGGGATCTCTCCTTGGACCTGGGATCCCATTTATAATCAAGTCTCCTGTAAACCCTAAAATGACTCCCTTAGTTGAAATATATTCTTCCCTGATCTCATATCCATCCTTCCTCCCTCCCCCCATCCCAGTCCACCTAGCTTTCCCCATTCCTCCCCTACTCTCTTCTCTCTAACCCTCTCCCCTTCCAACAACCCTCCCACCCCCCATGCACCCGAGGTTACCTGGGACTCTTGTCTATTTCCAATCTCCAGACAGATAGCTACATGATTTTCAACAGGTTCACCTTCTTATTTAGCTTCTCTAGGATCACGAATAATAGGCTCAAAGACCTTTAATTATGGTTAGAATCCACATACGAGTGAATACATACCATATTCCTCTTTTTGGGTCTGGCTTACCTCACTCAGTAAAGCGTTTTCTATTTCCATCCATTTGCATGCAAAATTCAAGATGTCATTGTTTTTTACCGCTGAGTAGAACTCTAATGTGTATATGTTCCACACCTTTATTAACCATTCTTCTATTGAGGGGCACCTAGGTTGTTTCCAGGTTCTGGCTATTACAAATAGTGCTGCTATGAACATAGTTGAACAAATGCTTTTGTAGTATGATAGGGCACCTCTTGGGTATATTCCCAAGAGTGGAATTGCTGGGTCCTGAGGGAGGTTGACTCCCAGTTTCCTGAGAAACCGCCACACTGATTTCCACAGTGGCTGCACAAGTTTGCATTCCCACCAACAATGGATGAGTGTTCCCCTCATTCCACATCCTCTCCAGTATAGGCTATCATTGGTGTTTTTGAGTTTGGCTATTCTGACAGGTGTAAGATAATATCTCAAAGTTGTTTTGATTTGCATTTCCCTGATCGCTAAGGAGGTTGAGCATGACCTTAAGTGCCTTTTGGCCATTCGGAGTTCATCTGTTGTGAATTCTCTGTTCAGTTCAGTACCCCATTTTTTAATTGGGTTAATTAGAGTTTTAGTGTCTAGTTTCTTGAGTTCTTTGTATATTTTGGAGATCAGACCTTTGTCTGATGAGGGGTTTGTGAAGATCTTCTCCCAGTCGGAAGGTAGCCTTTTTGTCTTACTGACAGTGTCCTTTGCTTTACAGAAGCTTCTCAGTTTCAGTAGGTCCCATTTATTCATTGCTTCTCTTATTGTCTGCGCTCCTGGGGTTCTGCTTAGGAACTGGTCTCCTGTGCCTATATCTTGTAGACTACTTCCCACTTTCTCTTCTATCAGGTTCAAAGTGGTCGGATTAATGTTGATGTCTTTAATCCATTTGGACCTGAGTTTTGTGCATGGTGATAGATATGGATCTATTTTCATTCTTCTACTGGTTGACATCCAGTTATGCCAGCACCATTTGTTAAAGATGCTTTCCTTCTTCCATTGTATACCTTTAGCTCCCTTGTCAAATATCAGGTGTTCATACGTTTGTGGGTTAATACCCGGGTCTTCTATTCGATTCCATAGGTCGACTTCTCTGTTGTTATGCCAATACCAAGCTATTTTCAATATTGTTGCTCTGTAATAGAGTTTGGAGTCAGGGATGGTAATGCCTCCAGAAGTTCCTTTATTGTATAAGATTGTTTTGGCTATCCTGGGTTTTTTGTTTTTCCATATAAACTTGATTAATGTTCTCTCAAGGTCTGTGAAGAAGTTTGATGGAATTTTGATGGGAATTGCATTGAATCTATAGATTGCTTTTGGTAGAATTGCCATTTTTACTATGTTGATTCTCCCAATCCAAGAGCAGGGGAGGTCTTTCCATTTTCTGGTATCCTCCTCAATTTCTTTTTTCAAGGACTTAAAGTTCTTGTCAAATAGGTCTTTCACTTCCTTGGTTAGAGTTACCCCAAGATATTTTATGCTATTTGTGGCTATCATGAAAGGTGATGTTTCTCTGATTTCCCTCTCTGGGAAGCATTTTCTTAGTTGGGGTCCCCTTCTCTCAGATGACTTTAGCTTGTGTCAAGTTGATAACTCTCTGGGATTCATTTCTCCTCATAATCTAGTCTCATAAACTCAGTTCAAACGCTAGGGTTTTGGGACAAGTTCTCTGACTACCTCCTTTAACCAACTTCCAGGAAAGTATGCAATGCATCAGGATATCATGTCTTCAACATGAACATTTGTACTCTTAGACCATAGCCTCATTAGGTCATAATCCTGCCCTGCCACCAGCTTCTATTTCTCACACCCATAAACTTGACATGCTTAGGTTCTACTTATGAGAAAGATGATGAAGTATTTGACTTTCCATGCCTGAGCCTTGTAGTGTAGTAGTGTGTGTGTGTGTGTGCATGTGCTATGAATTTATGACACCAACACTACAACATAGTACCTTCATTGCATCCTGGTATAGAAAACAGACACAGACTGGAGAACTTAGGGGAACCAGAACAAAGTAGGCTTACGGAGTTATCTCGGCATTATCATTCTGGGTTAAAGATTGTACTATAGCTACATAAAGTGTGCCTTCTGCAGGAGGTGCTGAAAACTACTGCAGTCTTCCAGCTCAGTTAAGAATCATATTAAATATCCAGGAGGATAACTATATGATTTTCTTTGGGTTCATCTTCTTATTTAGCTTCTCTAGGATCACAAATTATAGGCTCAATGTCATTTAATTATGACTAGAATCCACTTATGAGTGAGTACATACCATATTCATCTTTTTGGGTGTCCCCAGGTTGTTCCTTGAGCAGCGGAGAGGGTGCCTGAACTGACCTTGTCCCATAGCCACACTGATGAATATCTTGCACATCACCATAGAACCTTCATCTGGCAATGGATGGAGATAGAGACAGAGACCCACATTGGAGCACTGGACTGAGCTCCCAAGGTCCAAATGAGGAGTAGAAGGAGGGAGAACATGAGCAAGGAAGTCAGGACTGCAAAGGGTGTGTACACCCACTGAGATGGTGGGACTGATCTAATGGGAGCTCACCAAGGCCAGCTGGACTGGGAGTGATGGAGCATGTGATCAAACCGAACTCTCTGAATGTGGCTGTCAATAAAGGCTGACTGAGAAGCCAAGGACAATGGCACTGGGTTTTGATTCTATTGCATGGACTGGCTTTGTGGGAGTCTGGTTTGTTTGGATGCTCACTTTCATAGACCTGGATGGAGGGGGGAGGACCTTGGACTTCCCATGGGGCAGGGAACCCTGACTGCTCTTAGGACTGGAGAGGGAGGGGGAGGGGGGGAGGGGGAGGGCAAAGGGAGGTGGGGAGGAAGTGGAAATTTTTAATAAATAAATAAATTAAGAAAAGAATCATGTTATACTTTCTTAGCCTTAAAAATTGACTAATATGTTGCATTTAGAAATCAATTCACTTACCTGGTGGAATTCAAAGAATCATGTGGTGTTGTTCAAACTTAAACTGAGGTCCGTAGGCAATTTGTTAATTTATACAAGTCAGAATCAGCCAAAGACATCCTTACAGAGAAGACATTAGTTGACAGAAGTTAAATAAATAGACAGTGGCTCTCCCACACACTCTAAAACCTCAGCGTCTAGTGATGGCAGTTTCTGTAGTCCAGATGTGAAGTGGGAGCCTCTGTCTGAGGGAGCTCAAGTCTGTGTTGTCTTGTTCATTGCAGACTGTGAGCATCATGATCAGGGTAGAGTCCCTGTTTATGGATTTTACTTTTTGCTTATGTGCCCAATAATTACCATCTGATCACTTTGATGAAAGAGATCTAACTGTATTTTGATGCTGTGCCAGGCCCGGGGCCGTCTACGTGCCTGTTTTCACAGTGTGCTATGGCTGCGCATCTCTTCCAGTGTCTACAGGTGTATCCTATAAGTAGGTACCTTTCTGAGGGCTAAATCTGTGCAGTGCATCTCATCTAGGGACTCGGGATATTTCATATGAGGTATATTCTAGCCCCACCCAAAGTCGTCATCTCAGCATGGCATTGGGTTCCCCTGATGTTTAGACATTGTAGCTATATTGCTCTAAAGCAGTGGTTCTCAACCTTCCTAATGCTAAGGCCCTTTAATACAGTTCCTCATGTTGTGTTGACCCCATCCATAAAATCATTTTCATTGCTACTTCCTAATTAAAATTTTGCAACTCTTCTGAGTCATAATGTAAAGAAATCGGTGTTTTCCGATGGTCTCAGGTGACTCCTGCAAAAGAATCTTTCAGCCCCCAAAGGGGCCGTGACCCCCAGGTTGAGAAAGACTGCCCTAGAGGCTATAGAGTCCTCACGGAGAAAAAGCAGACCAAAGAAGGACCTTAATGTCAGATCCACGTGTAACTGCAGAGTTCATTTTGTAGGTTCTCATTTGCTCCGTTCTCGCCCACTGATAAAGAGATTGAATGAATGCAATTGGAAATACGATTCCTTGTATTGCTAAGGCCACATTCTGCTTTGGACCCACCATGCCTTTGAGACGCTCTGACCGCACGGACAGCAGGGGCTTGAGAGCACCAGGTTTGAGGAGGGCTTGGTTCCGGCGTTCCCTAACTGGTACTGTTGAGAGCAGAGTAAGCAGAGGGAGAGGCACAGAACTTCCCCATCCCAGTTCCTAAGAACATGCGGCATTGCTACACTCTAGTGTGGGTGTTAGCTTCTTTATGAAATCCGTAGGATGCTCAGGCTTCTAGCCGTGTACACCAACTGCTAAAGCAGGAAACCAGATAATCCCTTGCCAGGGACTAGGCACTGCTCTTTCAGAATCATTTTGGAGACCACCCCTCTCTCCTTCCCAGTAGCTGAAGCACAGAAAACCAGCTGGCACTGACTGCTCAATTAAGGACAAGCAGTAAATTGCTGGTTCTGGAGAGGTGAAGCTAATCACAGTCCTTACCTGACTGCGCTGGTTTGACGTCAGATGCTCAAGGACCGTGCGCGTGGAGTAGAGATGTTGAAGGGGCCTTTGTTTCTCTCAGGAATTTTCAAGCACTTCTAAATCACGTACCACAGCATATCACGCTCGCACAGATGGATCCAGTGTTGTCAGGCCCAGCAGCCGCTAGGATAAATGACCTGGAGTCACACATGTTATTCGAAGGTCTTACACAACTCAGCTGCTTGCAGAGTGACCCTGAAGAAGAGAGTCTAAACATGATTATTGTATCCTTGACCTAAGAGACAGAGAAACCTGCATCATTGTTCTTGCTTTAGTGGACCGAGGTTGCTGCAAGGGAAGTGGGAAGTATTGACATGTCAATGAATAGAAAATGGCCTGGACTCATCTGATTTGCTAACGTTTCTGATAAACTCCACCCAGCTTTAAAAGAGAAGCTTTCGAGTTCGAGTCCGTAGCTTCGTCTACGAAACAAGTTCCAGGATAGTCAGGACTGTTTCATAGAGAAACCTTGTCTGGAAAAACCAAAGCCAACCTCCCCCCAACCCCGCAAAAAACAAAACAAAAAAAGACAAGTTTTCACTATGTATCCCAGACTGACTTTGAACTGGCAACCCTCCTGTTTTGAGCGCCTCTTGAGTCTGGTGATTACAGACACTGTACTACCTCTTTTTGCCTGATTTAAACTCGATTTAATCATTGGCATTAAGACACTGATATTTGATGCATTAATACAAAACAACTGCAGGAATGTTCTGGAATGTGGAATCCATTTATTGGTTTAAAGACAACCTGTGAATTAGAGTGTTTTGGGAGATTTGTGCAAAATAAATGTGCCGATCCTAAGAAGAAAGAAAACAAGACACCGTAGCTTTTCTTGGTGTTACAAATAGCGTCAAGGACTTGCTTGGCTGGTTGTAAGAACTAACGGAGCTGCATTTTCACACAACATTCACTTAATTTTCTGCGTCTTGAGAGCCCTAGAACAGCACTTCTTGATGTCCAGAGCAAACCGTTACCCATGCCCCCAGCCTCCACCTCAGGCCGCCTTGGGCTGCAGCTGAGCATCGCCACGGATGGGAAAGAACTTTGCTGCCACTGTAACCTTTCTAAGAGCGTGGGGAGTGAGAGGTGCCCATGTGGCCTGTCAACATCAATGTAGACCGAATCAAAGCCTGGAGGGCATGCAGAGGGGACCATTCATCAGGATGTTCCTGAAGGCTGACCATGAGCTTCTGTCTTTCCCGCTGCAAACACTGGTACTGCTCCCCTCTCTCACTCCAGCATGTGTCTCGGCTCTGCTTCAGCCTGGGCCTTCTAACATCCTTAGGTAGAAAAGTGAGTTTGTTTCTGTCCCTGGGGTAATAATGTGTTTATTGACTGATGTGATGGCAAATTGACACCAGTGCTCCTTCAGGTCTGTGAGCTTCCAAACAACAGACTGGCCCAGAACGGTTGCTTCCTTTGCCTGGGTCCTGGCAACATCCTCTTCTCAGATGGGAGCCTCTCCTTTGGCTCTCCCACCCTTGGTGAGAGCAGAGAGGTAGCGTAGGCTTTCACTCCTTAAAGGGTGATGATCTCTGTGCTACAAAGATGTTGCTAGGGGTGAAATGTTAAGGGCAGTATACCCTCCTTTCCCAATGCTGTGGGAAGCACATCCCCTGATGTGAGACCACAGGGAATGGGACATTCCCAGGTCCTCGAGTGCCAAAAAGTGCAGGACTAAGATGGCCAGAAGGCCAGAAGTCTAGTTTGCTGTTGTTCCCAGAGACCATGGAGGCTGTAAGTCATGCGTGGTGATTTCAAACCAAACCCTCACAGGCCAGGAAGGCTGTGATCGCGCACATCAGCTAGGTTCCTCACGTGCTTCCGGGAGGTGAATCTGTGGGAGCATGGAGGGACTATTTGATCATTAGACATGATAGGAAATGTAGGGAATAAAAGCAAGGAGGGAGAAATGTGGATGAGGACGGGGGTTCTGGCTATGGATAGACGAGTGGATGGGTATATGAGTGGGTGGATACAGGGATGGGTTGATGGCCGTGTGGAAAGTTGGAGGAGTGAAAACATGGACATGGTAATGGATGGGTGGACAGATGAAGATATGAGAGAGGCACGGTACGTGGGTCCGCGGCTGGATGGATGCACACGTGAATAGATGATGGGTGGGTAGGGGAGTCCATGGACTAATGTGTGAATAGGAGAATTGATGGATGAATACAGACATGAGCACATACATAATATAGGCATATAGGAAGGTGGATATGTATAAGATGGGCAAAATAAGTGACTGAATGTGTGACACATTTCAGGAGGCGTCTGGGTCATTATAAGGACACGTTATGGTGAATGGGCAAGAGATCCATGGTATAAAATCACCCTTTTAAGCTGAAACCAGCTTGCTTTTTAATGACATACTTGTAAAGGATTAGGAAGATCTTTTAGGAAGGATTTCCATTTTATTTAGATCATTTGAAGTTTTGGTACCAAGAACACATGATTGGAAAGCAATCTCTCTTTCCCCCTTCCTCCCCCCCCTCTCTCTCTCTCTATCTCTCTCTCTATCTCTCTCTCCATGTTTGTAAAAGATAAAAGGAATTTTTTAAGAAGACTCCCTGTAGGCTGACAGATCAGCGACTGACTTGCCAGGACAGGAGGAAGCCTAGAATGAAGTCAACGCTCTCTCCACAATCAGCTCACTTCTACCCTCAAAGCAGGCACAGACTTCACGGAAACATAGAGGACATCCACACACCTACCTTCCCTGCCTGGGCGTCTTTGCCCATCATGCCAGTAAGGATTTTATTCTCAGATAAATGTGGAGCCAGTCCCAAATATTTTGTTTAGAAACAATTTCCTGTCTTTTCTGTAATCCCCCACTGGTCTCCCATAGCAGCATCTGAAAATGAGTTCTAAGGGTAAGAAGGTACTACAGAGAGGAGATAGGGAATGTGCCTGTCCAGAGCAGGCTGTTCCCTGCTCTAAGTGGTTCCCCATTGTGTGAAACAGTGCCTTTCAGAATGTGTGCTGCCCTGAGTGATTTTGCCTACAGGGTTTGACTTTATTTTGAGTACAAATGTAGCCAGCGGGATGACTCTGCTCCTAGCTGTGCATCCCAGCATCACCGCTGGACCAGCATCACTCACTAGGCATTGACTGGTAACTAACCAACTCCTAGCAATAAAAACCGCCACTTTATAAATTTGTCAGAGTCAACTGGCCTGGCATGAGCCCATGGGTACATATTAAACCCCTAACAGAAACAAGCCTTGAGAATTATTAAATACACCAGACCAAGGAAGGGTGCAAACTCATCTGGGCCCTCAGAAAGAAGAGGACATAGATGTTAGAAAGCTGGGAATGTGGCTGGCATTCACAGGGCTGTCACTGCTACCCAGGGTGTGTATCAATGAACCAACTGAAAGTTAACTTCTGACTGTCCCTTGGGCTTCAGCTTATTCTGGTCCCTTCAGTTGACATGATCTACTCAGATTGCCAACAGCATATCCATCTATTTGTCCTTCTGGCCTGACTGTGTATCTTTCCTCTAAAATTCTATAGTACTATACTTGCTTCTATTGCCTCCAGAATCCCATATTTCATTTTTGTAGCTCAGCTCAGTTACAGTTCCTGTTAACTCTGAGATCTGCAGTCTGTCTTGCAGTTTAGCTCCTTATACCTTGCAGCTCTCTACTGCAATCCCATTAGACTCCTTAAACCCTGTTGCAGCCCCCTTAACTCCCTTTCAGCTGTATCCTCTCTCTCTCTCTCTCTCTCTCTCTCTCTCTCTCCTCTCTCTCTCTCTCTCTCTCTCTCTCTCTCTCTCTCTCTCTTTCTCTCTCTCTCTTTCTCTCTCTCTCTCTCTGTCACATACACAGAGTTTTTGGGTAATGTGCTGTATGTGACTTGAGACAATATAATCAAGACCAGAAAGAAAGAACCTGTATTTGTTAACAGTGCTATATTGAGGACTCCAGTACTATTCCTCAAAACCTACATGGATCTATTCTTACTATATAAGTTGTCACATATAAAGAGTATGGAAAGACACACAAGTATCTCTCCATGTTTTTCTCATGATATGCTAGCCACAATGCCATAAGAAGAATGAAGATGAAGGTTGATAATGTTCAAAGAGAAAGAGGTAAACTTCAGGCTGAGGAATGTTGAGGTTTCCTGGGCAGCCCTGGCATGGAAGGCTGCCCACGATGGCAGGAATCTTGGTTATAGTGGAGTTCAAACAGCAGTGACCATTGTCATTCAATTGACAGTAGTCTCCGCAGCATGTTAGAGCTGTGTTTGCAGTACTTGGCTTTCCCCAGGCCAATGGATGTGGATGAATGACGTGGTGGTGTTCACTCTAAATCAGCACTGGAAATCAGATAGACCTCAGTGTGATGGGATCAGGGCCTTCTGTAGAACATAAGAGGTTAAAAGCCATGTGGAGGACTGGCCACAGCCAGAAAGGACCTTGCAGAAATCTCACATCTGCAACATGAATTTGAAACCTGTTTAGTGGCCATGATGGCCATGCTTACAATGAAATCTGATGATGGTATGCACAAGGGCTTGGGGAGAACAGGTGACCTGCGGAGGGGTACCAAATGAGTATACCAAACAAGTCTTGTAGACTTGCGGGACGAGAGATTGTCAGACAGAGGGTATGGTCTATGTCCTTCTAATACAACTTGATAGAAGCCCTGGAAAATGTTTTTGAAGGAACCCTGGAAAAGTGGATGAGAGGACTCACCTCTCCCTGGGTACTGTGTAGGTATTAAATATTGTTAAAATCCATCTTAGTATGAGGAGATTCTCTATGTTCAAGTGGTTCTGTGTGTGTCTCTAAGATGCGTTGGTAGGGAAGTTGTAGTGCATGCAAGGACCTCACATGGGCTGAAAAAGAACACTTATGGGCAAGCCATGGCTTCAGAGAGGAAGCTTGGAGAAGTCTTTGAATGGGCGCTGCCTTGTACCTCTGCAGTGTCTGTTCCAGCATGGACTTGGCATAGTGTGTTCTGGGGAAAGGGTCTGAGTTAAATTCAGAAGTTTCTAGTAGATCTAGAGCCCAACATGAAAATGGCCTGAAAAAACAGTATTGAGGTGTTAGGATATGAAGCCACGGAGGCCATGCTTGAGCCCAGGACACAATGACACGACCCTATATCACTGAGTGTCATCAGGCATATAATTACCTGAACCTCCTCTCTCTAGTAGTCCTGACCAGCATTGTGGTCACCATGGAGAGATGCTTTCTAACTGGTATCTTTGGACTGACTGGGTTCATTCTTTCTCACTGCATGTAGCCAGAGCCTAGTTTATGAATAAAGTTACATGCCTAAGAATATCCAAACAATATTTTCTCCCATCCTTTGTAGAATGGAATTTTTTTTTTGCATGGCTGCAAGTTTGGGTTCCTACAGACAGGCCCAGTGGGAGTTGGAAAATGACTTTTTGAAATGTGAGGTCAGGGTCTGAAAATGCTGTGCTCAGCTGTTTGGGGAAGAAAGTGCAAAAGAAGTCGACTGAAAGGGTGAGGACACAGCCTTGCTGGCTGTCCAGGAAGATCCTAATAGGTGGCAAGAGGCCAGGGCAGGTACTCGTCTCCAAGGCAACAGACACTGCAATTTAGAGAGCAGCTATAGGGAGGGTGAGGTTATTGCGACCAGATGGGACTAGAAGTCAGTGGGTCTCTTCTGGGGAAGAATCTGCAGCTCAGCCTCCTGCACGAGCTGGGAGAGGCCCCCTCGTACTTTCAGGTGCAGTATTGCAGTGCAGGTGCGCTGTGCCTAGAATCTGAACCACAAACCCATGGAGAGCCTGGAGGAAACAAGCGAATCTGCTGGGATTTAAGCAAAGCTGCACCAATGCTTTTCTGGGTCCTTGGGGGAGTCTGAGACAGAGGCATGTTATCCTCCTTTTGAGGCACATCAGCAGAAGGACACAGGATAGTGCTCTGTATTTTTATCAGTAACTACCTGAACATTTGTACAGATCCAGGCACTAAAACAGCCCATGGTCTGGGCAGCACATCAGGTTTGCTTTCTTGTGTTTATCTGCAATACACACGGATAACTGGATTTGGGAAAGAATACTTTCCCCAAATACAGACAATTTACAGACAAGCACTGTAACATCATCCACAGGCTGGTAACTGAAATTATATCAATAGATAGTAGAGACACATAAAACTACATACGACTTGAGTTCTGATCACATCTACCATTATTTCTCTTTTTTAGATGCAGTAACAGGATCAATGATCATCAGCTTTGAGTCTGGACTAGTTTAAGTATTGTTTGGAAAATACCTTCAATGAAAACATGTCCTGAACAAACGTGATGTTGTTTTAGGCGGCATAAGAATGTTCAGTTCATAGTCTATGATTTATTCCTAAGTAGCATTTTACTTATTTAACTAATCTAGTAAACACATGACCTTAACTATTTTTAAATCGCACAAAGATGGCTGATGAAATAGAGATGTGTTGTATCCGTTTGTTGATAGATAGTTATTTCCCAGAGCTTTGCTTGTACCCTGTGATCATACACACAAATCTGCCACCACCCTCAAATGCCGAGTTCATGCTGGATTCAGGCTGCAACAATGTTTCTCTGCTTAGACACTCAGTATTCCGGCTAGAACAATGTTTCTCTGCTTAGACACTTAGCATTCAGGCTGCAACAATGTTTCTCTGCTTAGACACTCAGTATTCCGGCTAGAACAATGTTTCTCTGCTTAGACAATAGCCATCTCTGTACACTGCAGATGCAACAGATAGTAACACTGCATCTTTCCTAGTACTTACCTGGACAGGTGGGTCTGTTTCTAGGGTCACAGACACCACAACTCCCTTCGTGGTTGTTACCAGACCAAACCAATGGATAGTCTCAGGAGGGCTAGCTTTGTGTAGCAGTGCTGGCCCATTCCACATGGCTGCTGGTACTTAGGCCTCTGTAGTTCCCTCTTAGCTGAGACTCTCATTATTCTGCTTGGGTAGTTTTGGAGGACTCTGTCCCAAATGATGTCACTATCAATACCAAAGCACAGTGAGTACTCGAAAGAGAACAAGAAAGTTTGTTCTGAAGTCAGTTTTGAGTGGCCATGACCTGGGAATAGATTCATGTTACTCCAAACACCTTGTTCCTGAGCAGTAAATTTCATGAAGTTTTATAGTAATGGAACAAGAAAATCATAAATAAAGACTCCTTTTAAAAACATTATATGAAACATCAGGTAAGCAGTTTATGAAAAATAGAGGAAAGCCTGCTGTCTCTTTCCCATGCTGTTCTGATGACATTCTTAGCCTTTGTGTGGAAGCTTTGGAGGAAGCTAGGAGACAGGACTGATTGGGTCTAGGGAAAGGATGACAATGGCTGAGATCGAAGAGTAATTAATATAGATTATAGTAAGAATGAATTCTAACATATGTAAACATTTTTCAAGCGACAAAGCACTAATTATGTTTTACTTACATTACTTGATGCCATTAGCAATCCTGTGAGAAAAATACAATGGTGCAGAAATGTGGTTATGTAAACATAACCAACGACAGCCTGGTAACAGGACATGGGACAGTGATTTGTGTTTTCATCAACAACTGGCTACAGGGATGAGAAGCGAAGGGATTACCAAAGATGCTGATGCCCTGCACCATCTCAGCTTGGGGATCAGATGCCAGTGATCCTGGATCCACAGATTTATCTAGTTTCAGATATCAAGAAGCATTCAGGTTCATACTATCTGTATAGATGCCCCTTCACATTTGATGGTTTCCTAGCACTCTCAATAAGAACTTCTTTCCATTATTTCTCTCCTGTTTTTGCTGCTTACTGGTCTGTGTTAACCACAATAGATGGTTGTCAACTCCAGGAGGAACCTGAAGGCAATTCACCTCCCTTTAGTGTCTACATCTCACTTGGTAGCTTAGCTCCCTCGCACTCAATCTTGCACTTATGGAGAGGTGTGCCCACTATCATTAGATCTAGCTTGTCATTCCTACCACACTGCTGGACCCCACATGGACATGGCCACTTAAAAGGCCATGCCACTGCCTAGCAACTCTCATTTGTCCTTGTGGACTGACTCTCCCTTCTATGGACTAGCATCTCCCAATCCTTCACTTTCTATACTCTGAAACCCCCCCCCTTGCTTCCCTCACAGTCAAATTCCTTTCTCATGGCCTTAGGAACAATAGCCATACAGAGGGGCTACTGACGGCGCCATTGCTTGTTTCTCTTCCTACTCTGCACTGTATTTGGGGCTCCAGCGCCTATGGGAAGCTCCACGGGAATGTGGGTGTGTTAGATTCCAGGCAAGGATGGAGTCTTGCTGTTTACATTCATGGATTGCCTGAACCTGCAGCAGGGCCTGTATTTTTATGTCAGCATTTTATTTCATACTGAATTATTTAAACACGTTTTTGAACATTCCCTAAGGATCTACCACTTTCTCTGATCTGCTTGGCAATTAAACTGTTTTTTAAAACAACCGAAAGTTATTGTGGAGTTGCTAGCACCGTCGTGAGCCACTGATGGGACTGCTAATGGAAAACAGTATGGTAGGCACTCACAAACCAAAAATAGGTCTGCCGTGTGACCCAGAAACTCCACTTCTCGGTTTCTAATCCCAGAGAATTAAACACAAGGATCCAGATATTTGCACAAGAGATGTTTGTACACCCAGGATCACAGGATAGTCCAAAGGAGGAAACAGCCCACATATTCAGCACAAACATGCATATGCACAGAAGTCCACGCATGTACATTTAACTGTGTACACAGACACATATAAAACAGAACCTTCAGCTTTAGGAAGGAAATTCAGATGCAAGCTCCAGCATGGGTAAACCTTGATGATATTGTGCAGTGTGATTTAAGTCAGTTAAAAAAGGATGGAGATCTAGCAATCCCACTTTTAAGATGTCCCTAGAGAGAAGGACTTCATAGACACATGAAGTAGAATGTGGCTTTGAAAGACTATCAGCAGGAGGAATGGGGAGTTATCTGTAACAGGACAGAGCTGGTTTGGGATGAAGAACATCCTGACTTTGAGTGGCTGAGGGCTGCACAGTAGTGTGGCTGTCCCTAACACGGCTGCACTGCAAACTACTCTATTTTACCTCGGTTGATGTAAACCTTTCCATTCCTAGTCAGACTTTCTTCCCTATCATCCAGTTCGTCATTCCACAGCCAAGGTTATGTGGCTCGTGGTCAAGATTATTCCAAGCAGCTTTGATATAGCAAACCATGTCTTAGCTTCTGGGGGTACTTTCCCACAAATTGTCCTGGCACCACTTTTCTGACTCCCAAACTCTCCTTTCTCTCTAAAGAGCCCTTAGCTGGTCTCTAAACTCTTAACTGTCTAGGCAGCCCCTGGAATGGCTACCAGGCCATGCCAGTTCAGGAGGCTACTAGGTTCGCAGTTAGATCCAATATTAGGACTCCAAATGCTACCAGTGGTTGATGCTCTAGGTTCTGGGTCCCAGTTGGACTTTGCCCTTGGTCTTCAGGATTACTCACTAGTAGATTTGTTTTTGCCATCAATCCTACCTCAATTTCAAAAGTAAATTCTGAGTCATTTCCCAAGCCTTCTTCTCATGGTCCTCTGGTTCTGTAGCAGCTGCTCCTATCTTGATGTATTAGGACACACCCTCACCCCACATCAGATCCCCTCAGAGATCTTTCCCACCCTCTGTTCCATGGCTATAGGTTCAGGAAATAGCCTCTTCATCTGCGCCTTCACAATATCTCTCGAGAGGCCTGTGTCACCTTTTCTTCTTGCCGTCTCCTTTAATTGTAGCAACCTGAATAAATGTTCTTATCCCCAGGATCAGACCTGCCCACGGCCTCCATTTTTCCAGTGATACCAGTTGTGGCCCACAAAACACCTGCTGCTCTGTCTCCAGCGCCTGGACCTCAGATCTTGTCAGAGACCATTCCCCTGGTCCTACACTCCAACAGGATCTCTGTCCAGGTAGAGCCTCCGAATGTTTTTACTTGACCTGGTGCTGTAAAGAGGCAGGCAGCCTCACCAGGCTTCCCTTCATGGCAGTTTTCAACAGATGCTGTGTTAAACGTTTCTTTCATTCTTTTCTGATCATTTCTTCAGGGTTAAAATGTTTTGAAGTTTCTTTCATCAAAGAGAGGGAAAAGGGTCAAGATTACCCTTATACCTTGCTGCCTAATTTATTAGCATGTGCAGGTTTTCTGAACAGTAATAACACCAGCACGCACATGTCCTCATGGGACCATGACGAGCATTTATTGTGTGCTTAAGTATCTGTGTGTAAGAAACACCTCCAGCATTCAGCAGATGAGGGACACAAAGTCCACTGCAGCAGATGGATCAGACCCCCTTTTCCTCCCTTTCTGGGTGTCCTTGAGATGACACTGCAGCTAAAGATTATATAACGAGCTATATAAACAGATCTGTGTTGGTGAAAACTTGGCTGGATTTAGAGAAGCATCCAGTCTTCTTCAGTGGGGCTTCTGCTCTGGGTCATATACAAACGTAAGGGTTCTATCTTTTTTTCTTTTCTGTCAACAGGGTTCTTACTCCACATTTAAAATTGGAACCAGATGAAGCAAGGCACACTTAAAACTTTTCAAAATATCACTCGTCATGCTTTGGGTTAAAGGTGTCTTTCTAGAATATCAAATAAAGGATCAGAGCATTGTTAATATGATGCCAATAAGAGCCATTTTGCAAGAGAGAACCTAAACTGATAAAAATACCTCCACCAAATTGGGCTGTGGGCAAGCCTGGTGGAGCCTTTTCTTGATGATTGTGCTGGAGAATCCAGCCCATTGTGGGTGCTGCCACCCAAGGGCTGGTGGTCCTGGGTTCCAAAAGAGAGCAGACTGAGCAAGACATGATGAGCAAGCCAGTAAGCGGCGCCCTCCATGGCTTCTTCAGCAGCTCCCTCCTCCAGGTTTCTGCCCTGACACTCATCTCCGTGATGAACTCTTACCTGGAAATGTAATATTAAATAATTTCTCCCTTCCCAAGTTGCTTTTGATTATGTTTTATCACAACGATAGGAAGCCTAAGAGAGCAGGTATGGAAGCCTCTTCAGAATGAGGTCAGTGCTGTGGTTGAGTACACACAGTGGGAGGCTCCCTCTCTCCCTGGCAGCCAGCACCTCCCTGTGAAACTACCACAAGTGTTGGGAGTATCCGGCTTGAGAGCCACTCACAGACACACTGAGCCATGAACCCAGTCTAGGCCACACTGAAAGTGGCCCAAGACACAGAATTTATGTTTATGCCAGGACTTCATTCTAGCACATTCTGTTCCTTCTAAGAAAACTTCTCAGGAACCGTTCACCTTTCCATGGTACCTTGGGTAGGCATGTTACAAAGATGGCTGAGAGAAAGACCATTTGAGGATGGTCACGGGGCATTCCTAGGGCTGTGCGTCTTCTCTCTCATCTCTCACTACTCTCAGGACAGACACATGGCATTCACCTCCAGCAGAGGCTGATGAACTTGAGAGAAGTTGCCCACATGGCAGACCTGTTGCAGAGATCCCTGGTCAAGACAAGTCAGGTGTTTCCTGAGTACCACTGTCCCACGTCTGGGTAGGGGATCGATGATAGAGGACTCACTAAGCCTCTGCTGCTGTGTTCTAATCATGGGTTGTCAGCAGCAGTGGGGACCAAGACACAGATCCACACTGCCTCCAGGAGCATTCTGAGAATTCCATGAATCTAGGAATAGCTACTTCGGTAAAGCCAGTGAGTAAAAAGCAGAGCTGAAGTTTACCCAAAAACATATTAAACATAGATCTTTTTCCTAAAAAAACAAAAAAAAACCAAAAACTTATTTTTATTTCATGTGCATTGTCGTTTTGTCTGCATGTGTGTCTGTGTGAGAATGTCAGATTCCCTCCATCTGGAGTGACAGACAATTTTGAGCTGCTATGTGGATGCTGGGAACCCAGATCCTCTGAAAGAACAGCCAGTGCTCTTAACCAACGTGGTGTTTTTCCAGTCCCTTAAACATGGATCTTAAGCACAAGGATGATGAGAAGGGCAGTGCTGTGGATGAAAGACACATTTGAGAACTGGTTAGGATTAAGTGCCTACAGAGTAGACATATTTAAGAACTATTCTTTTCAGGAAAGGAGACCTTGGGCTGGTTCCTGCTGCTAAAGGTCTGGGATTGATGGATCACAGCTGATGAGGTAAATCCTCAAGTCACAAGGGTTGCAGGGAACTTAAGATGTTTACACTACAAACAAGGTTTAGTCTTGCTTTTGAAATTGGCAATAGGCCAGGCTAACCTGTAGGTCACACAGCCTTAGGTCTTAAATTGATTGCATTGCTACTTTAATGTTATTCTCTGTATAAAAAAGGTTATCTCTGTGTCAACAATTTCTACAGCAAGTTCTGTTAATTGTGCCGGAATTCTTGATTCTTAGCTGGAGAGAGAAAGAGAAAGAAGGAGAGAGAGAGAATGAGAGAGGGGAGAGAGATAGAGGTTTCGATCAGACTGTGGGCCGAAGGACTTCTTTTGCTTTATATGTGTGCGTAATTGTCCAGTGTCAAAGATGAAAATCAAAGCTCACCTCCAAAGTTCCCCATGACAGCAGCTAGAGACCCACCTTAGCTCTGCCCCCTTGTGCCCTCGCACCTCATTATCAAACCTACTTCAGTTTGTCTGGAGTTGTCATTTCAATATTTCTCAGAACCAGTGGTCATCTCTGTTCATCCTAACAATCACATGGTCTGCAGTGAACAGGCCGAGATATTGAGCTGATCTCCCCGTGAAACCCAAGAGGAGGACAGAAGTAACTTTTTAAAATGCTCGTGAAAGCATAAGGAAAATGATCCGCGATGGTATGTTGAACCAAGTGTTCACTGAGCACCAGTCACGCCTGTGTGGACCTTCAGCAGCCTATGAGAGACAAGGCCTATTGAGGCAGGATAAAAGGACCAGCGTGAGGACAGCTGAGGGTGCCGTGCAGGCAGTGGATGCTGTCAGGTTTATTTCTATTCTGTCTATGGACTCTTTCCTTTATCCACTGTTAAGGAACCTGGTGACAGAGGTTTCTGTCCTGCCCGGTCCTGCAGTCATTCAGTCCCAAAGAAATACACAGAGGTCTACATTAATTATAAACTGATTTAGTAGCTCAGTTTATAATTATAACTTATATTAGCCCATCATTCTCATCTGTGTTAGCCACGTAGCTTGGTACCTTTTTTGGCGAGGCAGTCACATCTTGCTTCCTCTATGTCTGGCTCACGACTGCAGACTAAAACTTCCCTCTTCCCAGAATTCTCATTGCCCTGTCTCTACTTCCTGCTGGTTGTCCCACCTATACTTCCTGCCTGGCTACTGGCCAATCAGCGTTTATTTAAAATACAAGTGACAGCATACAGACCATTGTCCCACATCAGGTACCTTTGTCCTCATCACTCTAAAGCCCATTTGACCTCTTCTTTCCCTGTCCTCCTTTGTTGGAGCTGTGGTTCACAGCCCTCTAATAATCTCCCAATGGCTGATCCCAAGGCCCAGGTCTTTTGGGGATATTGACTTTGCCTTGAACAACATGTAACAATCACTGTGGATCACAACTTTCCCTTCACTACAATGAGAATTATGGCAGCGCATGATTGAGCACTGTAGGTGGGGATAGGCCCATGGGATACTCATACACCAAGTACTCGATAGCACACACCCTGCAGTAAATGCTAAGTTCTAGCTTCTTCCCTTTCAATCCACTTCCTTTGTCCTTTCTGCCATTTCTGGTAATGCAGAGATAAAATGCAGATGATAAAGGAAGAAATCGTTCTCATGTCCCCATACCTCCTTGTTCTCCTGTAACTGGGAGTGGAAGCCAGGGAGAAACACAAGTAGAGGTTTAGGTGCACAACTCATCTCACTCCTGGGATCTCAGAACTTGGGTTTAAAGACCAACACAGGAAAGGGCTCTGGCTGCGGCTAGTAGAAGCAGCTGTAGGATGTGACCAGGACAGAGTGGGGCAATGTCCTACAGGAGGTGGGCTTTGAGGTTATAGTCGCTACCTCTGCCCTGAGCTGAACTCTGCAAATGTAAATTCTTCTTCTTCTTCTTCTTCTTCTTCTTCTTCTTCTTCTTCTTCTTCTTCTTCTTCTTCTTCTTCTTCTTCTTCTTCTTCTTCTTCTTCTTCTTCTCCTTCTTCTCCTTCTCCTCCTCCTCCTCCTCCTCCTCCTCCTCCTCCTCCTCCTCCTTCTCCTCCTCCTCCTTCTCCTCCTCCTCCTCCTCTTTCCCCTTCCCCTTCTTCCCCTTCCCCTCCCTCTCCTTCTCCTTCTCCTTCTTCTCCTCTCTCCTCCTCTTCCTCTTCCTCCTTCTTCAGACTAAGAGACACCATCTATAGGTGAATATTTTCTTCAAGAGAGGGAAATTCCCATCTCCACGTCAGCATTTCCCAGACAGTGGCTGTTAGGTCACAACAACCCACATTCCAAGAGTTCAGGGATACACTCCCCAGACACTGTGGATTTTGGACTGTGATTGGGCGGGGAGGGGTGTCCTCACTTGAGTGGTGTGACATATAAAAGTTTGAAGATTGGGGCTCTTTAAAGAGGCAAGACACCTGAACATAGAAAGAAACTGTTGCTATTTGTATCACAGATGTCCGTCCAACACAACTCTTTTCTGAGAAACGATTGACTCACTCACGACCTTGTAGAAAAGCGTGTGCCTTCTGATACACCTAGGATTTGATTTGATTGGATTGACACCATTCCTAGTGCATTGCAAGCTATTTAGAGAAAACTCTATGAATGTTAGGTACTGTTACTCCAGATGGTTGTAAATCTCCTGCCCTTAAACAGCTTCCCAATAAAGGCAAAATGGTGCTGATTCTATTAGGGCTGATACGGGACATTAGACAGAGGTGGTCAGTGACAGAAGGGACCATTTAAGTCCTACTTAAGAAAGGGGTCTTCCTCAAGCCCAGAGACCAAGGAGAGTTGGCTCATATTCATGTTCCTTTGTGTGTGTCAGACAGCCAAATGAACTAATCTCTTCTGGTGTTGACTTCTGGAGCCAGGATGAGCAGGCAGTCAGGAATCACAAGGTTAATGTACTTGAACTGTGGTTCAAGCATAAAGACTCACGTGAATGACTGCACTACTTGGTTGGGGTTCAAGGTGATTCATAGCTGCAAGAGCTAGTATAAGGCTCAGCATCATCACCGAGGCATAGGGAGGAAAATAGATGCTGTGGAGCATCTCTGGGTTGAGGATGTTGAGCAACCAAGTTTCATTTTTATGCTTCTCAAAACACAGCCGCCGACTCATGTTGACTGAGACTCCTTGTGTTTGCACTTCTTAGTAGTTTTCTGAGCTTTTTCCAGTGGGAGCTGGTGACTGGCTAGGCATGCAGTCTTTACATAGCCAAGGAGTTATATTCTCTCTCTCAAAATTCTGTAATGGGTTAGTTGTTGACTTACTTTCTTTCTGTAGCTCTCTCTCCCTCCCCCTCCCTTCCTCCCTTCCGTTTCCTCTCTCTGTTTCTTTCTCTCATGTGGAGAGATGGTTCAGTGATTAAGAGCATTTGTTACCCATACAGAGAACCTGGGTTCATTTCTCAGGCTCACGACTTTCCCATAACTCTAGCTCCAGGAGATCTGAAACCTCTTCTGCCTTCCCTGAGTACCAGACATGCATGTAGAACACTGACATACACACAGCCAAAATATTTGTGCCCATAAAAATAAATAAATCTAATTTAAAAAAATTATTTTACTTTTTAGAAGTGTTTATGTGTATGTGTGTCAGTGTGTGGATATGGGCATATGAGTGAAGGTACCCAAGGAGGTCAGAAGAGGGTAGGAGAATAAGATTAAAACAGTCCCACACTAGCCCAGAATGGAGCATAATGCAGGGCTCTTTATTTAGGGGGAAACTCACAGATCACAGCCTCCTCATGATCAGGCAACAGGAACTGAACCCAGCAGCTAGGTGAGAAGAGAGAGAGAGTATGGGTGTGCAATCATGCACATTTTTGGTACCCAAGGCCATGGCCAACCTGGTCCATTATCTCAAAGGCCATGGGCTGAAGAAGGTTCCCTAGTAGTATCAGATCTCCTAGAGCTGGTCACAGGCAGTTGTAAACCAATAGGTGGGGGTTCTGGAGACTGAATTTGACTCCTCTGGAAGAGCAGAAATACACACTCTTTATTGATGAGCCCTACTTGTTGGCTTTCTAAGTGATGCTCAGGCAAATAGCCTCTCTGTCCTGTGAATCTATATTCCAGGTTTTCCCAGAACTGTTCATTATATCCTATTAAGTAACAAACAATCTTTAAAATCCACAGAGCAGTCTTCCTGCCTAAAACCCTTGGACCAATCAACTTTAAAAATGTCAATACCTGTCACAAGGATGGTACTTGGTGAACAGAGTGTGCTATTTCTCTGATAAGCAGTTTCTGAACTTAGGTTCAGATGGATGTGAGCTTCTTTGCCAGTGAGATGTGGATACTTGCCATTTCTTTGACTCTATAATGGTTTGCATGGAAGCTGGTGACAGTTTAGACAAGGAAAACCTGTACCCACGTGTCAGGAAGAGAGGAACTATGAGTAGCTAGCTATCCATCTGAGAACATCTATACATCCTTTCCATTTGGGGGCATTTGTTCAAGCACGAAGTTATTCTGCAAGACTACCATTCCCAAGATCCAGGAAGTCTAAACGGCCTGAATTCTGTGCATGGCCCTCGTAGGTCTCTCCTTAGGTTAAGGTCAAAGCATGTTCAAGAGGTTTACAACACTAAACTCTGTATGGCTATTCCAGCATTGGACACACAGTTTTCAGTACCCTATCTAAACACTTAGGGTAACACTACCACCAGGAAAGCAGGGGCAGAATACCTACCCCACTTCTTTTGATGCAGGAGACAATTCTCTGAGACAAGGTCTAATCTGAAAAAAGTCAGCCTACCCAGGTAAGCTCTTGGATAATTTAATTGCTTTGAGTAGAGAAGTAACAATAAATTCTTATGCTCATGTAGAAATTTTATGACATGGTAATTTTGAACCACGTGGTTTACAAGAATGGCTTAGCAACCTGGGACCCCTACACACACACATACACACACACACATACACACACACACACATGCATACACACAGACACACACACACACACACACACACACATACACACACCTGTCCAAGCAAAACAAAACAACTGATCACTATTCCCTACTATCTTCCTAGCATCCCATTAGGCACCTCTCATACATTTATTTATTTATTTACTTACTTACTTACTTACTTATTTGCCACCAAACATATGCTGGACTACATCCTGGAGTTAATATCAGCATGCCATTCAAGCCTAGACTTGGTGGTATGGTGACAGTAAAGCAAACTGTGTCCTAAAATGAACTCTTAGGGGAGGGGTAATCCTTTATTTCCATCTTATGGCTATGCACGATTGGTCACGCACATTATTAAAATCAGATGCATCTTGGGAAAGACTATGAGCAGAGAAGAAAGTCTTATGTAGCCCGTCAATCAAAGCAGAAAGTTGCTGCATCCAGTGACCAATTCCTTCAGGTCCCATGGAAAGAAGCCCTGTGAAGGGACTCAGAGATCTTGAGCAAACTGCGCCCAGAGCCTGCAGTTGTATTGCAGTGGTATCTCCTCTTTCGGGCTTTTTCTGAATAAAGTCTCTTATTACTTTGCTATTTCTGTATACTTTTAAATTCTCTGAATTTAACTAGAATTAAGAACTGGAACTATTCATCCATACAGTGATCACTGGGTAGCATTTCTTCATTCGAGAGACACAATGTTTCCACCCATGATGATACAACACTGCGACACATGATGCCTATGGCCAAGTTACACAGCTATCGCAAGGAAGTCATGGGCTAAATGGGGCTTCCACTGGGAAAACTAATCTTTTTAAATGTTACTAGATAGCATGAGGAACAGATTCCCTTTCTTTTTATTTGGATTTTTTTTCTTGAGTACTTGTCAAAGCAGACTGAAACAAGGAGACAGATGACACATGTCCCTAGGAAGAAATCAACATCTATTGTGTTAGCACTGTGTCTACGGAATCCACAAACAATTAGGGTAGAAGCCCTTTTCATTTCTTAAGGCAGGGTCTCACTAAATGGCCAAGGCTGGCTTCAAATATGTGACCCTCCTGCTTTAGCATCCTAAGTGCTGAAATTACCAGGCACTGCCATGCACTCCTAAATTTTTTAAGGAGTCAGGAGAAAATATTTCTCCAAGTTCAATAAAATAATGAATATCTAACATGACCCAAATCTTCTTATGGACAAAGTCAGAGCCTGCTTAATATAAATAAATTATTTCCAAGCTTCAATATTTCACGCTACACAGTATAAGCAGAGTGATAAACATATCAATAGGAAGAGCCCTCTGTAGATGGACATTTTTATGGAAATTCCAGGGGTGGTATCATGCATAGTGACAGAAATCAACAGCAAGGGCAAAGAGCCACGGAGAGAGTTTTCTGCAGCTTGGGATTCTTGGACTAGAAAGTGGACACATGTGTGGAAAGGAAGATAATCAGGAGGCAGACACGTGATGATACGGTACCCAGATGCAGGGCACCTAAGACCCTGGTTCATCATCTCCTGCTAACCCCTATGGCTTCCATTAACATCTGGAGTTGGGATCCCAGGAAGAGGCAGCCATAGTAGTCCTGTGAATACTGTCCCCTTCTCCAGATCTCCTGTCTGCCTGCCCTTCCTTGGCTGGATGCATCCTCTGTGTGGAGTTTGAGTCTGTTCACTCAGGTATGGTGGACACAGGCATCATTTTCTTTTGGCCAAATACCTATCCTTCTGCAAACCTGGGTGTCCTGTGGATCATGGGTGGGGTTAGATGTCATCATCTCTGATTCCCCATCAATGATTGCATTCGAGCTAGCTGCCCAGGAAACCTTTTGCAAAGGGAAGATGAAACCTGCACTTGAAAATCAATGGATAGCACACAGGTTGATAGAACTTGAGGTGCAGAGGCATCTGAGAGATGCACAGATAAAGGAACGCAGCTGGGAGTCTAGGGAAAGGATTCACAGAAGCAGAAACAGACAATAGAAGCAGACATGGCCTAGCACTGCACCTTACTAATGTTTGCTACGCCCTTCACACTAAACACATGGACCAATTTAAAATAGGACACACAGCCACACAAGTGCTGTGTGTCCTAAGTTTAAAGTCCACCCTAAGAGAGACAGACATGAATCTC
Organism: Myodes glareolus; assembly: GCF_982192425.1. NCBI lineage: Eukaryota > Metazoa > Chordata > Mammalia > Rodentia > Cricetidae > Myodes > Myodes glareolus. Next base: position 51,124,061 of record NC_142031.1, on the reverse strand, counting down.
CATAGGAAGGGGAAAGAGACAAGATCTCCTGAGAAAACTGAGAGCGTAGGGGGTGGGGAAGAAGTGAGAGTAGGGGGAAGGGAAGGGGAGAAAAGAAGGTGAGGGAATGGGATGGCTGAGATGGGGGAAGGACAGAGAGGGAAAGAAAGAAAAGAGATATCTTGATTGAGGGAGCCATTATGGGGCTAGTAAGAAACCTGGCACTAGGAAAATTCCCAGGAATCTACAAGGATGACCCCAGCTAAGACCCTAAGCAATAGTGGAGAGGGTGCCTGAACTGGCCTTCCCCTGTAATCAGATTGATGACTACCATCATAGAGCCTTCATCCAGAAACCAGTGGAAGTAGATGCAGAGATCCACACAGTGAAGCACTGGACTGAGCTCTGGGAGTCCAGTCAAAGAGAGAGGAAGGAGTGAAAATATGAGCACAGGGGTCAAGACCATGATGGGTACCCACAGAAACAGCACAGGGGACGATGATGGGTACCCACAGAAACAGCACAGGGGTCAAGACCATGATGGGTACTCACAGAAACAGCACAGGGGACCATGATGGAGTACCCACAGAAACAGCTGACCTGAGCTACTGGACTGATGGTGGGGAAACCTGCATAGAACCAAACCAGGTCCTCTGAATGTGGGTGACAGTTGTATGGCTGGGGCAGTGTGTAGGGTCACTGGCACTGAGACCCTAGTGCTTGTACTGGCTTTTTGGAGCCCACTCTTTTTGGAGGGATATCTTGCTCAACCTAGATATAGTGAGGGAGGCCTTGGTCCTGCCTCAAAAGGATGTGCCAGACTTTGCTGACTCTCCATGGGAAGCCTTACCCTCTCTGTGGAGTGGATGGGGGTGGGGTGGGGTGGAGGAAAGTGGGGGGAGCAGGAGGAGGAGATGGGGAGAGAACTGGGATTGGTATGTAAAATGAGAAAAGATTGTCTTACGGAATTAAAAAAGAGGTTTTAAATTACAACAACAACAACAAAATAGTCAGTGGGGAAGGGTCCAGAGGGATTCATCATTTTCTCAGACTGTTCTGAAACGGGGCTAGCGCCCCCTACAGCTCCAGCTCCATACATGTGCCTCCTTCCTGATGTGCTGATCTGGGGCAGTGAATGAAACCTTTGGTGGCTTAGTTGCTTTCCCTGTTTCTTCGATCAAGCACCCTGACAATAGCATCTTATGAGAGAAAAGTTTTATGTTAGTTCACTGTTCTTAATTCATCATGATGGGGAGGACAAAGCAATAGAAGCTTGAAGCAGCTGCCATGAGGTGGAGAAGCCTTTGTCACACATCCCTACTGCCTTGATACTATGCCCAAAGGCATAGTCTAAGCTATCCTAGGCTAAAACCCCCTAAAACGGTGAGCCAAAGGAATGACCTGCTTTTATAACGATTACCTAGCAGTTTGGTTATGGCTATGCAAATGTCAGTAGCCCCTCTCCCCTTGCCCCAGAATTCTGGGAGGAGCTACACACCTTCCCCCAAATGGTCTGCAAAGGAAGCCTGCAGAGCTACTATCCTTCCTGCTGCTCTGCATGCTGAGCTGAAGAAGGGCCACAAATCTACCTGAAATGGGGGAGTCTTCCCTCTCTGCTCTGGATGCCAAGCCTCTCATTTGCTCTGAATCTCAGTTTTAGATGAGCAGTTTATCACAAGAGAAACATTCTTTCATGGTGGTAAATACATGTTGTTTAAATTTCCTAGCTGCTACTCTGGTGAAGATATAAGAGTTAGAAACCAGTAAAATCTTCATCCTTCAACCAGCCTAAATCCCGTGGAATCTATCTTGCCATTTCCAAATCTAAAACAGTTCTTTTAAAAGTCAAGTGCTCACCAAAGCTGTCTCCACGGCCTCCCGTGCACTGTTCTTTTAATGCTGCTATCATACTGCCAATGCAGTTGAAATATTTATTTTTAAATTTATTTTTTTAAAGATTTATTTATTTATTATATATACAATATTCTGCCTGCATGTATCCCTGTGGGACAGAAGAGGGCACTAGATCCCATGATAGATGGTTGTGAGCCACCATGTAGTTGCTGGGACTTGAACTCAAGACCTCTGGAAGAGCAGCCAGTGCTCTTATCCTCTGAGCCATCTTACCAGCACCTATTTTTAAATTTAGAGATATGAATTTGACTTTTCACTCACTTCCAGAACCTTTTATGTTTTTTCAGTTTCTTAGAACGATGCTGATGGCATTCTTTCAAGAGAGACAGTTTTTCTGTTAGATGTCTTCACTGCCGGATCAGTCAGGGTTCTCCACAGGGACAGCAGCGATAGAACGAGAACATATTACAAAGGGACTTTCTTAGTTTGCCTTCTACAAGGGCTGGGTAGGTCAACAAGGACGGTCTGCATGCTGGAAAGGCCGAGAACCCCTTAGCCGCTCAGTAAACGAGTCTCGTGAGCCTGGTGCCTGAACTGTCCTAATCTGGTCCCAACGGATGGAGGGAGATTCTAGAGGGCCACTGGTATTCAGCCCATATTTGAAAGCTGAGTCTGGGTTCTAATGTCAGCCAAGGCTGGCATCCACAGTGCAGAATTGATTCCTCAGAGCTTCCTGTCAGGATGATGAGTCTAAAAAGTTTCAATTGTTTTGTCTTTCTCTGTGTTTCCAGTCTTTGTTGACTGGGGAAGATCTTCCATGATCCCGGTTGAAGTACCTGGATTTAGCCGCAGTTTGGAAGTGCTCTTGGAAATGGGGTCTGTTGTCCTTCTTCAAGGTTATTCTGACCCCAACTCCTGAGCATAATTAGTAGAAGATGGAGTAGAAAGTACAGGGGCAGCAGAAAGGGGAAGGTGTGATGAACGGGCACATCAAGCTCCCACAAAATCAGGTTTATTGAAGAATCTCTTTAAAAAGGAATTTAGTGTGTGTCTATGTGTGTCTGTGTGCCTGTGTAAGTAAACATACACAAGGGTGCCAGAAGAGGCCAGAAGAGGGTACTGGATCTCTAGAACTGCATTTACAGACAGTTAGGTACTGGGAACTGACTGTTCATCCTCTGAAAAAGTAACAAGCGTTCTTAACATGGGGCCATCTCTCCCGTCCCTACTTAAGTTTTTTCAAACACAATCTTCCTTTTTGAGGAGAGAAAAGTCTTCTACAATAGGCATAGGTACTCTATATCAACCATGCTTAAAAAGCTAGTCACAGGATGGAGCCCTGATCCTATACTCCATGATTCAATCTAGTCTAAGAAGCCCTGCCTGTGCCTGCGCCTTCCCAATCTCCAGGTTTGGGACTGAATACACATCCCGTACCCTACCTACACACTCTGTCGGTTATTTTGCCCTAATAAACCCTTTGTCATATTTGCCTTCTGGACCAGCACAGCCCAAGCCCAGTGAGCTTATCTTCCTAAGCCCACGCTCCTGTGCATACCCCAATCTTCAGTGCATACCCCAATCCTCAGTGCATACCCCAATCCTCAGTGCACACCCCAATCCTCAGTGCACACCCCAATCCTCAGTGCACACCCCAATCCTCAGGTGGAGTCCAGGTCTCACACACAGTGCTTGGATCTCCTCTGAGAAGCTGTGCCTACTAAAGATTCAGGTTTGGGCCAGGATACATATCTTGTGTGACAACCCAGCCTGCTGTGTCCACAACGGAACACAACTAACCAAAAAGTCCACATGCCCAGGTCTCATTTCAAAGATACAGCAGGTTGGGCAGGATACATATCCTGTGTGACAACCCAGCCTGTTGTGTCTACAACGGAACACAATAAACCAAAAAAGTCCCCTTGCCCAGGTCTCATTTCAAATATACAGCAGGTTGGGTCAGGATACACATCCTGTGTGACAATTCAGCCTATTGTGTCCACAAGGGAACACAACTAATCAAAAAGTCCCCATGCCCAGGTCTCATTTCAAAAATACAGCAGGTTGGGTCAGGACACATATCCTGTGTGACAGCCCAGCCTGCTGTGTTCACAATGGAACACAACTAACCAAAAAGTTTCCATGCCCAGGTCTCATTTCAAAAATACAGTTGCGTGAAAGGTCAAAATAATATGACCCTGCAACCATCAGTCCCATAAAATGTTCCTCCAATGAAGATTACCTAGGTGAATTAGAGGACACAAATATTACAAGAACAGCCATAAACTTCATCAAAGACTTGAAGGAATTTAAAGAAAACACAAACAACTCAGCGAACCTACAGAGAATGAATTCAAAGAACGTCTGAGTGGGCACTCAAGAAAACACAGCCGTAAGGTGGGATAAAATGATCAAAGCAACCCAGGAGCAGAGGACTGAACTCAATAAAGAGATAGGAACACTGGAGAGAACTCAAGTTGAACTGAAAAAATTCAATAACCCAATTAGAAACTCAGGAGAGTGGATCAAATAAAAGACAGGATATCAGGCCTCAAAGGTAAAGTAGAGAAATGAGACCACACAAACAAAAAGTATGAAAAAAATGCAGACGAGAACATTCAGGAAATGTGGGACAACATGAAAGAAAAACAACTTTTGAATTACAGGCATAGAAGAGCAAGAAGAATCCAAGGTCAATGGCATAAACCAGATCTTACCCAAATTTAGGAAAGAAACGCCCACACAGATACAGAAAACACATAGAGCATCCAATAGACAAAAACATAAAAGAAACTCCCCAAGGCATATCATAGTTAAAATATTAAGTATACAGAACAAAGAAAGTATATTGAAAACTGCAAGAGGAAACAAGCAAACAAACAAACCCAGCAAGCCATACGTAAAGAAAACCCCATCAAAATAGCTGATTTCTTAATAAAAACTCTGAACATCAGAGGAGCCTGTAGCAATGCCCTCCAAGTCCAAAAAGACCATGCCTGCCAACTTAGGCTACTGTAAACCAAAACCATCTTCCATAGTTGAAGGAGAAAGAAAAAACTTTCCATGCTACAAAGAGGCTAAAAAAATTCATGTACAAAGCCGGGCGGTGGTGGTACACACCATTAATCCCAGCACTCAGGAGGCAGAGGCAGGTGAATCTCTGTGAGTTTGAGGCCAGCCTGATCTACAAGAGCTAGTTCCAAGACAGGCTCCAAAGCTACAGAGAAACCCTGTCTCCGGAACAAAAGCAAAAATAACAAAACAAAAACAACAACAACAAAAAAAAATCATGTACACCAAAACAACTCCATGGAGAAAATTGGAATGAAGAGAGGAATAAACAGAGCCAACATTTCTAGAAAGAAACAAATGAAACTTAATTACTGAAACAGTATGTCAGAGTAAATATCAGAACTTAAGGCTTATTAAAACGTATTAGTTGACTGAGTCACATATTCAAAAAGACGTTCAAAACAATACTGGAGGAGTTTCTGAGTGACTTTCCAGCATACTCAAGATGATTTTTCTTTAATCAAAAGCTATGAAGATACCAAAATGAATTCTGAGGTCACCAAAATTCAGATCACAAAAAGAGAGTAAACTCATGTTGTATCTTTAAAAACCTATCTCTAGGTCAAGTCTGATCATGCAGGCAATAATATCAGCTATTTGAGAGGTCGAGGCAGGATGAGTGTCATCCACTAGGATGACAGAGTGAATTCAAGGCCTCCCTGAGAAACTTAGTAAGGCTTGCCTCAAAATAAGATGCAAAAAGACAGCTGAAGACATGTTTGGTTGTAGGGTGCATTCCTAGAATGAACAAGGCCATGGGTTCCATCCTGAGCAGCCCCACTGCCCTGCAAAATTCCAAGTGTTCAAAACTATTTGCAATGTATCTCATTCTTATTAAAATTTAACCCTAACATACCAAGTATCAGTTATCACAACACACTATGAAAATGATATATTTCTCTCTTTTCAAATCTAGTTAATTCTTATTGAAACTTTGGGGTGGGAGATCCTTCTGTCTATGTATTGCTTGTATTAGTTAATGAATAAAGAAACTGCTTTGGACCTATAGGAAGGCATAACTTAGGTAGGCGGGAAGGCTGGGCTGAATGCTGGGAGAAAGAAAATGGAGTCGGAGAGAGATGCCATGGAGCCACCAGAGGTAGATGTGATAAAACTTTACTGGTAGGCCATGACCTCATGGTGATACACAGATGAATAGAAATGGGTTGAATTAATATAAGAGTTAGCCAATAAGAAGCTAGAGCTAATGGGTCAAGCAGTGATTTAATTAATAGTTTTATATGTGATTATTTTGTGTCTAAGCTAGTCAGGCGGCTGGGATGAACAAGCAGCCCCTCCTTGCTATAAAACTTATTTACTCCTTAACTTGATGGACAGACTGAAATTGTGTCTTAAGTGGTCTTTTTCTCTAAAAGAGGCAGGGTCCATAAATACTTTTTCACTGTGACAGGGTTCAACCACATCTGCTAGCTTCACTTTGTTAAATACCAAGGTGCTGTGCATGAGCCGCATAACCCCACTCTGACGGCAAGACACACAGATGGGTTGGGTGCCACCCCCATGACACACACAATGGAATACTTGTCACTTGTCATCTCACTTATTTGCCTTTCAGGGTCACTGGCATTCCTAGTCTTCCTCATTAAGGCTGTGAATAGAATATCAAGATCAACAATTTTCAAGAAATGCCACTATTGGGAACTATCTACTTGGGATAATCTTCTGCCCACATTTGAATTGTAAATTAAACGTTGGTTGATAACTTGGATTGAAATAATTTTCAAAATGAGATTCTTCACCATTACTCACATTTCATTAATAGAAAGCTTTCTGTTCTTACTATTCAAATGAGACATAATATGCATAAATGATCATGTTTATAAGATAATTGCCGTTATCATTTCAGAGTCTACGCATTGTTTGGTAGCGCTACGAACACCCAGTGGGATGTGATGGGCACTGGGGATGCTGTTTTGCTCATTGCCAGCCTCATGGAGAGGCTCAGAAGCCTCAGGGTCTTCACCCTGGCACCGAGAGCCCAAGACTGATTTTACCTTCACCTAAGTGAGCTGTGAGCTGTGAGCTGCAAGGACCCAGTGGGAGACTACAAATGGCCTCTCCAGAGATCACAGCTGATTCTTGTAATTTTCTAATAGAAATATAGAGCTGAGGCCATCTTAAGATTAACTATAGAACCCAAATTTAAAAAAAAAATCAAACAATTTCTGACCCCTTCCCCATTGTGAAGGGCTGAGCGGAAACAGATGCTAAGATCCTGGAGGCATCTTCTTCTGAGAATGGTGAAGGGTTTGGCACCTGGAGGAGCCTAGGCTTAAAATGTGCATGTGGCCATTCCAGGTGCAATACTTGGCACCTGTGCAATGTGCAGAAGACAGCGAGCATCTGCTTGTTTTTGAAAAATGGCGTCTTTCAGAAAGAGCTGTGAGTTCACACAAATGTGAAAATATACTGCAGGCTACAATCTGCTGGGGAAATGCTGGGACCTTCTCTGGTATCCAGTAAGATCCATTTTTGATATTGAGATATTTTGTAAAAGCAAAATGAAAAATATTCCCCATTTCATCAATTCTAGTCCAGAACACTTTCCAATTTTGAGTGGATTTGGCTATATATGTATATATATATATGCATATATATATGTGTGTGTATATATATATGTATATATATACACATATATATATATATAAAGAAAACTCCATCCAAATTAGAGATTATGTCCCAAAAGAGGATTTGGAGTGAGGGAATTTATCATTCTTTTTCCCAAGTGAATGTTCACAGAAGTTTTAACTAGTGTTGTTATAGACATTCACACTAACAGAAGCTTGAGTAGAAACATGTCAATCAACCTCCACATAGACAATGCTGTCTAGTCCTCCATGAAAACCACTTGTAGGGCAGACTGGGAGGAGAACTCCACCCCTACTTGAGTCTGAGAGGAACCTAAAGCGTTCAGAGGGTGTCAAGTATAACACATATTTTAGTTATGTGATGGATATACATTAGGTAAGAATGTTATCATTTCAGCAAGAAAAACAATACTATATTTGTTATGTTAAAACTTTTTCCTTCCTCCCAGATGTCAGATAAACATGGGTGAAGGGCAGTCAGGGAGCTATGGCTGGTTGCTGAAACCTTCGTTGCCTCCAGGTCTGAAGGACAGCTCGACCCCTGTGGTGTTTCCCTCTGCTTCCCACGAGGCACATGTGTTTCCTTAGGCTCCTGTGCTCTACAGTCTCATAGTTTATGTTCACCCTTTTCTAGAGGCCCTCAGAAATGAGAGCACAGTCACACCTTTTCCTAACCACAGCCTCAATTTCTGAAAGGAAACTCAATCACTCCATTAAATTGTTTTTAATAAGAAAATAGAAAAGTCCCAGATTAGAAGTTATAAACAATATGAAAGACAAGGAAACCAAAGCATGTGCTGTATTTGATTAATTAGGAAAAAATAGAATTCACATTTAAATGACATATAATTCAATTACATAATAAACATGTAAGCATTTAATATAAAACTAAATAATTCAAATTCCCTTACCCCCTACTCCTTTCTCAACCCAAATGCCAGTCCCACCTGGGACAAAGGGAGAGTCGCCAATCTGCCTGTGGGAAGTCATTCCTTCTAAGAAAGAGTAAGCCGTGGCTTCTCGCTCTCCTACCGGACTCTTTGCAAAAATAAAATTTGTATTTCACGAATGCAAGCAGTAGACTGTGGCGTCGCATCACTGTCTGTTTGAGACAGGCTGGATGGGACAGTTTCAGAGGACCCTGAGTTCCCATCACCACGGTGGCTGGTCAGAGCTGTATCCCATTGTCAGATTCAACAGTCTGACCCATCTGTGAAACTAGTGATGTCTTTATTGGTATCACAACTATAGGCTCATTATAAAACCACACAAAGTTGCAACATTGTGCAGGAAAGATTGGTTCCTTAAGAAAATAATTTAATTGCTTGTAGCACTCTCCGGACTCATTTTAGCTGTTGCACAGGTATCTCCTTGCCATACTCTGGCTGTCCATGAACCCAGGGTCCAAAGAGGCCACCTTGGCGGCAATGAAGGAGTGGATACAGTGGAGGATGGCTGTCAAGTCCTGGAACTCCAGCTCCTGAGGGGAAATGAAACGGGACTGTGGTCACTGGGAAGATGCACTATGGCAACATTTCAGCAAACTCAGCTCTTTGTGCATTCCAAGACTCTTTCTCCAAATAAGCACAAATACACATTGAAACAGGTAATGTTAAAATTAAGGCAGCATAGCAGGATCCACACAGATTTAAAAAGATCGATATACTGTCATTTGTATTGATACTCTGACAATTCAGGATGTGTGTCCTTGATCTCCATACAGGGTGACATGCAATCCCTCTATTTGAATTCTTCCTTAGTTGTGCTGTCTTAGGTAGACCTGAAGATCAGAGTTATGATTTCTGTCTTCACCACAAGCTGGAAATGCCAGGGCTAACAGTGACATTTGGATGAGAGTTTCATGGCGGCGGAACTGGCTGTTTGCTTACCCTGGTTGCACATGTGCATGCTTCCATGTGTGATTTGTAATGGGTATTTTTGGAAGGACAACTAGAGCCCTGCTGTTGAGTAGCACACATAGGGAGAGACCTTGGTTGCTCCTCACCCAGTTGTCATGCCAACGAAAGGAAGAAATGATACTCGAGACTGGGGTTCTTTAGGAGATTGTGGACGTCACCACCATAGAGCATATGAAAAATAACTTAAATTCCTAGGTCTTACTTCCACACCTTAAAGCTTGCAAATACCAATGGAGATCAGAGGACAAGTTTATGGAGCCATCTCCCTCCTTCTAGCATGGTTTTGGGGATCAAATGCAAGTCACCTGCCTCGGAGCCATCTGCTAGTCTGTGGCATTATTCCTTTCCTCACACACTTCCCCAAATGAAGTCCCCAGCCCAAACCAGCAAAGTTGGCAATGAGTTTTCAAGGCTTAACGTAAGTTGAACAGTCTTCAAATGTCATGATGTTATTGGGAAAATCAGTCTTAGTATCTTGGAATACAAATACATCCCAACCTGCTATCCACCCAACAGGCAGGGGAGACGTTCTGAATGTATCATTGATGCTTTTTTTAATCTCTTCTGTATTGGTTCAATATGGTGAAGAACAGCACAATGCCCTTAAGGTGACTTCATCGACTGATACCCTATTTATTCAGTTTCAGCAAAATTCTATCATAGTCTAATCTGCCGAGACAACACCACAGGTTAAGCTTCATTTTCAGGAGGACGGCTCACTTAGGCTTGTCAGACCCCCAGTTGTGCTCCTTGAAGCCTGACCAGGCAGGACCTCTGGGATAGCAAGTCAGTCCCCCTCCCTACAGGAGGGATGGATGCTCTCCACAGGTGTGAAGACCCTCCCCTGCCACTGAACCCCTGTGGGTTTTACTCAGGCACTTCTCTCCCTAAGGCAAGGACTCCATACCAGAGGAAACCATCCTCTACCTTTTTTTACAGAAGACTGGGCCCAAAGGCCTCTTTTGTTATCTTTTCCATTCCTTTTAGAAACTGCTCCTGTATCGACACTCAGGACCCTCAAGCAACCAGAGAACAATGGGAGGGTAATGCAGGAAAGTGGAAAGGAGATTTCCCTTGGAAATAACCAAGAAGTTGGGCTGCTGTGCAGGAGAATTGTCTGTATTCTGTCTGTCTGTCAGTCATGTTTTAAATAAATGCTGATTGGCCAGGCAGGAGGTGTAGGTGGGAAAACCAGACAGGAAGTGGAAATGATGCAAGGAGAGCAGGAGAATTCTGGGGAGGAGGAAGTCAATTCCTCGCACTCTTGCCCAGATCACCAAAGCAGCAGGACGTGAGCTGCCCTACTGAAAAAGGTACTGAGCCACATGGCTAACATAGATCAGAAAAATGAGTTAAACAAGATGTGAGCGTTAGCTAATAAGTAGCCTGACCTAATGGGCCAATCAGCTTTATAAATAATAGAGATCTCTGTGTTTTTTTACTTTGGGACTAAACAGCTGGGGGAACGGGGCGGAACAGAAAACACAAACAAACAGCCCCCTCATGTTACACTGCTGGCCCATGGAGAGAGTGAGCCAGGTGGAAAATGAATCCCATGGTGTCATATCTGGCCAGAGACAGAAAGGACATGGGGATGGAGTCTCTTATACTTGAAAGCTGTCCTCCACTCCTTACGCCTGTGACCAAAGGGTTCTCTTTTCGGTCTGCCAATGTAAGAGCCTCCTTTGCATGCAGGTGAAGCTTAACCTTGATTTTACCTGCACGAAAGAATATGTTACTTTGATCTCTCTCTCTCTCTCTCTCTCTCTTTTTTTTTTTTTTTGGTCTGAGTAATTAACAAGATATTCTAGATGCTTAGGGCTCCCTTTATATTGCTAAAGGCTTTTCACTGTGAAGCCCTGTACTTGCTGCACGGTGCCGCCATTCTGGGTGTTTGCAGGATCCATGAGTTACTGAGCTCCTTTGCCCAACATCAACCATGCAGGATCCTTTTGTTCTCCACACACCATGAGACGGTGGTCAGGATTTTTTATTTGTTATGATTTTTTTGCCAGAAGAGAGAAAGACCAAGTAATAGTCTAGAGCAAACACAAGATTCTTGCAAGCTTAGCAAAACTCGACTTCAGTCTGTGCCTGCCTCCCGGTAGTCATCACCTTCTCAAGGGGACAAGGAGAAGGACAGAGCCACAAAGCCCACAGCATGTGCGCGCCAGCAGCTGGGCTTTATGTATGGGGGCTGAAAATTGCTTTACAAATTCCTACAATTTACTCAATAACAGCACGGCACACTGGAAGCGGCAGCCAGATGGCCCCTGGCATTGAGACACAGATCCCAAAGCAGACTTGGTGTTTTTCTGGCATGGTAAATTGAAGCCACATCAAAAGATTTTGAGAAGGCTATCACAAGAGAGTGGCTCCCCGCGAAGTCTCAGTCGAGAGCGTTCCTATCCAGGAATCAAGTGTAAGCTTCTGGAGCGAGAGTCAGTGTTGATCCAAATACAGAATCTGAACATTTCACAGAACACCCTTGGTTCAGCCAAGGGTCAATCATGATACCCGCGGCTCTGCTTAGATCCTAAGCAGACGCTGCCAGCAGGGCCATCCCGAATTGCACCTTTGTAAGTGTTGTTAGCCAAAGCCATGTTTGGCTTCTGTTGAATATGACATCAGGGTGATCCCAGTGCTATCTCTGCGACTGCCTCTCCCTGTTGGCCCTCAAACTATGTCACAGGTAGTGGCGGGCTGCCACCTTCTACCTGCTGAGGAAGAAAATCTGTACACTTGAACAGGAATTTGTACAGCAGGGACATAGCATCCTTCTCCAAATTTGTCCTACAGGCCTGAAATTATAAAGATAATTATAAATAAGTTATAATTATAAATTATAATTGTAAAGATAATTCTTTTTAAAAAACAAGTTGGGAGAAAAGCAGGGAAAGCCAGATAATATCTGTAACTATAAACTGTTGCTTCCCACACCAGTGAGGCTGTTTTCTCCAGGAGTGACATAGGTACTTTTCAAACATACTTGACATTTTAAGAATTGGGGCCTCCAGATGGCCACTGGCCACCAGTGCAATAGAGCCATGAGAAGCCGAGATTCTTGGTGGGATGTGATATATTATACTGTTTTAAATAAAGGTACTTCTGTATTTAATGATAGCTCATTGTCAGTGGAGCCCACTCTTCAGTATTGCTCAGTTTCTGAGGTGAAGAAGGCAAATCTGGAAAGAAGTCCTGACTGATGACTTGTGCCTGCTTACCTGTCCCAGCACAGCCTGGAGCTGAGTTGATGGCTAATGTCTTTGACACAGAGATGCCACCTTGGAATTCAGACTCTGGTCATTCCATTGGTTGACTGTGCAGGCACACAGTGGGACACTGTTAGTTGCTCCCAATGTTTCTGACTTTTGTTTCTTGCTCTGGTGACAATAGTCTTACCAGGATTGTCTTTAAGTTATAAATGACTTACCACGTGGCTAATACATTGTCTGAAAATTTGCTCAATGAATCTGGTGGGGTTCTGATTAAATATAGTGCACGGTTGAGCTGGGCAGCCAGGAGACTGTGTATCTTGGTGGTAATAACCCTGTCAGTGAAACCGTGACCCCACACCATCCTCAGCATCCCTGTGTGATGAACTAAGATGGCAGAGAGCAGAGGACCATCACTAGAGCAACATCAGTGTGACGTGGATATAATTTCTTTATCAGCATAATAAAATAATCAGCCTCAAAGCTACAATGTAAAGTGAGATAAGAGTCAGAGGCTACCATTTCCAGTTTTCAAATGAGGAAATGGAGGTTTAAAGCAATCTTCCAAAGTGACAGGGCCAATTAGTTGCAGAAATGTCACTTGTGCCAGGGATCCAAGAAGCCCCAGGGGCTTCTATGCTGTCCTGATAGAGTTTTAAGAATTTGGTACTATAGTGTCAACAAATGCAAGCTGTCTGAAATGGGAGATACTCCGAGCAACCCTGCATCACCAGGACTCCTGAGAGTCTCTCAAGGGCGGTTTCAGCTTTACTCAACCTCCTCACTCTCTGGCTGTCTCTATCCTGGGAATACCCTGAGGACTATGTGTGCTGTTGAAGGGACACTCAGGTGCCATCAATTGGGAGGAATAGGGAACAGGGCCAGTAACCCCACAGTAAAGGTGCCGAGAAATAGAAGAGTCATTTTGATGGTACGTTCCCATGCATATCAATCCTTGAACAAACATTTCTGCTTTTGGACAGAGGTATGGATAGAGGCATTCCAGAAAAAGACAGGAACCAAGGACCAAAAGTCAAAGCAGGTGGTGACTGTGGGTCTGTGTATGGGTAGCATCAGGGAGAAAACGTGCTGAGTAGGTACTGGATGTCCCTAAGGTCATGGCACAGAACCACAAACACCACTCTAAGGACAACCCTCCAGGAAGCACAGGAAGCCGTGGATGGAGGGTGTTTAGGAGAGAAACAGAACGGTGTCTGTAGGGCAAGGACATGAGACAGAAGGGGAGTCTTTGGGATAGGAATTCCCTTCAGGAGAGGACAAGTGCCCACGAGAAATGATGAGGGCATGAGCTAGATCTAGAAAGGAAGTCAATGTCAGCTTTGAGAGGGCAGATATGCACAGGAATCGGGTTGGTGTTTGTTGGCACAACCCAGTTGAGAGATCCCCAAAGGCACCAGGACTGCAATGAAAGGGGTGTACTCCAGAAATGGTGAGGTAACCAATGGAAGATAGATAGATAGATAGATAGATAGATAGATAGATAGATAGATAGATAGATAGATAGATAGATGAATAGATACAGACAGACAGACAGACCGGCACAGAGACAGAGATGCACAGAAGAGACAGAGAGACAGACTGAGGCCAGAGGGGGAGGATGGGAGCAGGAAAAGAAGGGACGATCAGCTCAAGGCACAGACTGGAGCTGGAGGGACTAATGGAGAGTGTAAGAACAAACCACTCTCCTCAAAGGAGTCTCTTCTCACTGCATTTGGAATTTACTTGCATCAGCTTGGGTAGACTGTCTGTGGTTTTACTTTCTGAGTCTTAGCTACATGTAGCTCACTGCAATATAAAAATACTGGAGATTTCCAGAAGTCAACAATTGGTAAGTTTTACGTTGCCCACCGATCTGTGTGACTGGATGGAGTCACACACTGTTTTCTCTGCCCTACCTGGGGTGTGAGACATCCCTCTCTCTAGTGTCTACACACTGGCTACCCGGGATGTGAGACATCCCTCTCTCTGTGTCTACACACTGGCTACCCGGGATGTGAGACATCCCTCTCTCTGTGTCTACACACTGGCTACCCGGGATGTGAGACATCCCTCTCTCTGTGTCTACACACTGGCTACCCGGGATGTGAGACATCCCTCTCTCTGTGTCTACACACTGGCTACCCGGGATGTGAGACATCCCTCTCTCTGTGTCTACACACTGGCTACCCGGGATGTGAGACATCTCTCTCTGTGTCTACACACTGGCTACCTGGGGTGTGAGACATCCCTCTCTCTGTGTCTACACACTGGCTACCCGGGATGTGAGACATCCCTCTCTCTGTGTCTACACACTGGCTACACTGCCTGCTGCTAGTCATTTGGGAACCATCTGTTATCAGATCAACTATCACGGTACCGCAGTGACCCTTATCATTACGTAATGGTGACCAGAATGTAGAAGAATGGTGATATTGGCAATTCAGATGTGACAATAAGAAGTCATAAAGTGCTTCTCTTAAACAAAATAAATTTAAGTTTATCATAAAGTTATATAGGAATACTTGTATGGCATACAAAGGAGGAAACACAGGTACAAAGATTTCAGTTTTAAATTAGCTACTTCTCATCACTGTCACAGGGTATCTTCCAGAAGGAACTTAAGGGAGGGGATTTTACTTTGGTTCTAGATTTCAGGAGATTGCAGTCCACCATGTTAGGCCCCAGGACCTAACATGATGCTCATAGTGACAGGATTGTGTGGAGCTGTGGCAGCTCTTTAGAGCTTGAAAGATCAGAAAACAGAGATCTCAGCCAGAACCAGAAGCAGATATATAACCTTCAAGTCCTACTCCAAGCAACTCAGGTCTGCTAACTAGACTCTGTACTGAAGTCTATACAACCTCTAAAATCAGCACCACCAGTTGGGGCCCAAGAGATCCAACACATGTGGTGGACATTTCAGTCTCAACTCAAACAGGTACCTATTTGTGGCTTCTCATAGCCACTGGGTAGAGGATATTTTAAAACATGACCCCTGGAAATAGCCTGTCATCTCTTCTCCAAAGCTCATATTTGTTCTCATTGGTGTTCTATTGCTTGAGATGACATTATGGCCATGGGAAATCTTATAAAAGAAGGTATTTAATTAGAGGGTTTCTTACAGTTTCAAAGGCTTAGTCCATTATCATCATGGCAGGGAACATAGGAGCATGCATTCATGGTGCTGGAGAAGTAGTTGAGAGTTTCACATCCTGATCCACAGGTAGAAAGAGACTGGGCCTGGCAGGGGTTTTTAAAACCTCAAAATTCAATGCTTCCTTCAACATGGCCATATTTACTCCAACAAGGTCACACCGCTTAATCCTTCTAATCCTTTCAAATAGTTCAATCCTTGGTGACTAAGCACTCACATATATGGGCATAGATTCAAACTATGACAAATATTTTAAAGCCAAGTGTTTGTTTGTCAGGAATCCTAACACCTGGTTTTAAAATATTTGCCGTCACCTTCAACATTGGCTCTGTAATCCATCTCTTCTAGACTTTCCCTGGTCACATCCTTTTCTAAAAGGATGTTTATTTTTAATTATGTGTATGGTTGTATGTTTATGCTGGGGTATGTACATGTGACTACAGATACCGCTAGTGGTCCAAACAGGGAAGCAGATTCCCTAGAGTTGAGTTATAGGCATTGCAAGCTGTAGGGCATGGGTCCTGTAAAGTGAACTTGGGTCCTCTACAAGAGCGGTATGTGTTTTTAACCACCAAGCCATCTCTCCAGCACCTCTGGCTCACATTCTTAATTTTTCTTTTTTAGCTAATAACAGAATTACAAATTAATGTATTTTATTGACCATGGCAGGATGTTAAATAATCAAACAAACTGACTTCTACCAGTGACCCTGGCTCTATCACTTTTGCTGTTTCCACATATTTTAAGATGAACGACAACCCGTTGGCAAGGCTGTTTTTAACTAATTCAGTTTTTGCAGTTCGCAGGGGATCCAGAATAACTCAGACACATACTGAGAGCGCGAAAGCCAGGGAGGAAGAGTGCCCGCAGTTTCACATTTTTTTTTCTGTGCTGGTAAATATTTTATTTGGAAATTTCCAAGTACTGACAAAGATAAATAACTCTTGCCCATTTTATTCGACCAAGGTCAATATCTTGAAGGACAGTATAGAACTTCTCTCATTTTTCATTTAATGTTGAAGGGTAAAATATTGATAGAGATGCACTGGAAAGATACCTTCGGGTTATTGGGAAGTTCAAATAGTTTACAAATGCAAGAAACCAGCGGCTGTTCACGCCCCAGTATCTCCTTTGCCCCTGGTACATCATTAACCTCTGTAAGGCTGCCCAGTGCAGTCCCTTGTCTTTCCTTCCTGTTCTAGGAAGGACAGCAGGGCGATAACCTCCATCCACCCCCCTTTTTGGGAGGGAGGCATACCAGCACATGTGCGTCTGTTTCTCCTTTAAAAACATAGTTCTCAGATTGACTTTTCGTTCACCACTAACACGGATGATGCTGCTCTGAACCCAAATCTTCAGCCTTCACTCATCTCCAGGGCCAGCGATCAATGAGAGCACACTGGCATTCCAAAACAGGGATGGAAATTGGGTCCAGCTGTCTCTGCTTGTACAATCTGTTATTTAATAAACTATAATTAGAAGCAAAATGGTTAATAAAGTGGACGTAGAAGGACTAATCTAGGCGGTTTCCTTGGATACAGATAAAGTGAGTCTACAGCACGTGCAGCGAGGTCAGCCATGCTTCTGGGTGCCCAACACACACATGTGTTGTTTGTCCATGGGGACAGGGTGCCCTTCGTATGTGGAGATCAATCCTTTGATAAAGTTCCCAGGAACTCAATTAGCTTTCTAGATAGTGCCTATTTCCAGACGGAGCCTCATCTCTGTGATGCTTCAGCCTACGCTCACTTCCAGTGATGGGGGTTCTCTGTCTCTCCTCAAACCTGACTGGTACCCAGAGAGTGGCATCTGTCCTGTAGAAGGGACCCTGGACACAAGAACGTGACTTGGGGAGCTCTCAGAGCTTTCTGATAATCTAGCTGGGTAGCTTTTCCTTGTCACTAGTAAAATCTTTAAATTTTGATTAAAGATTAAATTTTAAACAGACAGCATGATTTATTATTATTACCTCCAAAAAGCTCATAGCTCATTTCTGATTTTAAAAAAAGAATCATTTCTAAAGAATGGGATGTGCTGGTCCTGAAACACACTGTATGTGTGTTGTACTGAGTTTAACTGATGGTGATTGTTGCAAGCACACCCCATGCTTGCCCACAAAACAGGCTTCTGCCTTGGAAAACGATGTCCATGTCAAGAATCGGGCATGTGTATGTGTGTTTAAGGGCTCTGGACCTTGGCTCCAGGCCTGATTTCCAGCAGGATGTCAACTAGCTCCGAGTGGCATGACCAGAAAGAAGCCTTGTGGTCTCTAGTGGGTCATCAGTCAGCTTGCTTCTCCATCTTCCTTATCTATCAGGCACGGCGATGAGAATCCCACTTGGGCATGCCTTGCTGAGTAGGGAAGACAGGCAGAAGAAAACATAGCGCTCATCTGAGATTCTGTGCTCACCTCCAGTTCATGTTACAACCTAGTCCCCTGGGATAGAAGAACATGTTGGAGATGGTGGGGGTCACATGGATGGGGCCCACATGATGGCATTTTTGTTCTTGTTTCAAAATCCTCCCACTAAGTAAGGGCACAGAGAAGGTGGTATTTGTGAACCAGGAAGCCTCAGATACCAGAGGCCAGATCTGACTGGACCTAGGACTTGAAGCTCCCAGGACTGTGAACCAAGCAGTCCTGAAATCCAGCTCCATGCTGGCACATACCTGGTGTCTTCCCGTGCCTCACTTTAGAAAAGCATCTCAAACCCTCTCTTACTAGTGTCTAATTATGCCAAGCTTTTCCTGCTTTGGCCTTTTTTCCTTCCTCCTTATAGCTCATGGGCAAAAGATTCATGGATTTCTTTAGGAACAGGCTCCACAGGCACTTGCTACCTTGCTGCAGGAGCCGCTTGTTCAGTTAGCTTGGGATATGAACATCCATAGTGTGCCCCCAAAACCCCCATCTGGTGACGTCTTAGATGGGGTAAACGTATCCCGTCACCTCTTCCGGTGTCTTCCTAGTGGAAGAAGACTTGCACACTTGCTTAGAGATCACATTTAGCTATGTGTTTCTGTTACTATGATAATTCTAATTCCATGGACAGACAGGACGCAGTGCTTCTAATTCCACAACAGACAGGGCGTACTCAAAACAAAACAGAGCTATAGAAAGCCACGTGATATTGTCTGGTGGATGGCTAAGCTGTGTGAGCAAGCCAGAGTGGGACCACACGATCAAAGGTCTCTGAGGAACACTGGGGACTGGGCGCTGTACCCGAGGGGCACTGGATCTCAGAGTCTCTACTCTAAGACTGTAGAGGTCTCAACTCATGCTGCTGCAGATGATACATTCAGCTCTTCCTGATTCCAGCTCATGGACCATGTTCCAACCTGTCTATGGTTCGGTTGGGTCATCCGCCCCTCTTTGCTCCTTCTGGCTTCCCGGAAGGGTTTTTCAGTGTGACTAACTCAGCAACAGCAGCAACGCATGCCTGGCATTGGGCTCTGCGGGAAGGCGGACCGGCAGTTCTGTCTGCTGCCTGCTGCTCTCAGCTCAGAGTTGCCTATGCCCGGTCCTTCTCACTGCATCTGATAGGCTTCACTGACTTCCTGATGATACAGGAATCCCTCTTAGAGGGTGAAAATTAAGTGTGATTGTTTCTCCCAAAGACAAAATTATTCTTCATTAAACTGTGCTTTGTTGCAGGGATACAGATGGGGGATATTAAGATTAAGATGAGCTCACTGGCTGCAGTGGTGAAAGGCTTTCATTTGCATCATGGGAAGTGTTTTCTCCTGAGAAACCTGTAAAACTCTGAGTCTGTTTGGCAACCCTCCCTTTCATTTCCCCTCCTCCTCTTTCTCCTCCTCCTCTCTTCTCCTCCCCCAGTCTCTCTCTTTCTTGAGCCAGAGTCTTGTGTATCCCAGGGTGGCCTTGAATTTGTACATAGCCAAGGATGACTTCCAACCCAGGATCCTCCTATCTCTACTTCCCCACCTCTGGGATCACAGGCATGTGCCACCACACCCAACAACCGACAGTGCTTTCTGTACTAAGTTTCTCTTTCTTTCAGTGTTACTATATTAATTTACAACACATTTATTAAACACACGTGCAGGGGACCTCAGGCTGCAGAAATAACCCATCTAACCTACCCTGAGAAGCTCAGCCTCAGACACAGAGGAAAGCATAAGAAATTTAAATATAACCAACGTTCCCCCAAACAAAGCTAGGATGGGGGAGTTTCACATCACAGCAGGAGCCAGCTGTGGGGTGGGGGCTTTTCTTCCACCACTATCCTGGGCTGTGTTTCCTCATAATCTCACTGTAAGTCACATGACTAGTCAGTTGAACAGACCTCCAGGAAAGTAAATATTTCACTTACGAAAGCTTTAGAAGTGGGAGAGGCGCCTCAGTTGGCAAAGTGCTATGCGAGCAAGAAGACCTGAATGGAGACACTCAGCAGCTGCACAAAGCCAGCATAAGCCACCTAGCACTGGACAGGGGGAGACAGGTAGATTCTCAGAGCCCACTGCCTGCCAGCCTAGCCGGATTAGTGAGCTCCAGTCCAGAGTCCTCATCTCAAAAAATAAAGCAGAGAGAAACTGAGAAAGATATCAAGCATTGACCGCTGGCCTTTACACACAGAACATACACATGTATGTACACCCACATGCATATGTACACATACCTATGTAAGCGCACATACATGAACTGCACGAGAGAGAATGAATTGAGGCTGTGTGCTAATTCCAAGAATACCTAGAGGTCTAACTTGTTTTGCTGGTTCATAAGCCCTAGCAGATGCAGCTAGGGAAATTATTTCTGAGCTGAGTGGGGTTATGTGAGCCTCATCCCCATGAGCTCTGGTCTGTACCTGCAGAAGCCTCCAAAGCCCAGGAGGTGCCCCTGGCTCTTGCTTCACTTCAGTTAAAGCCTCAGCCTTTTTCTGCCTATTCCCTGCTTGTGTCCCAAGAGAAGCCCTGGGAGTCTGAGATTTGTGAAGCATCCGGGTTGGGCTGCAAGTTTGCGCACTTGAGTTTGTTGAGATGTATCCACACACCTCCTAAACATCTCTATGCGTGTATGTCAGATTTCTCATATTTTCCTTAAAAAGAGCCCCACAGAATGTTTAAAATTTTAGCATTATTGACGCAGTATTCATTTCTATAACCTCTGCAAACCTTAGATCTTTCTCCTCTATACCCACTAGGATGGAAACCCACATAATCTAAGGGCCACAGGGAAGTTAGCGTTCATTTCAGATCACTACACATTAATTCAAATTCGTCTCACACTGATACACCCACCCCTCTCTCAACAAGCCAACCTGCAGTTGACTGACTGATGGTAAGATAGGAAATTATACCTTTAGCCCACACTGTACCTTCTGCTAAGGGGCATCTCAGATATCAGGCAAGCAGGTGCTGTTCCTTCAGCTTGTGCTCCAGGGAACAACAGTGCCTTAAGCATATTTTGAGCCCAAATCCTCAGGGCCCTGTGACTCCCAGACTGGAGAAGGACCCATGCGGGGAAGGGTGGCAGGTCCCTCCCAGCCGTGGGTGCCCCATCAATGCACAGACCAGGGGGAAGCAGAAATCCTGACTTGAATGTGTTTGCGAGTCGCTCTCTACCCGACTGCCCCCACTCAGTCATTCCCACTCAGACCACAGAACTTAACTCATTGTGGAGCGGCAGGAGGCAACCTCTCCTGACAGTGCAGTGTGAGACAGTCTCATCTCCCCAACTTCTAACTTCACAAGAGTCTGCAGCCTGTCCAGACCCAGAGCTTCACAGGTTGCCCCACCCCCACAGTTTCACACCCTTCTGCCTGCTCAAGACTCCATAGCCTTCCTCCCAAACTCAAGGCTCCACA
This sequence comes from Myodes glareolus, assembly GCF_982192425.1. NCBI lineage: Eukaryota > Metazoa > Chordata > Mammalia > Rodentia > Cricetidae > Myodes > Myodes glareolus. The sequence continues at coordinate 51,102,437 of NC_142031.1, read as the reverse complement.
ATCTGTCTCCCTCCACGTATCACTTCAAACCTCTATAGTCTGCCCTCACCTCAGGGCTTCACAACCAATCTGCCTACACTCAGAACCTAGAGCTTGCATGTCCCACCTCAGGAGCCCACAACTTCCTACTTCCCTTCAGGGCTGTATATCCAGAAGTCTCCACAGACTACCTAGGAAGTACATATCCCACTGGCCTTGGCCAATTCTATCCATGGAAGCCTCAAGCAATTCTGCACAATTTCTCTTCTACGTAGAAAGCAATTCTGGGTTTCCCCATTATGGTCTTGACCCTTTTGCTCATAATACTGCTCCTCCCTCTCTGTGATGGACTCCAGGAGTTTGGCCCAGGGCTCTGTTGTGGATCTCTGCATCTGCTTCCACCAGTTACTGGATGAAGGTTCTATGATGACAATTAAGGCAGCGATCAATCTGATTACAGGGGAAGGGCAGACCATAATGGGGAAATCACAAGCTTGAGCTAACCCAAGCAAGTGGGAGCTCACTGACTCCGGACTAACAGGTGGGAAACCTGCATAAGACCAAACTAGGCCCTCTGAATGCAGAAGACAGTTGGGAGGCTTGGGCAGTCTGTGGGGCCACTGGCAGTGGGACCAGGATTTATCCCTAGTGCTTGAAGTGACATCTTGGAGCACATTCCCTTTGGAGGGATACCTTGCTCAGCCTAGATATAGGGAAGGAAGACCTTGGTCAGACTATGTTGACTCCCCATGGGAAGCCTTACCCTTTCTGAGGAGTGGATGGGGGTGGGGTAGGGCAAAGGGTGGGGCAGAAGGAGGGGACAGCTAGGCAAAATGAGAAAAGATTGTATTTAAAAATTCTTAAAAAAAAAGAGAGAGAGAAAAGAAAGAAAGGGATAGGGGACTTTTTCTTATATTTGTTTCTGTAGGTATTCCATCAGACAATGTAGTTTGCAATACTCTCCTATTAGATTTTGGCTTCTAGAACATTTTAAAGTCTTTGCTACTATTTACTAAGCAATTTGTGGATTTTGATGGAATTAAATACTTTGTGTCATCTGTCACCATTTCAGGACACAAACTCTCAGTGGAAAAATATTAGTCCTAGGTTTGTTAAGTTGACTTCCAGGTTTAGGATGAGCTTGTTTCCTTTCCACGCCTCTTTACCAGCTGACCCTTCTCTCCGGATGTGGTATGTGCAAGTTTTACCTTTGTCTCGATCTGTTTGGTGTCTGGATTCTGAAACAGCAGCTTTACTCGAGTTTTCCCGTCGTCTGAAGATCCCTTAAGCTGAGAGAACTTGAATCTCCAGAGGACGTTCTGAGGAGAAATGAAGCGAATGAGTGATTCATAAGTTATATTATATCCACTGAATGTCTCATAACGTAAAGCACATATCTGGGTAAATGCCATTTCTTATGACATGTCTGCATTCTGTGTGTAGAGGCTGACCCCCATGCCCAGCCAGCTCAGGGTTGCACGCTAGCCTTTCTAGTCTGCACCCTGCTTTTACCTTCCTTGTCTTCCTGTACCGACCCTGGAAGTTTTTCAAGACCATTACTTCCTTATTTGCCTGCAGAACTATAAGTCCACTGAAGGCCCGTCTCTTACCAGTAGGATGCTGCCACAGTTCAGTTCACATAGAAAGTTTGGATCCCACCTACATAACCCCACAGTGGCTACATATTGTCATTTAGTCTCAGGTTCCCGAGAATCAACAGGGCAGTGTGGGCAATGCTGCCTTACACAACGGCTTCAAGCTCCCTTAGCATGTGCTGACATGTTTCAGAGGTAAAATACCACCTCAACTCTCAGGAGGCTGAAACGGGGAGTAACCACAAGTCTGAGGCAAGTCTGGTTCACATAGTGAGCTCCAAACCAGCAAGGGAAAACCTTCCTCACAAAACAAGAAAATAGAACCCTCACGTCCTAAGCATGGAAATGCCATACGCACCTTTGGCTGGACGACACTTGTATAGCGAGTTGTCCTTAATAACCAAGAGTCATTTGTTTCAAATTTATCATGATTTCTCTCATGAACTTTAAACGTAATTTCATTTTTTTTTAAGAAAACTATTTCTGAAAACCATGAATGTCATTTCTGCCTATGGTCTAAGGCAGCTACTTAATTTCCAAACTCTGAACCCCACTGGGTAGGGGATTGAGCCTCCGTACTCAGGCTGGGTATACAAGCTGGGAACTCAGAGCCCAGATTGGCTGCCAGGAGATCATGACAATGATGGTGCTTGCTTGCTTTAGTTAAAGCAGCAGGAGATGAATTTGAAAGGGCCCTGGGTTTCCCACTGGAGGAATAAAGGCTGAAGGATCTCCACACTCGGCTTCTCCATCCTGGAGCTGGAGGCATCTTTGTGTGGTATTAGCGACTAAAACACAGATCTCCAGCTACATGGAACACATATATTAGACATAAGAGCTTCCGCTTTGACTTCCGCATTCGCAGTTTCGCTGACAGTCACTTCTCACTCATTCAAGAACACTTTGGGCTTTTAAGGCATTGCAGGTGGAACATGACACCAATACTCTCTTTGGCGTGCCTGGTGGCATCCACAGGCGTTTTGACACAGGAATTCCGACGTCTTGTTTCTAGCAGAGTGACCTCCATATCTTCCCATCTACCATTCACTTCCTTCTTCTTTTGAATTTGGTCTCTCTGTGTCTCTACCTCCTCAAGTCTTAACTCAGCCTCCTAGAATTATGGGATTCCAGCCTGGGGATCGGGCTGCATAAATGCTATCACCGCATCGAGCAAACTGGAGTATCGCCGCTATGATGGAGGACCATCCACCAGGCGAGGAAAGCAGAACTCCACCATTCTGGAAATTCTCCAGTTAGTAGCACCAGAAATATTTGCCTCCTTTGATCTTGAGTGGCAGAAAATTCCACAGTGTGGCTTCTTTCAGAGAGGGATGAGAGCCCTGGTGTTGCTGGAATTCTGAGTGACCCAAACCCCAGAGGCCTAGGTCCTGTACTGCTGCTATAATTTTACTAGAGACAAGGCTGGGTGTTCAAACTGTTCACAATAGCTGGTGAAGGAAGACGATCTCCTTGTGGGCTTTGGGTCTCTGGTTGCTCACTGTTCCACACAGACTGTATCAGGAACTTGGAGTGAAAAGTAACAGTCTCTGCTTCACCTCTGCACTTCCAGCTCCTCTCCTGCTTCAGCGTACCATGACAGGACCAGAAAATCAGCTAGCATCAAGCCACAGAGCAGAAGAAAGCTGTAGCGACTGCTGCTCTAACACCAGCTAGGCCGGAGACATGTCAGGTGACCAGTATTCTAACACTGGCTAGCCCATAGACACATCACGTGACCAGTGTTCTAATGCCAGCTAGCCCATAGACACATCACGTGACCAGTGTTCTAATGCCAGTTAGCCCGTAGACATGTCATGGGACCAGTGTTCTAAGTCAGGCTTAGGACAAAGGCCGTATATCTAGAATAGTGTTCTAGCTATTCTCACTTTGATGATTTTGAAATGTCCTTCTAGAACTGAACACATATGTGCTAGATTATGGTCTTCTCATTTAGTGTCAGGACTGCCCTTTCTGATTATCCCTCACTTTGGTGAAATAGAAACTTATAAGCGCAAATTTTTGCTTGGAGACAATTGCTTGCTTTTCTCTCTCGAGAAAGAGAAGCGAAGATGAAACTTGAGCCGTTTGTGTATGAGGAGGGGTGACTATGTGACTGTCCCCTGAAACAAGAGCAGTTATCAGGCTTCTAGCGCAGTGTCTGTGTGTGCATGTGTGTGTGTGCACAAGCACACACACGTGCTGCTGGGGAAGAACCTAAGGCCTTGAGCATGCTCCCACTGAGTCACACTCCACCCTCAAATTCGGGTTTCTCAGGTTTGTGATAAGGAGGGTACAGTCAAGTCATGGATAGAGCTGTGCCTTAAAAATGATACAGGAAAGGGCTGGTTCAGCAGTATGAGGACTTGAAGGAGATTTTCTCTCTCTCTCTCTCTCTCTCTCTCTCTCTCTCTCTCTCTCTCTCTGTGTGTGTGTGTGTGTGTGTGTGTACATGCATGTGTGTACTTGCACATGTGGAAGCTAGAGGGTTAACCTCAGTTGCTCCGCAGGTGGAGTCCACCTTATTTTTAGAGACAGACCTGTCATTGGCCTGGAATTCACCTTATAAGTAAGGCTGGTTGGACAAGAAGCCCCTGAAATTGACCTGTCTTTGCATCCTCTGGCTTCCTTATGCGGGTTCTGGGACTGGATCTCATGCTTGCGCTATATTGACTGAGTCATCTCCTAAGGTCCAGTGAGTCTAAGCCTTACACACCCAAATCTCAACATGTCCAGTCCTTTGGTCTCTTTGGTTTTTCTCCAGTGACTTGGACAGAAAGCACAACTATTCATAAATATTTCACACTTGGTCCTTATTTAGATTTACAGTTTGCAGTAATAATTTAAAGCTCCTTACATGGAGCTTACATTGCTGCAGTTCTTTAGGGAATAAAGAATTGTAATTACAGCCAAGAGGGGTGTGCTCTGTGGACTCAGGACCTGGTCTACCTATCACAGCTGTATTGGAGAAATTTTCTCAGTACAGAATTTATTGAAGAGGTGTTCATGAAAATGATGTGAAGAGAGCAAGGGAGCTCACCTTTAAAGAAGGCACAGTCAGGTGGTTGTGGCCCAAGCTCGGGTTCAGACAAGCAAAAAGAATCTTAGCTGAATCTTCAGGAAAACTTGTCAGCTACTGGATGAGGCAGTGATCACGTGTAAGGCTCACAGGGGAAGCTGAATGAGGTTATGATCAGGTGTGAGCCTCACAGGGGAAGCTGGATGAGGCAGTGACCAGGTGTGAGGCTCACAGGAGAAGCAGTAGTGGTGGGAGTTGTCTCCCAGAAGCAGAGAGCCTCTGAGAACTGAGTTTAGAGAAGGCCCTTTTGGGTCTCCATGGAAAACCACAGACCAACCCTATTATCACCCAGAACATTCTGGGTAAGGGACAGCCCATTTTGTCCAGCCTAAGTAGGCAATGAATGACTGACATAGATTCTAATGTTTAATGGCCAAAGTTCAATCTAATCGAATCAAAGGTCAACATCAAGAAAACCTGAGGTTAACCTTCATGCCTCCACATGCAAAAGTACACACAGTCACCAGGAGTCCAGGTCCCAAGGGCTCGTAGCAGTCATGTACAACATTAAGAAACAAATGATAGCATTTAAAAAAATTTTAAGGGTAAATTTAGAAAAAGATGGTAGATTCAATGGTAAGAAATATCCTCAGAGCCACACTTGAGACCTGCGTTGGAAATCAGGGACATTTCCTAGGGAAAAAGAGGGAAGGAAGTAGACCAGGACTCAAACATGTAAGAAGATAGCTGATGTATGACTTAGTTGATAATGTAACATCATTAATTATAGCTGTCCACAAGTTCTCAACATCCAAGAGATCTCAGCACCCACACTAGAGGGAAAGTTTGTCCACTGTGGGTTCATCCCCCACACAGGGACAGGGGGCTTTGTAACCACGAGGCTAAACACACTGATGGCAGCCAGTGTGGAGCAGCTGAGAACATTCCACAGACCCTTACAGAAACAGTAAGGACGCAACAAGAGTACTAGCCCCCTCCTTTCAGGTCGCCAGGAACCAGAGTTGACATCAAGACCTTCCCTGGCAGTGTTGCCAAGTCCTGGCTTCACACTGGACAGGGGTAAACATGGTAATATCCTCTTGTAGTCACAAAGGGCCTCTTGCAGAATCTCGTGTGGACCGTGCTGACCCTTGGATTGACAGGAAGACTGGGTGAGTGTGAATAAGTCAGAGACAGAAGCACAACTGAGCCCCAGTGGGATCTCTAGCAGGCAGCATCACTGTGCACTGTTTTGCTCTTCTTTGGTAAGGGTTTTGGCTATGATCTATTCCAGGATGTTGCCAAGCACAGCAGAGAAGACACATGGAGACCCCTACAGGCTCTGTGGAGGTAGACCATGAACACCTGCCCTGAAGACAGGAACCAGAAGCTCTCAGATTTGTCGTCCTGAAGCACCAGAATGTGTGCATCAGAGAGGAAGCAGCAGAAACGACATGGAGTGCTCTCCTTCCTCCAGGGTAGATGCTATAACATTCCACTCATCCCAGAAGGACACGTGGAGCAAAAGTACTCAGGTCTGTTATTATTTACTCAGGTCTGTTTCTTGTTATTAGTAGCAAGTACAGGTCATGTGACTGTAGGTCCCACGGTCAACAGGAAGATACAATGAAGAGAACCTTGCTAAGGATGGGGAAGCCATTTGCTCACTGACTCTGGGCTAGAAACATAGTTGACCTTTGATGTTGGATGCAGACTTAAAATCCATTCTTGATATTCAATTTTTATGCAACTGCATTTTGTTATTACTGCAATCGCTGTGTGAGTCCATACTGGGAAACATCAGGATCATTTCCCTGGGAGGAAGTGAAGTGTTAATGTTTGTATAAGGTTTTCTGGAGCCAGGATTGCGTAACAGAAGCAGTTTCCATCTGTGTCACAGGATTTCTCCTCCTCTGCACACACAGAGTGTGAATATGATACTTCTGTTTTGCTCTCCTGTTCATGGCAGGGGCTGAGCAGCACTGTGGGCCTCCATCATGGATGGACATTCCAGATGTGGCAGTACCTTCCAGGTACTGGAAATAAAAAACAATCTTCAGACATCTCCATGTGTCCCCTAGAGGGCGGACTTGTCCTGGCTGAAATCTTTGTTCTGGCAGAAGGACAGCAAAGTCACCATCTGTAAGTACTTATTTGGGTCACTGAAGAAAGTGGCCCAAGAGGCTTAGCTTTGGTAGTTGGGAAATAACTATGAGAAAGTGATTGTTGGTTCTTAGGAGCCTTCCATGAGACATCACATCTTCATGGTGGGATCCGGAACAGGGAAAGGCTGAAGCTGAGACCGCATCATGTATGTGGAAAGCAGGTTTCTGGAACTCTGGTTACCTTTAGTGATATAGCACAGCAGACATCATCATGTGTGGGGATGAGCCCAAGCATGAGGACCCTAAGACCGGACCAGAGCGGCATCCCTCACGCCAGCTGGCCCATCACCAAAGGAAGCTTTGCACAGCAGGAAACTCCCCAGCAGCCCGGATTTTCCTAAGTATGGCTTGGCAGCCACCAATCTGAAAGGACTCAGCTAGCCTGGGTGGACAATAAACACATCTCTTCTGCTTTGTTCTGCAAAAGAAGCCACAGGAAGCGGCTCCCAAGGAGCCCCGGGGTCCCATTGCCTGAGGCCCCTTGATCCTACTCAATCTTCTCACAGACTTCACTCTTCTGCCCTGTGAGTCTGCACACAGTGGGCCGACAAGCTTTGCTCTTGCTGAGGAAAGCCATGGAGGTCTCTAAACCAAATCACAGGAACATTCATCCAGGCGAGCTTTCTTAGGCGTCACTCATTCTTAATTAGTGAAGCATTAGTGAAGCAGATTTTTATAAATATTACCCGATGAAACATTGGCTCTTCACTCTGGCAAACATTTTCTTATCGCTTACGTAATTGGGAGAGCCCTAAGATGATGACGGCAATAGCCCAGGGATTTCCACGGCTCACACAGGTGGCTTTAATCAATAAGGCTGGAATTGAGGGCCACTTTTGCATTTGGTAATGCAGTCTACCAACTCGCGGAGCTTACTCTCAGCCAAATAAGTACTCAGGTTTTAAGGAATGGTTGGGATTCTTTTTTACTGTGTTTTAGTGTTGTGGGCTTTTTCCTTCAGAGGGACCAAGAAAACCCATTCTGTGTTTTCCTTTCTCTCTTTCACCTCACGTGTGTGTGTGTGTGTGTGTGTGTGTGTGAGAGAGAGAGAGAGAGAGAGAGAGAGACAGAGACAGAGAGACAGAGACAGAGAGAGAGAGAGAGAGAGAGACAGAGACAGAGACAGAGACAGAGAGAAAATCATATATCATATTTGCCAAACACCATTTTGTTGGAGTTTTCTCCCTGGGCTCTAGGGATTGTGAGCACCTGGAGACCCCAAACCAGCCAGAAGGAAGGCAGGTTCTATAGGCAGACCTCTAACTCCGTGCACGGCTGGAGGAAGCTGTCTGCTCTCCAACTTCTCTGAGCAAGTGCAGCGTGACATGTATAGTACTTGTAGGGGTTCTCTGCGTCTTACCTTTGTTTTGCTGTCAAAGCAGGTGAATCCCAGGGCAAAATCCACCGTGAAGCACAGAGTCTCCCCTTGCCAGCTGCACAGATAGGTTTTGGACTGGAAAAGAGCATTAATTTTGAGTAAGTGCTCTACAATCTTTCTGCTTAACTACAGGAAGGTAGTTGGCAGATTAGCTACTTTAGCCAAAGTCCACTGTTTTAAGTCTGAACACACACATCATGTAGGATGAATGAGAAGGTTTGGGGGCTGCAGGGAACAGCAGAGGCACCTACAGCAGGGAGCTCTTTCTCGCTGTTCTGTTCTCAGACAGACGAACATGTTTTTGAAGGCATCGATTAAATAAAATCGAATCATTAAAACATTTCAACAGACATCTGTGCTCCAAGGACTTGGTTTTCTGGCTCTCTGACATGTGTACATGCATCTGTGTGTGTCTGTGCGCACACACACACACACACACACACACACACGTCCAACACAGGGAAGTCAGGAGGAGCTTATCACTATACACAGAGTGCCCTGGACAGTCTCTGCACTGATACTGGTTCTGCCATTTATCTCTTGTTATCTTAGATTCTTTTCCTAGGAACTAGACAAACGCCTTGAACATCACTGAAGTGTGTTGAAGATCCCTGTAGAGACTGTCACCCTGTCTTAGCTCCATTTTCTCCTTTACCTCTCCTAGGAAGACAGAGAGCAGGCTCAGGAAGTGAGAACCCTGTCCAACACGACTTGACAACTCTTCCTTTTGCTCAGCCCTCGGTCAGCTTCCTAACATTGTCAGGAGTCAAGAACTATTCACCAAAACCGTGAATGAAGCAGGTGCCCACTGCATGCTATGCGGACTGCTAGTGCTTTGATGCTGGTGGGAATTGCTAGTTCCATCCCTGCCCCCAGGAGCTGTTCCCCTCGCTTGCTTTTTCTAACTTGACCCAGACCATAAGACGTGCTGACATTCCTTTTACAAGTCCATGACAATGGGTGTTCTCATGGTGTAGGGATTACTAATTTCTGGAATTTAAATGTAGTGATTATAAACTATGAGCAACAATTTCTAGGATATTATTGTATTCTTGGAGCCTTGGTCTCTGACATCATGAAAGCGGCAGAACTGTGAACTCCGGTGGGGAGTGTCTGGTCTTTGGCGCGCAGGAGAGCACTGCAGTAGCGTGTTAGACACTCATGAGCTCAGCCAGCCCCTCAGAGGCTCAGCTCGGACAGGAGATAGGAATAGGAAGTTTGGGCAGAGGCTGAGCCCTGCAGAATCTCGCAGCAGAGTCTTCCCATTCAAATCTTCAGACCCTGGCTTGCGTGTGCGTGTGTGTGTACATGCGTGCGTGTGCATGTGTGTGAGTGCGTGTGTGTGCGTGTGCATGTGTATGTGTGTGAACTATCAGTATCCCCGTTGTATTGGATGTTTGATCCTTATTTTCCTTAATATGTTTGGGAAAAAACCCTCAAGTTGACACCTGTGTCCCAGTTCTCTGAGAAGAGACTGCCTCATGGTCCATTCAGTGGGACAAGGTTGTCAGAGGACAAACATGACCATGTTAGAGGCACCCACCCTCATGGACTGCTTACATTTTAAAACAAAATCAACCATTTAAACATTTCAATGCAAATGATAGGGGAACGTTTTATGACACATTCTTGAAATTGCTCAAGATATGGAGGCTATAAGAATGACTTACTTAATAACTTTTAGGTCTACTGGTAAAAGCATGGATAAAAGTTACACACAGAACCCCAGTTGCTAGGCGGAGGAGTAAGATATGTCTTTTCTTGAGAGATTCTATCTGAAGCATGTCGTACAATGACCTACGAAACAATGCTCAGTGGTTGACCATGGCATTGGACACCTAACAACGCTCTGTGAATAAATTACTGTGCTCAGGAAAGAAGTACTAAGCGCCTCCCACAACAACTGCCCAGCCTTCAGAACAAATTTTCAGAGCGTTTTAGAAAATATTATATGGAAATGTCAGAGAGGGCTTAATAATAGCTTAGAATACATGGCTGTGAAGGTCAGCTTCAGAACAAAAGCAAAGGCAGCCAAAAAAAGAGCAACCAATGTTTAAGAAAAATATCAAAAACCTCAAGCACAGAATCACCTGGGGAGTTAGAAAAAAACCCCAACAACCTAAGACAAAACCAAACGAGAATACTAGTGATCATAAGACGCCTTCTCAACTTTGTTCTGGATAAAGAGCCTTGTTGCCTAGAGATGGTGCAGAATTAACCCCAGAGCAGTTGCACCTGTCCAAGGAGGAGATTATGGTAATACAAGGAACAGTCAGTTGGGTGTAGTGCTGCTTGCCTGCAACGCCAGCTTTCAGGAGGCTGAGGCAGAAAGGTTAACCTGGCCTACACAGCCAGACCCTGTGATAATAAAAAATGATGATGGTGGTGACAATGAGGATGATGATGATGGCATCAATACAGGCAACTTGAAAAGGTCCTGAACTCCAATAATGAAAAGTGAGGAACATTTCTGATCACATCCACCTTGAAGAGTTTGTGTTCATAGGAAATGTGACATACAGTGTCTTTTTGCCTTCCACTTCCTCGTGTGTGCGAGTGGGCACACGCACACGTGCATGTCTATCTGTCTCCCTATCACTCTTTCCTTCCTTCTCCCCTTGATAATGGGAAAGCGTTTTCACTTTTTTCTAAATATTTGGTAGAAATCTCGGGTGGAAACATCTGTACCAAATATTCCTTTCTTGCAGAAGATGATCTGCCTCACCTTGATGGAGTTCCCCTTGATGTCTGTCATCTACTCGATGTATGCAGAGTCTCTGTCTTTCCTCATTCTGGCTATTTATGCCCTTTCCCCTTTCTCTCTTGTGAGTCTTTCTCCAGGCTTGTCAAAGCTAATGATATTTACGGAGAGTCAGCTTTGTGATTTGCCTTAATGCTTCTTTGATACATCAATGGCTTAGAAATTGCTGCCTTAAAGTATTTAAGTATGTTCCCGTTATCTTTCAGTTATTGATGACTGTTTCCAGTTTGACTGGAGAACATCTTTGGAATGGCTTCAGTTCTTATCAGTGTGTAGTGGTTATTTCGTAGTCTTGGTATGGTTTACTTTGGCATATGCCCACAGGCCTTGAAGATAACCTCCAGGAAGCTACTGTTCAGTGGAGCACTCCATAAATGCTTCTCACACATTGCTGTTGGTTGGTTTCCCTTGGTTCCATCAGTTTTTACCATGTATATCTTGCAGTTCTGTGTCTGGGGAACACATGCATGTTGGCCAAGTCTCCTTGGCCAGGGAGTTGGCTGCTCATTCTCCCACAATCCCTCCTGTTGTAGCTTTCTCTGCTTTGAAGTCTACTTGATTTGACAGCAACTACTCTTGCTCTCCTTTGACCTGAGCCATATGGTGCAGCCTCTTCTGTCTTTTCTCTTCAGACTCCGTGGTGATATTTGAGGTTGCCTTTCGGTAGACACCGTATGGTACTTGCTCTCTGTGTAGCTCATTTATCAGTGGTATATTCACACAGCTTCCAATGGATGGGATTTGTGAAGTCATTACCTTCTATTTTCTTTTTGCCTGCTTAATGTCATATTACTTGGGGGAAATGTTAGCATTTTGTACTTGTCTGAAGGGTTTTGGGTTTTGTTGTGGCTGTGCTCACCCTAGAGACAAACAGAAGCCTCACCTGTTTCCCCATGACTTTTCCTCCTCATTATTGCTCCCTTGGTTTAAGCTTTTTCCCTATGTAAATTTGGACTCATATTGGACAATGGTACAGTTTTTGCTTCAACCATGAAATGTGATAATCTCCTACCCCCTCTTTTCCCCTTTTCCAGAAACTTCTGGGTTCCTGCTTCTGTCATTACTTTTTGTTTAGATAAAGTCTCCATCTATTCCTTCTAGGTATATCTGCCAAAGACAATTTATCTTAATCCCTCTTAATTAGGAAACGGTTTGAAAGACATTTTTCATTCCTGAAAGGTATTTTCAATGGCCATGGGATTCTCTAAGCTAATGCCTTCCTTCTGATACTTAAATACTGGAAGCCTTACTTCTGCCATCACTGTTCATGAGAGATCTCATCTAATCTGAATTATTTTGCTCTGTAATCTTCTGTTCTTCCTCTCTGACTGATTTCAAGATGTTTTTTATTAGGTTTTCTAAGCTGTGAGAACCATGACAAGTCCCAAGATGGCTTCCTGGGACATTTGTTTGTGGTCTATTCATTTCTCAGATGCAGATACTTCGAGCTTTGAAAGTTTGAGCCATAATTTCTTCAGGTATACTTGTCTTTCCCCCTTTCCCCTATTTGGTCCCCAGCTCTGGACACCACACTTCAGTCTGTATCTCGACTCTGCTCTTTCTCCAATCTGTGTTCCCTCTGTTACGCACAGAGACAATTTTTGTTGTCATGGATTTGGCCACAGCTCCTTCCTCTGTCCTCATTTTACCTCCTTGGCTGAGCTTTTAATTTGGTCATAATAGTTTTTACATCTACTTTTTCATTTTCTTTATTTCTATCCTGTTATGTTAGATCTCTTTGTCTGTACTTACGATATTTCCATTTGTTACAATATATTCATACTTACTTTTTGAATCATGTATTTTAAAACTGCAGCTGCCCTTAAAGCATTCCCAAATAAGTTTAACATTTCTGAATTTCAGTGTTGGCACCTGAGGACTGTCTGGCAGTCTCTAAGATTTTCCTGGTTTTTGGCATGACAGGTGGTTTTCTTTCACAATCTGGGGAGTTTTGTATTATGAGACTTCTGATTTTAGGCAAACATTCCATTTTAAACAATTTTCTTGACATTGTTTCAGTAGGAGAGGGTATGTCAAATGTACTAGATACCAAGTTTCCCCTTTTGGCTTGCCTTGTTACCCAAGGATGAAAGAAGATATCCTGGCCATGTACTTGGCTGCTGTGAACCCACTGGGGAGGGATGTTTGGACTTGGCTGACAAAGGTAGAAATCCTTGGTGTGGGAAAATTGCCTGCATTCTGTCAATCATGTTTTAAATAAATTCTGATTGGCCAGGTAGAAAGTATAGGTGGGTCAACCAGATAGGAAGTAGAGGCAGAGCAATGAGAACAGGAGAATTCTGGGACGAAGGAAGCTCTTCCTGCAGTCCAGCCCAGACCACCAAAGAAGCAACATGTGATGTGACCTGTCCCTCTGAGAAAGGTACCGAGCCATATGGCTAACATAGATAAAAATAATGGGTTAAAATAAGCTACAAGAGCTAATAAGTAGCCTGAGATAATGGGTCAATCAGTTTTATAACTTATGGAGACCTCTGTGTGATTTTCTTTGGGGCTTGCCAACTGTGGGGAACTGGGCAGGACATAAACTCCAACAAGCCAGCCCTGCATGTTACAAATCCTGACACAAAGTAGAAAAAGACAAGATCTCCTGAGTCAGTGTCTCACTCAGCCGTAATCAGAGAAGCTTCCTCCTTTAGTAGATGTGATCTATAATACAGAGACTCACAGTTGGACAATATGCAGAAAGCAAGAGACCTTGGAACACTCAGCCCTAAGTGGGGTGTCTCCATCAATTCCCTCCCTTCAAGGCTCAGAGAATCCTATGACAGAGGAAGTGAAAAGATTTTAAGACCCCAAAGGGATGAAGTACACCTAGGAAATAAGGCCTTGTAAACACAGCAGGATGGATGCAGAAACAAACTCACAGAGGCTGTGGCAGCATACATAGGGCCTTCATGGGTCTAAGTCAGAGGGAGCCAATGCTGAGAGAGGATGTGGGCATAAGCACCCATTCCTAACTTAGAAGCCATTTCCAATTGATAACTGTTCACAATTGAAAGATTAGTTTTCTCCAGTCTTGCTGGGTATACAAACCAGTCTTAAGGACAGGCCCCATGCCCAGCAGTAAACGGCCAACACAAAATGAATTCAATGGCATTTTTGAACATTATTTCCCTCATAATGTTTTATCGAGTTATTTTTTTAACCCTTTGGAAGTATTTTGCCTGTATATTATGGTTTCTGGTTTTGTGGGTTTATGGGATTTGTGTGTGTGTGTGTGTGTGTGTGTGTGTGTGTGTGTGATTGTGTGTCTCTCTAGATGTGTTCTGTAGCTTTGGCTTTGTTTCTTTTTCTGTTTTGCTTGCTTGTTTTGTCCGATTTTGGTTTCTTTGTATTTTATCTAGTTTTTTAGGTACCTGTTTGTACCTAATGAGAGAAAGGAAGAGTAAGGACTTGATTGAGTGAAGAAGTGCGGAAGATCTGGGAGTTCAGGCAAGGGAAAGTCATAATAAAATATTTTGTGTTAAAAAAAAAAAGAAAGAAATCCTGACTCAAGAAATTTCTCTGTATTGGAACCAGAATTGTAAAACAGGTCCAAGGCTTCAATAAACCTGTGGCTCAAGGATATCTGGTAAGCAGGAAATACCCATAATATGCCCTGGAGCCAGGGGTTGCAAAAAAGCCTGCATTATCTCTCACCTTGCAGTTCACAAAATAATAATAATAATAATAATAATAATAATAATAATAATAATAGCAGCCGTCATTTTGGGTCTGGCAAAGCCATTCCCTCTTCTGCACTACTCTCTACACAAAGACTAATTCTCAGATCCTTCGTGGCTCATTCCCTGTACCCTCAGATACTGAGCTGCAGGTTTGTCATCACTAAACTCAGACCAATAAGACTGTTCGGTTTATAGCTGAACAGTCATTATATAGACGATTTCTGGTTTACCAGGATCCACTCATTGCATCAGAGCTACTCTATATATTATGTGCAATGTCTAGGGTTTTAGGTCACTTAGTGGAACCAGAAAGGGGCCCCACAAAACTTTTTAGAAGTAGTAGCTTCATATCAATATTTCCAAAAATGTTATTTTCGGATTTTGGTCACAACATAATACAATGTTTAATAAAAGCATTTAAAAATAAATGTACTCCAGCATTGGTTTTCTGGGGCAATTCCCAGGTTTCTCAGTACTACATGCAGTTTGGGAACAGAGAGAAATCACATGGAGAGACTTTCCTTACTTCCCAGTGGCCACAGTGGTTCTGTCTACTGCGAGCCTACGCAGGAGTACAGGAGCACACACTAGAGCTGGGTGCGCGGTGGGCTGTAGAGCCAGTGAGCTGTGCATGATTTTTCCTCTGAGTTATAGTCTGGGACAGTTCCAACCTCTTCCACCTGTCTCTGGGAAGTGTATGAGTCCTTTGTCCCTTCCATTTCTCAGTTACCAGCTCCAGTGAAAGATTTACCCCCGGCCCCTCTCAATGTGATAGGGCAGACCCTGTGCTCATAAGAAAACACAAGAGATTGGATTTGGAGCTGGCCATGAGCACAGACACCTCCTCCTTACTAAATGTGCATCAGTTGCTAAGGCTGTGAGGACCCAGGGTATGGGTGTTTTCCACAGACAGCACAGCATGGAGACACGGAGCTGCAGATCTTACGATGCCCACTGTGCAGAACTGCAGGCTCAACTGCTAGCTTCTTTTGGCACAGAGTGCTTTTCGCTAATCAAGACTTAAAGACCCTGGGAAGGCACAATTAGAAAGCTTCTGAATACCTACCTTTGCTTTCATCTCCAAACGCCACTCCAGAAAATTACATACGTGGTAGTAGCAGGAAAATCAAGATAATTAAGATTAAAATAGCTCTTTGTACGGTGGTGGGCTGCGAACTAAATCAGACTGTGCTAAAATGTAGTTTTAAATAGCACATTTGGGCTCATTGTCACATGTTAAAAAATATTCACACTCTGGTACCATTAAATAAACAAAGGCATGAATATTAGCTTTTGAAATACCATAGAGAACATGGCAGAATGTTTAAGTGGAGGCTGATAAACAGCAAAGGAGCTGAAGCTGAGGAAGCAATTCTTTTCATTGAGAAGAGCAGGATGCCGGGGCTGTTTGGAGATGCCAGGGCAGGGGAGAGCTTGAAAGGCAGCTGTAAGAGAAGCACTTCTCGGCGCCGAGCAGAGACCAAGCCTGGGCTCCCTTTTCCCCGCTTCCTGCTATCATGGTTGAATGACGCTGAATTCTGCACAAGCAGCCTAGGAGATAGGTACCTGAATCACATCGGAAGGTGCACAGCTTGCCATAGTTCAAGAAGACGCCCATACTCCTAACCATGCAGCAGGCTCCGAACCACGCTGCTTCCTGCACCAGAGATCAGAGCTGCAACCTAAAGAGTTCACACCACACCCGTACGAGGCTGCAGTGTGGCCCACTGTATGCTGTTATCCGACATGGGGGAACATGGCGCTAAACGAAAGGTTTACAGCGCCGAATGTGAAAGCTAACAAAAGAATACACATTGCAACATAATATTATGCTCGAATGGACTAGTAAAAGAAGGAAAATATGGAATCAAGTTCTAGAGGAGGGGAGAAGGCAATCAACGGCAAGCAAGGAATACGAGAGTAAAGGATAAAACAGTAACACAAAATAACACAGGGCAGTTACAGACTCAACATGTGACCTTAAAAAAAGACTTTTAAAAACCCCAAATTTTAGCTATAGTGATGAAATATTTAAAAAAAAGTGTGTCTTTTTTTTAAATAGCCCAAGTCAGAAATCAAACAGGGCACATAGTTCTGATTTTGCAGAAAAAAAAAACCACTGGAAGAAAACTTTAAATAATTTTGCACAAATAAATTAGATAAATCATATGAAATTGATGTGTTCCTATGTGACACACAATCTGCTAAGGCTGAATCATTGTGATGTAGCAAGTGGGAACATTTATTTACTAGCAAAGGTGCTGAGCAACAGCCAATGCCCCAAATCCAAAGGAAAACAACAGATCACACATTTTACTGGTAAATTCTACCAAATATCTAAAGAAGAATGAAGATCTCTGCTGTGGGACAATGGCCTTGTACACTGTAAAGATTTGTCAGTTGTACTGGTTTAATATAATGTTGACTGGCCAGAAGTCAGGCAGGAAGTAAAGGTGGGGTGACCAGAACAGGAGAATTCTAGGAAGAGGAGAGG